>NC_090928.1:283057976-284257976 GCF_040938575.1 Ambystoma mexicanum
CAGTTTTTAAATCAAGGACATACCTGTTCTAGAGGGCCATATGCCTGATGGCTCTTAGCTCCTCCTTATGGCATTGAAGATTTTCTCTGAGTATTCATTGTTTTCAACAACTGCCATCTTGTTATTTGCATCCATTGTGCATTCACAGCTGCCTGCAAACCAGGAACAAAAATGGATGTGAGAATTGTTGTGGTCTTGCTGAATAATGTATGCTCATATGGTATATCTTCATAACACTTTACTGATTTCTTTGAAAAGTAATGTTCCCTTTTACTGTGTTTGAGGGACCTTTTCTTTCCTAGATGCATTTTCATTTGAAGGAAATAACTAGTTTGCATGTCACTTTGAGGTATCACCAGAGCTGGTGTACTTGATAGTACTATGCAACATAGGTCTACCTATTTTGTGGTGGCTGCATACATGCTTTTGAACCACAAGCCCAATACTGGTCCATCCGCACTGCTGTTCCTGTTTTCATGCCCCAACATTTATTGCACCATTATTTCAGAAGCATTGGGTAGCATTTTTCAGGGGTATTATCTGTACTGGCCTCCCCTCATTATTGACCTATGTGAGTAACTTTGTGATTATGGGCTATACGTTGATGCATGATGCATTTTCATTTACCACAACTTCTTCCCATGTTCCAAAACAGCTTGTGCTTTGCATAACACTAATCCTTCAGTCCATCCCTCAGGTGCGAGTACAGCTCCCTTTATTTGTAATTGGCCCTTTTCCCAACATCTGGGTATTTCCTTCCCACTCTTATTGTTGCAGTGGAGCAATTTTTTTCATCTCTTGTATGTAGTTATGTAATACCAAGAAAGTGCACATGGAGGGCTTAGCCACAGCCATATGACGACAATGTGACACAATACCATGTCAAATACTCGACAGTATGACAGTCAACATATTGCAGTTCATAAGAGCTACATTGGAACATCTTTGTCAAAGCCAATAGTCATTACCTTTGGATTATCAAATGCTTCTTTGGACTATGGGCAAAGGGGGAAGGACTGGAGATGGAAGGAACATAGCAATAAAGATCCCAACAAATGAGATATGGGAAATGAGCACTCAGGACAACAACCAGATAAAGTCTCTCATCACAACCCAACCCCTCCCTTCTCCTGCGTTCCTCTTGGATTCATGCAGCATTCACTATCATGATGCCTCACCCTTTTACTATCCCTGTCCTACTTGAGCATCCTAAGCTTGGCCTGAATTTAATTAAATGAGTGACCATATCACCATTGTATTCTGTCAGTAGACCTTCATGTGCATAACCAAGGTTGCTGTTTATCACACCTATGCATCCTAAGAAAAAGACATCTAACTGCCACAGACAGCTTATTGCCTGCCAGAAGTCAACCTCTGTGTCACAGAAAGACCTATGAACAGCAAAGATGGCTATGTGCAAAGGAGTGTATGCAAAGCAATGTATGCAAAATGGCCTAATTCATAGAACTTTTAGCACAGTACAAAGTGACTTTGCACTGCCGACAAACACCTTGATTTGCAGAATCACTGTGTTTATTGGCAGTGCGAAGTCAATGTGCACCTCAATAAACCTTCAATGAATTAGGCCCAAAGTGTCTAATTCCCAATATAACATTGTTTCCACCATCATGCAATACCCCTAGCATTCCTGCTTTAGAGAGCTATTTATTTATTATGATAAGCATACCTGAAATGCTGTGACTAGCATTTGCGTTATCTTTTTAAATAAATTGTTTGTATTGTAATTGCTTGAAGACATCAAAATAAAAACACTAATGGTAATGGTGTGAGTTCCCGTTCAAAGAGCTAAGGGGAAGCACAGAAGAGCATCAACCCATCCCTGTACGCCACAATACACTCTGCTATAAAGTGCCAGTGCCACTGCACACTACCACAGCATGCAACACTCCTTACTGCTCCAAGTGTGCCCTTTTCTGTTTCTGTGACCATTTACACTATTCTAATATCAACAAAAGCAAGCACTGGAAAAGCTAATTGTGGCTTTTGCAATGGAGCCTGCAACCTGTGGCAGTCCTAATGCTGTGGACTACAACTACGATGATCATTCACCATTCACAATGCTGGATAGCATTTGGAGAGGGTATACACGCATTTCGTCGAAGTATTTTTCAACGTGGGACATTTCATCGCCAACATTTTCATCGACCAAAACTTGTTTTAAAAAAAATATTTTTGGGTGGGTGTATTGATGGGGTTGGGGTATGATTATTTAATTAAGGGGGTGCTGTGGGGGGAGAACCCCCCCCCCGAAATAAAAAAATAATATAAATAAGAGGTTTGGTCGGTGAAAACGTAGCGATGAAAAGTCCCACGTTGAAAAATACTTCGGCGAAATCACGTAGAACCTTGGAGAGACACTTGTTGCAAACCTGTGAGTGTAACAATGTGTGGGTTATGCTAGTTCAATTTAAAAAGGCGAAACAATCTGAACAGACAGTGAGGTACAGAAATGGTTTCCTACTTGCCGGTCCCAACGATCTGTACAGTTGGGACCTAACATATTATGTACATTTGGGTACAGATTATCTAACATTTGCACCTGTACAAAAAATTGAGAAAATTCTTTGATAATACAAAATGGAGCAAACCGGTTTTCAAAAAATGTTTGCACCAGGACAAAAATGTATCTGACTCATGTGTGCAGCACAGGATGAAACGTATGAGGCCAGGAGCCAGATTAGAGAAGCTTTGCACTGGTGCAAGTGCAACATTTATTTAGCACTAGGGCAAAGTTTGCCCTATTTCTAAAAACAGTGGGACACCTAAGAAAACTATTTCAAATTGACAAGTGCAGTTTGGTAGGGTATCAGCACCATGGCAAAAATTGCCATAGTGCAAAAAAGATACATTTTGTATGCAGTTTTTCACCAGGGCAAAGTTTTCCCTAGTGCTAATACTGTTCCGTATTAGCACTAGGGCAAACTTTGCCCTTTTGCAATAATGCAGTGAAAATGTATCTTTTTTGTCTGACAGTTTTGCCCTGCTGCTTATGCCATGCCAAACTGCACTTGTGATGGTGCAAAAGATTTCTAATAGGTTATAGTGTTTTTAAAGATAGGAGAACGTTTGTCCTAGTGCTAATACTGTGCAAATTAGCACTTGCAATGCTACAAAGTTTCTGTAATCTGGTCCCAGATAATCAAAGATTTGCACTAGTGCAAAAAAGTGAGCAAATGTCTTGTTCATGCAAAATGGAGCAAACACATTTTGTCACAATCTATATCCCCTAAAGATATTTGCACTAGGGTAAAAATGTATCAGGCTGTTGTTGCACTTTATTTGCTACATAATATACAACAAAAGGTGTCTACTACATTCCTTCTCATTTTACACAGCAAACATATTAAATAAAACAGTTTGCTCCAATTTTCCAATGATGAAAACTATTTTTGATAACTCTAGTTGGGGCTAACCCTGTTTGCTCCATTCTCTATTATCAGAGTACCAACATTGGTGGTGAATTCCTTTATTGCAATTATTTTGCACAAGTGCAAATCATTCATAGTCTGGGCCATGGTGTTTTCTACATTTCTTTCCCTGTTATGCAGCAAACATAGTATATAAAGCAGCCTGCCTCAATTGTGCCCTTGTAAAAAATAATACTGATTGGATCTAAGCCTGTTTGCTCCATTCCGTATTATCTAAACATCAACATTGATGCTAAATTCGTTTGCTCCACTTTTTGCACAAGTGCACATCTTTGCTAATGTGGCCGTTAATTGGTATTCTGAGGAATATCCAGCACATCCCAGAGGGCACCCCTTATTCACAATGGGTGCTTTATGTGTGCACTTTGCTTGTGATACTTCCCTCTATGTCTTATTTTCCATTCTCAAAGACAGAATCTGGGGCATGCCCTTGTAGACAGGATTGTTTTTTAATTAAAACAACCTAGCTTGGTATGCCTGTGATAGCCATGCCTATGCCCAGCATGACTGCTCATATTCCTTATGCATTTTATCCCCAGAAAAAGAAGATAAACCATAATTGCAGGTGACTGTCCGTTTATAGTCCTCCTATGAAATGCATGTTGTGCACCCACACATATGATGGTGGGTGCTTGGCAGCAGATCATCTCTCTCCTAGAAGCATATGGCCAATTAATATGTTTATTAAGGGACTGGTTGTGAGTCTGACACTTAGGCACGTGGGAAGGGCTGAGAGGCACTGAGTTTGCATCTTGGGCCTCACTGTGCATGCTGGACAGAGTCTAGACTAAGTGCAAATATGAGGTTTGGGGTTCCCTATGTTGTGTGTGAGATGGTGATGGAAGGGATATGCTCTGGCCATGAAGATTCCTATTATATATATGCATGCAGTCATATGGATGTGTGCTGGCCAGTGTGACCCCTTAAAAGAGTACGAGTTAATTGGAGTCTCTTAATGTTAAAGTACATGAAAGCTGTAACATGCTGTTAGATGTAGTAGAGATAGATGAAGGGTCTGCAACCTCTGGCTCGCCAGAGGTTTTGTACTTTGACACCCATGATCCACCAGTTGTAATCGAAAACATCTAGAGAGCCAAAGGTTGCAGACGGCTGAGATATGTGCATTCACCTTGAAAGTAAGAAATTGTCGGAGGCATTACTATGTGAGCAATGGGCCAAGGTATTTGAGACTACATTGACCAAACCAACGACATGTCGATAAACAGAAAATGATGACCCTTTTAGTTGTCTACACCACACTACATTATAGTGTAATATAATAGTCTCACCAATTGAAGGTCATTGGTACGTCTTGCTGTAAACCGAGTTAGCCCTACTCACCTCACTTTAGACACCCTCAGGGCCTGCTTGTTATGATAGTGTATGCTGCTTTATGGTATTTTATGCCACTGTATGGTCATAGCATACCACTGAGGGTGAAAAGCAGAGATGGCGGGGAGGGAGAAGTGCAAAGCAGAATTGAGGGTCATTTTTTATAGATGCTCCATACTCTAGTGCAGGGGTCTGAAACATTTGGCTATCCAGATGTTTTGCACTATAGCTCCCATCAGTACCTGTCAGCATGGTCAGGGGTTTTGACCGATGTTCGAGTTATTATGCTGCAACATTTGGGGCTGTGGGCTCAGAAAATCCAAGATGGCCGAAAAAGCCCACATTGCGCCAGAATCCAGGAAAACCGTGCAGTTTTGCGCACACCAAAATGGTCGCCTAACCTGCCACCCACCAGTGCGAGCGTGGTGTGCCAGAAGCGCCATGAGTGAAACTTGGTGCCAAAGGAAAAACAGCAGTGCCTGTTAGCTCAAAAAAGCGGTTTGAAATCACCTTTGTTTCTCTGAAATGCAAGCTAAAAATGCCTATTTTAAACATTGCAAGATATTCAAAAATCTCACTGAGCACCAGAAGACATTTGGCAGAATGTAGTCTTGTGTGCATACAAAATCTGGAAAGATGAAGTGCCCAAAACAATGTTTATAACAAAACTAGCTGAACTGTGGATGTCAGCAGCTGAAGTGAAATTGTACTTAAAGCCACTAAAATCAAAATGTTTAAAATAAATGAGTGACCTACTTTGAGTGTCACATAGGTTGCAACTGTTTAAATGTCATAGTTTTGAACTTAGAATCAGCGTTCTAGCTGCATGTGTAAAGATTGTAAGTTTGTTTTGAATGAAGAAAAACTGGGAACAAAAGTGACATTTGGCTGAAGCCTGTCTTGAAGAGATTGAATTCTGCACGGCAACTACCCCGACAGGAGTTGAAACTTGCCCAGCCACTGCATTCTCAGGCCTGGCTACCTTCTGCTGTTCCCACCAAAAGGAGGTTTCACCTCTCTGATTGAATCAGGGGAGGAGCACCTGGGAGCAGGGAAACAGAACAATGAGCCTTCCTTGGCTCAGGCAAATGTTAAATTACGGGTGGTCGTAAATGGCTTCCTCCCACACCCCTCTGGGCCAGAGCATAATTTAAAAAAGATGGATAATTCATAGTACGGATTTGTCAAAATTATACAATTAATATCATTATTCTTGTGATTTTTCTGTGCACATTTTAAGAGGTGTTAGGACTCTGTGGTATGTTCTGGGGGGTAGTAGCAGAAAATAAGGTATTACTCCGAATGTCTGTATGTTATTTTGCCGGACCACACAACATCTAGAAGGAACATCCAGAACTTAGACTCCAGATAGACTACAGAACTTAAAGCAAAGGCCTAACCCACAAGCTGAGAACTCTTCTCAGCAGGCCTTCAGAATCCAGCAATCCAACCAAACTATTCTACAGCCGGGCGAGCTGTTGGATTCTTTGCCAAGAACTTTTGCCAGAACCAGTAGCAGACCCAGAAAGCAGTGCTGTATCCAGAGAGACCAGAACCAGAGAGACCCAGACCAGACCGCTGTGAAGTGCAGAGCAGAGCTGACCCAGAGAGCTGTGACTTCAGAACCACCCACCAGGAGTCCAGTCTAAACCTGATCAGACCTTGCAGACCTATTTCAGCTTTAGAGTGTGAGTACTCAGCTTGAACTGTGCCAGAACCAATCTCTTAGTCTAAAATAATCTGATCCAAATCATTTTAACCTGTCCAGAACTGCATCATAGAATTGTGTGTCCCTTCTCCGATTTTAAACTTTAAAAGTGTAATTTTGCCATTTTGAATCATTATTTCATTTCTGAAAAACTACCTTCATAAAATCGTCCGTATCTTTGGAATCGTAGGTGATAGGAACGTGGCTAAGCTTTCCAACAAGCCTAAAACCGACTTGCTACTCATTATAGTTCCTTCGTAATCGCGATCGACGCACTCGGAAAAAAGTGCCGCAAATTGACAGTTTTCTTCATTTCAACCACGTGTAAAAATATCTGCCTTTTGCTTCCATTACTGAATCCTGTTTTCAACCTGATAACCATCACTGAATCATTGGTAGGGCTGACCTGAACTGATTTAAAGTATCTCTCACTCACCCTGAACCTCTAGAGGGAATTAAAAGCATTTTCAGCATATTTTTCAATTCATTGCCACCACGTTTAAAAGGATCTTGCCTGCTTTAAAATCATACCTGTTTTCCTCTTAGCTCGCTGGGGGAACTGGAAATTTGTATTGCATTTTGTATTCCTGAGAATTGTGTGCTCTCCTTCCATCTCCTTATCTTGCATAGGGGGGGAGGGAATTGTCAAAGAAAAAGTGATCATATTATATTTTGTTGAAATCATATCAAGTTTATTTCTGTGCTGCATTTTCCCTCATTGCTTTTCCTTGAAACCATAAAAGTATTTTCTGCTACCTTATCCTTCCTATACTAACTCCTCATTGATTGTAAAGAAGTGTGCTAGTGTCAGATTATCTATTGTTGATCAACATTATATTCATAAGGGTGCTATCAAATATTAATTTATTATAAAAGTGTGATATATATATATTGTTTAATTTTTCCAATAAATCTTTTAAATTGCAAAATAAACCTACTTCTTGGCTCAGTGAGGTCAGGGGGATTCAAAGAGAGGGGTGTTATATAAGGGTTTATCATCCAGAGTATAACTTGTCATAAAAATATGTAAATAAGGGCTTCCCTTGGGCGTCCCAGATGAGGCACTGACTTAGTGGGACTGCTGAATTGAAGTCACTTAACAGATTGGGGGCTCGAGCCGGGGATTCTGGATTAGATCTATCACTTGTGCAGATTAATACAGTGTGCTAACTGACAGGATATATAAATTCTGTTGGATCACCACGCTGTGTTACACTGTAAAAACAGCCCTCAAAGGAACGCTCTAAGGAAACAGTCTGTTTTGCAAAATAAAATATAAACTTCTGTAAGTCAGGAAGGAAATCAATTTCCAGAATGCCGACCTTGGTAGATATCAAAATAGCCAGAGAACACCTCTTACATAAGCTATTTGTGAGAGGTGAGTGAGCTCATTAG
Organism: Ambystoma mexicanum; assembly: GCF_040938575.1. Lineage (NCBI taxonomy): Eukaryota > Metazoa > Chordata > Amphibia > Caudata > Ambystomatidae > Ambystoma > Ambystoma mexicanum. The sequence goes on from NC_090928.1 coordinate 283,065,861, forward strand.
GACCAGGCGGTCTGGTTGCAGGCAATCGCACCACAGATCACTGAAACAGGGTCAGATACATGGAGAGATCAGGGTCCCTTACATGTGGCCCTGAGTGAACTATATATGGCCCCTAAGGCCAAGGATGAGCACATCAAGATTGCCACGGTAGCGGCATATTTATATTTATATATAGGGAGTCATACAGGACAATTGTGCTGAAGGCCAAGATCTGGCAAATAGGCAATTGATGGCATTAGAGAAGGCCCAATCTGACCTGGTCTCTTCTGAGCAGAGGCTGCAGAGGAGCCAGGAGTCAGAAAATGATAGTAGGCAGTATATTATTAAAATAAAGGAGGATATGGATATCCTGCAACAGGGAGCAGGGGCTGACAGAGATGAAGTTCGCTGGGAAAGGGAAACACCTGAGCATAACCTCAGGAGCCCTAGTACCAGAGGCCTTCATCTCTCCCAGTCCTTGGACTCTGCCACCCCCATGTCCCCTGGCGCACATGAGCACATGGCCACAGGGATGGCAGATTACTATACAGCCAAAAGTATGGGGCTCATAGGCCAGTACCTCCCAGGAATGGATGGGCGGGCATCCGGGTATGGGCACCCAAGCACAGAGCAATTTAGTGGGGAACCCCAGGAAAGTAGGCCCACTAAGGGCATCCTAAAAACCTCTGCCCAATTAGGTCAGTGGGGGGGTACCCATCAAATCCTGGCAGCAAGGAGGGATCTGAAGACTCCTCTGAGCGGCCCAGGACACAGGAGACTAGGTCCCTACATACTGCCAGCCATTACCAGGCTCGCAGAATCCGGGAAAACCTGGAAGATCAGACAGGCACCTCTGGGAGCAGTGCCTCTGAGTCAGAGGATGAGTGGACCAGGGTTACCCGAACCAAAAAGGCCAATAAGGCAAAAAGGGCCTTGCTTAAGGACCCCTTAAAGCAGATCAAGGCAATAAAGAATGTCATCACCCCTTATCACAAGAACGCCAAGTATTCTGTTTGGGAACACTTGGAGCTTTATGAGCAAATGATGGAGACTTTCCATTTGAAAGACAGCAGTAGCTGCATTCAGTATCTAAAATGGACATTCTCCCTAGAATACTCCAGTTTCTTTGCGGGGCTGGAGGACCAAAATCATTCAAGATGGTCCACCTACAGGGCGGCCATCTTGAAACATTTTTCTGTTCACAGAAATCCCCAAGAGGCTCGCAAGGCAGCCTACAATTTGCAATGTGGGGAGGATCAGGCCCCACAAGAATTTGTGCAGGAGTTAAAGCGTGCTTTTGAACAGACTACAAAAAGGGTACGCACGGTCAGTAAAGAATTTGTTAATACGTTTTTCCATGCCTTACCCAAATATATAATGAGCCAGCTTGTGAGAGACTTTCACGAGAAAAGATCTTTAGACTGGGTCATTGAGCAAGCCACCCGCATCTATGAGGTGCAGAAACCAGTGGAAAATAAGAATCAGCCCAAAAACCCCAAAACCAACAGCACCCCTGCTGCTGCCAAGGTGGCAGAGGTAAAGGTTGCCCCTGTTTAAGATTTGGAGATGGGGGGCCTAAAAACCTGCCTGCACCGAATAATTCTAAGCCCAGAAGGCCCTCGGGCCAGTCACAGACAGGGAGTCAAGGAGGTAATATCACAAATGGGGTCCCTCGCTCCCCTGACTATGTAAGTCCCCGCTATAAGGGAAACAGTCCAATCCTGGGTTATGTGTAGACTCCTCCGGCCCAAGGGGGGGATCCAACCAAGCACCCTACCCAGGGAACTTCCCTCCGCACTTCCCCCAGAAGGGCAGAAATTCACCAAATCCTGGGCAGAACTTGTTCCCCAGGTATCCACCCAACTTCCAGCCCCAAAATCATCCATCCTTCTTTCCCCAATTCGCTGAGCCCAGACAAACGAATCCGGGAGAAGGGAGGCCAAGATTGGAGGGGTACCCAAATCTTCCCAACCCGGGGTACTACCAGAGAAGGGATAGCTAACCTTCCGGGGATCAGCCAAGGGGAGAAAATAGAACCCCGTATCAGTCTGAGCGGGTTTCACAGTTAGAGCGCAAGGTCCAAAATATGGCACGGGATCTGGGTCACATACTGAGGGCTCAACAGAACCCTCAGATGAGCATGCCACCGCAGAATGCCCCAAACTCTGGGCCTGGTGCTCCAGAACAATGACGGGGGCAGCACCCCGACAACCCACCGGTTCCCAGGGAGGAGGCACAAATGGAAGGGGGGTGTAAAGCCTTGGGGGAAGCTTCCTTCCCCACTTGTAAACAGCCCCTGGAAACCCAGGAACCGGAAACAAAATCTCCTACCCCTGAATGTCTGCCACCCAAGGAGCAGAGAGGAGGTAGGAGAAACAAAGGACCCAAACAGACCCATTTTGTGGTGGAGGTACAGGTCTTCCAATTTGAGGGAGAGGGCTCCTCAGAGGATCCTGGGAAAAGGATCTTCTCCTTCAGAGATGGGGGAACTCCTCCCAAGGAAAAATGGGTCCCAATGGATTCCAACCAAGACTGGGTAGATGTGGGGATTGAGCTGTTGCTGCCCATCATCCTATCCCAGAACCAACAATACCAAAAACCCCTGGTCCAAACCCATCCTGGTGACTGCCTACAAAAAGGGGGGGGCGGCCAGAACCGGAACCAGGGGAACCCAAAACCACATCCATAGATAGGGTAGATGTGGGGATTGAGCTGTCGCCGCCCATCATTCTATCCCAGAACTAACAATACCAAAAACCCCTGGTTCAAACCCATCCTGGTGACTGCCTCCAAAAAGGGAGGGGGTGGCCCAGAACCAGAACCAGGGGAACCTAAAACCAAATCAATAGACTGGGTAGATGTGGGGATTGAGCTGTCGCCGCCCATCATTCTATCCCAGAACCAACAATACCGAAACCTCTGGTTCAAACCCATCCTGGTGACTGCCTCCAAAAAGGGGGGGGGCGGCCCAGAACCGGAACCAGGGGAACCTAAAACCGAATCAATAGACTGGGTAGATGTGGGCATCAAGCTGTCGCTGCCCATCATCCTATCCCAGAACCAAAAATACCAAAAACCCCTGGTCCAAACCCATCCTGGTGACTGCCTCCAAAGGGGGGGGGCCAGAACCCGAACCAGGGGAACCCAAAACCATATCCAGTTGCCAACTTTTTCTTTCAGATTCCCGATACTCTCCACAGAACTTTGCCCAAATCTCTTCTCTCTCAATGTCCAAAACCAGAAAATTAGCCCACCAGTTGTCCAAAAATGTGCATTATCTGTGCCCCCTTGAGGAGAAGGAGGGAAGACACTATGCCCCGGTACAAGTACAGGGGCAGGGTACAATTTTGGCACTGGTGGACACTGGATCCCAAGCTACTCTTCTGTCCAAAAGGACCTTTGATGAACTAAATGCAGGAAGGGGGGATAATTACTGAATTCCTCTCACCTCTCTTCCTGGACAACTCCAGAACTTTGACGGGAAGGAAATTCCAGTCGAGGGGACTGCAGATTTGGACATCAAAATTGGGCGACACAAGGTGAAACACCCGGTCATATTAGTGACTCCAGAGGGCACCCCTTGTTTACTAGGGAATGACCTCCTGAGAAGGTTGTCACCACTATTAGATTGTGTAAACAAGGTCCTCTGGACTCAGACTAGCCAACCAATACAATTAAAGCAGAGTGTCAACCATGTTAGTTTAAACGGCACGTGCCACATGGTTGAACAAAAATCTGACCAAGTAGAATTTCACTTCCAGAACAACCAAATTCCAGACGTGACAGTAATAGCAGTAGGACAACAGACTGGTGATGGGTGGTCCTCTCTATTTCTGAAAATCAACCTTCCTTCCAGTTTAAGGTGGTATTCCACACTGGAAGGAAACACTCTGAAATTCTTTACTAATCCACAATCAGACATTGCCACTCCGATAGTCCAGAAAGATGTGAAATCAGCTCAGAGCCTGGCTGATATTCAGCAAATTGGAGAGCAGTTGTTCATCTCTGTTCAGTTAAATGATGGGAAGGACTCGCCCGAGTGTGTGTGAACAACGGTAAGCGCTTCATCAGCGAAGCCATGTTCCGCCAACTCCCAAAAGATCCAGCCATTCCCACATTCAACCTGATAGACAAATGGGAAATGGACCTGGAAACACCCAATTCCAAACATCTACTGCCAAGCAGGTGTATGCTCAAAATCTCCATTGGCAACAAGAGCATAGTCCATAATTGTTGGGTCGTGCGAGACGTCACTGCCGCCTTTTACTTAGGCATTGATATTCTCAATCGCTTTGCCATTAGTTTGGACCTAATAAACTTCAAAGCTTGGTCCCGATTAACGGATAATCCCATGGGCTTTGATGATCCAGAAAAAGCATTTAGGTCAGCCCAATTGCTACCTTATGCAGTTGAAATTCAGGTTAAAGAGGAAGTCACCATCCCAGAAAGGACCCGACAATTCTCCCTGGAAGTGAAAGTTAAAAGAGGACAAAAAGTGAAACACCCTGATGCTTATATGCATCTAAATGCTTCTCTCCAACAGCAAGGGTTCGGGTTAAACCCAACACCATTAGTCAACATAGAACATGACACCATTCCAATAGAGGTGGATAAAAGCGACTTAAAGAGTATTACTCTAGCCGCGGGCACCATTATTGGAATGGCGGTTGATGACCGACATATCTCCATTGATTTAGGAAATTAACTGTTAGGACCAATCCCCAAGGACTGTTTTGACAGTGACAGTGATGACAATACAAGACCAGACAGGATCTTTACCCGGCATGGGGGGAACTTCCTGGTGTACACTTCCCGCCCTTATGATAAGGAAGATGTGACTTGTGACTTCAGGAGGGATGAGGTGATTTTCCCACCTGAAGCCTCCAGTCGAAATCAGCACTCTGACCAGGGACTTCTCCACCCAGCTGGAAGAGGCCGCTGAGATAGCAAAACCAGAAGTCTTTCCAGGCTTCAGGCAGATGGTGGAAGAGAGAGTCAACCTAGCTGATGCCTGTGTGACTCTGGAACAGAAGCAAACGTTGAAACAAGTTTTCTTGGATTTCCAAGATCTCTTTGCGGTAGACTCATATGACTGTGGTTGCACCGACATCCACACCACAACAATTCCCAGAGACCCTGGCATGACTCCAGTGTTTGTGAAGCAATATCACTTGCCTCTCGCATCGATGGAGTCCCTTACTGAAATAATAAAGAACCTTGAGTCCCAGAGAATAATCCGTCCAGTCCACAGCACCTTCAATAATCCGGTGCTGGGAATATTGAAGCCAAACGGCCAGTGGAGACTCTGCGCCGACCTTAGGGAGCTCAACAAATGGGTCCATACTTTCCGATGGCCTCTTCCATACATTGACCAAGGGCTGGCCCAGATTCAGGGGTCACAGGTATTCACTGCAATAGACCTGACCAATGGATACTGGACCGTGCCTGTCAGTAGGGAGGACCAATACAAACTGGCTTTTACCTTTGGGGGCCAGCAGTACACATGGACCCAAACTCCCTTCGGATACCTCAACTCGGGCAATGAGTTCAACATTTTCCTACACAAGGCCATGCCCGACCTGGGTGCATGGGGTAACCTGGCTTATGTAGATGATGTCCTCATCAAAAGTTCACCTGTGGAGGAACACATAGCGGAGATACGTTATGTTCTGACACAGTTGAGGGCCGCCGGAGCAAAACTTTCCTTTCAGAAAGCAAAGTGGTGTAGAACCTGTGTTAATTTCTTGGGGCATGAGATTACTCCTCAGGGTCTCTGTCCCCAGGAAAAGAAAGTGGAAGCACTTCAGAAACTGAAAGACCCCACAACTCTGCGGGAACTAAGGAGCCTCCTTGGACTGACTAATTACAGCAGAAAGTTCATTGAGGGCTACGCAGAGATCACCAGACCCCTGATTCATCTCTTGAAGGGGGGGGGGTCAAGTGGGAATGGGATCCAGAACAATCCGAGGCAGTAAGACAGCTCAAAAGAAGCCTCTCACAAGCGCCATTCCTAGCTTACCCTGTCAGAAACAAGGAGTTTTTCTTGGAGACAGGGTTCTCTAATGCGTGCTTGACGGCAGTATTATACCAAAAGCATGACAAGGTCAATAAAGTAATATCCTATGCAAGCAAAACTTTATCCACTGTGGAGGAAAAATTCAACGATTGTGAGAAGGCACTCCTGGCAACGGTGTGGGCATTGAAGAATTACCGCCCGTTTATCCAGGGGGAACACATCATAGTGGAGACTCCACACCAGCCTCTGCAATACCTCCAAAGTGACAGAATCCGGGCCGGAAATGTGAGTAATTCCCGAATTACTTCCTGGGTTCTGTCAATGCAAGGCTTTCCTGTGGAGGTCAGATATGGCCAAAACAAGAAGAGTCCCCTCGTGCAAGGTCTGGCTGACTTGCATGATTGTGCCAGAGAAAACTGTCTTGAGGACGAAAGTCTAAAAATCAAGGACAACATGGAGGCATACCTTAATTCCTCACACAAAGTCTTTGAAGAAGACAAGTGTGAGGGAATGCCCACTGTATATGTGGATGGATGTTCTTACCATGTTGACCACAACGGGGAAAAAGAACTGGTGACCGGCGTAGGGAATGCATGGGTAAATGAGTCCCCAGAACCCTCCGCTGGATACAAAATTGGTCCCCGAAGTAGTCAGGTGGCAGAATTGTTGGCTGTGTATCAAGCCATCCTCACTGCTGTCCAACATCAACTCCACAAACTGGTCATAATCACAGATTCAGATTATGTTCGGAACGGGTTCGTGGAGCACCTGGTTAATTGGAAAACCAGAGGCATGTTATGTGCTAATAACAAACCCTTGAAACATGGGAAGTTAATTCAAAACATTGATGATCTGGTCACCTCGAACAGGATGACCATCTACTGGAAAAATATCAAGGGTCATTCCAAAGTAGAGGGACCAGACAAAACTGGAAATGACTTAGCTGATCAGCTGGCCAAAACCGGGGCCATCCAAGGGTATCTAATAGAAATAGAGTCCCTGTTGGGGGAACTCCAGGTCACTGCTATCACTAGGTCCCAGACAAATGCTCACAATGATCTTTCAACTGTACAATGGAGTAAGGAGACCCCAGATGCTGATTTGGTTACGGCTCAAAAAGGGGATCCAATAATTGGTAAGTTTTACCAACACATTGAGGACACTGAGAACTTTCCCCTGACGGATACCGATTACATTGGGAAAGAGGACCTTAGAGTGTTGATGAAATGTCCAAAAATGTTCCGAATCCAAGACGGTTTGTTGGTAAGGAAATCCCAAGCTGGCCATGATCAGTGGGTGGTCCCTACCTCATTCCGAAGCCTGATGTTCAGTCACGCCCATGATGCGGCCACCACCGGTCATAGGGGGTTTCATACAACACTCGAGATCTTAAGAGAGGTTGCATACTGGCCACACATGGGGCAGGACCTCGACCAATACTTGAAGGGGTGTCTTGTGTGTGCACAATTTCAGCCAACATCCCTCACACACCGTGCGCCTCTCCAAAAGAGGGGGATGACACTGCCATGGTCAGATTTGCAAATTGACTCATAGGCCCCGTGAACCGCTCCTGTAGTGGAAACAAGTACATGTTGGCGGTCGCATGCTTGTTTACCAAGTGGGTGGAATGTCTCCTGGCCCCAAACTGCAAGGCAGAAACAGCAGCTGCCCTGATGATCAACCACATCTTTTCGTGTTTTGGTCTACCCCAAAGGATTGAGTCAGACAGAGGTAGCCATTTTACCAGCGAAGTAATGACTAAGATGTGGGAGATACTGGGGTTAAAAGGAAGCTACATATTGCTTACCGGCCAGCCCCTTCTGGTGCAGTGGAGAGATACAACAGAACCATAGTGAGCATCTTAAAAAAGTTTGTGGCAGATTCTGGGCCAAGTTGGGATATCCGATTACCTCTCGTCCTAGTGGCCATCAGATCTACCCCTTCATCTGCAACTAAAATGTCACCGTTTGAGCTGATGACTGGACGCAAGATGGTGCTTCCCCAGCATTTGCTCTACAGGACCCAAGAGCAGACACTGATAAATGCCTCCACAACTCATGAATATGTGGAGAATTTAAGGAAACACCTTCAACACGCTTTTGCCTATGCTCAGCGGAATCTAGAAAGATCGGCTGATAGCATGAAGACCCATTACTATTTGAAGACCACCCGGAAAGAATACAATGTGCGAGACCGGGTCTATCTATACAATTTCCAAAGAAACCAGGCCAAACAGCGAAACTTTTTGCCTACATGGAAGGTCCGTTTGAAATTGTAGATAAGGTCTCCCCAGTTGCCTACAAGATTTGCCTCCCCAAAGGTAGTTTGGCAGAAGGGGAAGACAAGTGGGTCCATATAAATCAGTTAAAATGTTGCCATCCCAGGCACACTCTGCAGCAACTGGAGGAGTCCTCTGTAATACCAGAGGGGGCTGCTCCAGAGTAATTCAGTTCCAACCCTAAAATATCCCACATATAGTCTCTAAAATATTATGATTCTTGAAAAAAAAATTCTTGAATGAAAATGTCTTCTAATTATATCTTGTTTTGTTTTAAAAAATAAGAATGTAAATGTCTATTGATTTATAAAATGTATATGCCACCCCACTATATCAATAGTGGGGGAGAAATGTCTACGAATAGGTATTGCCGCTTTGCTTTGTCATCCTAGGAGAAAGAAAACTTGGAAACTGACCACAGTAGACGACCTGGGGACCGGGAGCAAAGATCAGAGGGGCCCTGGGTACTGCCCAATACACCCATCAGGACCGGCGAGGAGAACCGATCGATCCACCCTGATTTAGGAAAAGATGCTGAACTTTGTCATCTGCGGAATCGGAAGAAGATGATGCAGACATCCCAGCACGTGGATCAAAACATCCTTTGCACCCGACTCCCCCTCGACTCGAAATCAAAGCGCAGTCGGTTGGGGGGGCTTGTCAGGGGTTTTGACCCATGTTCGAGTTATTATGCTGAAACATTTGGGGCTGGGGGCTCAGAAAATCCAAGATGGCTGAAAAAGCCCACATTGCGCCAGAATCCAGGAAAACCGCGCAGTTTTGTTCACACCAAAATGGTCGCCTAACCTGCCACCCACCAGTGCGAGCATGGTGGGCCAGAAGCGCCATGAGTGAAACGTGGTGCCAAAGGAAAAACAGCAGTGCCTGTTAGCTCAAAAAGCACTTTGAAATCACCTTTGTTTCTCTGAAATGCAAGCTAAAAATGCCTATTTTAAACATTGCAAGATATTCAAAAATCTCACTGAACACCAGCAGACATATGGCAGAATGTAGTCTTGTGTGCATACAAAATCTGGAAAGATGAAGTGCCCAAAACAATGTTTATAACACAACTGGCTGAGCTGTGGATGTCAGCAGCTGAAGTGAAATTGGACTTAAAGCCACTAAAATCGAAATGTTTAAAATAAATGAGTGACCTATTTTGAGTGTCACATAGGTTGTAACTGTTTAAATGTCATAGTTTTGAACTTAGAATCGGCGTTTTAGCTGCATGCGTAAAAATTGTAAGTTTGTTTTGAATGAAGAAAAACTGGGAACAAAAGTGACATTTGGCTGAAGCCTGGCTTGAAGAGATTGAATTCTGCCCGGCAACTACCCCCGACAGGAGTTGAAACTTGCCCTGCCACTGCATTCTCAGGCCTGGCTACCTTCTGCTGTTCCCACCAAAAGGAGGTTACACCTCTCTGATTGAATCAGGGGAGGAGCAACTGGCAACAGGGAAACAGAACAATGAGCCTTCCTTGGCTCAGGCAAATGTTAAATTAGGGGGGGTCGTAAATGGCTTCCTCTTGAGAGAAACTGGGAGGGGCAGTGCCTCTGTGAGCAACTTGAGTTGGAGGAAGTGGACAAACCAGAAATTCCACCATGTGCTTTGGGAAAACACGCCCCTCTGGGCCAGAGCATCATTTTAAAAAGATGGATAATTCATAGTACGGACTTGTTAAAATTATACAATTAATATAATTATTCTTGTGATTTTTCTGTGCACATTTTAAGAGGTGTTAGGACTCTGTGGTATGTTCTGGGGGGTAGTAGCAGAAAATAAGGTATTACTCCGAATGTCTGTATGTTAAAAATCTGACACTTTATCATCTGATGCCCATATTCCTTGTGCATGTTTGTGTAAATTCTGGAAAAGTTTAGAGGTTGTGTTCTTGATGAAAGGGCAGAATTCTGTCATAGGTGGATATGACATCTTACAAAGACAGGGATCGGATCATTTGGTGCTACAGAAAATATGTTAACTGGTCATATAATATTAGAAAAATGGTACATAGATAAATATGTATTTGGATCAAAAATAGATTTGTGGGTAAATTGACAAGGGGAGTGTTCTTTCTGTATGCCATAAAATTAATGCCTGATGACACTCCATTCCTTCCCCCAATCAAGGGAGAGAGGAGGACTTGGCCAATGATAAATTGTGAGGGGAAGGCTTAGTTATGCCCACGCACACATCCACTTGCAGAACACTTAAAAAGAGACTGCTTGGCAGGCAAGACCTTCATTTTCCATTTTCTTGCGGAGCATTTTGCCGGCCCCACACAACATCTAGAAGAAACATCCAGAACTTAGACTCCAGATAGTCTACAGAACTTAAAGCAAAGGCCTTACCCACAAGCTGAGAACTCTTCTCAGCAGGCCTTCAGAATCCAGCAATCCAACCAAACTATTCTACAGCTGGGCGAGCTGTTGGATTCTTTGCCAAGAACTTTTGCCAGAACCGGTAGCAGACCCAGAAAGCAGTTCTGTATCCAGAGAGACCAGAACCAGAGAGACCCAGACCAGACTGCTCTGAAGTGCAGAGCAGAGCTGATCCAGAGAGCTTTGACTTCAGAACCACCCGCCAGGAGTCCAGTCTAAACCTGATCAGACCTTGAAGGCCTATTTCAACTTTAGAGTGTGAGTACTCAGCTAGAACTGTGCCAGAACCAATCTCTTATTCTAAAATAATCTGATCCAAACCATTTTAACCTGTACGGAACTGCATCATAGAATCGTATGTCCCTTCTCCGATTTTAAACCTGTAAAAGTGTAATTTTGCCATTTTGAATCATTATTTAATTTCTGAAAAACTACCTTCATAAAATCGTCCGTATCTTTGGAATCGTAGGTGCTAGGAACGTGGCTAAGCTTTCCAACAAGCCTAAAACGGACTTGCTACTCATTATAGTTCCTCCGTAATCGTGATCGACGCACTCTGAAAAAAGTGCCACGAATTGACAGTTTGCTTCATTTCAACGACGTGTAAAAATATCTGTCTTTTGCTTCCAATACCGAATCCTGTTTTCAACCTGATAACCATCCCTGAATCATTGGTAGGGCTGACCTGAACTGATTTAAAGTATCTCTCACTCACCCTGAAACTCTAGACGGAATTAAAAGCATTTTCAGCATATTTTTCACTTCATTGCCACTACATTTAAAAGGATCTTGCCTGCTTTAAAATCATACCTGTTTTCCTCTAAGCTCGCTGGGGGAACTGGAAATTTGTATTGCATTTTGTATTCCTGAGAATTGTGTGCTCCCCTTCCATCTCCTTATCTTGCATAGGGGGGAGGGAATTGTCAAAGAAAAAGTGATCATATTATCTTTTGTTGAAATCATATCAAGTTGATTTCTGTGCTGCATTTTCCCTCATTGCTTTTCCTTGAAACCATACAAGTATTTTCTGCTACCTTATCCTTCCTATACTAACTCCTCATTGATTGTAAAGAAGTGTGCTAGTGTCAGATTATCTATTGTTGATCAACATTATATTCATAAGGGTGCTATCAAATATTAATTTATTATAAAAGTGTAATATATATATATATATTGTTTAATTTTTCCAATAAATCTTTTAAATTGCAAAACAAACCTACTTCTTGGCTCAGTGAGGTCAGGGGGATTCAAAGAGAGGGGCGTTATACAAGGGTTTATCATCCAGAGTATAACTTGTCATAAAAATATATAAATAAGGGCTTACCTTGGGCGTCCCAGACGAGGCACTGACTTAGTGGGACTGCTGAATTGAAGTCACTTAACAGCATAGTCATGCATGGGAGTTGTAGTGCAAAACATCTGGAGGGCCGAAGGTTGCAGACCCCCTGCTCTAGTGAGAAGCAGGCTTGGGGGGCTGATTCATGGAATAATGTGTGTGGTAAATAGGGTCCTTGCATGGCCAATTGCGTGCAAAATCATGTTTGTCGATTTGTGTAATCAACTGCGCTGCACTTTTTTGTACTTTGCAGGGCCTTCGCGCAGGCTCGACATGTCTCTGCGAGTGTCCGTGTGCCTTGCGCAAGTCACTGCATAGTTCGTGGGCATGGCTTGTGCAAAGGGCAAGGAAGGTGTAGGAACTCAGAATAATGAGGAAGAACAAGGGAAAATATGAGCGTTTCGAGGTACAGCCTGCAGGCAGACCATTGCATGCCCGGATCCGATTGTGAAACCTCCCGGCAGGGAAATGGCCACGTAAACCCCTCATAGTATCCACCACCCGAAGGTCAGCATACAGAGACTTGAACATAGGATTCATCACGCAGAGGTAATATCGGGTGTCGGATTTGTGGGTGTGTGCACGCAGCCGGGGTTCTGATCTAACTTAGGGGTGCGTGTACACAGTGAAGCAGGGTGCAGGAATGGTTTACGGGGGTTCGCATGCAGAATGTCTGAGTTTCACCAGAGTTACGATAAATCATATTGATGTTGTTGGGGTGCCAGTAACAGTTAAGGGAGACTTTGCGCTGGGTCTCCGAGTTGGAGGCATGCTTGCGGGGGACACCACTCTCTGTTTAAAGTGTGTATGTATTAGCATCCAGGGAGCACTCAACAGTAGCTGTTTCTGGCTGTTTTTGTTTTGCGTGGGAGCGCGCCGGGGTATTCCAGTCACGGCTTACGTGGATGGTTACTTTGCTCAGACAATTCCATGACTACGCAGAGCGTGCAGAAAAACCTCTGCATGCAGGTTTGCGCAGAGTCGTTCTCGGCGCACAGGATTTGCTGCATCTCTGCACAATATTCCATGAATCGGGCCCTTGATGTCTGGATGTCATGAAAGAATCACCTAGAATAGTCCCGAGTGAATCTGAATGGCAAAAAAACAAAATGTTTGCAAGTTTTAAATTCATTTTGATTTGAGGACTGTTGTTCATTCTAAAAAAATGATTGTTTTGTGATACATTGTTTTTCTTAAAAATGGTTCGTTTCATTACCACAAAAAAATCAAAGTCCATTTAAGAATTAAGTTACGTAGTTTGTTAAAAAATTCAAAAGACTTTCTTTACACGTTTTATATGAATTAGAAAGAACAATTCAAACGTAATTATAGCTCTTCCACATAAGTGAACCTTTTTAACAGATGCTTAAAATGTGTTCATAGTAATAAAAAAATAGAATCCTGTTTTTTCAACTACTCCAAACAAACATTTTTAAAAGGGCGTTTTAACAAGGGCCAACTTTTAAGAGAACAAAGGGGGTCTTTTTCCAATGAGCACAGCGGAAAATGAGCAAGGCGTATCGCTTCTCCACTCACACGCGCCTCTCCAGCTCATTTGTGTGCATTTCCGAGGGGTAGGAGGGCAGCAAAGCAGAGTTTGCATCTCAGCTTTGCTTTTCTTCGACTTCTAGGCGGAACTAGGTTTTATGCCTGAACGTGATTTTCATGCCGGAATAAAACTAAAGGATTTCTATGGAATATGCTTTAAAGGCCAGGTCGATTCCATAGGAATCCACTAATAAATGCCACATGCAAAGCCTAATTTGCAAGCAGTATTTATTGCTTCAAAATATGTAGGTGAAAACTAAATAGTAAACAAGAATATGCCCCGATTTTACTCTTTAATATTCCCCTCTGGCTGGGGAATGTTTAAAATGGAATGCAGTGGCCCGAACAGCTCCTGAGTGGAAGTGTTGGTGGTTCCCTGTGTGGTGGTGGGACCCTCCCACGTGTGTTACCCTTTTAACTGTGATGTTCCCTCCTATGTATATTGCCCTTTTAAGATGGGCCATGCCCAATCTAATAAAAGGAGCCCTTGCAGGCACGTGAGACAGAACAGCTGCAAACTCCAGAAGAGGAACTCCTGAGTCTGTGTCTCATTTATGTAGGCTGCAGGCCTACACGTGGGGGCACAGGCCTGCATGCCCTGATGCCATGGGACTCTCGTGCCAGCACGGTGGCAGAGGTCTGCATGGTCAGAGGCATGGCAAGCGCTTCTCCCACCCCTGATGGTGCTGGTGTCACATAGCACCATGGGGCCTGCCGGATGACCAGGGCAGAACCCAACCACCACAGGCACTGTGCCTTTAGAGTGGCGGTGACCATGGCACTCAGGGGGATGGCAGGATGTCCACGGCGGGCCCCCCCATAACACCCTTTATGTAATTAGGATCCAATAAAAATGACCACTTTGTATTCTTTTTCTCCTTAGTACCCCACACAGTCACAAAGACACACCCAGACACTGAAACATACTGGCACATGCACACACATAGACACGCGCGCGCACACAAACGCGTACACACACACAGAAACATACTGGCACATGCACACACACAGACACGCACGCACACACACACACACACACGCACACACGCACACACACACACACACTTGCATTGCAGTCAATTGCTAATGTTCAGACCTCGTTCAGCCTGTTGTGTGATCACTTCATTATACCTTGAATCATCTTACTAGCTCCCAATCCTCTCGACCCAGCAGAAAGCCGTGTGCTAAGGGCAGGACTCTCACTAAGGTGATATAAACCCCTAGGGCCCGATCCGTGTAATTGTTTGCACGGTTCAAAATGCCTTTGTATTACTGGAAAGTGGTTTTGCACTGCTGACACAAACCCTGATTCATGGAATTGTGCAAAGTGTATTTTTGCAGTGAAAAGTCATCTGTGCAAAGCAAAAATGACAATGCACTAACTTTGCACGGACTTTGCACTGCAAGAATACACTTTGCAAAGTCCCTTGATTAAGGGTTTGTGTCGGCAGTGCAAAGTCACTTTTCAGCAGTGCAAAGTCACTTTAAAATGTGCAAAAAATTCCATGAATCGGGCCTCTTATGTGATCTGTGTCCGGCCGACTGGAAAGCTTTTGAAAGGAGATGCATCGGCAACACAGCACGGGCAGGTGGAAAAGGCAGAGCCATACAGATGTTTCCCAGAGAATCCCCGAAGCAGCAGCCTATCAGAATCCCAGACTCCAAAGCAGCTCAGTAAGCCACACAATGGCCCTTAAATCATCCAGGTGGACAGTTTACAGATATTGATCATAGACAACCCAAAGAATGTGTCTGGCTGGGCCCCACTCAGCTAAACATTCTGCATAATCTGGTCAGCTGGGAGCATCAAGATGCTCCCGCAGCTGTGGACAGTATCCCTGTGCTTAAAAAACACCAGCCAGATTACTTTGTCTGGAAATAACGAACACATATATAACGTAGTAAGAAAAAGTAGAGTGTAGCTAGTATGCCTTTCTGTTTTGTTTTTATAATGAAGCGATTAATGTGTGTTTTTTATTGTATGCATTGCATTAGCTTTGTGTTTAAAATTCAATGAATCTGCTGTACGAAAATATGGTGGTAGGGACTTACAGTAATGGTCATACAATGGCTGCCGTTGGACTGTTGCATCAATGGGGACACCTGGTGCTAGATGATCAAACATTTGCACGAGTTCTAAAAAGTGAGCAAACGTGTTGATCATATAGAATGGGGCAAACAAGTTGTGTTGCAATCGATATTATCTAAAAATATTTGCACTGCGGAAAAAAAAAATCATACTGTTTTTTGTACTACGTTTTCTGCATAACATAAAAGAAATGTGTTTGCTACATTTCTTTTCATGTTACTCACCTCACATAGTAAATAAAACAGTGTGTTTCCGTTTTTCCCTTGTGAAAACGTGTTTATAGAATGTAAATTGGGGCTCAATCTGTTTGCTCCTTTCCCGAATGCAGTAAAATCGGTGGTAAATTCATTTGCTCCACTTTTCTGCACCAGTTCAAAGCTTTGATAATCTGGCCCCTGGACTCCTGTGGGCACCATGGAGGTCACCTCCACAATGACCTGCACTGTGGTCTTGGAGGAGCGCCCATAAAAATGCAAATAAGCTCCAAAATATGAGGCGAAGCACCTGGGACAATTGCCCCAAAGGAGACTTCTACCACTGGCTTTACAGTCAGCGGTCTAGCAAAGGGCCCAGAGCCTCCTTCTGGCTCTTTGCAGCCTGTAGGCGTGCTGCTTACCCTCACTGTGGGTCAGTGGGAGAGCGGGAGGGGGGAGCACTGCACTAACTAAAGAAACAAACCTTAAAGGGTGACGTTTGAATGGCAGCAAATGCCAAGGCTGGGTCCCGTCTGGCTTACCCTTTACCTACACTTTGCAGGCACTTTTTGAAGATGACATGACACAGGAAACCAAATTAAGTGAGCGGAGCCCAGTCCAGGGCTCAGTGAGCACCCAGGGGCTTTTAATGCACCTCCGGGTGAAGACTTGTCGTTGGGATTGCATCCCACAAATCATGCATTTTGTGCCAATTCAGACCTTATAATATCTGATGGAAATGAATGGAGGAGGTCGGCTTAGGCCAGGGACAGCAGATTCCGGTGCTCCACTCTAGCAATGAGTTAAAATAAAATGAAGCTTACTGCTACCATTTCCTTACATCCCTGCAAGAGGCGGAGCAGAAAAAAAATAAGATGTGGGCCACTGTGTGAATGCGAAGAAAGACAGAGGCATGTGTTTACCCTGGCCGATTGATGCACGAAACAAGCCTGCACTCATAAGGGAGAAAAGGGCCCCTGCTCTTTCTGGGTCCCCTGCACTTGTCACCACTCTGCACTCCTCCGGCCCCCGGGCCCTCTGCTAGCAACATCCGGGAAGAGAAGCCCCTGCCAGCACTGGAACCATTGCGCTCCGGCTCTGAGAGAAAAAAAAAACTGCCTGCTTCATAAGGTGCCATGTAAAACAGGGGATGCAATGCCAGACTCCTACAGAGGTCGACGGTATGGCACGAAAACAGAGAGGGCCCCAAGAATGGATTAGCTTTTCGGAGCCCGAAGAATGTTTCACCTACATTCATGGTCGGATTGGCCCAGCGGCCACTCGGCGCGTGGCCGGGCTGAAATCATGTGTATTCCCTGGGGGCTGGTTTCGGGCCACTCCTGGGGCGATTTGGAAAAAAAGAAAAAAAAACGATTTTAAATTATATATTTTTTAAAGCATGTTTTTTTTCTGCCCTTGTCTCTGTTACGATCATCACAAGACATTCCATCTCGATATACTCAGTCACTTGACAAAATCCTTGTGCCTAAAAGCTTCTGTACAGTGTAGAAATAGTTAACCATAGCACATCAAGTGGCCATTGACTTCATTGTGCGACAATGAATGCTTTGTTGTAATGTGTCTATCTTTCCCATCTCCCTGGCATGCTGTTCAGGATGTTTGTTTGCATACTCTGAGCACTCATTTTCTCATATAGTATGAGGTAACGAGTGCTCAGAGTATGGGATGTCCTGTGTGTGCGCTGCGTTCCCTATTTTGTCATCCTCTGAAGCCTGAAAGTAGATGCATGCAGGCTTGACATGCTGTCAACTTTGCACCAGCCCTGCAGATTAACTTAACTGGTCTGCTGTTAAATCTCAGTTACCAGTTTAATGGTATCCACTACAGAATAATTGCTAATTTTACTATGGCCGATATGATAGCTCAGTGGGTTGTGTGCTTGCTGCTGCGATGTGTTTGTGATCTGCAGGTTTGAATCCCAGCAAGGCTGTCTCAGTCTTTCATCCTGAGGTCAATAAATGAGTACCAACACAGGTTGGGTGATATTGTATGCATATTTGTTCTATAAAAAAGAGCTTAAGTGTAAGTGCTATACAATAAAATATTATCATTTGGCCTTGGACGTCTGCTTGCATTCACAGTAATTTGACAATACAATATGACCTATAAACACAGATATTAATGATACATATGCTGATCCATTCTTGTATGAAATGTATATCACATTAGTGAAATCATAACCATATTTTTCGTAGTGTACTTAGGAACAATGCTATTTGATGCCACTTCCTGTTTTGTCAAGGGGTGAAAGGTTGTGCTTCATCGCTACCCGGGATGTCACTTTTGGGTAGGGGCAAATGACATAATTTTCGGGAATGTCATCAGAGGTCAAGGGTCGTGAGGCGAGGGGTGGGCCACTTTTTTGAGGTGAGGAGTGGGCCACTTCTTCTTGGGTGTCCGGGCCTATTTCTTGTCCCAGTAGGACCTATCCTAGAGCCTACCGTCCTTCCTGCAAACGTGGACCTTTTTTCAAGGAAACTTGTCTGGACTCCTTGCACAGAAACCTGGCTATGCTGCTCCAGTCAGATCCTGATTTGCAGTGAGTGCAAATGTTGGAAGCCATCCGATATACATTGCTGACGTGTTCCCCAGACCTCTAGCACGACCCAACGTGCAGGAGAGAAAAAGAAAAAGTGATTCTGCACCTTCAAAGAAAGGAACTGCCAGAGCCACCCACCATGTTAAGAAAAAAACAGAAAACATATAGAAAATAGAAGAAACGAGTAAAATGAATACCTGGTAGCCAAACCTCCGTGGGCAGCAGAGGGATCTAAAGAAGAAAATGGAAGGAAAAAAAAGTCTGACTGGCAAAGAGTGTGCTAAGAAAGAACACAAAGTGTTACTTCTGAGACATCACAATGGACCGCCAACACGGGGCGTGCCTAACGTACTAATGCATATGCCTCCTTTCAGCCTGTGCTGTACCAGCAGCACTGATGTTCTGAGAAGTGAAGGCAAGAACATGAAATCGTAGACCACAATTAAGCTGGCTTTTACTTGTCTTATCCGATAGGATGTCTAGTGCATTGGGGACTGGACATGCACGCAATTATGCAGTTGTCACAATCAGCCAGGCTTCCCTTGATAGAGTGACAGATTGTGCTCTATTTGATCCTCACATCTGAATCCTGAGGCTGTCCGAATAAGTATATGTATGTAGTAATTCAAACATACAGCCCATTTATCAAAGATATATTTGTCAACAATAATGTATGTGGTCATTCTTATGTTCCCAGAATCATTTTCATTTTATTCAAATCAGCCATGAACCTTCATTGGTGCAATTAGTCCCCTTCACCGCCAAGTCTACAGTTGCATATTTTGGAAGAGCACAGTAGGAGTGCACCTGACTCTCCATCTTGGAGTGATAAACTATCAGAAAATAATTGGTATGGTTATTCTGAGTTTTGATAATGTGTTTTGCTCAATAAGACAAGTGTAATTTTCTAATGATGACAACAATTTATACTGGAAGTGAAAACATAAAAAACCAGCATCTTAAAATTGTAAAAAGAGCCAGTTTACAATGTTGGTACAATTAAACAATGAGCTTTTAATTGCTTCTTTGATAACAATATTCATTGTTTTGCCTCTCAAACTGTTGTTTGTTCTTGAAAAGGGTCATGCTCAGATAAAAACGGGTTATCTGCTTTTATAATTCCCAAAAAAGGGGAAACTAGAAAATACATTTGTAGACCCTGCAGCTTGGTCCTCTTCTCCCTTGCAAAGTATTTCAGAACCACAGTCCCCCCTAGTGCCTATCTTCGCCTCCTCACCTCCCCCATTGTGACGAAACAACTTCCGGGGTATCAGTGGTCCAGGGATGACTATCGGTTTCTAAACCATCAATCAACCTCACACCTCCAGTACACCAGAAGGGGAAGACCTCCTTGTCCAATTTTGGTAACGTGGACAGAACGGCAGGCTTATCTCTGCAAGGTCGTGGATCGTTGGTTAGTTGCAGCACAGCGAAAATAAAATTATTACCCAATGATAAAAGGGACTGTCCAGTCAAGGTTGTTTAAACATATCTACTTTATTATTACTACAACATACAGTTCTAGCACACTACAAAATACAACCCACCTTGTAAAGGAACACAGAGGACAGACAGTTTCACGAAGGAAAGGGAAGCACTCTGGATACTGACAGGAGGGTAGTTGGTAAAGTAATCAGTCTTACTGTTCAAGGTTATTTGGTTTCAGCAATAAGTGGGCAAAGTGTCGTAACTGTCTCTTGGGGCCTTTGCAGAAGGACCAGGGGTGCAGAACCACAATGTACCTCGTGCTGAAGAAGTTCTTGGTGGTCGACAGCGTCAAGGCAGTTTCAGGGTGCTTTGCAGCCCTTGAGACAGAGTTAGTGGCGGGAGACAGCTGCGGGCACTAGGCGGCAATCAGTTCGGCAAGCGAGGCTGAACAGACGTCTGCAGGCTGTCTGGCGAGGTAGCTCGGGCCAAGAATTGTTGTCTCTATGCTGGTTGGCATATCTGGAATGCTGGTCGAGGCATCTCGGATGGCTCTGGTGACTGCGGCATGATAACAGTCAGCGATGGAGCTGGATGCGGTTCGAGGACTCGACTGTCTCGAAAAATGTCCTTAACAGATGGACACTGGATGATGCTTGTGTGGCACTCCCCCTAACTTCTTCGTAGGGCTCGTGTCCTTTCAAGGCAGACTGCCCAAAGCTAAGGAGAGTGCTTGCAGGCAATGGCCTTGTCCTTAGTTCAGATACTTCATGGCATTTCTCACCTAGGAAGCTTGCAGGGCATGCAGTATACTGGCTGGGTACTGGTTCTGGAGCTGCTGGATAGGTCCTCTAAGCCTGGTATCTCCCTCTGTTGTCTGTGAGATGTTAGGGGAGGGATCTTGCTTCCCTCTTGGAACTCCTGCCCTTCCTTCACTGGTGGAAGATTTAAGGTAGACTGTACCTTCAGCTCGGGTCCAAATGAGTCCTTCTTCTTATTCCTTTCAAAGTCTTCAGATGATCTCCTAAGTGAAGGGTTCAGCCCTCTTTTAAAGGCAAATGGGCCCCAGTGATTGGTGCAGGCTAAGCCCACCTTAATGAACCAATCCTGGTTCTCCACCAACAATCTTCTGTTATGCATCAGGCCAGGACCAGAGTGCTCTGCAACAGGACAGACAACGGGGTGAAAACATATACCGAAGTCCACCCATCTGCCTGTCTGTTGTAGCTCAAAGTGTCTCTCTGGTTCACTGAGCCCTCTGCGACTCTTGAATAAAGCGCAGGTTTCCCTTGAAGTCTGTGCTGGGAGCAGATTTCCTGTCTCCCCAGAACCACATAATTCTCACCGTTGAAAGGGGTCAGCACTGCAGGGGTTTGCCTATGGCAAATACCCAGACATGCATTTCACTGCCTTTCATACAGAGGGGTGGGAAATAGCTTCTAGTTGACACATTTCATACCAAAGGGGTGTTAGTCCCACCTTCCTGTTGTCTTTCTGGCAACCACGCCCCTCCTCTAGGATTGCTTCACTTATCTCTCATTAGTATGCACTGCCACCACCCGGAGAACAAAAGAAATGCAGATCCATGGAGCCTTTGATATTTAAATTAGGCTGCTCATGGCTGGAGGAAGGTGTGCCTTCCCCCTTCTTGGAATGCTTTGATGTACCCGGGGCTGTCACATTCCAGCTGAATATGACAGGGGAAGACGGCGCCTGTAGGCTGTTTCTTCCCGGAGTGGATTTGACTATGCGTTTGTTGTGGGAAGCAGATGAAATGGGTGCTCAATGGCCACACTCATTTCTCAGAGGCTGGTCTCCCAGCATTCATTTTCATTTATCAAAAAATCAAAAAGCCCAGGCGAGCGCACTCTTCCCGTGTGGATGTTCGAATTCCTCACACCCATACTAACAATGTGCCTCCAGTGTAATGCCGACATACCTGTAGGTCACAATCATTAACAACATACATCTCCAAATCCCATGTTGATCATCACCTCAGAGGATGCCTCTGTCTCTGCAGAGAGAGAGAAAGAGAGAAAGGAAGATGTTGTATGATACACTGCATACATAACCACAACCACAGCAACATGTGGCTGTATGTGTTTAGCATTTTCAAGGTGTTTTTTTTGGGTAAAGTGTTATATGGTTATGTGGCACTTTTGATTAGTGCGTTATTCATTTATATTGTTTCTATTATGGTGAAAATGCTGTACGAATCCATATTTGATATGTTATACAGCATTTGTACTGCACCGTTCACCAAAGTGGTCTTACGGTGGCTAGGCCTTGTCCGAAAGCAGAGCATATTGTGACTCTGGACAGACCCTGGACAGACCTTGGCTAGAGGGTAGGGAAAGGTGGAGATGGAATAAACTGTAAGAGGGAATAGGGCAAACGTGATTGGGGAGAAGATAATGAGAAAGAGGGAGAGGAAAATAAGACAATTAGATTATTCTGAGGGGAAAACGTAATGGAAAAGGGTGGTGGGATGTGGTTGTGGTTGTAAGGGTGCGTGTGTGATAACTGATGATCATATATGCAGGCAGATGTTCATATGTGTTCATATGTGGGGGGGCGGGTTTAATTGTTAAATGCATCCTGTATAGGTGGTGTTTAATGAGGGTGCAATGTTGGCCCATGCAAGTGTGATGAAAAAAAAAGAAATTCCCACTTAAGGATTTAAAATAAATGTATCTGTCCTATTATTTTTGATTTTGATATGATATCTGACCTGTTCACTAACTCATTGGTCCTCAAGATGCACGCTTTTATTCTTACAGTGTCTATCATGTGTTAGCCGCCCTATCACAGCTACTGTACGTTTCTAACTTTGCAGCTCACCAATTGTTTGTTACATCGGTGCAAAAGCAAATATGAAAAAACTATAGATAAACTCTCTGCAGCAACCCATATTTTCTTGAATCCCTCCTGCAGGGACGCATTCGTTAACATGTCCTTACAATCTCTATGGCCCCTATTATCCCATGAACCCCTCTTGTGCCACGCTTGTACATTAAAGGTGATAGTCTAGCATAACAATATCACTTTTACAGCTGGACCCCAGGCCTTTAAGGGGGGAACATGCATGCTATACCTACTACCTACACTCCTTTCCCTCCATTAGATAGTGATTTTATCAGCACCCTGGAATGTTAAAACCCATATTTATAAAACGGTGTGCAAGAAGATGGGGTTGATTTTGCAATTGGCGCCCGCAAAAGATTTACATGTTTAAATCCACTCTCGTCTGTGCTTTCTGAAACGGGGTCCAGCTGAAAACAAATGCATCATCGTATTGGAATACTGCAGTAGGTTCTCAATTTCACATTGTATATGGCCATACACTGTTTCACATAGTCCTTACAAACAGTAGGACATGCAAGCTGGCTCTAAAAAGCTGCACATCTTGAAATTAGGCGCATTTCTGACTTCCGAAAATGCAGAATTGGGTAAATCGGCATTAAGGAATTGCTAATAATCGACAACAGAAAGCGAACCATGAACTGAAAAACAAGTTTGAACATGACATCGCCAATAGCTTTACAAAACCCAGGTGCATGTATTATGCACGTTCTCATTACGGTCCCCTGACCCTCCTGGCAACCGGGGCACCGACATTGTTTGTCTGAGCAATTGGGTTACCAAGGTATGTGCAATGATATGACGTGTGCTTAGCAGGAGGCCTGTGTTGATTTACTGATGATGTTCAGATATCTGCCAGCTGAAAATGAGTGCTTGCGACTGATGCACTCTGATCTTATTGCCCGCGGCTGTCAAGAGAGCTTCTAATATATCACCCGGCCACGAGGCACTCACATTCCGCACACGGGATGCAAGTTCTGTGCTTTCTTTTGTATTGCTTGTGCTAGTATTTTATGGCCTTCAATGGCATTCTGAAGTTTTCAGTTTTGCGCTTATTTTGCGGAATATTGTTTCTATGTGTTTATCAGGATTGAAAGATGGTGATATAATGCCTCTTTATTTATTTATTTAATTGTTTAAAGCACAGACCTAGCTCGAGAGCAGAGAAGCAACGCACAGGGTGTGGGTAGTCAGCTTTTGGGACGGCATCTTTTAACATTAGCATAGTACTGTGGGTTGCGGTCTGTGCATCCATTGGGATTAGTCCATGGTCTGGTGTCTCTTGGGATGATTCAATGTCATGTGATATCACTTCCTGTGATGTCATTTAGGTGAGTCAAATTGAATGCACTCTCACTACGGCGTACCCATGATTTTGTTGAAATGCAATACCCTGGGTTGTCTATTCTTCTCGTTGTTCCCCCGAGGTCTATGATACAGCCACGCAAGGGACCACAGATCCTGGCATTGAGGAGATGAAGGAAGCATCCATCAATTGACCTTGGAAGCTGTGGATACGGGGAAATGATTTATTCCAAACCTTTTAGGTTTTCCTTATTGGCAAAGTAATTCCTGTTTTCTGGGCCATCAGGGAATGTCCAAGAAATTATTATGGAAACATAATTGAGATGTCCAGGAAGATTTCTAGATGGCATTTCTGATCCATGACCACGGTGCTGCCAGAAGCTTTGACTGTGAATACTTACCAGAAGAAGGCTAAAAGAAATGGAGCATCTGCCCTGCACAGAAGTGCTCTGAAGTCACTGGGGAGAATGGGTATGAATGTAAACGCACCCGCCATTATCTGACATGGCATTCAGTTCCACCATTTCATCTGTATCTTAGCAACCAGCACCTCTTGGCCAAGGAATGAATACATGTTGTGCTGTAGCACTTTGAAGTGTCTCTAGTGCTAGATGGAATTACCAATAAATATATCAGACCAAGTAACCAGACAGACTTAGAAAATATGGCAAAATACTACTTTATTATCAGTTCAATAAAGCAGGGCAAACTGACGAACAATGGACTGATGCTTGCACACTCACAAACAAACTTGATTATAGAAAGGTTATATATCCCAATATGCGTCATCCTACGTGGCAAACTACAAAACCTATTGAAGGGAAGGATTGGTTAGGGGAACATATGTGCCTGTGGTATGCATAGGTGTTATTACTTCATTGGCTACCCCTTATCTGTACAACACGCCTTGATCTACCTCTAAATATGTATGATACTTATTATAGCAGAGAAAATGTCAGTGGATTGGTCTATGCAACATTGTATAGCATGTTGTCCCATAGACCCTCTGCTCAATGGCATGCTCACCCAACCTTGGACTTATGTAAGCAATACTAAACCAAGGTGCTTGAGTCACGTCAGATTACTCCCCACTTTCCCAATTAGTCCATCATCTCTCATCAGTCCAACCATAAGCCAAGGTTTCCCTTCTGTAGTTGGCCTTGTAGTCTTCTCTCTGTTCTGGGACATTCAAAGGAGTATAAGCACATCACTATCTTCATACGAGGCTTAATGAATACACTTGTTTTCGACTTCTGAATCACGTGTGAAGAGACTGCAAATTTGTCAATTTTGACATCTTATTTACTGCTATTTGATTTACTTATGATGGGTGTTCTTGCTCCTCGTGGCCTCTAGAAACTTGCTCACTCCATCTTGTGTAAACCTTGTTCATTGTTAATTTTCCAATACTTGGCTGTTGCAAATGTTTTCTTCTTCCTTACTCTAAGAGAAAGATGTATTATGTGCATGGCTTATCCTTCTGCCTCCCTTTGTGCCTTGCAATTATTCCTTAAAATAGCATCCTTGATCCCAGGCCAACATAGACTCCTCTTTATTCTGCCAACAAAACTGTTTCTCTAACGTCTCTTGACTCTGCATCCCTGGCCTGTTTCTGAGGTAGCTGGATTGCATTTTAACAGAAGCCGATGGCCATATTCCTATCATGGCCGTCCTTGCCACTATATATTTTCCTCTATGGCAAGCTTCTATATGTCTCGTCTACCTTGCGTTACTGCGTATTTACACTTATTGGTCAGCAAGTTACTGTATCATCTTTGTATATGATTACTTCATCATTTTGTACATGTTTCTCTTGTTACTGCAGTTGCTTTGTTAATAATCTTAAGTATTTTCATATTGTTTCTGTATATCCTCATAAAGTTTCTTCGGGACATCAGATTTCACTCAGCACTACATGATGTCCATTGGTGCATGCTGACATCCTTCCACTCTTTCAGTACGATGGTCTCAGGTTTGGACTGTATGGTAACACCAGGTTTCCCGACCCCCTCCTCACCTGAGCTGGTATGAGTTGTAGAGGATTCTTCCGATTGGTCTGAGGATAGTCCTTTCCTTCT
Source organism: Ambystoma mexicanum (assembly GCF_040938575.1). Lineage (NCBI taxonomy): Eukaryota > Metazoa > Chordata > Amphibia > Caudata > Ambystomatidae > Ambystoma > Ambystoma mexicanum. The sequence goes on from NC_090928.1 coordinate 283,091,916, forward strand.
TTGTCGCCAAGTTTCGCTGATCTCCTTCGGGTAAATCCTTCCCTTCTGCTTGTAGTTGCAGGTATGGGCTCCACCGGAAGCCACTTTGCCAGAAACGTGGGTAAATCTGGCAGCGGGGACCCCAGGGAGCCCACCCCAAACCAGGGAAAAAGCTTGTTGAAAAAACCCTGGCAGGTTGTAACGGCGTAATTCAGCTGAGGACTTCAGTTCCCAGGATGCACTGTGATGCGGATGCGAGCATTCGCAAGAGTTCGGCGAAATGGAGCAGCAACTGTACAGCAAAGATGGTCAGGCGGAGAATCCAACAGAGGGAGAGGTCAGACGAAGGTAAGTAGAGCACAAGGCTAAAATAACAGGGAAGCACGGAACAGGAAGAAAGTACTAGGCACAGGGAACTACGTACTGGAAAGTAGTCAGAAGGATGGAAGGGCAGGGAAGCCGGAAAAGGAGTAGGAAGGGATCCCGTCTGAAAACGGGAAGAAAAACAAACGCACAGGAGCGATAAGGAAAAACTTTCCCGTAGCACTGGAAAGTTGCAACGCATGCGCGTTAGCTTCTTCCGGGTTTTTATAGGCTGGAAGACTAGAATGCGCCTGAAGTTTACAAGGGCGGTGTCCGTCTACCATTTCCACCTTCTCCATACCCGCCAGGGTCGGCTGCTCATGACAGTATGACCCCTCTTCAGTGCTCTCCCTCCCGGCTTTCCCGGATGGAGATAATGAAACTTCCGAAGCAATTTAGGAGCAGAAATGTTCCTAAGTGGTTCCCATGTGCATTCGGTCTTTGGATACCCTTTCCAAAAGACCAGGTACTGCAGAACTCCCTTCTTGTATCTGGAGTCGAGAATGCCGGATACTTCATATTCCTTTGTAGAATCCGGGGTCTTCTGCGGTGGTCTTTGTATCTTTCTAGAATGGGGATCTTCACGGTAGGCTTTAAGAAGCGACGTATGGAAGACTGGATGAACCCTCTTGAGACTTGATGGGAGATTTAGCTTGAATGCTACTGGATTGATCTTAGCTGTTATCCGGAAGGGGCCCAGAAATCTGGGTGCAAACTTTCCTGGACGAACCCATCTGGGTAAGTATTTAGTAGACAACCATACGCGGTCTCCTATATCCCACTGAGGGTTTGGGCTCCTTTTGGAATCCGCCCATCTCTTGCAGTCTTGTCGGGCCTTCATGAGATTAGATAACGTATCCCGATGCAATCTTTGTATCGTGTCCAGTAATTGATCCACTGAAGGTGTATTGGTAGGAGGCAAACCAGACAGTGGTATATGCTTGGGTTCGTAACCGTAAGTGCACTTAAAGGGACTCATTCCAATGGAGGTATGGATGGCATTGTTATATGAGAATTCAGCCAGCGGCAAAAGATGGAGCCAGTTGTCTCTTTCCTGGTTACAAAAACATCTAACATACTGTTCTAAGGTGGCGTTTAGACGTTCTGTTTGTCCGTTGCTTTCTGGATGGAATCCTGAAGAAAGTGCTCTCTTTATTCCTAACATGTTGCACAGAACGGTCCAGAACTTGGACGTAAATTGTGTCCCTCTGTCGGAGACGATAATGTTGGGGAGCCCATGCAGCCTCACTATGTCCTTCAAGAATACTTCTGCGGTAACACTGGCAGTAGGGAGTCCTTTAAGTGGAGAAAAGTGAGCCAGTTTACTAAAGGAGTCCACTGTGACCATTATGGCGGTGTATCCACATGAGTCCGGTAAATCCACAATGAAATCCGTAGAAATGTGTTGCCATGGACCACCTGGAGGTGCTTCTTGTTGAAGAAGACCCAAAGGTTTATGGCAGGAGTATTTACTCTGAGCGCACACTGGACAAGTAGCTACATATTCCTTTACATCTTTGATCAGAGAAGGCCACCAAAAATGACGGGATGTAAGTTCTATCGTGGCTCTCTGTCCCTTATGTCCTGCTGACGGAATATCATGGCACCATGAAACCGCCTGTGTTTGTAGGTCTCGGGTAGGTAAAAACAAGGCATCGTTTTTGAAAAGAAAACCACCTTTCTGGTTAAGACTTGTTTCCGTGCTGGGGTTTCTTTGTTGTCCTGCCTGTACCTTCTGTAAAAAAGAGTTGATTGTGTTGATGAATGTCTTTCCTGCTAGTATGAGTTCCTGTTCATGTGGCTCTTCTGCTTCTTCGCAAAAGCTGCGTGAAAGGGCATCTGCTAGAGTATTCTCTTTCCCTGGAAGATAGGTGATAGAAAAATCAAACTGTGAAAAGTAGTAGGCCCATCTGGCATGTCTTGAATTACGACACTCCATCTGTTGTAAGACCTTAAGGTTTCGATGATCGGTGCGAACTAGAAAGGGAACCACGGAACCCTGGAGAAGATGTCTCCATTCCTTGCAGGCCTGGCGAATAGCTAGAAGCTCCTTTTCTAGGACTGAATAGTTCCTTTCACTTGGACTTAACGTCCGTGAGTAATAGGAGACAGGGTGTTCCAAATCATCTTCTTCCTTCTGTAGAAGAGCAGCCCCAATCGCACCTTGGGAGGCATCGGTCTCCACGATAAACGGTCTGGTCTGGTCCGGTTGTCTCAAAATAGGAGCGCTTACGAATGTCTCTTTCAATACTTGGAAGGCTTGTTCGGTGCTTGTGTCCCAAATAAATTTGACTCCTTTTTTTAGCAAATTCGTTATGGGTAGAACAATCATTGAGAAGTTCGGTATGAATTTTCTATAGAAGTTCGCAAGGCCTAGGAATCTTTGTACTTCCTTCACGTTGGAGGGTACGGACCACTGGGTGATTGCTTTGGTCTTAGCTGGGTCCATCTGTACATTGTCAGCGGATAAAACAAAACCCAAATAAGGTACCGTGGTTGCTTCAAAGACGCACTTTTCGGGCTTAGCTAATAGACTGTGTCTTCTTAATCTGTGTAGAACCTCTATAACCAACGTGCGATGTTCGTCCAGGTTGGTAGAATACACTAATATATCGTCTAAGTAGACTACTACTGAAGAGAATAGCATATCTGCAAACACATTGTCCATAAAACGCTGGAATTGAGCAGGTGCATTGACTAAGCCAAATGGCATAACCCTATATTCATAATGACCTAGTGGTGTCCGGAAAGCGGTCTTCCACTCGTCCCCTTCACGGAGACGTAAGAGGTGGTAAGCCCCTCTCAGGTCCAGTTTCGTGAATATTCGAGCTCCCTGAACCGCTTCTAAGATGTCCTTAATTAGGGGCATAGGGTATCTGTCCCGCATAGTAAGACTGTTCAGGCCTCTGTAGTCTATACAGGGTCTTAACTCAGTCGTCCCTTTTTTGGACACAAAAAAAAGTGAAGCTCCAGCTGATGACGACGACTCTCTGATGAGACCATTCTTTAAATTGGTTGCAAGATACTCCTTCAGGGCTTCTTTCTCGGGTAAGGACAAAGGAAACATTCTTCCAAAGGGAACGACTGCGTCTGGAATCAGGTCGATCTTGCAATCTTCCTTGTGATGAGGAGGTAGTAGGCGGGGTTGTGTGTCAGTGAACACATCTACAAACTCTTGATAGGGTGCTGGAATCATATGAATACCATTAGAAGGGTGTAGTGCTGCTTGTACGCACCTTGAACTTTCTGCAGTAAGACAATGTTGTTCACAATACTGAGATCTGAAGTCCACTGTGTTAAGACTCCAATCGATGTACGGGTTGTGTTTCCTCAACCAGGGTATGCCTAGTATCACTGGAAAATGTGCCGCCCTGATTAAATCGAAAGTTAGATATTCTTGATGGGAAGCCATTGTGATCTTAAGATCCTGAGTTTCATGACTGATGGGACCGGAGGTTAACGGGCTACCATCTACCCCTTCTACGGTTATAGGTCGTATCTTGGGGTGTCTAGGAATCTGCTGGTCCAGAGCCCATTTATCGTCCACGAAGTTGCCGGCAGCTCCGCAATCAACCATGGCTAGACATGTCACCGGTTCATGTTCGACCCACTCGATCTGAACCTTGATAACCAATAAACAGTTATTGTTCAAAACCGGAGGCTGTGCTGGGTGACAGGGATTTACGTTATTCACCCCTTCCCTTTCCCTGTTTAAGGTTGGGGTCTTTCGTTTTCCCTGTCTTCTGAGAGGGATTTCCGTACAGTCCCGTAACAGATGACCATTTGAACCACAATACATGCATAACCCAAGGTCCTTCCGTCTCTTGCGTTCACTGGTGGAAAGCGGTCCTCTTGTGGTGGATCCAATTTGCATCGGCTCTTCCATAGATCCTTTTTCAGGTATTGAGGAGGGGTTTGGACCTGGAACGAAGGTTCTTGGTCTTCTTCTTTCTGCTTTCCTTTCGGCCATGCGAAACTCTATTTGAAGAGCTAGTGAAATCAATTCTTGAAAGGTATTCGGTCTGGCTACTCTCGCCAGTTCATCCTTGATATCCTCACGGAGTCCCCTTCTGAAGATAGTTTGTTGAGCCGTCTCTGGCCATCCAGCTTCGGCAGCTATCCTTTGAAAACCCGTGACGTATGTCTGGACATCAAAAGAACCTTGGCGGATGTCCAACAGGTTTTCGTATGCCGAATACCCTACTTCGGGTCTTTCAAATCTGTCCCGGAATCTTTGGACAAAACCGGAATAATCAGTGAGAATCGGATCTGCACTTGTCACCAGAGGAGTGGCCCATGCAAGGGCATTTCCTGTCAAATTGGAAACCAGGAATCCCACCTTTGTTTTATCTAAATCATAAGTTCTAGGCCGAAAGGTAAACTGGATAATACAAGCGTCCAAGAATTCTTTGATCTTTTTAGGGTTTCCGTCGTATTTCCCACAAGGTAATGGAATGGGAGGCAATTCTCCACGATAGTTATCTTGATGTGGGACATGCTGCCCTGCTTGTTGTATTTGTTGGACAGTTTGTCTGAGTGCGGAATTATCCGCTCTCAGGGACTGCACTTCTGAGGTCAGAGCCTGAATGGCATTTACCATTTCCTGAAACTGTTCAAGAGAGGCCATTTTTGGGCGTTGCAATCTCTCAGGTTTGGACTGTATGGTAACACCAGGTTTCCCGACCCCCTCCTCACCTGAGCTGGTATGAGTTGTAGAGGATTCTTCCGATTGGTCTGAGGATAGTCCTTTCCTTCTTTGTCGCCAAGTTTCGCTGATCTCCTTCGGGTAAATCCTTCCCTTCTGCTTGTAGTTGCAGGTATGGGCTCCACCGGAAGCCACTTTGCCAGAAACGTGGGTAAATCTGGCAGCGGGGACCCCAGGGAGCCCACCCCAAACCAGGGAAAAAGCTTGTTGAAAAAACCCTGGCAGGTTGTAACGGCGTAATTCAGCTGAGGACTTCAGTTCCCAGGATGCACTGTGATGCGGATGCGAGTATTCGCAAGAGTTCGGCGAAATGGAGCAGCAACTGTACAGCAAAGATGGTCAGGCGGAGAATCCAACAGAGGGAGAGGTCAGACGAAGGTAAGTAGAGCACAAGGCTAAAATAACAGGGAAGCACGGAACAGGAAGAAAGTACTAGGCACAGGGAACTACGTACTGGAAAGTAGTCAGAAGGATGGAAGGGCAGGGAAGCCGGAAAAGGAGTAGGAAGGGATCCCGTCTGAAAACGGGAAGAAAAACAAACGCACAGGAGCGATAAGGAAAAACTTTCCCGTAGCACTGGAAAGTTGCAACGCATGCGCGTTAGCTTCTTCCGGGTTTTTATAGGCTGGAAGACTAGAATGCGCCTGAAGTTTACAAGGGCGGTGTCCGTCTACCATTTCCACCTTCTCCATACCCGCCAGGGTCGGCTGCTCATGACAGATGGTGCATTTGCTATGGTATCCTGAGTGCATACCATCTCTCATACACTCGATGCAGTATAGGGACAACACTTGGGGTCCCACATACAGCGCTTCTCCAGATGTTCCAGTATGACAGCAGCGAGGGGGCGGGAGCTAGGGAAAATGCATCCACCTGCTCCTCTACAATGTCAGCCGCATTTAAGCACTGAGAACATATTTCCAACATCCTTACCACACTACTTAGAAGTTTCAAGGGTAGTTCAGACTGTCCATGTCCACTAAATCCCCTCCCTCCACATTTTCACCATTTTATGTGAAAATGTCTTTTTAGGAATGGGAGTAAACGTTGGACCCCATATCCTCATCCCTTGATATTACCGCAGATAAATCCAATTGTAGCATTTCCTACATTTGTTCCTTAAGGTTGCTTTTATAAGTACGTTGGTAATGATGAAAAAGGTGACATTTTTAGTAACTCTGATATTTTTATTAGAATCTTATTAGGAGTTGGGGTGTAATGGGATATTGGCAGCACAGTGTAAACTTGTAACTAAAAAAAGTACTGCCTTGGAAATATTGGTTATCTATGTAATGCAGAACTGTTGTACCTGTTTGCCTTAAATATCCCGTCACGCACACCTCTTAATGTGCTGCTGTGGCACTTAAAATAACACATTGGTTTCCTGCTTAGTGATATATGTAAAATCGACACTCTCCTCTCCTCACATTATGTTTGGAAAGTGACATTCAAGCACTTGCAAATTCTGCAGCCATTCTTATACATGTATCCAAAATGAAGCCCTATGCACAGCCAGACATGTCTCTGAAGCAAATGCAGTGCATTTCTGGTTGTCTCGCTGTACCTCCTTATCTGCTTAGTGGGCACCAGTAGAAGATCTGGAGGTCTCACAGAAGGAAGACTTCTACTTGACTCTTGTTTCGCAGAAGGAATAGTCTTATGTGGTCTGGGAGCAGGAGATTTCAGTATCTGGTAATCAGATTCATGAAATTTCAGGATTATGTTTTCTTCAGTCAATAACAGAAAAGCAATATGAAGGGATGAATGAACTACACAGAAATGGTGCGGGGGACACATTTTACATGATTTTCGGGATTCTGTGATATTTTGTATAATGCTGTTCAAGTAAAAAATATTAAGGCAAAGGCAAATTCAATTGGAAGTGGAATGCACAAGTACAACACCTGTCAGCAACATTAATGATCTCAGCCGACATGTGATGTGTGCCCTTTGAGGTGATACAACTGGCAGCATAACACTCGCAGACCACACCATGCATATTCATGCCTCCTACATTTTTGTTCCAAAAACACTAGAACAATTTACGGAACAGTGGCGACTATCTTGGAAAGTCAATTTCAGCCACTATGACCATTGTTCTGTAATCTATTTCTCTGTAAAAGTAATTATTGTATTCATTGATTAATTCCTTGACTCTATGTGAATATATATCTATTTTTAATATTGTGTTATTGTGGTTTTGGATTTAGTTTGCACAATTGAGCTATCTATTGTTTAAGTATCTGCATTGAGTAGAAACATATGGTAGGAAGTGCTATGACACATATCTTGTTAATAAACCTGCTCTCTGTTCACATTCACAACATTTTTCTTTATGTTTTGTGAAAGAACAATGCAATGCAAGATTGTGATTCAGAAATTAAGGAGGTTGATGTAATATTTCCTGAATCATCCATGCTTGGCATTAGATGGTGCACAACTTGGATTTTTCCTGCTTGCCTTGCTCTCTGATACCAGCATTCCCAAGGGAAATAAAACTGATGTATCCAAGTATACAATATGGAGTTTCCAAACAGTTAGTAGAATCTAATCAGATATTGATTAAAATGAAACTGCAATAAGATGTGTAATAACTCATTGTCCTAATTTTGAAATGTGTTCCACTTAATTCTCAGACCCTCTTTTTTGTGAGGGAGCAAAAAGGTCTGCATCTAGAGCCACAGGAGAGTGAGAAGCACAAACATAGCAACACACTGGTGTGATTCTTTACATGAGAACGTTGTATTTATACAACACAAATGACAAGATAATTGTCCTTTGATGAATCATGATCTTATGAAATCATGTTTTGGGATCTTCCCAGCCCCATTCCATTGCTCAATAAGATACTGTTGTTTTTTATACAGTTTGCAGGTTTCTTGGCTTTCCCAAACCTAAATATGTCCTCCACCTCTACACTTAATAGTCCTCTAGAACACCAACCTCTTCCAAATACTTTCCATCAGCTCCTTCTCAAAGATTCCACACTCCTTGAATGAGCTAACTGGCTCCCGTAGCCCGGTATCTCCTCCACTTGGGTTGTGCTGTAGTACATGAGGTCCACATGTCTATGTTGGGTTGTGCTGTTCTATAATTGGTTCCTGAGCTGCTGGTCACATCAGTTAGATGGGATTGGTCTAAACTTAGATTAAGGCATGATGACATCTTGAATTACAGAACTGCCGTGGACATGTATGAGACCCACTTCACACTCCCTGGGATCCCTGCTGCCATTACCTTATTCCAACTCAGTGTCTCAGCATTTCCAAAATGTAATTTTAAAGTTAGAAATTCCTCTGGTAAGTGTGGGTAGATGTACATTGTAACTGTTACTCTATCATCATGGGTAATTTCCAATCTTGTAATTTGTGCCATGTTAGTGGTAGTGGGTGAATAGTCCTGATTGTGTTTACTCTTGCACGTTCAATGCGAGTCAGTTTCGGTTTGGTCAAACTCCAATTTGTATCTGCAGAACTTCTGTGGTCTGGTCAAGTCAGATTTGTTCCTTGCAGCAAAGGTGCAGAAGAAAACAATGAGATTCCTAGATCACTGGTAACTTCATCAAGCTGTAACTTTGTTTCTTTAAAGGGTGAGTTATTCTTTCCTATGCTATGTGTTTTGATCTGGTTCGGGAGTCAAAATGGCTCTCTAAAAGTGCCATGGTTATGATAAGGGTTGTCTTTAAGGCCTTTTGAGCTTCTCCTTCCCCCGTTGTGAACATTGGTGCCTGGGGGATGGTACTGATGTGAGGGTTCCTGCTACTGGCTCCGTTCTTAATGTAGTGACCCAGGTGGGTTAATCTGGGGATACCCCATATATCACCTCCACGTCCTGCATCATTAGCTTAGGGCTACACCCGGCCCATCAACCCCCCCCACTGTTGGACCAAAAGTTTAGGCAGGGGAGTTCTTCACAGTAGAAAAACATGCAGCAAAATAATCGCCACATGTTTTCAGGGATATGGGTTGCTTGACCTAATAAACTTGACCTACTGCCGATTTTACCTAATTTTTTTGATTGAATTGGTTTTTACCTAATGCGGAGGGAGACCCCCCGCAACACCACCGACCCCCCCACCTCAACCTATTCCCTTAACCCACCCACAACTATTTTCTAATTAAGATATACCATTTGACCTACCGAATTCGACCAAAAAGATGCGGCCAAATCAGAGTAGGTCAAGTTGGCATTAGGTCAACTATGCCAATACCGTTTTCAAGCCTTTCTGGGGCATTATGGAAAATGTCCTCAGATGGAAGTGGACAGTGAGTGGGACATGCACTCTAGGATCTTGCAAGCTCTGTGCAGTGAAAATGACAGTGTCAACACCAGCATCAGGGTGTAGAGAGTGGCTTATTGTGGATTAGACTTTCTTTTTAAACCAGAAAAAATTGGTTTCCAAAATTCCAAGTGGAATCCATATGGACACTGTAGCAATAGCCTACTTGCTTTCTCATGGAGGCCATCATACTCATCATTATGCACGCTTTGAGATGCTAAACGTGCATTTTCTGTCTTGTGAAGAATATGGCACTTGGGCCGGGGGACAGATCGATTCTCCTGCCATCTCCCATCCCAGGCAGAATATGATTTAAATCTGGTGGAGCTGACCACAGGCGTGGTCGAAGACGTGGTTTGCTCTGCCAGATTTAACTGTGGGATTAAAGTGTTCCCATGAATGAGGCCCAAACTTGCAACTATACCAGGGGGTCTGTTCACAGTTGTCAAAATGTTCAGAAGGAATTCAAAGGATTTTTGCCTAAGGATTATATTTAAATAATAATAATAGGTGATAACAATTTAAATCATTATCCAAACATTTATAAATGCCAGTGAGGAACTATTCAAGTGTGCCAACACTTCAAGAGAAAATCACCAACCATGCAGAAATGTTGAGAATATTGCAAGTAAAATGATGTTTTCAAATATTGCTACCGTGCAAATAACTGGAATTGTATTAGGTAATGGTACGGATCAATTACCCACTTATGCGGCAGGGCTTCAATGTTTTCCTTTTGTGTTAGTATGACGATATATGTCCTTAGCACTTAAGGGGTTAGTACCCACTTGTTTTTGAGAAAGCACTTGCTACCACAGTTCCAGGGAGAGCCTTCAGTGAATCGCGGATACAGAGTGACTCGTGTGATTCGGGCTCGTCCAGAGAATTGATCATGGTCCCTGGCCTAAACATAGCAAGTATGGAGCTAGTCAGGTATATGCCAGAGTTACTCGGAGTAACTTATTTTGTAAAAGTCCTCCTCTAGGTATAAGTTAAGGGTAAGACAGACTAGCCTGGTAGCATCTTTGTGAATAGGGCCCCTTTTGTTCTGCAGGAGTGCGGCTGTACAGCAGAAGATGGCCGGCAATGGGGCTTGTTGAGCTAACCTTGTTCCCCAACACCGCCAACTTGCTGCAGATGCCACCATAGACAGTCATCTCGTAATTCAGAACCCAGTATGACATTGGATGGTCAGAAATGACCACTCTCTTTTCAGATAAGATGTAGGGTGAATGGGCAAGGGAATGCCCGCATTTGATCACATCACTGTGCCAATCAGGGCAGCATATTTAATTGACCCACCTGAACATCCATCTCTATCTGTAATTTGTGTTGGTCCCGTCACACGTCCACAGTTTGCACACACGTACTTCAAATTGCTCAATAGGTTAATGGCGGAATTACGAGTTTGGTGTTAATTCGATGATACACCCGACACTCTTTGGTAGTAAATAGGAAGATTTACCTCCAACTTTCCACTGAAGGTAAATCTTCCTCCCTACTGCCAAACTCGTAGTGTGGCAGTGCAGTAATGCGGCGGTGAAGTGACATTAATGGAATTACCACCATTTTTACCCACACCTTCATGCGTGTAATGAGGCCCAAACGTGGTTTTGTGAAACTTGCACACACATATTCTATGAGAAATCTGAAAAATACCCTTGTGAATCAGCCTATTTTTATAAATCAAAGAAATTTAATAAAATTATCTTTTCATGTAGCAATTAATTACAGATTAATTCCATTAAGTGTTGCAGAGAAATGCATTTCTACTAAACAACTCAATAGAGTTAGTTCTGTCGGGAATTAAATCTGTAATTAGGGACTGCACTCAGGTCTCTGACCTAGAATTCCTTACTCACTTCCCATTGTGCTTACTTAATTTACGTAAATACATGCAAGTATCTAAAAATAAAATAAAAGTTGTTACCTATTTTTTTTTAAAAAGTGGATGTTTCCTTCTGAAAACATGTGTCTCTTTTAAAACCATATTTTATAAATGTCAGGAAATATTGTTTATAAATACAAATATTGCATAAATGCATGGTTACATTTTTAACATGCCACATGCCATTTTCTCTGCTTTCTTAGTCGCGCAGTCCCGGGTTAATAATGGAAATAGCAACACTACAAATCCCAGAATTCACAGTTAAAACCTGGACTGCATGGGTGTCACCCAAGTGACACGGGGCATTTTCGAAAATATGTGGAGGTGAAATGGAGAATGAGACATCTTTCTTTGGCTTAGATTCCCATCACTACCGGCCACCATTTTGAGGATACAGATGTAAAATAATTTCAAATGTTTCTCTGCATCATGTTTTACATAGCTATTGTGGTTTAACCTCTTAAGTGCCAGGCTATTATTGAAGTCTATGTAAAAAAGGCCGGGTATACTCGTCCTTGGCACTTAAATATCGACAAAACAAAATGTCAAACTGCCCTTTTAAAAAAAAAGAAAATGGGTAGTTCAATGGCAACGTTACTCTTGTTTGGTTTCATGCCTTGTATGTGGGTTCTTTTTGTCTTTAAAAACACAGTTCACCCTGGATGCGGACTGCCCGCATGTGCTTTTCCCTTTTGCCTAAATTGCCTTTATAGTTTTATTAGGTTTCGAGTGTGTCGCCACCAGGGGCTCGTAAAGCCACTTTATAAAGTGCCATTTTACAAAGAGCTAAGTATGAAAACACGAGAAACCATTAACAACATACACGATATATATATATATATATATATGTGTGCTGTCGCTGCAAGGCCGATGCATACATGCTGTTGTTGATTTTGGCATGGAGGAGCTCTGCATTATATTGAGGGTTTAATAAGGGATTTCAAAGTATATATGTACGTGTGTGTGTGTGTGCGGCCGGCCGTGCCCATACAGATGGCAATTCATAACATTTGCTGTGCAAAATGTAAACAGCAGCGGCTGTGGGGACAGAGAATCTCCTGCTGGAATAGATCAGTTCTGGGGTGTGAGCTAACTTTTTGGTTGCCTCTTGTAAAATCCATTGCCAAGAGAGCCATTTTCTTTTTTTATTGTACCATAAATGAGCGGGCCATTCTTTGAAGTGTGGCTTGTATTAACCCCCCTTGCGTCAGCCACTGTATGAGCATGAAGAGCACGAGGAGGTGCGGATGTGGAAGGACAACGCATGTGGAAGGGATGGCGCGTATTGTTGGAGAATGGACAGCGAGACAACCTCGCTGCACTGAATCCGCCCCAGGACCGCCAGCAGATATGGAGGCGTAGATGGGGTAGGGGCTGAGTGGGCAACGCCCGCCCCACGCTGTGTGGGCATTTACAGATGTTAATGTCACTGCTGTGGGCCCAACCAGTGGCGTCAGTAGGGGAGAGGGTGCGGGAGGCCTGGGCCCCTCCTCCGTGTTCCTGCCCCCCCTTGCACCCCTCCTATGTCTGCTGGGCTACTCACTCTGCACTGTCGGCAGTCCTGTGTTCGCCCACACGGCACACACACAGGGCCGCAATCTTCAATGAAGAGCTGTTAAGTTACCTCTGCCATCGAGACCAGCCCCTCCAATCAGAATGTAGCACACAAAACTGTGAATGATGGGTCATTAGTGTGCCTACATTTTGATGGGAGGGGAGGTGCAGTGGGGTTTGGTAGTTGGTGTGCACAAAAGCTCCTCTCCAGGAGTGCTTGTGACATCACACCCTCCCTTTCATAGGCAGCCCCCCTACTTTTGTCTGTGGCCCCCCAACTTTTGTCTTTGCCCCCCCCCTTTGATCCCCCTAAATTTGATTCCTGACAATGCCACTGGGCCCAACTACATTAGCTTCAGGTCACACTTGTTAGAAACGCCTGGCTACGAAGTTACTCATTCTCACCACATGCCCGTCTTCTCTGCTGCACCCACTGCCTAGCTGATACAGCAAACTGGTGACAAAGGACGGGACAACACATCACAGAGACATCACAGAGACCCAATAACGTCATGCAGTGTGTAATACCCCCATATTAATTTCTTCCATCTATGGGCGAATCAATCATCCATTTTACGAAACCAATGATTACTACTGTTCAAGGCATATGTTGATGCAATTGAAGGTCCAGTGTTTGCACCACAATGAATGGCCACCTTCCTTCATCATTAAGTCCCTCCCCAATATGTTAACCGGCATTTGCCTAGAATATGATAATGGCATTGACATGTCATGTTCTCCTACAGAGATTGGTAATTCGTCTGTAAAAGGAATTAAACTCATCGAGCCAGAGCATCTCTGTGAATTCATTGCAATGCCTGACATTGGATTTTTCTGCTTACGGACACAGCAACGAGTTGCTCCAGTGTCCACAAGAAATGAAAACGTCTTGCCTCCTATCGTCATGTTGATCCTTGGTTCCTCTTGGGGTCTGGTGCCACAGATAGTACTGAACACATCAGGTCGCTCTGTGGGCCGTCCTATTGTGGATATAAATTCACCCCTGTATCTGTGAAAGGATTTCCTCCTAACACAGTCACACTCCCCAATGTGGGTGTGGGTGCTTGCTGAGCTCCCGTAGTCATATTCTGTTGTGGCACCATAGCCAGCTGTGGCTGTGTTTGCTGAGTTTGTACCTGTTGTGATTGCATGGGTTCTTGCTGCGATTTGCCTTATGGCGATTGCATTTGTAACTGCGCTTGCTGCATTTGCTGTTATTGCAGCGCATATGTCTTAGCCTGCATGTGATCTTGGGCATGATACTCCAGCAGTTCTGCATTATATTGCGGCACATAGCCCATCCCCCCTCTTGGAGCTTGCCAATTTTGTTGCATGCCTCCTCTGCTTCTAAACGTTCTCTCTATGTGTCCTAGTCTTCTGCAATTCCAACATTGTTGTGGCTATCCACCATTACATCCTTCACTTCCCTGAGGGTTCTGAAATCCCCCTTGTCCTCCTCCTCTAGGTCCATTTCCTCTTCCCCATGGCCAGAAATTGTACCCACTCTGATCTGTGGTATACTCTACATTGTTTTGCTGCACTGATTGCATGTCCTGTGTCACCCCACCTTCATTACTCGTCAATACAACTCCTTCTATGGCTATTTTTTGCAACTTTTTCTGAACTAACTTTGCTTTCTCCTTTATACTATTGGCTTTCTTCTTATTCTTCTCCTGCATCAATCGGCAATGGTGCACGATCGTGGATTGTATTTCTGGCCAAGGCTTTGCTTCCATTCCCATCTGTCTCTTCACCTGCCGTTGCACTGGTTTGGGCAGTCCCTGACAGAAAATGTGGTAAAATAATGCCACTGTGTTATCCCATGGTTCACGCATATCAAGGCTCCATCTCTCGAATGTCTTAAATATAAGAAACACAGCCTTCATCCTCCAACATTTTCCAAGTCATAATCGCACCCATATATGATGTATAGGGGTATTGTATTCTGAGTGCCTGCCATACATCGCTCTACAATTATTAGATGGCCCTCCATCGTGTGTCATGTTTTGTGCAGTCACGCCTGCACATCCTGCTACTTTCCAAATGTCGTCACCTCTGTCCCCTATAATGGCTTCCAGCAAGCCTTTCATGTCACCTATGGCTAACATCATTCCTGATGTCATTCTCTCTAGCTAGAGCATAGGGCCCTTTAGGAACCTTCATGCAATGGATGGGTTCACAGAATAACTTTGAGTCCAAATAACCAAACCAACTCAGGAAGATGGCAAACATACTATTTTATTAACAATTATCTAAAACAGGGAGTTACAACGGACATCAAAGGATGTTTGCTCAATTTTCTCTCAGCAATCTTTTCACAAAACATAGACTTTATACTAAAAATACCTCAGAGGTAACATACTATGTGGCAAATAACAGAAAACCTCATAGGGATTGTGATAGGCTTAAGGGGAACATCTAAGTATACATTACATAGGACCTAGGATTGTGATCTGCTGCCCACTGTCAGGTGGACACTATGTGCCTACCTCTAAAACATGTCATCTTCAAACCCATTAAGTACATGGTTTTCAATTGGTCTTCACACTATACGGACCTTCGTTATACATTTAGCAGCATGTAAGACCAGACACAGGTGCAAGGTGGTGGGTCGACTCATCACCCAAGCCTTCTGTCATGAAGATTTTCTTTGAACTTAGCCTTGCAAAGTATCCTTGTCTCTGGGAATACATGGGAGTGCGAGCACTCACTATCATTGTTCTAGGACTCCATGTTTGACTCTATTTTCATCCTTAGCTCACATGTCAGGAGACCATGATTTGGTCAATTTTGCAGGTTTTTAAATGTCTTAAATGAATAAAACTTGGCACCGTTGGTGTTCTTTCTTTGCACCTTAACAATCAATGATTCATCTCTCGCACGGTCACTTTTTTCAAGAATAGATAACCAACCTTGGTTTCTTCAGTTTTGATACCAGGCCAGACAGCCTCGCCATGCAGCTCCACAATTTCAGCTTATTCTTGCTGCGACACACTTCTCGCCTTTGGTCTGCATGAGTCTTGGCTTACTGAATTCACAACACTGATGTCCATCTCCTGTACAATGGCAGCTCTGCCTGTATTCTATTCACTACATGTAGTCAGCTTCTATTATGACTTCATCTACCTTGCATCTCAGCATCTGTACAGTTATTGAACGGTTGATTCTCTGCAGCACTTCGTGCACGTGTAATCTTCTTATTCGTATTTAAAAGTTCACTTGACTTTTTACTTTGTCATTAGTTTCTGTAAGATCCATGCATCTTCTTCAGCCAATATCCCGGGACGTCGCACATGTCTCGTGGGATGTCACTATCTTCTCTTTTGCTCTTTTTCATATTCCTTCAGGGAGGTCTCTTCAGGGATACATTCAATAGGGTTTTCTCAATGGGTATTTTCTTTCTAATATATGCTGCAGTATTGGCACAACTGCTGTCAAACACGACACAATCTCAGACTTCCAAGATATAGGAGGTGGGGGGACGGGATTTCCTGCAGAGGCATGTAACTTCTCCTCTACAAGGTCATAAATCAATTTTCCCACACCAGAAGTTAAACTCTGTAATTTACAGCTTAAATTGTCTTTATCCATTTGTGTGTTGAGAAATGGGTACTTCCCGATTTTTTGTTCTCAGGGGACTATTCTCGTAAAGGGTAGCTCTATTAGAAGCTTAAGGCAAAAAGGAGACTGGTTACCCCTCTCTTGTCATCACACCCTTTGTGGTTGCACTAATTTATGCTTTTCATCATTTCAGCATTTCAAGCAACCGAGAGACAGTTATTGAGAAAATATCATTTTTATTCAGTATTCTTAAAACAAATCCTTTCTAAAAATACATAACAAAACATTTATATCACATTTAATTCAAACAAACAATGATGTTAATAAATTATTGTGCCGGGGGTGGAGGTTAATAGGATGTTTATAAGACATCACAAGGCTAAATGTAGTTCTAATGCAGTTTTTAATTGTTGGATTTTAATCAAGTAACTGAGAACCGCTATTCCTAAATTTGTTTACTCAAACGTGGGCAATAGAAAAAATAGGTTGGTAATTCCAGCCATAGAAATGTCTAGATGTGTTTCGGCCCCTGTGTCATATTATGTTTTTTTCCAAACGTTTGTGATGCTTGTTGTTAGGGCTTTCTTCAGGTTGAAACTGATTTGGTGTATGAGATAATCAGTGCTACCCCCAATTTTGTCACTCTTAATCTTGAGGTGTGTGGTGATGGGCGAACGACTCAAACACATTTCTTGTTGCTCCATTTGGCCTCTAGAGACTTGTTCACTCTAGCTGATATGACATTGGTATGCTTTTAATTGACCAGAAGCTTGGCTCTCACAGATTTTTTCTTCTTCCTTCATCTATGAAGAATGTCCCACATTCAGGATTTATTCATGCACTCCCTTTGCAATCTGTGCTCATCCTTTAAAAATAGCATCCTTAATTCAGGGCCATCTTTCACTCATAGTCAGCTCTGCACACAGAGCTGTTTTTCTGCATCTCCTGATCCTACAACCTCGGCTTGTGTTTGAGGTAGCTTGGTAAGTTCAACATGAGCCAGGGTCCATTTTCCTACCATGGCCGTCCTTGCGACGTTATATATTCCTCTATGGCAAGCTTTAATACATTTTCTTTCTGCCTTGCGTTATTGCGTATTTACAGTTATTGGTCAGTCAGTTACTTCATCTTCTTTAGATCCATGATTACTTTAGCTTGAGATAAAAGTTACTCTTAGTGCTTCGGTTACATCATTACATCTAAATATTTTCATAACGTTTGAGCATAGGTTCATATATCTTCTTTATGACATCACTTTGTCCTCGTTAGATTTCACTTTAATGTCCATCCATAGTATTCATTGATGCATTCTGACATCTTGGCAGGCGACATCAGTCCATATAACATTCTTCCATTGTGACAACCTTCCACACTTTCAGTGTGAGGGTACATTCTGTATGGCTGTCTGAGTGCATAACATCTCTCATACACTCGATGCGGTATAGGAACAATGCAGGCGGTCCCATTTATTGATTTTCTTTGACTGTTTCAATATGATGGCGGGGAGGGGCAGGAACTGACAAGATAGTATCTACCTGCTCCTCTACATTACCCTTAACAGGCAGCCAAATGCGGGTGCCATCTTTGAACATATCGCACAATGTGAGATTAAATAGACAGCCTCTTTGAAGGCTGACATACAGAAGTGTATTACCTTAGAGCTCAGAAAAAGCTAACTAGTATTGTCATTGAACAACAGCATAATATTAAATCCATGGTCAGAGCATCTATGTATGGAGTTATTCATCCTGCCCTTATCTTTAACACAAACCTGGACCACATCTTGCTAAGAGTTACGGATTGTGGAATCAGATGTACAGACTATTCCAAAGCTGACACCCCACACTGAGGATCCCCAGTGCTTGGTGTGTTCTCGTTATTCATGTCATAGGATCTTGGTACATTGTTCAAACCATAATAAGAGGATATGCTTATCCGAACCGCCAGAGGTGGCAATCCATATTGCCTTATATGTATAATTGAAAGAATCAATCCATCCAAACCTGTCCTGCATGCCCTGCTTAACAAAATGATATGTACATATTCAAGGACAATATTGCCCTGGTTTAAAAAAGGCAATATGCCAAGAGTACCATAGACATTGGATAGAGACAAGCTCAGCTACCAGCTGGTAGAACACAGACAATATGTTCAAGATGTTTAACGACCAATGCATTTCAGATGAAGCAGTTCAAGTCAAAATCTACATTAATTCCTTGGGGCATCCTTTACCATTAATTTGCCCCAAATCCCAGATATTGAGTCAAGACAGGCACATTATGTTACAGTTGTCTACTGCTGGCACCTTTCTACATCGCAATGGTCTTGCTTTCAGCGATTGGCCCGAGTTTGCTACACCTTGTGTTTTCGTACATCTTGCCGTGAATCCTTGACAGCTGTGCCCGTTTGGATCATGGCAGTTCCTATCTGGAAGATTCCAAGGAGGACCTCTTTTGAAAGCTAGCATTCATTGATACATGTTTATCAGCTATGATGCGTTAAATGAAACGGTAAAATGGCCTGGAATGCCTCCAGCTTAAGAACCGTGTGTGAAATAGTGCAACTTGAAGCCACTTGGGAGATATTCTCTGTCATTTATAACCCATTCTACTCCTTTAATATGTGCCTTAATTTGAATAGTAATAGTCGAATTGCAGATCATTCTCATTTAAAGCATCAAACCCTACTTTAAATTGCAGGAGCACTGGTGGGTGCGTTTGACCTGATAATGAAATGTCCAATACATTTGAGCCATCCCAGCATAATATGAATTGGCTCTTAACAGGGATTCCATTTATTTGCTCGAAATACAAAAACATATTCATCAAATGGGAGGAAAAATAGGAGCAGGTTCTCTGCAATTAAGGAGAAAGATAGTGATATCCTGTGTTTCTTGTTGCTTAATCCTTTACGGTTAGGAAAGAGGAAATTACCCCACCGATGTCATCAAATGTGGTGTTCTGTTATTGCAAAAATATTTGTGTCTTAATGTGAAGATATTGTGGGAATGGTAGGGGACATTTCAGCTAATAGAGGAGGATTGGTGGATATTTCTTCTGCTTTCTGTATCTTATTTAATCCCAGTTACAAAGAGGGGGTTGCTACATTACCAACAGAACCCATGTAACCTGCTTTTAGAAATATACACGCTGATGTGCTGGTGCTATGCAAAATTGAAGAATGCAGCAAAAACTAAACATTGAAAACCTGTGAAGCAAGAGGTTAGCATAAGCATTCTGGTACATCATTACAGTGATGATGTTAAAGCAGGTGTGGTTTCAAAGATTTTATTAAATTTTTGTATTTATTTTTTAACTTTATTTAACCCGAAGGTTTTTAAACGTTTTTTAAATTATATTTTATTATATCCAAGTTGCCATGCGGCTAACGTCTCTCATATGTGTCTGTCCGAGTACCAGTGTTCTTTCAAGCTTGTAGTTATATATCTATTCAACTCTCGTTTGGCATGAGCACCGTGACATATGTGCACAGCCAGTTAGGGACAAGAAAGCAAGGGCCGTATTCAGCCATACAATCACGCATTTTCAAGCAATCTCCCTGCTCCAACTCCCCCCTACACTTCACCTGCACTCTCTAATGCCCCACTCCCATTAGTACCCACAATAATAAGACACAAGTGCTGCAGGCTTTTGAAAATGTGGCAAAATTTAACTCACCGTAACAAGCCTTCTCGTTGTTTGAGAGGAAGTTTCTTTTCACTATTTGTGACAGCAAATACAGGAAACAACTTCCTCTGAACGGAGTGGTTTCGTTAAGGGAAGTTTTCTTTCCTGTTCAAAACCCAGTAGCAACCATGATTAATAATTGCAGGTGCTTGCATTTTCGGACCCTCGATTTATTTTCTTTGTGGTTTGTTTAACAGAAGTCATTTGAAGGCTCCTAGTGAAGTTAATGCAGTGAGATGTAATGTTTTATTTGTATATAAAAAGCAATAAATATGTTATAAGAAATAATAATAATAATTGCAGGTGCTAATGGCGATAATAACCCCAGCAGAGGGCCGTATCTGCCAGTAATTTCACTGCTGCCTAAGTTAATGTTCCCTCGCTTCGCTTGGGCCCATAAGCTGGACGGTGGGTCATTACCAGTAGGATTAGCATGCTGCCTTGTTTAATGTCATCACAATATTTCTCCACACTGTCCTTTCTGAGAGGAAAGTTTGAACTTGAGTTTCAATTCAAGTCAAACATTCTCTACTTAGTCTATTTCTCAGAGGAACAAGGGAAATTTGGGTTACGCTGCCAGTTTGCAATACTCAGTTATTTTACTCTTTCTCAGAGGATACTGGGAACTGAGCATTCAAGTCCCAGCATTCAATTATTCTTGACCTACTCTCTTTTGCAGAAGAAACTGGGACTGGACTTCAACTCCCAGTGTCCAGGTTTTTTTAACACTACATCTCAGATGAATGGGTGAACTAAACTCCCAGATTGCAATATTTCTCCATTCAGTCTCTGACTTCAATCTCCTGTTTGCAATGTTTCTCAACTTACTTTCCCAGAGGATTTTGCAAACTCGGACTTCAGCTCTTCCTATGCAATGATACCCAATTCAGTCTCTTTCTCAGAATGGTCTGTCAATACCTGGT
This sequence comes from Ambystoma mexicanum, assembly GCF_040938575.1. Classification (NCBI taxonomy): domain Eukaryota; kingdom Metazoa; phylum Chordata; class Amphibia; order Caudata; family Ambystomatidae; genus Ambystoma; species Ambystoma mexicanum. The sequence continues at coordinate 283,112,854 of NC_090928.1, forward strand.
ATGCAATAATTGTCCAGTAATTTCTTTCTCAAAGAATGCTTTTAAATCAGACGTCAATTCCCTTTGTGTTATGCCTCCCAACACATTCTCTTTCTGAAGGATTTCTGGGAGCTTTGACTGCAATTCACGGTATGCAAAGATTTTCCAAACATTGGGTAAATTGGAATTGAATTTCCGTTAGTGAATGATTCTGAGGGCTCCATCGACTTTCAAGACTGCATGGGTCAGAATCAGTGGTCCTCAATTCAGGCTACATGGAACTATAATTTGCATCTCGTATTTCACCCTTTAACTCTGTTCTGTAGTGGTCATCCTCCACTTCCTCTTCTCCCGCTAGCCTCACCCATTCATGTATTTCAGGTTTCCAATTCAGGGCGCACTAGTCTACTAGGACAACCATTTATCTCTCTCTGATGCCAGTTCCTGTGTGAACACTCCTCATTGCATTATTCTTCTCTCTGCCTCTATTACACTACTTCTCAGTTTTGTCTCCACACCTTTTATCTCATTGCGGGTTATGGGCCTGATTTACAGATTTGTTTGCGTGTTGAAAAGTGACTTTGCGCACTTTTCAGCACACCAAACACATTTCATCGATTCACAGATCCAAGTTTGCATGCTCTTCCGGAACCTTGCAGGGACTCTGCGCAGGTTCGTCACGTCTATGCGTTCAGTCGAGTGCTTTGTGCAAGTCTCTATGCAAAGTGTAGGACAGGCCTATGCAAGGAAATAAATAGGTGGCGGAAAATGCAGAATCCCCATTCCGCATGCAGAATGAGGAAGAACAAGTAATTACATGGGCGTGTCGAGAGATGAGAATTACAAAGGAATCGAATATCCAACAATGTGCAAACCGAAGCGTATTTATGGATCTGTATGCACAATGTCACATCGAGGAAAGATGGACACAAAGCTTGTGATCTCACCACCACATGATAGGAGACGCAAAGTCCCAATCGCATAGGAACCAACGCGCTAAGATAAGGTACATTCAGAGATTTAGGGGTGCTGGTGAAGAGGGAGGCCTAAATGTGGCCCTCATTGCTGGGGTCCTGCCCTCATATTGACACCACAGAAACGTGAGGTGTACATCATTCCTGGCCCCCTCCTACCCATCATCGATGTACCACAGATGTGAGAAACGTTATTCACTCAGACAGCTATTTAGACCTTACCCTGAAGATGTTGTTGAAGAGATACATCTGCAATCGATGGAGCAAGTCGACTGACTATAACCACGAAGGACTCTGATGACGTCACAACTAAGACCATAACGTAGATGCGTTAGACATGAAGCACACATGCATTCCTGTTCGAAGTTACACAGACACTTAGGCCGCATTACTCTTAGACACGAAGAACATGCTTATAACTCATCTAGCTAGAGGACGGACACACCTTTAATTTGCAGTAACCACAAGTTGCGCAAGAATACATATGAACTGCTTGCTCACGCTTAAACGCAACTAGCATTAGTGGCCATGTTATGAAAACAAGGAAATAATATGAGGCAGGATAACCAAAAAGGAAACACACCAAACACAGGTTACAAAGGAACATACAAAGCACTTTATTTTATACTGAATCCAGTTACAAAAGAACAGAACAAAATTCAGATAGCTATCGACCCTCAGTACAACACAGCGAACTCCGGCGTGGTTCGGTGTGCTCAGTGAGTGCAAATATTCATTGAAACAGTCAGGCTTTTATACATTTCTCCAGCCTGTTGTCCAGCCTTTCTGCAGGTTAACCATTCCATAAATAAGTTACTGCTCTAGGATCCCTTGCCAGGTCAAATGTAGTTCATCTTAGATTTATACATTAACAAGAAGAAATGGTAATAATGTATGCTCTATGCCTAACATTACAATGCGGGACTTAGTTTATACAATGTAGTTAAGCAGGTGTTCTCATTCAATTATAGATCAGTTTCGGTGATACAGGTAATCCATTGCACACAGGTCAGCAGAAGGACAAGGTCTCAGCTCATGACCCTAACAAGTGGCCTGCAGGCAAGTTATACATTAGCTGTACAGAGGTCATGACAACCGAGTTCTGTTCTGAATAACATAGCCTACCATTTTAGCTCACATGGTGACTTTATAGAGCAAGAAAACCTAAAATGGCGGCTTGACCCAAAATGACAGTTTACATGGTTTCTAAGGTCAGGACCTTGCAATGCGAGTTTATTCCCATGTAGTTTATAAGCAGCTTGTTAGCAGCTTGGCGGAGGCCAATATACATATATTCATAGCAATAGGAGGCACAATATAATTTCTAGTTTGACAAACCCTCCTTTTGGCCTATGCCAAGTGCTAAACTACTTCTGATCTCCCTGCAAATAACTCCATGTGTCATCGTCCATACACCCTGAATAGCTGTCAGAAATATTTATCGCCATTAGATCTTTTACTAAGATCTCTTTCAGTACATACTCCTTAGAGGTTTTATCCGGGACATACACTTTACGTCCTATTGTACCTATCGCCTGAGCGGAACATCCCCCTAGCATTGAAAATATACTTGGTAGACATTGGATACAACAACAAGGAAATAGCAGAATTCCCAAAATAATCAGCAAGACTGAAAGCACTTTCCAACCCCAAGACCGCAAGAAGTCCCAGAACCAAGCGCTAAGATCCCAATTTCCCTCGGGAACATGCACTTCTGAACTAAGAATGTGCAGATTCTGTATTGCCTTAAAAATTGTCGGCGAGGAATCTGGTACGAAAACACAGCAAGCGGACCCCACTAATTTGCATACTCCACCTCGTTCTGCCAGAAAGACATCTAATGCCATCCGATTTTCGAGTGCTACCAATCTTATTGCTTTTTGTTCTAGTGTCATATTGTAGAGTATGTCCGTGGTCCGGTTGATCATTCTCTCCAGTACCCTTGCTAATCCCCTAATGTTCTCAGAGTTTATTTGTCCCCAAAAGGGCACAACTGATTGCCCAGGGGTATCTCCATTCTTGTCCCGCCGAGGGCGAGCCTTAGAAACCTCCAATGTACTAGCTACAAATACCCCGGGTAACAGGATTCCTAAATAACAGGTTCCCTGCCAATCCTTGGGCAACCAGGGAAATGCTAAACTACCACAAACAAAATAAACAGCCCCCCCTACATACAGAGGCCTGTTTTCTCCAGTCAAATTTACAATGTTCATACAACCTTCAAAATCTCCCATTGGCCGAGTGCCATTTCTTTGTACACAAAAGGGGACCGAGTCAGGGCTATGATTTATAGAGTAAGAAGGAGGCACAGCGTCCTTATTGCCTATCAGAGCCATTTTAAAGGAAATTAAATTTTGAAAAGGAAGAGACAGTTTATCAGACGGCCTAATAGAAGCGACATTAGGTTTACTTCTATTTGCAAAAAAGCGAGCATCCCAGGGGAGTTAATTCACGTTTCTCGAAATCATTCAAATTAGTTCCATCAAAGTTCCCTGAGATGCTATCATTCCAACGGCCAAAGAATAGTGCTCTAAGAGAGGCATAGCAAGCAGTCGTTAAAGGTAAAGGGTGAATATACCATGCCAGTCCCTTGTTCCCATGTTGCGGTAAATGAGTGCAAATCCAACAATTACTCTTATTAAAAATGGCATGCGTTGCATTCATTACTATCATTAGAGTGTTATTATGATACTTTTGTCTATGTTGGTAGTCTCTAGGGGACAGAGTGTGAAGGTGTACAGAGGGAGTCAAAGCAGTCGGTACAATCTCGGTCGGTAGTAAAGGATTGTAGAGGATAGATTTCTTCAAAGTATCAAAGTCCTACAGCAATAATTGCAAAAATAACAATCATCATTATCAAAACACAGCAGTACGTTTTCGGGGCCCAGGCACATTGTTCATTGTCCAAGTTGGTCACCCCCTTATTCACAAGTCCAGTGTGGGGAGCAGCAGTGGAGGTGGCAGGCATTGTAGTTCCTCAATCGACGACCCCAATGTTCGTTGCTGGCGACGCTACGGTCGCGCGATTTCTTAGTCCTTCCCAACCCTAGCCAGCAGAATCCCTTTTTTTCCCTTTTGTTCAACAGAAACTTTCTTATACAAAGGAAAACATCGATCACTTCTCTTTCTCAAATGCATGGAAAAACCTGTGCCGTAGTTCTATTTTCTTCGTCGAAGGTTGTACCTGGTGGTACCCAAGATTGTTTGGTCCGAAAATAAGGTGTCGTCCCTTCCTGAGGGAAGCGACGTATCGGAGGCGACGGAAGTCGCAGAGCTCGAAACAGTATTTTCCAGAAGTGATTTTTCAAAAGAGTGCGGAGACGAAATGGACTGTTCCCCAAGCTCCACAGGCTCAGAGAAATTCTCCGACGCACTCACAGCGCTGTTTGCTACTCCAAGATCAGGGACTGTAGCATCAGCGAGGGGTTCTGCTTCTTCTGTAACGTGTGGCGTCGGGTGAGGAAGTTTCTTGACATGCGTCGCGTGGATCCAGTGTTTCTTTCCAGCCACCCGCACTGCTGTCCAAGGGCCTCATTAGGACCCAGGCGGATTTCGCGGTGCTAAATGCACCGCGAAGCACGGCGGAAAGCCGTCGATAGCGCCATGGGGGTTGGCGGATTTACCGCCCCATTCCGACCTCGGCGGAGCGGTAAATCCCCAATCCCCATTCTGCCCTTCCCCATTCCCATTCTTGCCCCATAGGGTATAATGGGAGTGGGGAAGGAGTTAATTACGCCACCGTAAAATACGGTGGCGTAATTAACAACGAGGTCCCGTAGCGCCATGGTTTTCTCCGCCTGGTAAAACCAGGCGGAGAAAACCTCCATGGCGCTAAGGGAACTCGTAGTACGGCGGACAGGTCCGCCGCGATTAGCGCTGGCGGAAACCCACTCCGCCTGGGTCCTAATGAGGCCCCAAGTGACCAACAGCACCTGGTAGGGTCCCTTCCAACGAGGAGCGAGACAGGAAGACCTTTCGTAGGCCTTCACTAGGACCCAACTTCCAGGCTGTATATCGTGTCCTGGGCCCGTGAACCGTACAGGTAAAGCTGAAAACACCTGGTGATAAATGAAATACAGGTTTTTAGTTAACTGGTTACAGTAGTTGGAGAGAAGTACATTTTCTACATCGCGCAATGCGCAGCTTTTAGGCAAACCCCAAATATTAGCAGGTCTCCCCATTACCACCTCAAAGGGAGAGAGCCCAGTCTTAGTTTGAGGGGTTGTCCGCATTGAAAGTAACACAATCGGTAAGGCGTCCGGCCATTTTAGTTTGGTGTCGGCACACGTCTTAGCAAGCTTGTTTTTTATGATACCATTGTGTCTTTCCACTAATCTGGGGCTCTGAGCATGTCTGGCCGAATGGAATCGTTTGTCAATTTGCAATGCCGTACATATCTGTAGAATTACAGCAGCGATAAAATGCGGACCATTATCCGACCAGATAACTCTCGGCAAACCGAACCGTGGGAAGAATTCCTTTAACATGGTCTTTGCAGTGGTCATGGCTGTAGCGTCTTTAAAGGGAAAGCCTCGACCCACTTACTAAAGGCGCAAATGACCACAAGGACATATTTTAGATTGTTACATCGCTCCATTTCAATAAAGTCAAAGTGGATCACTTCAAACGGGACAGAAGGAGGCCCAAAGCTACCTCTTGGAGTTGCTGTCCCCTTTCCCACATTGTGTTGTAGGCAAATCATGCAATTTTGGACATAATGCTGGGCAATTTTTGAAATCTTATCATTTACCCAGACTTTCTCTAACATTCTCGTGATCTGTTGAGCGCACACATGTGTGGGACCGTGTGCCATGGTAACCATCATTACTATATAGGCATTAGGAAGCAACCATTTCCCTTCAACCATGTCCACCCAACACCCATCATCATCGAGTTTCCCCAAGCCCTCAGCCCACCTCTTGTATTCTTCTAATGTTGCATCTGCTTGGATATCCCGTACAGATCCAACACCCTCATCCATTGCATAGGCATCTACAGTCTCCCTTGAAACATACATCTCCGTGAAGAGATCAGAGGCAGTTTGTCTAGCTATTTGATCAGCGAAAGCATTCCCTTTCCCTACATCATCTATAATCTTGCGATGTGCTGCGCACTTAATGATTGCTAACTGACTAGGGAGCGCAAGCGCTGAAAGCAATTGTACTATCAGGGAGCCATGTTGGATCTTGGTGCCATGCGAAGTTAAAAACCCTCTCTCTGACCAAAGTCTCCCAAAATTGTGAGCCACCCCAAAGGCATACTGGCTATTAGTATATATGTTTACTGTTAGCCCTTGGGAAAGCTCACAAGCTCGAGTCAATGCTATAATCTCTGCGGCCTGCGCAGAGTTATGCATAATTCTCTTGGTCTCCACAACCGTACTCAATGTAGTGACTGCATAAGCAGCTGTGGATGTACCATCCAGTAGTTTGAAGCAGAAGCCATCACAAAACAGCTCCCCTTACGGTTATCCAAAGGAGTGTCCCTCAAATCAACTCTGCCTTTTCTATCTTGTTCAGTAGTATACAGGCAGTCATGTGACTCTTCGTCACCGCAAACAGTATTTTGCGGGAAAGGTAGGAGTTCAGCCGGATTAAGAACGCAGCACCTCCTAATTTGAATGTGGGGAGCAAACAAGATTAATTCATATCTTGTCAGTCGTGCGGAAGTGAGGTGTTGCGTTTGGGTTTTGTTCAATAGAATATCTACAGAGTGAGGCACCATCAGGGTTAAATCATGTCCTAGGACCATTCCCTCACTCTGTTTTACAGACGCAGCAGCAGCAGCAACAGCGCGCAAACATCTTGGCAAAGCGCATGCAACAGGATCAAGGGCGGAAGAGTAGTAACCGCATGGCCTATTCTTCCCTCCATGTTCGTGCGTTAATACAGCCAAAGCACATCCATCACATTAATGCACAAACAACACAAAGGCCTTCTCATAGTTCGATGTGCCCAAAACTGGCGCCGAACATAATGCAGTCTTGAGCGACTCGAATGAATGTTGATGCTCCGTATTCCATGGCAATGGCGAAGAAATACCCTTCTTCGTCAAGGCCAACATCGGTTTTATCACTAGTGAGAAGTTTGGGATCCATAACCTACAGTAAGAAGCCATACCTATCAAGGCTCTAACTTCCTTTTGTGTATTTGGGACAGACATGCCAGAAATGTGTTTTATTCTTTCAGGTGTCAATCTTCTTCCCTCCTTTGACAGGAGATAGCCTAAATAGGCGACCTCCTGGCAACAATATTGAAACTTTTTGAGCGAAGCTTTGGGACCATGCTTAGCTAGATGGATGAGCAACAACACAGTGCCCTCTTTACAAGAGCTCTCAGAGTAAGCGGCTAAAAGCAAATCATCAACATATTGAAGCAACGTACAAGTAGGGGGCAATCCAAGGGTATCAAGCTGCTCTTTCAAAGCCCTACTATAAATACTAGGACTCTCAGTATAACCTTGAGGTGCACGAGTAAATGTGAATGAGCGTCCCCCTAAGGTGAACGCAAACTATCCTCATGTATAGGAATACTGAAGAAAGCATTCTTTAGGTCCACAACACTGAAGTGAGTAGCCGTAGCTGGAATCATGGTTAATATTGTCGTCACATCAGGCACAATTGGAAATTGCGGAGCGACGACTTTATTAATGGCACGTAAATCAATTATAAAACGAAATGGAATTGCATTATCACCTTTTTTGTACACGGGTAAAATCGTACTATTGCACAAACTTCCTGCAATCTCCTCAATCACCCCACGATGCACAAAATCGGAAACAATGCTCTTCAAAGCTCGCTCGCCTTCAACTGAGATCTTATAGTGTGGAATACGGGGCAGCTTAATTCCATGTTTCAAAACTATTTTAACAGGCTCAATCTGCAAAACACCGACATCATTGTCATCAACTGCCCACAAACACTCTGGTACATTACTGAATTCTGGCGGCAAAGGTCTAGTCAAGAATTGCGAAACAGAACATTGCTGTGGTGAAATCGTCAAACGCACTCCATCAGAAGAACAATGAATTACCGCATTTAATTCCTTCAACAGATTCAACCCCATCAAATTCTCTCCACAATTCGAAGTCAAGAGAAATGGACAGTGGTCCGTAAAGGGACCCAAAGAAATAGGTACCGGTGAAGAAACCGGACAAACAACTGGTGTGCCAGAAAACCCTACAGAAACATTGGTTTGCCCTGACAGTGGAATGTTTGGAACCCGAGAATGAGTGTCTATCAAAAATTGATGTTTCCTATTTCCCACTACCATTTCAACGTAGGGACCTTTCTGATTAACGGGAATAGGTGTAGGTTCCAAACCCTGCTTCGGGCAATCCTAACGAAACAAAATATCATCAAAAGGAAGCTCTTCAGATAGATATGCAGCAGAAGGATGATCAAATATGTTTCTAGTATCCACACTCGAAGTCTGATTATCCTGTGAAAAAGGTTGTTGGGGATCCTGCGAAAACTGGCCTCTACCAGGGCCCCCTACACCCAGGCGACCTCTGGATCGTCTACCCATATTTCCAAATGTGTTATTCGACCTCTGTCGAAGGACGGGGCATTGTGCACGCCAATGACCCTCCTGGCGACAATAGGCACACTGGTTAATATTCACAGGACCCAAGGGCACATTCCCTTGTGGAACATACTGACCTCTAATCTGCGAACTACCCCCTCTGGGGCCTCTAACAATTTGCTGTAACAATACTTTAGTTTTCAAATCACCTTTTCTCTTCTCGACTCTATCTTTTTCATTATTGACACGGTTCTCGTAGTACTGAGCCATGTGCAGTATTTCTGATTGGGATTTCGCCTGCCAAGCGCTCTCAGAAGACATAATTTGTGACTGGATGTCAGGCAGCAATCCACGTACACATTTTTCCACAAATAATCTTTTCCCAGACTCTGTGCCTAAGTCTTGTCCACTGAAATCCGAGAATACCTGTTCGAACCGATTAAAGAACTCAGTAGCACCCTCAGATTTTCCTTGGACACAGGCCGTAAACTTGTCCCAAATAATTCTCTTTTCGGGGATTATAGTTTTCAGTTTTGCAATGATTCTGTCAGGCAAAGTTAGTATCACCTGAGGTGGTCTCTCACCAGCTGGCCTTTCCCCATCAAGCCTAACTATGTTAGCCCATGTATCTCCCAACCCTGGTACATCGTCTATAGTTCTAACTTGTTTCCACAAATCTACAGGCAGGAGTACAGGGAATAGCAAATCAATGTCGCCTAGGGTAAACACTGAGGACTGCAAAACGGACTCTATCTCTTTATAGAACCCTGTCGGATTTTTCATAATGTCAGGAATAGTTTGGCATTAGCAGGAATCTCAACCTTTGGGACAAATGTCGGAGGAACCTCTCTCATAGGCAACTGAGATGTAGGCAACTCCGAACGCTTACTAAGCAACAGAGCTAAGTCGAGCGCTAAAGCAGTTGATGAAGTGTCAAGTGAAAAAGCTCTCTTATAAATGCGCAATAACTCTGTGGGACAACTAACCTTTCTCTTTAAACATTCATCCTGCAGGTACTCTACCATTACCTGTATCACATACCTCTGCATTTCTAGCGTATATTGACTGTATGTGTTATATACCTCAACTGGAGTTATCGATATGTCTGAAATCCATCTAATCGCATCTTTTGTACAAATTCGCGCCTCCTCAGATGTCGATTTACGACACGGAAGAAATCGTTTCTGTACATACATACTTTCTTCTTCGTCATCCTCATTCCGTAACCTTTCCAACTCCTTTCTATACTCAAATATCCTCTCAACATGCTAATGTCCCTTCTCCACAACGTGTCTCTTGAAAACGCTAAAGTATTCAGGTCCCTCAACCCTTGTGGGAGGTCTGCATTATTTAATTTACCCCACATTACACATAAATGAATCCCTAAACCTTCAATGAAAACAATTTTCTCAGGAAAATTATCCATATTAGAAAGTGTGGCAAGAACATTAGCTCGATCATCTCCCTCCATACAATGCTTAGCCCATGCAAACAAATCCTGTTTCTTTTCTGTAGGAACAGTATTACGAGTAACAATCCTCGACCCCGCACCCTGATCAACTACAAGCGGTACAGAACTACTTGGGAGTGAGGGTGCAGGCAAATTCAATGGAGGTACTATTACTGGTGCAATGGGAAGAGGCAGAGGAGCAGGTGGAGGAACAACAACCGGAGGAATAGGAACAACAGGTTGAGCAGGAAGAGCAGGAATAACAGCAGGAAGAGGTACAGCAGGAGGAAGAGGAACATACAGAGGTGGTGCAGAGGCACCAGGCCTTCGTTCATTTAATAATTTGTCGATAAACTCATCAGAAACATGAAGATCTTTAGAAGGATAGATTTTCTGAATACCGAGTGAGAAAGCCCTGTCCATATTCCTAACCGACTCAGACTGTTTGTCCTGATCATATAACAACGCCTTTTCAGCATTTGTTTTATGACGGCGCACATGTTTTTCCCTACTTTTAAGCTGCTGCAACGCTTCTCTTTTCCAATTTTGCAAAACATCAAATGCTGCAGGTCTGGCCTTCTTTTTTAACAAGACTGACTCTAAATATTCAATACGAGGGATCTCAAAACTACCATTGACTGGCCACTGAAGTTCGGAGGCATGTCTGGTTTGTCTGTGCCAAATTTTATTACATACTACACTTCCAATGCCATGCTTACAGTACATAGTACATGCCGGTGACCCCTCCTGTGGTGCCGGACGGCTAAATTCCAAAGATTGTCTATCGCTGCAGAATAATGCCCTGAAGCACCTAGACAATTTCCCAGGCATTTCTCAAATACTCGGTGTTACCTGGTCAATAATTGTGTCTGCAGATACAATGCGCCAAATTGAAATTGTCAGGGTTGAATTAAGAGTCGGGTAACGACTCACCTGACCAAACCTAAGGAGGACCGATCGATTTACAAAGGACTTACCTAACGAATTTTACCTTGTGTATGGTGATTTCAGCAAATCTGCCCGCCTCAGAAAATTGACCCTCGTAGAGATGCCCTCTCAGACCACACGGTTATCGTCCAGGGAACGGATCGTGCAGCGCTGTTGAGGTGTCGCGTCTCGTTCAGTCGGGCCCGTTATGTCACACCGTCCGATCCCGGTCCGATAGCGTGCCTCAACCTTCAATAATCCGGCATCAATCCTGAGGGTCCCTATTCGGGCGCCAACTATGAAAACAAGGAAATAATATGAGGCAGGGTAACCAAAAAGGAAACACACCAAACACATTTTACAAAGGAACATACAAAGCACTTTATTTTATACTGAATCCAGTTACAAAAGAACAGAACAAAATTCAGATAGCTATCGACCCTCAGTACAACACAGCGAACTCCGGCGTGGTTCGGTGTGCTCAGTGAGTGCAAATATTCATTGAAACAGTCAGGCTTTTATACATTTCTCCAGCCTGTTGTCCAGCCTTTCTGCAGGTTAACCATTCCATAAATAAGTTACTGCTCTAGGGTCCCTTGCCAGGTCAAATCTAGTTCATCTTAGGTTTATACATTAACAAGAAGAAATGGTAATAATGTATGCTCTAGGCCTAACATTACAATGCGGGACTTAGTTTATACAATGTAGTTAAGCAGGTGTTCTCATTCAATTATAGATCAGTTTCGGTGATACAGGTAATCCATTGCACACAGGTCAGCAGAAGGACAAGGTCTCAGCTCATGACCCTAACAAGTGGCCTGCAGGCAAGTTATACATTAGCTGTACAGCGGTCATGACAATCGAGTTCTGTTCTGAATAACATAGGCTACCATTTTAGCTCACATGGTGACTTTATAGAGCAAGAAAACCTAAAATGGTGGCTTGACCCAAAACGACAGTTTACATGGTTTCTAAGGTCAGGACCTTGCAATGCGAGTTTATTCACATGTAGTTTATAAGCAGCTTGTTATCAGCTTGGCGTAGGCCAATATACATATATTCATAGCAATAGGAGGCACGATATAATTTCTAGTTTGACAATGTAACTAGAGATGGAAGCCACAACTGCATCAAAATGAATGGAAGACGATGGAAGGGATAGAGAATACAGAGAGAGAGATTTGACATGCTGACTTTGGTGAGACGTGCAGACCATGCTGTCAGTGCAGTCGTTGTGCACTGCCTTTCCAAGGACACAGAGAGAGGGGAAGTTTCAAGTTAACATTAGATATAGGACACCTGCAAGAGCAAAAGCCAAAAATCCTCATAAATGCAAGCAGGAAAATTAAGCCTGTGGTCCCTACACACGTGACCTGAAATCTTGCAAGTCAGAGCATATTCATTCAAGCCAGATGGAGCCCATCATTCCCATCCAACCGAGGGCACAATTATACAAACGTAATAAAAGGATGAAAGCTTAATATTCTGTCTCAAGGCCTAGAGGATCAGACTTGTTAGGTACATGCAGCACCTCTGAGGCTGTTCCCACCACCTTGAATAGTCACTCATGGGCTGATACCCTTCCAAAGGCCCAGGGCTGAGAAGACTCTTGCTGACCAATCCTTAGCCACCTTCCACACTAGCTCACACTTTGTTGCAAGGCCCAATCACAGCATGTTAACCTGACATACCAGTATTTTTAACATTTAGTAGGTGGTCACAGGAGGAGCCACCTGATATTGCCTAGCCAAAGGGTTACTAACCTCCTATGTACTTCATATGTAGTTCACTGCACTAACCAATCCCGTGTTCCCCTAGGTGTTTGGTAATGTAACTTTGTTTTTGTAATGTCACAGACCCTTAAAAGACTGTGACAAGCCTGAAACAGATGATAAAGTATAGGAGAATTTCTTATTGTGCATTAACTTGATCCCTGTACCAAAAGCTTTCAATAAACAGAGAATTTCTGGCACATTGCTGGACTCTTCCATTGGAGCGTTGGATTTCCACGGCCCAGACGTTTTTGGTTGTAATTAGGGAGAATAACAAATCTCTCGCCTGATTTCAGGTGGCAGCAGAGGACGGTCACTAAGACCCCCGGCACAATTGGCATTTTTTTCCCGCCACGTGCCCGCACCCACTTACCATGCATGGACGGCTGGCAGGAGCCCCCTTGGTGAAAATACTGCCCACTCCCTGTGGGAAGTCTAGCAGACCAGAAGGTAGAGTGGTAGATTCTGTGAGTGACAGTGTCCAAGGGCTTCAACAGATCCACAGAGAGTGAGTAAGAGTCCACCAATTTGAAGAATATTGGGGGTGGGGGAATTGTGCTGTGGTTTGTTTTGTGGTATTTATGGAAGATTCCCTGTTTCCAAGCATCAGCTAGGTTACGGATGATGAGACAATTCCCTGTGGCTAGGCGTTTAGCTTAGGTTGCAGAACGTGCTACCTTATTGAAGAAAATAAAAAAAAATACAAAAAAACATTTTGTGGTTATCCTCTGTTATTTACAGCGTAGAAGAAAGACCACATGCTCATGAGTGGGCTCTTGTAAGAAATGAATTCCCCTGCGATGTGAGAAAATGAGCAGGAAGACATATTTGTGTATTGTGGTGTCTTTGTATTGTGGTGTGGTTGTGTATTGCAGGGATTAAGATTGCACTCAGATATCTAAGTACTTAAATTGTTTTACATGCGCAGTGGTTGGTGATGTCACGTAAGGGTTGTTAATAGGATAAAGCACATGGACACAAAGGTGACAGCTCACAGCAGGGCAGGGAATTATTGGTAAATGGAAAACAGAGGAGGTTTTGTTTTGGAGCAAACAATTCGCAGGTGAAGTTTGTTATAAAACAAGAAGATTTTTGTACCATTTAGGGTTGGGTTCGAGGAGCACCTGGGGAGTTGTGACTTGGCCTTTGAGGGTGGTGACTAGAGTGTGGGCAGTGAGTGGAGCACACCTTTGCCGGTGGTGGTGAGCCGGAGAGGCTGGTGTAATAAAATGGGAGTTATTGTGTTTTTGGAGAAGGTCATTAAGAGTTGACAATACTTGTGACCTTGATTTTCACATTGTTGAAGTGTGCAAAAAATCCCGATTTGAGGTCAAGTAAGTATTTGCAGTCAGTTAGTGACATGCCACCATAGAGGGATACACCCTTAAACACATGTGCAATTCCCTTCCACGGTATCAGGACAAAATATGTAAGCATAGCACGGAATGAACTCGCAATACAGAGGACAAAATGACAAAGCCATTGCCTTGGGAGGGCAGTCTTTCCAAATATGTGCTGCAACACATGACCACATAGTTACATGCTGCATATAAGGAAAAGAAATTGAGCAACAGATCAGCAATGTTGGAGTTATGGAAGATGTTTGAGGACAAGGAAGAGTATCCACCCAAGAGAGAGTGGATGCTTAACCAGCATGATACAGGGGATGAAGCGCCCACGGCTCCTCTTCCTACTCCTCAAACAGCCGAACCACCAACAGGAGGCCATGGATTTTGCCCCTTAAAGGAGTTAAAAGCAGCAGCAGGGTATACAAACCCTGTTTATGCACCGCCTGTGTATAGTAGCGAAGATGCACTTAGTGGTGCTAAGCTGGCGAATAAGAAAACAGGGACTAGGATTGATGAATGAAAGAGAGCAGCGACTTGCAAGCAAAGTTGACGCATAGGGGAAAATGAGATGACAGTCCTGCCGAATGAGTGGGTGGGAGGACAGATTTTGCTTAAACTGGACAGAGGAGTGTAACAGAGCCCAGAAACATTGAGGAAGAAGCTAAGAAACAAAAGGAGAAGGGGGAAGATGACAGAGAATGGGCATATGTAAAGGAGGAAGTGAAGAGAAGAGAAAGAGAAGGAACAGGAATGTTTGAGAAGGGAGGCAGAGAAAGTAGAAGAGAAGGAGAGAGAGAAAGGGGAAAAAGAAGACAGCAAGAAATAGAGGAGAAGGCCATGAGGAAGTGTGAGGAATAAAAAGAGAGGCAGTTGCAATTGAAGAGAGAGAAAAGAAACATGGAGATTGAAAGACTTGTTAAAGAACGTCGACGTAGGGAGGAAGAGGAGAGAGACAAAAGACAGCAGCAACAGAGACAGAGAAGTAGAGAGAGATGCCTTAAGGAGGCAGAGGACACAATGACAGAGCACAAACTTTTAGATGATGACAAGGAAGCAGGAATACGGAGGAGAATAGGGATACTGTATAGAAGCAGGAGGGATAGCGCTTCTTTCCCAAGGCAAGCAAGAGCATAGTGGGGTCCTCAATGAGGGGGTGCGGGGTGAATCACTGTACAGAGCGATTGGGAGATACTGAAAGTAGAAAGCCAGAACCTGAGGGACGCCTTGAGCATTCCAAAGGCAGATCGCATAGCGCAAACAAACTTACTCCATACATGCAGCGGTTGAGGGCATTACCAAGACAGAAGAGAACTAGTATGACAAGAGCATTTATGACCCCGAAAGATGTATGGAAATATAACAGAGGTGTGAGACTGATGCAGTGTCCGCTGTTAGAAAAAGGCAGTGGATGACCACAATATATACCCTGGTGACAAATGGACAAGGATAATTTGAGGTGTAAGTTGCTGTTGTTGACTGCAAGAGCAGGGAAATGTATTTATGAAATAGAAAGACTGACAGGAGGGATGACGCTGGCAGTGGGTGACATGAAGATCTTAATCTCTGCCATCCTTGGGGAGGTAGGTGACGATGTTAGGAAATGGGCAGGATATCCCAGAGTGACAGCGCAGAACACAGTGCACGATGGGGCACCGTTCAATAACTGCAGAGCAGCCGAATGGCAGACTCTGAGGATACAGTACCCAGACATGTCTGACATAAGCAGAATCATACTATGCAAAATGTGTGAGGACGAAGACCCACTTCAATATATTCAGGAGATACAGGAAAGTTGGTGTCTTGAGACGCAGGAACCATTGGATAAACAGTGGGTTTATTTTACCACATATAAAGTCAGTTGCTACCAGAGCAGGTACAGGAGCAATTAAAGAAATTAGTAGGGATGGAGGCGAAGCCATTGTCAGACATTCATTTGACTATAGTACACTATTGTCGGCTAATGCAGGAGAATGCAAGAAAGAAACATGAGGAAAGAAAACAGGAAGAAATGACATTGGTTCAGAAAAAACTGTCAAAGTATATAATGGAAGGGGCAATGATGATGAGCGGAGAGGGAGTGGTTACCCAGAATACAAAGAACCAGTAGCAGGTGGCAGGGGGAAATTTTGCAGGAAGAGCAGACACTAACTATTGGCCACAGGGAAGCAGAGGGATGGCCAGGGGAAGAGGACCCGGGTAACCAGTGCAGCAAGGTGGAGATGGTTTTAACAGGGGACAGCATAGACCCATGGGAGGTCCAACACAGTGCTGGACGTGCGGAAAGATAGGCCACATATCGCAAGTGTGTAGGTGCAGAGGGGAGAATGCAGCAGAATGGGTTGGGGGGACATACCACAGACATGCCATGCCAAGCAGCCTGAATATTATGCCCAAGATCACACGCAGATACATGTACCGCAGATAGTTCCAGCACAACATGCACCAGTGCAGTCACAGCAGCACATGACGTATACACAGCAGACACAGGTGTGCACACTTCCACCACAAACAACACCGCAAGCATGGGTGCAGCAGAATGCTGAAGCCATGAGGCATGCAGACACCACAATGCAGACTCCGTACAGAGACTAGGGGGAGTGACTGTCGTAGGAGGGAATCTTTCACTGAGACGTGGATGACTTATGACAATAGGACAGCCCACAGACTGACTTGATGTGTTCAATCCTCTCAGTCAAACCCAACCACATTAAGACGTAACCATAGGTGACAAAACATTATATTTTCTTGTAGATACAGGGGCAACCAGATCCTGTATTGGGGCGGGGAGATACCCTATGTCAGGCATTGCCATGAATGCTCAAGGCTTCTCTGGGGCTACGGATTTCGTTCCTTTTACTGATGAACTGCCAATTTCTAGAGGGGAGCATGAACTTACCATGCCACTTTTATATTCCCGACAGACACCAGTTAACATAATGGGAAGGGACATGATGAGCAAGCTTAATAGGACAATTTTGTTAACTGAGCAAGGGATTGAGTGTTCCAATCCAGGAATCAACTGCATGAATATACAAGAATGTATTCATGCATTTTGTGGTCAGACTGTGCAGAGGGGGTGCCCCTAGATCCCAATTTCCTCTGGTCTGGGGTGGGAGTAATATTAGCATGGCTCCCAGTGATATAGGGCAAACCGCTTAGTTTGCCAATGTGTTCTTGTTTAGACCAGAGATTCTCCTAGACGAGGAAGAAGGATCAGTGTTTCCATTAGAATTGGAGACACTTATAGTGAGAGACAAAAGAATAGTACTGCTCGGGATTGAGCATTGAGAGCCGTGATTGCGGTAGCAGAGCAACACAGACCGACTGACTTTACATATAAACAATTGTTTCGGGGCAACTTTTCATATCGTGAGACAATATTCTTTATGAGCATTACTTATTGGGTGAGAATTCATTATAGGAAGGTCCCACAGAGAATGGCCCTAATGAAAAAAATGCCAGCGCCATTTCTTGAGGAAGGCCTAGCACAGGTCGCAAGCATAGTATGGACCAACATCCTGTATGATGTTGGCCTGTTGAAAGGGGTGGAATCAGTTAAAATTAAGGTCAAGCCAGCAGCAATTCTACCCAGGGTAAAACAATACCCTCTATCTCTGGAAGCCAACATAGGTATTTTTTAGACAATTTCCACGCTAGTGCAGCAAGGGGTTTTGGTGCCATCAGAATCCCAGTGGAACACGGCTGTGTACCCAGTGTAGAAGGTGACAGGGGGATTGTGGCATTTCATTCAGGATTTGCATCCTCTGAACAACATTGTTGAAGCAGAGTTTCCTTTAGTTCCCAATCCAGCGACAATACTGTGTAATATTCCACTGGAAGCCACTCATTTCATGGTGAAAGATTTGAAGAATGCTTTCTTCTCTATCCCACTTCACAGAGCATCACAGGATCTGATGTTGTTTCTATATAAAAATAAACAGTGGAAACATACCAGACTTCCTCAAAGGTACTGCAAATCTCCTTCTATATTCAGTAGGGTCCTTCAGATGGACCTACGGAATATACATTTGGACAGCATGGTCATTCAGTACGTAGATGACATTTTGATATGTAGCAGGTCAGAAGTGCAATGTCGAAAAGACTCAGTACAGTTGCTGATAGTACTAGCAGTGAAGGATTACAAGGTGGAGAAGGCAAAACCACAGTACTGCCAGAAGGAGATTTTATATATTGGACAGTTAATATTGGAGGAAGGAAGGAAGATAACCCCAGAAAGAGCAGAGGTGATTTTCCGAATGCCGCCACCAAAGACTGTGAGTGAAATGCAGCTATTTTTAGGTCTGTATAATTATTACAGGGCCTGAGTGTTTGACTACAGGACATACACGAGACCACTTTTAAGTGGGCTCAGTGTGGTCCATAGGGGGACTGTAAACTGACATGGAAGAGGGGAAATGATGGAAGCATTCAAAGAACTGTAAGGGACAATATGAACAGCCCCAGTGTTTAGGATTCCAGACTATAATGCAATGCAGAATTTCATTTGTTTTCACACTCCAATGGAGTAGTGATGACGACAGTGCTTGCAACAGAAATCAACCCTAGTACACAAACAAATAGCTTACTAGAGTGGGCATTTAGATCCAGTGATGAGAGGTCATTATCCTTGCCAACAAGTGTTGGCTGCTGCTACCTTTGCAGCAGAGAAATCTGCAAATATCACAATAGGCTGTAGCACCACGTTATACGCGGAACATGCTCTTTTCACCATTCTTGAAAAGATCAGGAGAATATTGACCATGCAGAGAACATCTGGATATAAGGTGATTATCTTGAATCCGGTGATTAAACTAGTGAGATGCAGAATTGTGAATCCAGCAACTTTCATAGCAGAAGTAGTAGAAGGAGATTATGTACACGACTGTACCATGAACACAAAATATTATGTCAATATCCCTAGAGCAAAGGAAAATACCCTCGGAGGAGGGGAGGTACTCTTTATTGACAGGTCTTCAACCATTGACTAGATGACAGGATAGAGACATACTGTCATGATGCCTACCCCCGGGAACCAGACCAGGTCCAGCAACCCCGGAAGCAGGCATCAAGTTATTTTGAGCAAGCCCAAAAACCCCAGCTAAGGGCTGTTTGGGTGCGGTCCTGAGTCAGTCCTGGCGCCATAGGCTCCAGGCTCATAGAGTAGAACTTACCTGATGCAGACCATGCTGCAAGCTTACCTGATGCAGACCATGCTGCAGAGCTCCAAGCCAAATGAGGTTTGGAAGGGACTAATTTACCTAGGGACTATTTTTTACTCGGGTGGGGCTGGGGAGGAATACTTACCTGGGACTACTTTGGGGCTATTTAAACCACGCCCGAAGAGCAGCACACGCTTCGTGTTATTCTGCATCCAGCAGCGTAACGCTCACCGTGTCTGCAAGCCTGCATCCAGTCTTCTGCCACGCCCGCCTCGAGTCTGCAGCTCCTAGAAAAAAGGAGGAACAGAAGGAGAAGTGGTTAGAATAAGAGCAAAACCTTTGATTCTTACCTGAATTCCAGATCCACCGCACCTTCGAGCTGGAAGAAAGAAGCATTTCTTTGCGTGCCGCCTCGCCTGCTGCAGCGCCGCGCTGAACTCACCGGCCTTCGCAGCATCCTCACTATCCACTGCATCCTTCTGCACATTCCCGCCGCACTCTGGCACCTAAGGGGAACACAAGAACAGCAAAGGTGAGCCAAGGGAATAAACAGAGGCAATAGTAACTACCCCCATAGACTTACCTGATTACTGCCGGGGGTACTATTTCTCTTCACGGGTCGGCGCAGTCTCCATTGCATCCTCGCCGTACCCCGGCCCCTAAGTGGAACAAAAGGACAACAAGGTGAGACGAAGGGACAACCAAGGGGAACTCTTCTCACCACAATAGACTTACCTAATTTTACCGCCTGAGGCATTATTCCCTGAACTTCATATTTTCTCTCCACACCTGAATAAGGGAGCAAGCCACAGGTTACATTCTGGCCTTATTTTATTGAACTGTGTAAGATAAGCCAAATCCTTACCTGAACTTCGTCAGCTACCACGAGGAACTCTTCGCTGGGGTTAAGCTGCAAACTGCAAGGAATCGGACAAGAGTGAAAGTCAGACATGTGAACTCTTACGAACTACATACTTTTCGGAGTCAATATTGTTCTGGAACTCACCAATTCCTTCGAGCCAGTGAAGCAACTGGTTATCAACGCGCCCCTGCGCTCAATGCAGGATGGAGATCTCATCTTTTCAAACCATCAGGTGAGACTATAAGAAGGGACATCAAAGGTGATCTGTGGGGAGAACAGCGAGGGTGAGGGGATTTACGCTCAACCCCACGGGTGGTTAATTCCCTTTCTCCATTTACAGAAGAATATTCCTACGGGCCAAGCAAACAAAGCTAGGTGGGCCAGTCCAGTCCGTCATCTCGGTCCTACGCGTCACATTGGTGGAGACCGCAGCTGTCCAGTTCAGATCGACACCTCTGTAGGAGCCAGGTGAGCGTAACAGAATGCAAAGCCTACCCACAAATTCCCACCCGGGCGTTATGGATACCTCAGAGACTGACCAATTGGCCCAATTACTAGGGGAACTGAGGGCTGAAGTGCATTCTGCCCGTCAAGAAACCAATGCTCTTAGGAGAGAACTGATTTTGTCAAAGGAGCGAACTGATGACCTTTCTAGGCAACTATTGCAAAGCCAAGCTGGACAAGCACCCCTACCTGGTTCCGGGGGAAATCCAGCTCCTGTGTTATCGAGTAACCCTGTGCAAATAAACCTACCAAGAAATATTCCATTAGCCCCACCCGAACGCTTTGCCGGAGATCCCAAAAGGTTTGCCGTGTTTATGAACCAATGCCGCTTGCACTTTTTATGCAGACCTGGAGCCTTCCCAAACGATCAAGCCAAGGTAGCCTTTGTATTGTCATATTTCAGTGGCAGTGCAGCTGATTGGTCAATTCCACTAGTTACTCAGGATGATCCAATTCTTCGGGATTTTCAGGGCTTTCAAACTAGCATGGAAAGACTATTTGCCCGGCACTCCCACGGACAGGCCCTGGATAACGAACTTTTGTCCCTACGACAGGGTAACCAGGACCTTCTATCCTACATCACAACCTTTAATAGGTTAATAGTGGAAACTGGATGGCCTGAGGTAAAACGAATCACATTATTTCATCGAGGGCTTTGAGGAGAACTCAGGCCATCCAGTTTCCACTATTCAAGTCGTGAACCCACCTCAAGACTGCGCTGAATATATAGACTTAGTGGTCCAGTTAGATCACAGACTTCAGAACAGAAAGGCTGATCGAGCCAAGTTTGAGAATCAGGTGTTGGTCAAAACCCACGCTAACCCCAAAGAAGCAGATGCTTCAGAACCCATGCAAATCAGAAGGGTTAAAGGACCCTTAACCCAGAAGGAAAGAGAAAGGAGACGGCAAATGCAATTGTGTCTATATTGTGGAACTTCTGGGCATTTTCTACGGGATTGCCCTGTAAAACCACCCAAGAACGTGGTAGGAGCTGCTGATAAAAGCCATATGGAGTCAGAATCGGGAAACGACCACGCCCGACAAGCGTAGAGGTCCGCTTGCCGAGCTTGAAGAAGGATACTCAGACCTTGCATTTCATTATACCAATGGTCCTCGTAGATCCAAGGCAGCCATCGCGTATGCACGCAGTAAGGACATACATTGATAGCGGGGCCATAGGAAACTATGTGGACTTTGAATTGGCTTCCAGGATGAATCTACCTCTCTGCCGAAAATCCACCTTAGATGTCATCACCACAGTCGATGGAACTGAAATTGCCTCTGGGCCTGTAACTCATTCCACCGCAGAGATGACACTATTGGGTCAGGATGGGCATCAAGAGACTATTGTGTTTGATCTAATCAAAGCCCCACAGTTCCAAATAATACTGGGGATACCTTGGTTGGAAACACATAATCCTTGTATTGATTGGCAAGAGAAGAGAATAACCTTCCCGGATTGTGCACAAACCTGTTACCCAAAGAAAAGTCAGAATGCAGGCCTGGCCACAGTAACCACAGCAGTCATGCAACTACCTCCAGAATACCTAGAATTCCAGGATGTCTTCCAAAAGGAACAGGCAAACACCTTACCTCCTCACAGATCGTACGATTTTCAAATTGATCTCATACCCGGTGCACAACCCCCTTGTAGCAGGATCTATGCCCTTACGGAACCTGAGAACCTTCACCTACGACAATACTTAGACCAGTACCTTGCCAATGGCTTTATTCGCCCATCCAAGTCCCCTACATCTTCAGCTTTGTTCTTCGTGCCCAAAAAGGAAGGTGACCTCAGAACGTGCATAGACTACCGCTCATTGAACCAGATAACTGTTAAGAAACGATACCCATTGCCTCTGATCTCTGAACTACTAGACCAAGTGAAGGACGCTTGTATATACACTAAATTAGATCTCCGGGGGGCATACCATCTGGTACGTGTAAAAGAGGGCGATGAATGGAAGACTGCTTTCCGCACTAAGTATGGGTTATTCGAATACCAGGTGATGCCTTTCAGGTTGTGCAATGCACCAGCAGCCTTCCAATACTTCATGAACGATGTCCTTCAGGAACTCATTGACGTTTGTGTTGTCGTGTATATCGATGATATTCTATTATACTCCTCTTCAGAATCTGACCATGTGAAGTACGTCCGAGCAGTCCTTGAGAAATTGCTCCAGCACAAACTATATGCAAAACTAGAAAAATGCGTTTTTCATGCCACAGAAGTTGAATTCCTTGGGTTTATCCTGACCCCAAAGGGAGTCCGAATGGACTCACGAAAGGTGGACACAATCCGTAAGTGGCCATCACCAATTTCAGTTAAAGGAGTACAAAGCATGCTCGGCTTTGCCAATTTCTACCGCAGATTCATCCCAGATTTTTCACATGTCGTACATCCCATCAAAGCACTCTTGCGTAAAAATAAACGCTTTAGGTGGACTAAAGACGCTGAAAATGCCTTCCAAGAGCTGAAAGCGAAATTAACATCTGCACCTGTGTTAAAGCACCCGCGCCCTGAACTTCCATACATAGTGGAAACTGATGCATCCAGTCTAGCCATGGGAGCTGTCCTGTCTCAAAAGGACCCTGAAACTGGCCAGCTTCACCCAGTAGCATTTTGGTCCAGAAAGTTCTCGGCACCCGAGTTAAACTATGCGGTTACCGACAAGGAGTTATTAGCCATTAAATCCGCCTTCAAGGCTTGGTGGCACTATCTTCTCGGTGCCAGGCATACCATTACTGTGATCACCGATCACCGGAATTTACAGTATTTAAAATCAGCCAAGGCCCAATCGTCACGTCAACTCCGATGGGCATTGTTCTTTGCCGAGTTCGATTTCGTGATAACCTATCCACCAGGTTGTAAGAATGGTAAAGCAGACGCCTTATCCCGAATAGGGATGGGAGAGGCAGAAGTGAACCCAGAACCAGTACATATAATTTCCGAACAAAGGATTCTTGGCATGACTACTCTACAGACACTAGAGGATATTCAATTAAAGATCCAACAACTCTTTGATCCTACAGCCCTGCAGGACTGGGTAAAGAAAGGCCCAGACTACTCTGTCACCACTGATCTGCCTTATTACCAAGGGCGGCTATTTCTGCCACACAAGGAACTACAAGAGCTAGTCATTTCCCGTTATCATGATACCCTAAAGGAGGGGCACCCAGGTATTGCAAAAACTGAAGCTAAAATTAAAAGACAATTCTGGTGGCCCACCTGGCGAAAGGATATTAAATCATTTGTGATGTCTTGTGGCATTTGCGCCCAAAACAAAAGTCAAAAGAAAAAACCAGCTGGACTCTTACAACCTTTAGATATTCCGCCTACACCATGGCACACCTTATCGTTAGACTTTATTACCGATCTACATCCTTGTAATGGGTTGAACATCATTCTAGTTATTGTGGATCTTTTTTCCAAGATGGCCCACTTTATTCCTTTAAAAGGACTACATTCAGCCTCAATCCTGGCCAAAGAATTCCTCGAAAACATTGTTTGCATACATGGATTTCCGTCCGTGTTGGTCTCTGACCGGGGCAGTCAATTCATTTCACATTTTTGGAAGAAATGTTGTCAATTGGTGCAAATCGACATGAGATTATCGACCAGTCACCACACCCAGACCGATGGTCAAATGGAAAGGACCAACCAGACTCTTGAACAATACCTGTGTTGTATGTTACATCAGACTGAGAGTAATTGGAAGGACATTCTTTGGATCGCCGAATATGCATACAATAATTCAGTACATTCTGGAACTGGACAAAGCCCCTTTTATACCCTATATGGGCACCACCCTCGAACCTCAGACCTTGACTCACCCCAACACTTAGAAATGCTCACAGTGGACCATCTACACGCTACGATTACACAAACCTTTAAGGAGGCAACTGCACATTTAAAAAAGGCGAAGGAGAAATATAAGAAAGATGCTGATCGGCATAGAAGTGATGCTCCACAGTACCAGATAGGGGACCAAGTATGGTTGGCCACAAAACACTTACCTCTCAAGGGATTGCGGACCTTTAACAGTAGATATTTGGGACCTTACTCTATTAAGGCCATTATCAACACGCTGGCCATCAAGTTGGATTTACCTGCTAATATGTGAATTCACCCGTCTTTCATGTGTCACTTTTGAAGCCAGTGCAACCAGGGACAAGACTAACCAAGCCACCAGACCCCGTCCTTATAGACGGGGAACCCGAATTTGAAGTTAAGAACATCCTGGACTCCAAGATGGTGAAGTCAAAACTTTTTTATTTAATCGACTGGCTGGAAGGGTTACGGACCACAGGAAAGGTCTTGGGAACCTAGTGACCATGTGCATGCACCTCGATTGGTGAAAAGATTCCACATAAATTTCCCAGACAAACCAAAACCACGGGGAAGAACGACTTTAGGAGGGGCCTTGGGGGGGAGTTCTGTCATGATGCCTACCCCCGGGGCACCAGACCAGGTCCAGCAACCCAGGAAGCAGGCCTCAAGTTATTTTGAGCAAGCCCAAAAACCCCTGTTAGGGGCTGTTTGGGTGCGGTCCTGGCACCTATGGTGCCAGTCTCATATGGAGAGTCAGTCCTGGCCCCATAGGCGCCAGGCTCATAGAGTAGAACTTACCTGATGCAGACCATGCTGCAAGCTTACCTGATGCAGACCATGCTGCAGAGCTCCAAGCCAAATGAGGCTTGGAAGGGACTATTTTACCTAGGGACTATTTTTTACTCGGGTGGGGCTGGGGAGGAATACTTACCTGGGACTACTTTGGAGGCTATTTAAACCACACCCGAAGAGCAGCACACGCTTTGCGTTATTCTGCATCCAGCAGCGTAACGCTCACCGTGTCTGCACGCCTGCATCCAGTCTTCTGCCACGCCCACCTCGAGTCTGCAGCTCCTCGAAAAATGGAGGAACAGAAGGAGAAGAGGTTAGAATAAGAGCAAAACCTTCGATCCTTACCTGAATTCCGGATCCACCACGCCTTCGAGCTGGAAGAAAGAAGCATTTTACGCGCGCCGCCTCGCCTGCTGCAGCGCCGTGCTGAACTCACCGGCCTTCGCAGCATCCTCACGATCCACCGCATCCTTCTGCACGTTCCCGCAGCACTATGGCACCTAAGGGGAACACATGAACAGCAAAGGTGAGACAAGGGAATAAACAGAGGCAATAGTAACTACCCCCATAGACTTACCTGATTACCGCCGGGGGTACTATTCCTCTTCACGGGTCGGCGCAATCTCCATTGCATCCTCGCCGTACCCCAGCCCCTAAGGGGAACAAAAGGACAACAAGGTGAGACGAAGGGACAAACAAGGGGAACTCTTCTCACCACAATAGCCTTACCTAATTTTACCACCGGAGGCATTATTCCCCGAACTTCATATTTTCTCTCCACACTTGAATAAGGGAGCAAGCCACAAGTTACATTCTGGCCTTATTTTATTGAACTGTGTAGGATAAGCCAAATCCTTACCTGAACTTTGTCAGCTACCATGAGGAACTCTTTGCTGGGGTCAAGCTGCAAACTGCAAGGAATCGGACAAGAGTGAAAGTCAGACATGTGAACTCTTACGAACTACATACTTTTCGGAGTCAATATTGTTCTGGAACTCACCAATTCCTTCGAGCCAGTGAAGCAACTAGTTATCAACGCGCCTCTGCGCTCAATGCAGGATGGAGAGCTCATCTTTTCAAACCATCAGGTGAGACTATAAGAGGGGACATCAAAGGTGATCTGTGGGGAGAACAGCGGGGGTGGGGGGATTTACGCTCAACCCCACGGGTGGTTAATTCCCTTTCTCCATTTACAGAAGAATATTCCTACGGACCAAGCAAACGAAGCTAGGTGGGCCAGTCCAGTTTGTCATCTCGGCCCTACGCGTCACATTGATGGAGACCGCAGCTGTCCAGTTCAGATCGACGCTTCTGTGGGAGCAAGGTGAGCGTAACACATACTGAGATGGCAGTTATAAAGTATAAAGTAGCTGCAAGCATAGGATTAGCCTTGTATTTCTCAGCACAAGCAGTAGAATTAGTATCTCTTATAATGGCATTAGAAACGCATGAGGCTGAGGAGATCACAGTGTACTCCAACTCCTCCCATGTGACATCAACAAAAAACGCAGGACTGTCAATTTGGAAAAAGAGGGGCTATCGATGTGCTGACAGCACACCAGTACAGCATGTGCCCCTATTGGCTAGACTCATAGATGTGTTGCAGCTCCTGTCAGCCGTAGCGGTAGTGAAATGCCAAGCCCATGTGAGAGTGGAGTGTGCCATTTTCTGCGGCAATGAAGCCACAGACGCAGAAGCAAAGAAAGCAGTATATTTCACAGAAATAAACAAGTTTGACACCTCACCTAATAAGCGCATGCCCTTTACTCAAATAGTGGAATTTCTGGGATGAGCACCAGCAGAAGACAAATAGTTGAGGATAAAGAGAGGGTGTTTGATATCCCCCACAGATGCACTGTGGTGACTAGAAAGCACCTGAAAGCCAGTTATCCCCTTTGCATTACTGCAAATTTCGCTTAAGCAGCTGCACTACCCGAACACATTTATTTATTTTATTGAGCAATTGTTAGGCACTTATACAACTCGAAAGTGTTTTAAAGCACCATTAGGCTAAATGGGAAGGGAACAGGAGAAAAAAAGACAATGGCATAAACAGTAAAATACAGTCTTGGTCCTACTAGGCATTGCAGCATTCATATGTGCAGGTGCAGTGAAAAGAAGTGCAGGAGATAAGGAGAGAAGGGGGAGCAGAGGAGTGGGCAAGTGCTGTTGGAAGGCCCAAGAGGGAAGTGCTAAGGGGAGCCAAGGAGGAGAACCTCAGGCTAAGTGAAAATGCAGGTGACTACCAAGTGTGGGATGCTGCTCCAGCAATCAGGGGACTGCAGGGCAATGCAATGGGGGTGGGTGCTGATATAGACTGGGAAGACGGGCCTGGAATCCTATGAGGTTCATGAGGATCAGGCCACAAGTCACAGAGTAGAGTTTTGAGCAGTTTACAGAACTTGAGGAGGTCTGGCCTAAGCCTCAGAGGGGCAGGGAGGCTGTTACAAAGGGAGGTGCCAGCTGAGGAGAGAGCCCTGCCACCCATGTTCTCCTTATAGAAGGATTTGACAGTCAAGGAGTTAGAGTTAGAGGAGCTTAGGGCTCTAGCAGGGGAGTATTTAGAGAAGGAAAGTTGGAGATCCCGGAAGGCCTTTTGGATGATGCTGAGGACTTGAATTTGATACTTGCAGCCACCGGGTGGGAGAGATACAAGCCCGGGGCTTGTGGCCGAAAATAAGTCTTTCAGCCCTATTCTGGATTAGCTGGAGGGGGCGTAGGGAGGAACGAGGGGGGTTGAAAAAAAGGCAGTTGCAGTAGTCCAGCCTGGAGAGGACCAGAGCTCTGGAGACATTGAACATCTGGGGGAAGGTGAGGAAAAGAAGAATGCTTCTAAGGAGGTGGAGCTGTAAGTGGGACTTCTTAGTAAGGTCCATGATGTGAGGGATGAGGGAGAGAGCGGAATCGAAGATGACCCTGAGGATTTTGGCCTCACAAGATTGTGGGGGTAGAGGTCCAAAGAGGGTGGCCAGATGGTAGGAGGAAAAGATGGTGCAGGAGTCCCAACCAGAAGAATCCCTATCTTACTGTCATTAAGGCAGAGATTGTTAGCTGCACAAAATGTCTGAATGGCGGACAGACAGTCAGGGATAAGAGAGGAGGAAGTGTAGGTAGTAGAGGGAAGTTTGAGGGAAGGTTGGATGTGATCGGCATAACACTGGAACACCTAGGCAAAGATGTTCTTCCAGCACATATATGGGAAGACTGGTTCCATCCCAACGTGGCGGAATAAATTGCCACCTTTATGCACAAATGTATTGGCTGGCAGAAGTTCAATGCGGGTCACACACTGTGTGTATTGCAAGGAGCAATACTGCGCCTTAATGGGCCCTTTCAACATTTCCACATAGATTATGTGGATATGATTCAACATGCTAATGGCTACAGGTACATGCTCCTAATAGTGTGCCCATTGTTTTGCTGGATCAAAACTGGTCCATGCTCACACCCGATGCCCTCATTGCAGTGAAATTCCTTGTCAGAGAGGGGTTCCTAGGGTGGGGGGTGTGCTAGGTCCTGCAATCAGATAATGAACCTCACTTTGTAACTGAAGTTTTTGAGCATATCACAGCCCCGTGGGTGATTAAGCATAGGTTTTCCTGAACTTATCACCCGCAAGCAAATGTGATCGCCACAATTGCCTGCTCAAAGAAAAAATTGCAAAGATTAAAATTACACTGATAAAGGGATTCCTCTATTGCCTGCCTTTAGCATTATTTGCATTGCACAATCAACCTGCATCTGACCACCATATAACCCATCATGAGATGGTAAAAAGATGACGCATGCACCTCCCACTTGATCCTCCCACTAGAGCACTGACGGTTTCCCAAAATGTTGTGCCTCTTTGACCTCTCAACAGCTGAAGTCCTGATTGGGGAGGTTGAGGAAAGATGATGAAGATAACACACAAGTAGAACAATCTGAACTGCTTATGCCACCACTTCTTTATCCAGGGGACAGAGTACTTTTAAGAAATGTTATTAGAGCATGGCACAAGCCGCGCATCGACAGCCCCTTTATCGTAGAGCAAACAACAGAAAGGGTCATCAAATTATTAGGGAAAAAGGCATGGAATTACCTGGGAGATGTCAAGCCCTGCTGAGGTGGGACCCTGCCTTGTCCAACAAGTAGACAATCCAATACAAAAAGAAGAAGAAGAGGAACAGCGACAGATAAACACGTTCAGAGCTAGACCAGAGCACACAGAGAGATAGATTAGGCACCCTCTCTTTCCTTACACAAGGTAATCCTTGCATGTCTGTGAACTGAGTTCAACAAGTAATTGTACACCTGCACTATCAAAGAAAATCACTTTTGTGAACTCATAGTAACCCAGAGCCAATGATACCAGAATGAATGTTGATTTATGCATTCCTCCTTTACATTGCACACACCTACCCGATTCTGACCAGAAATAACGTGCCTATTATTGCCCTGTTTGCTAATCCAAAAGTACAGTTTATATTTGAATGCCCTTTTTGTTTTCTCTGCATTAGCACAGTACTATTGCAGAAGAGCCTAACTGTTTTGACAATGATGACCTCAAGAGTTCTGAGTTTTCATAAAGGTTTGTGTCGGATTTGTGAACACTGTATTTGTTGGACACTGCATCCTGAGTTATTGTACTGACATCGTTTGCATTCTGCTGTCTCTTCCTCTTTACCCTCCTCACTCTACAAAAGGCTGCACTGTACTGCACACAATTGGAAGAGTATGCTAACGCAACCCGATATTCCCGTTGTCACCACAGCTCTTCCCGTGAAGTAAAACGAATTAAGGGAATTGTGCATAGTGACCTTGAGCATGTAAATGCCTATTGAGCTGATTGAGCCCACATCACAAATAACATGTGGTACCAGCACATGACGAAGGTGGAGAGAGAAAGCAGAAAATAAAGCTGCTATGTGTGTTCCCTCATCCCCTATGCCATGAGTACTTCCAGAACATTCATAGCAACAGAGATACCAGCTGCCAGAGCCCAATGCCTTATGCACTCTGCACCATGAGAGGCCAATTTCAAGGAAGATGGGCCATGCTGCAATGAATGTCACAGAAGACGTTCCCGTATGAAGATACATCAAGACTCAAGCAATGATAGACAATTACTCAAGCACAGACAATACGATACAGTATATACTGGAGGCCCAAACAAAGGGGAAGTAAAAGTAGTATCTCAAAAGGAATTGCAGTGCCCAAAAACAGGGAAAGGGGAAACAGGAGGACTACCAGGTTGCTAGGAGAGACCACAACAGTTGGTGTATGAATAGGTGTTGACCGGAGAAGGATAGATGGAAGGGATGATGGGGTGCAAAGTACAGGCTCTCCTAATGGTTCCAGTGGAAGTGCTCCAGAAGGAAAAGGATGACTGCCTAAAAGAATGGTGAGTGAGTGCCAAGCTGCTCACATGGGTCAAGAATGAAGCAGGTCCTAAGTCAATCATACCACTCAGGAATGCTTCCCTGTGTTTCCAAAATTATGGTCCAGTGAAGGTTGGGGAGAATAAAGGATGCAAATGAATATCGAAGAGACCGGGTATGAAGGTCGGCTCTGCAGTCATAATGGACGATTGCTGGTCCTGCAGATCCAAAGTATACATGCAATTACCACCGAACTGGGTAGGGATATGCTCTTTCGAACAGCTAAATACACCAGCTCTAGTAGTGTCCCAGAAAGACATACAAATGGATGGGTTGCCCAAAATGGATGCACACCAAAGGAAGAAAAGATCAGTGGAGATGACAAGAGTGAAACAGGGAAACTATATCTCACCCAAAATGGAAGAAGCACTTGATGCAATAACAGCAGAGCACAGACTGTTCAGCAGAAATCAGATGTTCTTTGCAGCAGTGGTTCCAGGGGTCCAGGTCAACTCAAACTCCAAATGGATCCAAATAACACAATGGGAACTGTTGTAGATGATCAGTTTTATGGTTAAGTGATTCAACGGCATCAAAGAAGAATTGAGAGCTGCATTACTCATGACCCTCCAGAATAGATATGTATTGAATCGCCTCACAGCTATGGATCCAGGCTTGTGCAAAAAGATCATCCCGTCTTGCTGCACATACCTACACTCGCACAATGTAGAGAATGGAACCCTTACAGTAGCTGTCATGCAATTATCAGAATTACATGCCAGATGGAAGAAATCATGAGCCCAGGGGGCGAAGATGAATATTGGCTGACATACGTCTTTTCCTGGATATCATCATGGATGGCCAACAAGCTGAAAGTATTGGTAGCTGCCTTAGTGCTATTACTGCTGGCATTTTGTGTCATCTGAGTAGCAATACCCCAGTGCAAGAATACTACAAAAAAGAGATGGGATGAAATGACTACTGTACGTAGAGACAAAGGTAGATGGAGAGACACAAACTTTCAAAGTACTACAATCTCATTTGAAGTAATGTCCTCTGTTCCCTCCAGGAACAAGATTCTCACATCCCCCAGATCCACATAACTACATGGCGCATTGGGTATGGTGCAAAACCGATGGAGACTGCTGCTATAGGACCTGGGGTTTCGATGAACAAGTGAAGTATGATGGTTACCTGGGAGGAGTGGCAAAAGTGCGGATTCCCAAACCATGCCTAAGCAGGGAAAACATCCAAGGAAGTGTGGTCGATTGCTCGACCACAGGGGGGGAATTGAAGAGGGAGACCTAAATATGGCCCTCATAGCACTGGTCCCCCCTCATCTTCACGCCTCAGAAACAAGAGGTGTACATCGTTCTGACCCCCTCATCCCCATCATCGATGTACCGCAGATGTGACAGCCATTTAGACCTTATCCTGATGACGTTGTTGAAGAGATACATCTGCAATTGATGCAGCAAGTTGACTGCGTGTAACCACGAAGGAAGCTGATGATGTCACAACTAAGACCACAACATAGATGGGTTAGACATGAAGCACACATGCGTTCCTGCAGGAAGTTATGCAGACACTTAAGCCTGTGGGATGTATTGACCCACTCTTCTATGCTATGCGGCTAAAATCCATGTATCAAATGAAACATTGTGAAACATACAAAGTCTGAAAACTGAGAGCCTCTATGCCAAAATCTGGGTGCAGTACCCGGGGCAGCCTGAATGACAGCTGTCAGAGGAGGACTGAGAGAGCTTTAAAATGACATAAAACTCAAAAGTCGTCTGAATTAGCAAACATAAACAAGGTTGTTGCGAAAAAGGAATACAGATTTTAGTTGTGTTTTTGATTCCACAGATTTTAAGGCCAAGAAAGAAATGTATTTGTATGTGATGCAACAGATGTGGGTTTTGCTAAGTTTAATGGTTTCCGTTTTTCTCTTGTGTTTGCTGGGGGAAAGTGGAACTGATATTCTGTTTGATTTGTGCTATTCCTGATTAGCTGCTCTCTCCTCCTATCTCTTTACATTGCCTATTGGGGGATTTTGCAGGGGGAACTGCTAACCACAGTGCTATCTGATCTGAACCAACACAAAAGTATTATTTCTGTGCTGCATTTGTTTTGCTTATTACTCACTCCTCGTGTATTAAAGATATTATTCAGTGTTCTGTAACCCCATTGTTGATTGTTGTTTATCTATTAAAACATATTGGCCCTCATTACGACCCTGGCGGAAATCAACCGACCGGACCGCCATAGCGTAAATAGCGTTTCCGCCATTGCACGATGGAGCAAAGTGCGGCTCATTCCGACCCATCGGGCACGAGCACCACGCCATGGCGGAAGTGCAAAGTCCGCGATGGCGGAAATGACCCCAAAACGGCCCACACCGCCGCCGTACGGCGCCCTAGGTGCAATACCGCCACCCATCTCAGCGACACCGCAGTGAGCGCCAACCGGAAAGTACGGTGACCGTAAATATACGGAAACGGAAGTAAAAGCATGGTCCCGGAACGGGAAACATCACGCCGTACACCTATAAAACCACAAATTCCACACAACCATTAAAAATACTACCCTGAGACACATCCCAACCCGTCATCCACCCTAGTGAAACCAAGAAAAATGGGAAAAGTAGCGAAGAAAGTGTGCGACCGCAAGCGGCAGGTCCACTTCTCCCGTGAGGAACTCACCGTGCTCACAGAGACCCTCCAGGAGAATGCTGCCGCCGTCTTCTCCACGCAAATGACCAGGACGGCACTTGCGAACAAGAAGGCCATATGGGCCCTGGTGGCACAGCGGGTAAGTGCGGTGGGGACCGCACCCCGTAACCCACAGCAATGCAGAAAGCGATGGGACGACCTGCGGATACGCGTCCGTAGCATACTTTCTGCCAACCGCAACATTGCCACAGCTACCGGGGGAGGATCGGAATCACCCATCAAGTTGACCCCCTGGGAAGAAATCTGTGCCTCCACCATTGGAATGGAGAGCATAGAGGGAGTCGGAGGGATGGAGAAAGGAGTGCAGACATCCGAAGAATCAGGTAGGTGTCCCAAATAAAACAATGCCAAAACCACAATGTCCAATCATGTGAAGTACCACGTGCCCACATAGTGCAACAGTAACACATGTCCAGGAGAACGTCCACATACATAGGCCTGATAGCACACTTTAAAACTCACATCAAATACATAAATAATTAAAAATCCTAAAAACACCCTCTACACGTGCAGCAGGCACACCCTAACTGCAGGCTGCCAAACAACTGCACCCTCACTCCACACACAAATGAAACCACCTCCAAGGCCCCGACCCAAATCACCCTCAGGTACCACCCCAATGCATGTGATACATTGCCATTCCAATTCCCACAGACCCATTAATAACGCTCGCCCTCCTTCACTCCACCACAGGGTCCGATCCAAACAACGAGCTCCAGGACACCCCTACCAGCACACCTGCAAAGAGGGCCAAGACCAACGGCCAAAGACCCTCCACCTCAGCTGCACGCATCAAGACACGGAAGCAGCACAAATCAAGTGGCAGCACAGAGGAGGGAACTCCAACAGGCACCCCAGCAGCCAGCATGCCCACAACACCACCACCACAGGTCCCCCCAATGGATGCCACAGTAGGCACTGCTTCTGGTGACACAGCACCATAGGTGACACTGCATTAATGGCAGCATGCTCCGACACAGAAAACGGGGATGTCGAAGTCAGATCCATCCATGACCTGTCCCAATCCCCCTGTCTGTTCCATCCCGTACACCATGAGGATACCACGCAGGGGCACCCACAAGACGACGACTGGCCATCCCCCACAAGCCCTGTGGCAAGGCAACATGAGGTGATCAGCCACTCTGTGACACCACCGCAAATGGCTATGGCCCAGCAGAGGCAACAGTCCCTCGACCAGTTAATCGTGCAACAGCAGCAACTGGCCACGCTCCTCAAGGACCATGCCGATGAATGTGGGGGCACTAAGGCAGACATAGAAACATCAACTGAGACACTTAGGGCAGAAATGGAGAGAAGTACAGAGACACTAAGGGCACAAATGGAGAGTAGCACCGAGAGCCTGAGAGTACAAATGGAGAGTAGCACCGAGAGCCTGAGAGTACAAATGGAGAGAAGCACCGAGAGCCTGAGGGGGGAACTGCATGCGACGTCCAAAGACGTATGTGCCGAACTTGCCGCAGTGCGCCGTGTGCTCACTGAGCTCTCACAAACCCTTAGGGACATGCATGGACGTGAGCAGGCAGAGACATCATCCGTTGCAAGTTCCGTCCAGGGCAGCCCCCAACGTAGATCTGGGAGGAACCTGCGCTCCACAGGCAGGGGTGCCCCTGATACCCGCAGAGGGGGCTTGCAATAGCGACTGCCCACTGACAATGAGCATCTTTGGACACTGGTGTTCGGGGGGGAGGTAGGAGGGTGGAGGGGGTGTGTTGGGCTCACTTGGGTGGCGGGTCGATAGGGTGTTTAACATGATATCACATATGCCATAAACAATGCACGATCATCCAATGAGATGTGTGGACATTGATCTTTGTGTACGAGGCCATTATAGGCGTACAGTCCATATTGTGCATGTTCCAGACACACACAGTGCCACGAGTCCCGTGTCCATGTATCAGCCACCAGGCGTGAGTGCTAGAAGCATGCATCTATGAGATGCTGACGAATGTCACGGCCCTCCTGTGCCTCGCAGACTCCTTGAGGTGCTGCCACATCCCCACCCTCATCATGACCATCTTCAGGTGCTTGCAGTTCTGCGTCAGGGGGCATGGGCACATTTCTACGTACGCACATGTTGTGTAGCATGACACATGCCATCACCATCTTTGCAACCTTCACATGGCGGTACAGGAGTGCCCCGCCAGACCTGCTGAGGCAGCGGAAACGAGTCTTCAGTAGGCCGAATGCCTGTTCTATGACTACACGGGTACGTGAGTGGGCATGGTTGTAGTCCTCCTCATGCTGGTCCCGTGGGTTCCGGACTGGTGTGAGGAGCCATCTCTTCAGTGGATACCCGGCATCACCTGTATGTGGACAATAAACGAATTATGTGGAATGCCATTGCTACGTACGCACCCCCCCCCCCTTCCTGCCAGGTCATTGCCGCATCACATACCCCACATCATCATGCATGAAATGAGACTCATCTGTTCCCTGCGTGTCGCTCCATGTAGCATGGTATTGTAGAGTTCCTCAAGACCATAGAATCATGGGTTGATCCAGGGAATCGGGCACAACAATGTGTAATGATCCTGTTGGAGTCACACACCATTTGTACATTCAGAGAATGAAATTGTTTTCGGTTGCGGTACTGGGCCTCCATGGCATGTGGGACGACCAATTCCACATGGGTGCAGTCGATGGCACCAATGCAACCCGGTTTGCCGGCAAGTGCATGGAATCCCACTTTTGTGTTGGTAATTTCCTGCTCCGAGCGTGGTAGAGAGATGTAGTCGTCTGCGTGCTTCAGGAGGGCATCGAGCACTTGCAATAGTGTCCGTGAGAACAGTGGCTGTGATATGCCATGCAACTGTCCGACTGTGTGCTGGTAGGTGCCTGTGGCCAGGAAGTGGAGTACAGACACCACCTTCAGTAGGGGTGGGATGGCGGTTGGGCTATCTATCATGCTGACAAGGTCAGCCTGTGTCATGTCCACAATGGCGGTTATGGTGTCCCGGTCCAAACGGTAGAGGGTGTGGATCTGCTCATCAGTGAGGTTGAACGGATGTGCTCAGAGGCGTGGGATTGCGGGCTGCCTGCGTGGTGGTAGTGGCTGTGCTGGCGGCCCTTGCTGGCCCTGTCTTGCCCTCCTCCTCCTCCTGCGTCTCCTCCGTGCGGCCGGTTGTAGTTGGTGTTCGTCTTCTTCTTGAAGTTGGAGTACTTGCAGTGCTATCAGGTCCCCCAGGGCCAACATAGCTAGTCCTGCCGGTAGCATTTCGGAGTGGGTGTGGTTGTGGGAGGAGACTGGATGTGCAATTTATGTGTTTTCAGGCTGTATGGCCTCCACCTGTGGTGATTCATTCCACCTGTGCAAGCTGCTCTCCCCTTTGGGCGAGCACGTCCCGCACACAACGCTGCAATTCGACGAATGGCATCTTGCTATTACAATCATGTATTTGTACCCGATGGCAGTGTAACATTGGTTGATATGTTCATTCGGCTATGGTCCCATTGTTTCACATACTATCTTTGCAGTCGCGAACAGACTTGTGAAGGGTCAGTGGAACGTAGTACTCGAGTAACGGTGGACCCTCATGCAACACTGTACCGAGGTTCACCGACAGCGGGGCGTCCCATTTGTGAGTGAAGGCAGTTGCCATTTTCACACACAGCCGCACTAGATGGATTAATTTGTGATTTCAAGCGGCCACAGATGCCTTTTCGACGTGATGTTGCAAATGAGGAATTCGAAGGGCGGCGCTTTCTGTTTTCAGCTAGCGGCGAGGAGATGCCCACAGGTCTGACTGCAAATATAACGTTCTATTGTTCAATGTCCTTGAGACAGGGGCCATGGCGAGGATGCAATGATTGATATGAATAGTTTGGGATGCGCAATAGCGAAGTGGGCGATGAGGCCGGACGTTCCCAAATACATGTTACTTCACAACACTGGAATTACGGGCTGGGGCACAGTGGATTTTGCAGGCTGCATAACGCACAGACTCAATGGAAATTTCACATGTTATGTGAGTATGGAAACAGGCGTTTTCATTACGGGATGAGGGAATGATGTATGGATGCATGGACAGATGATTTGATACAGAGTTTGCCATGTACAGGGCTTCTTGGAATCTATCCGCCTCCCCTGCGCTATGTGATGCAGGGCTGCCATAGTGGGACCATCGTCTATCTGGCCTTGTTGAGCCCTCCCTGTCTCGACGCGCCTTCAGACACTTGTGTCTATGCACGTTACCAATCCCATCTGATGGATTCTGTTTAAACAGACGCATGCACAGGTACACTCGTTTGTGATGGTGTTTTCACCTCGATATAGATAGTTATGATTCGCAAGTGGTTTTTGGGTGGTGATGATCCTTTGGAGTGGGCTAGCATGCATATGGCTGTGGATTTGGTGTGATCATTGAAGTGAGTAATTCAAATGTAGTTCTGATGGCCATACTATTCTTTTTCATTTCATTTGGTTGACAGGTATCTCCTCCCCTTTTGCCACTGCCATCTGTATGCCACTCCTGCAGATGGATTTTACTCCCGACACCTGCTGCTTCGTGTTAATCAGTGGAGCAGCATTACGATCTTATGGGACGATCGCCAATGGGCCACATGCCCTTACGCAGTACTAGTGGCTAGGAGCAACATTTCGGCCTTTCAGCTGGACTAGTGCCTCCCTATTGGGACGGCCCTGCGGTTCTAGGCGCTTCCATGTTGCCTTTTCGTACGAGAATGTAGCCCCTGTGTACCATGAAGGAACAGGACGTCACACAAGAAGTAGCTGGTCATTTATTGCGGATGCAGCCCACAATGGTGAAATGTGTTTTGGAGTTCATGGCCTAATGGCTGTATGGGCTTGGTGAATTTGTTGTGCATTAAATTTCTATTCTGATATGAACCGTGTAGCGTTCTTCTTTGCAAGTGATGTGGCATATTCCTATTTGGGGAGCGATGTATTGTGAGGAGATCTGCATTGGGTTCCAGCTTCGGAGTATAGTTGCGTGGTACTGTGCTGGGCGCGTTTGCCTACGAAGCCCAGTGAGGTCAGGGATAAGGGCTGCCAATATGACTGTTTTGATGATGTCATGCTCAGGGGCGGGGGATTAGCTTTTGTGTGACAGATGCCGGTCAGCCAGTTGGATTGGTGGAATGATGTGATTATCGGAATATTGCTGGTCACAGGTGCCTGTGTTTGCGTGCGTTTCTTGGTGGGAGACTGAGGTCATGTCCATTTGTATAGCTTCTGTATTCGTGCCATCTGTGCCCTGCAGCTCCCATTGGCCCCTCTTGAGATTCATTTGTTCGTTGGCAGGCATGGATGACTAGTACATTTCACTGGTTGCATTGTGTGACTTCATTGCACCTACGGGGAGTTGTACAATGTGGCCAGGGAGCGGTGTACAGGCACTCAGTAGGGCCGTTTACGGTTGGTTCGCGATGCCGTACTTCTCACCATGGCGGAATGGTACTTTCCGCCGTGCTTGATGGCGTTAGGTGCATGTCCGCTAGGGTCAGAATTCGCGTACCGTTGCGCCATGGTGGTAATTACGGTTTGGCATGGCGCGCGCGCGCGTACTTGGTGCAGTTAGCGTTGGCGTTCACTACGGTGTCGCTAATGGCATCGTACTTTGCGGTGACGGGTCAT
This sequence comes from Ambystoma mexicanum, assembly GCF_040938575.1. Classification (NCBI taxonomy): domain Eukaryota; kingdom Metazoa; phylum Chordata; class Amphibia; order Caudata; family Ambystomatidae; genus Ambystoma; species Ambystoma mexicanum. The sequence goes on from NC_090928.1 coordinate 283,151,683, forward strand.
GATCGCACCGAGCGCTATTCGATGGCGGTATTGCATTTCCGCCATCGTTTTTCGATTTCCGCCAGGGTCGTAATGAGGCCCATTGTGATTAAATTTTAAATACATAAATAAATATTTACCTTTGCAAACCAGCCTGATTCCTGGTTCAGTGGGACCGGGTGGGTTCCAGGAGAAGGGTGTGATATGAGTGGTATATCATTCAGAATATTGAACTTTTAGACTAAAATAAATGAGGATTTCAGTTGTGCACTACATGCTGGGCTTTGACTTGGGTGTGTGCCGGATTGAAATCACTTACAGCTTGGGGGCTCGTCGCGAGATCCTGAATTAGACATAACACTCGTGACAGTCTAACACAGCATGCTAACTGACGGGGTACATGCACCTTGTTGGGTTACCATACTGTGCTACACTGTATAAGCACCTTTCATAAGAAATACTCAAAGGAGTTGGGCCTGTTTGCAAAAGTAAAGTAACCCTGAGTTAAGTCAGAAGGAAATTAATATTTCTGCAATGGTGACCCCAGTGGAAATCAATATTGCAAGGGAACACCTACTGCACAAATTGTTTGTCAGGGTGAATAGATAGAACAGGACGGACAGGTATGGCTGCATGGAATAAAACAAGAAGTCACTGAAACCAACCTTAATACTGACACGACAAGGGCCCATTACATCAAGCACTCACTGAGATGTACATGACCACTAAAATAAAAGAGGAGCAGTGCAAAATTGCCAAAATAGCAGCCTACCTGTACCTCCACATAGGAGTCATACAGGAAAAGTACGCAGACCATGTAGACTTCACAAAGAGGCAAGGGGAAGCAATGCAGAAAATCCAGACTAATCTGGACTCTGCAGAGCAAAGGCTCCAGAGTATCCAAGAAGCTGAAACAGAGACTAGGCAGTATGCCACCAAACTACAAGACGTACTGACGCTCTTACTGCAAAAGAATGCAGAGCGAGACGCCCAGGTACTGACACTGCAAAAAGAGTGCCAAAAAAGGTTGGATTCTCTACAACAGGGCCAACAAAATCTGGAACATCAATTAAATTATAATAGAGTCTGCGCAGGGCAGATAGTTGCCCTAGAACTAAAGGAGGAAAATAATAAATTAATAGTGAAGGATCTCCACACTCAAACAGATTTTGATGAGGAGCGCCAGAAAGCTGGTGCCCTTAAAAAACAGAGGGACGACCTGGCTGCACAGAGGGGCACTCTAACTCAAAAAAGGGACACCTTAGGCCAGGACGTAAATCATTTAAAAACAAAGTTAGAAGAAAATCACCTGGCCCTTCAGGAACTTGGTGAAATTAAAATGGATTATGAAAAGCTGTTACAGCATACCAGGCGGGTGGAGAAGGCTCTGGCAAAGAATAATCCGACCAGTAAGGACCAAACTCAGGAGGTGAGTCTCCTGCAGCAAAAAATGGCCCAATACTCCCAATTCAGGCAGGAAGCACAGAGAGACAATGAGGCTCTCCTCGAAAAGAATGAAAGGCTCCATAGACAGATAGCCATGCAAGAACAACTCATAGAGACCAGTAAGGCCTTAATAGAGGAACAAAAGGGTCAGATTCTGAAATGTCATCGGGGAGTAGGGGTTGAAAGAGATGAGGTAAGATGGGAGAGACAAACCCCTGAGCATAACCTCACGAACCCTGGCATCAGGGACTTTAATCCCTTCAATTCCATGGACTCTGCCACCCCATGTCCACTGGCTCATATGAACCAAGGGCCACGCGGATGGTAGACTTCAAAATAATGGGAAATATGGGACTGACGGATCAACGGCTGCCAGAAATGGATGGGCGGTCATCTATGTACAGGTTTCCAAATATTAGGGCGGGCCTCTCTGATCAGGGAGACTCCAGTGAGGGGAGAATCAGAGAACTGGATCCTCAACAATATCACTTACCAAGAGATCCGTCAGTAAAATTTGGTGGGGAATTCCATGAGACTAGGCACACCAAGAGCATCTTAAAAACCTCTTCCGAGCTAGGATCGTGGGGGCGGGGGTACTCAGCCAATCCTGGTAGCAAGGGAGAGTCAGAAGACTCTGCTGAGCGCCACAGGGCCCAAGAGACTAGGCCCCCACATTCTGCCAGCCATTCTCAAGCTCGCAGAATCAGGGAGAGCCTAGAGGAGCAGACAGCCGCCTCTGGTAGCAGTGCCTCTGAGTCAGAGGATGAGTGGACCAGGGCGACCAGAACTACAAAGGCCAACAAAGTTAAGAGAGCTTTACTGAAAGATCCCCTGAAGCAAATCAAAGCTATTAGGAGTGTCATCATGCCCTACCACAAAAATGCCAAATATTCAGTTTGGGAGCACTTTTAATTGTGTGAGCAAATGATGGAGACTTTCCACCTGAAGGACAGCCAAAGCTGTATTCAGTATGTCAAGTGGACATTTTCACCTGAATACTCCAGCTTCTTTGCGGGGCTGGAGGATCAGAACCATTCAAGATGGTCCACCTATAGGGCGGCCATCCTGAAGCATTTTTCAATTCATAGAAACCCTGAAGAGGCCCGCAAAGCAGCCTGCAACCTGCAATGTGGGGAAGAGCAGGCCCCACAAGAATTGGTCCAATAACTGAAACGTGCATTTGCACAGACAACCAGGAGGGTGCGCACTGACAGTAGGGAATTTGTCAACACCTTCTTTCATGCCCTTCCTAAATATATTATGACCCAGCTAATGAGGGACTTTCATGAGAAAAAATCAATAGACTGGGTCATTGAACAAGCAACTCATATCTACGAAGTGCAGAAGCCACTAGAAAGTAAAAATACTAACAAAAACCCCAAACCAACCAACAACCCTGCTGCTGTTTAAGGTGGCGGCAGAGAAGGTTTCCCCCATCTTAGATCTGGAGATGGGGGGGCCTAAAAACATTCCCACACATAATCCTACTAACCCAAGACCCAGAAGGCGCTTGGGCCAATCCCAAACAGGGAGTCAGGGAGGTAACCCACCAAATGGGACCCCTAACTCCCCTGACTACATCAGCCAATGTTATAAGGGCAACAGACCCATCCTGGGTTATGTATGGACTCCTCCAGCCCAAGGGGCTAGGGGGTTGGAACCAGACAGCTGCCAACCCTGGGAACTTCCCCCCTCAAATGTTGGGTTGAACTTCTTTCCCCGGTACCCGCCAAACCACAACCCCCAAAACAACCCCCAAAACAACCCTTCTTTCTTTCCCCACTTTCCTGAGCCTACACAGCCCAATCCCAACTATCCTAACAAGGGGTATTATGGGAGAAGGGATAGTTACCCTTCCCGTGATCAACCAAGGGTAGACCAGAGGACCCCGTACCAGCCAGAACGAGTGTCCCAACCGGAGCGCCAGGTCCAGAACATGGCACAGGATCTGGGTCGCATGTTGAGGGCACAGCAAAACCCTCCAATGAACATGGCGACTCAGAACTCCTCAAATCAAGGGTCTGGTGCTCCAGAACAATGTTGGGGGAAGAACCCCAACAAACCACTGGTTCTCAGAGAGGAGGCACAGGGGCAAGGGGGGTGTAAAGCCTTAGAGGAAGCTTCCTTCCCCACTTGTGGAAAGCACCTGGAAACCCAGGAACCGGAACCAAAATCACCTGCCTCCGAAAGTCTGCAACCTAAGGAACAGAGGGGTGGTAGGAGAAATAAAGAGCCTAAACAGGCCCGTTTTGTGGAGGAGGTGCAAATCTTCCAAGTTGAAGGAGAGGGGTCCTCAGAGGATTCTGGGAAAAAGATCTTCTCCTTCAGGGATGGGGGAACTCCTCCCAAAGAAAAATGGGTCCCAAGAGATCCTGATCAAGATTGGGTAGATGTGGGGACTGAGTTAAAACCGTCCATCATCAAACCCCAGAATGACCAACAAGTAAATCCCCTTGTTCAAAACAATTCTGGTGACTGTCTCCAAAAAGGGGGGGCAGCCCAGAAACAGAACCAGGGGAGCCCAAAACTTCCCCGATATCCAATTGCCACCATTTTCTTACAGGTTCCCAAGATCCCAAACATACTCCTGCCCAAATCACCCCTCTGTCAGAATCCAAAGCAAAGAAATTAACCTACCATTGCCCAAAAATGTGCATTATCTTTGCCCCCTTGAGGGGAAGGAGGCAAGATGTTATGCCCCGGTCCAAATACAGGGCAATGTACAATTTGGCACTGGTGGACACTGGATCCCAAGCCACCCTTCTGTCAAAAAGGGCCTTTGATCAGCTGAATTCGGGAAGGGGGGAGAAATACCAAATCCCTCTCACCCCTCTTCCTGGACAACTTCAGAACTTCGATGGGAATGAAATTCCTGTCGAGGGGACTGCGGATTTAGACATTAAAATTGGGCAACACAAGGTGAAGCACCCGGTCATAGTTGTGAATCCAGAGGGCACACCATGTTTACTGGGAATGACATGCTGCGTAGATTGTCTCCCCTCATAGAATGTGTAAACAAGGTCCTCTGGATCAGACTAACCGACCAATAAAATTGAAACATAGTGTCGACCATGTTAGTTTAAATGGCACATGCCACATGGTGGAACAGAAACCTGACCAAATTGAATTCCACTTCCAGAATAACCAAATCCCAGATGTGACAGTAATTGCAGTAGGACAACAAACTGGTGATGGGGAGTCCTCTCTATTTCTGAAAATCAACCTCCCTTCCAGTCTAAGGTGGTATTCCACACTGGACGGAAACACTCTGAAATTCTATACAAATTCACAATCAAAAAATCCTACTCCTATAGTCCAAAATGATTAGAAATCAGCTCAAAGCTTGGCTGATATTCAGAAAATTGGAGAGCAGTTGTTCATCCATATTCAGTTAAATGAAGGAGAGGACTCTGTTCACACCCGTGTCACAGGTTTCCCCCCTTCACACCTGTCTGCGTTGTTTAATAGAGTTCTTCGGTGCGGGTCTTGTATAACCCTGTGCGTATGTCCTCAGGTTCAAGCGTGCGTTCAGCGTCCAATTCCTGGATCGTTCAGAATGTCCAGGAAGTCCAGGAAACAGCGAAGCGTGTACTTGGAAAGCGAGTGCACGGAGATCTGGGATGCAAGTGAGGGCAAAAAGGGAAGGAATGAATGAGGAGGAAGTAATAGGGGAAACAGGAACCAGGAATCAATGAAGTTAGCAAGAGCAAACTACGACAGCACACGTCTAGCCACTGCAAGCGGTAGCGTTGAGACGCGCAGGGCCTCAGGGGAGTGTCTGCTTTATAGAACGTGATGCGACTGATGCGGAATCTGGTAAACTGCGTTCCGTGTTTGACGGCCATGTTGGAAGTACTGCTGAGTGCAAGCCCCTATGTGTCAGGGACCAGAAAGTTCAGAAGGGACGCATCCGATGGTTCATGACAGCCCGAGTATGTGTGAACAACGGTAAGAGCTTCATAAGCGAGGCCATGTTCCACAAGCTCCCAAAAGATCCAGCCATTCCCACATTGAAACTGTTAGACAAATGGGAAATGGACCTGGAAACACCCAATTCCAAACATCTCCTGTCTAGCAGGTGTATGCTCAAAATTTCCATAGGCAACAAGAGCATAGTCCATAATTGGTGGGTCGTGCAAGATGCCCCTGCTGCATTTTATTTAGGCAGTGACATTCTCAATCGCTTTGCCATTAGTTTGGACCTAATAAACTTCAAAGCCTGTTTCCGATTAGCGGGTAATCCCATGGAATTTGATGACCCAGAGAAAGCATTTTGGTCAGCTCAACTGCTGCCATATGCAGTTGAAATTCAGATTGGAGAGGAGGTCACCATCCCAGAACGGACCCGACAATTCTCACTGGAAGTAAAAATTAAAAGAGGACAGAAACTGAAAAATCCTGATGCCTATGTTCATCTCAATGCTCATTTCCAACAGCAAGGGTTGGGGGTAAACCCAGTCAATATAGAACACAACACCATTCCAATAGAGGTGGATAACAGCTACCTAAAGAGTATCACTCAGGGCGCAGGCACCATTATTGGAATGGCAGTTGATGACTGACATTTTTCAATAGATTTAGGTAAAGAACTGTTAGGACCAATCAACAAAGACTGTTTTGTCAGTGATAGCGATGATGACACAACACCAGACAGAATCTTCACCCGGCATGGGGGGAATTTCCTGTTGTACTCCTCCTTCCCTTATGGTAAGGAAGATGTGACCGGTGACTTCAGGATGGATGAGGTGATCTTTCAAGTCCACAAGGACTGCCTTCACCACCTGAAGCCATCAATCCAAATCAGTACTTTTACCAGGGACTTCTCCACCCAGCTGGAGGAGGAGGCTGAGATAGCCAAACCATAAGTCTTTCCGGGCTGCAGGCAGATGGTTGAAGAGAGAGTCAACCTAGCTGATGCCAGTGAGTCGCTAGAGCAAAAGCAAAAATTGAAACAAGTTTTCTTAGATTTTCAAGATCTCTGCGGTGGACTCATATGACTGTGGTCGCACCGACATCCACACAACAACAATTCCCACAGACCCTGGCATTACTCCAGTGTTGGTGAAGCAATATCGCTTGCCTCTCGCATCAATTGAGTCCCTTACTGAAATAATTAAGAACCTTGAGTCCTGTGGGATAATTCACCCAGTCCACAGCACCTTCAATAATCCGGTGCTGGGGATTTTGAAAACAAACGGCCAGTGGAGACTCTGTGCTGACCTAAGGGAGCTCAACAAATGGGTCCATACTTCCCGATGGCCTCTTCCCTACATTGACCAAGGGCTGGCTCAGATCCAGGGGTCAAAGGTATACACTGCCATTGACCTGACTAATGGGTACTGGACTGTACCTGTCAGTAGCGAGGACCAATACAAGCTGGCCTTTACCTTTGGGGGCAGCAATACACCTGGACCTGGACTCCCTTCAGATACATCAACTCCGGCAATGAATTTAACATCTTTCTGCATAAGGCCATGCCCGACTTGGGTGAAAGGGGTAACCTGGCCTATGTAGATGATGTTTTAATCAAAAGCTCAACTGTGGAGGAACACATAGCGGAGATCCTTTATGTTCTGACCGAGTTGAGGGCTGCCTGAGATAAACTCTCATTCCAAAAGGCACAGTGGTGCAGGGCTCGTGTCGATTTCTTGGGGAATGAGATAATTCCTGAAGGTCTCTGTCCCTAGGAAAAGAAAGTAGAAGCACTCCAGAAAATAAAAGACTCCAAAACTCTACGCGAATTAAGGAGCCTCCTTGGACTAACTAATTACAGCAGAAAGTTCATTGAGGATTACGCAGAGATCACAAGACCCCTGATCCATCTTTTGAAGGGGGGGGTCAAGTGGGAGTGGGTCCCGAACAAGCAGAGGCAGTAAGACAACTCAAAAGAAGCCTCTCACAAGCGTCTTGCCTAGCTAACCCTGTAAAAAAACAAGAAGTTCTTCTTGTAGACAGGGTTCTCAAATACATGCTTGACTGCAGTATTATATCAAAAGCATGACAAGGTCAATGAAGTAATCTCCTATGCAAGTAAAACTTTATCCTCTGTGGAGGAAGAATTCAACGATTGTGAGAAGGCACTCCTGGCAATGGTGTGGGCATTGAAGAATTACCACCCGTTCATCCAGGGGGAACACATCATAGTGGAGACTCCACATCAACCTTTGCAATATCTTCAAAGTGACAGGATCCGGGCTGGAAATGTGAGTAATTCCGAATTACTTCCTGGATTCTGTCAATGCAAGGCTTTCCTGCGGGGTCAGATATGGCCAAAACAAGAAGAGTCCCCTCGCGCAAAGTCTGGGTGACTTGCATGATTGTGCCAGAGAAAACTGTGTCGAGGACGAAAGTCTTAAAATCAAGGACAACATGGCGGCATACTTTAATTCCCCACACAAAGTCTATGAAGAAGACAAGTGTGAGGGAATGCCCACTGTCTATGTGGATGGGTGCTCCTACCATATTGACAACAACGGAGAAAAGGAACTTGTGGCCGGCGTAGGGAATGCATGGGTGAATGATGCCCCAGAACCCTCCCCTGGGAACAAAATTGGTCCCGAAGTAGTCAGGTGGCAGAGTTGATGGCTGTGCATCAAGCCATCCTCACTGCTGTCCAACACCAACTCCACAAACTGGTCATAATCACTTATTCAGATTATGTACGGAACGGGTTCGTGGAGCACCTGGTTAACTGGAAAACCAGAGGCATGCTATGTACTAATAATAAACCATTAAAACACAGAAAATTAATACAAAATATTGATGATTTGGTCACCTCCAATGGGATGACCCTCTACTGTAAAAAGATCAAGGGTTATTCTAAAGTAGAGGGACCAGACAAGACTGGAAATGACCTAGCTGATCAGTTGGCCAAATCCGGATCCATCCATGGGCATCCACTTGAGATTGAGTCCCTGTTGGGGGAAATCCAGGTCACTGCTATCACTGGGTCCCAGACAAATGCTCACAATGATCTCTAAACTGCACAATGAAGTAAGGAGACCCCAGATGCTGATTTGATTACAGCTCAAAAAGGGGATGCAATAATTGGTAAGTTTTATCAACACATTGAGGACCCTGAGAACTTTCCCCTGACGGATACCGATTACATTGGGAAAGAGGACCTCAGCGTGTTGATGAAATGTCCAAAAATGTTCCGAATCTAAGACGGTTTGTTGGTGAGGAGATCCATAGCTGGCCATGACCAGTGGGTTGTCCCCACCTCATTCCAAAGCCTGATGCTTAGTCACGCCCATGATGCGGCCACAGCCGGTCATTTGGGGTTTCATACGACATTAGAAATCTTGCGAGAGGTTGCATACTGGCCACACATGGGGCAGGACCTCAACCAATACTTGAAGGGGTGTCTTGTGTGTGCAGAATTTCAGCCAACATCACTCACACACCGTGCTCCCCTACAAAAGAGGGTGATGACACTGCCTTGGTCAGATTTGCAAGCCGATTTTATCGGGCCCGTGATTCGCTCCTCTAGGGTGAACAAGTACATGTTGACTGTAACATGCTTGTTCACTAAATGGGTGGAATGTCTCCTGGCCCAAATTTCAGGGCAAAAACAGCAGCTGCCCTGATGATCAATCACATCTTCTAGCGTTTTGGACTACCCCAAAGGATTGAGTCAGACCGAGGTAGCCACTTCACTAGCGAAGTGATGACGAAGATGTGGGAGAAACTTGGGGTGAAAAGGAAACTACACATTGCCTACCGGCTGTCCTCTAGTAGTGGAGTTGGAGGTACAATAAAACTATTATGAGCATATTAAAAAAGTTTGTGACAGATTCTGGGCCAAGTTGAGACATTTGATTACCCCTTGTCCTGATGGCCATCAGATCTACCCCTTCTTCTGCAACAAAAATGTCTCCATTTGAGCTGATGACTGGACGAAGGATGGTGCTACACCAGCATCTGCTCTACAGAACCCAAGAGCAGACCTTGATAAATGCCTCCACAACTCATGAGTATGTTGAGAACCTGAGAAAACACCTTCAACATGCTTTTGCCTATGCTCAGCAGAATCTAGAAAGATCTGAAGACAGTATGGAGACCCACTATGATCTCAAGACAACTAAAAAGGAATACCAAGTAGGATACCGGGTCTACTTGTACAATTTCTAAAGGAACCAAGCCAAAGAGCGCAAATTCCTCCCAAGTTGGCGGGTCCTTTTGAAATTGTAGACAGAATCTCACCAGTCGCCTACAGAATGTGCATACCGAAGGGCAGTTTGGCAGAGGGGGAAGACAAGTGGGTCCACATAAACCAGCTGAAGAGTTGCCATCCCAGGCCTACTTTGCGGCAAATAGAGGAACCAACCGGAAACCCAGATGTGGAATAGTGCCAATTATAACCAATGCAAGTGTTTTTCCCACTGCTGACATCCCCAAGTGACGTGTGGACACAGTAGTGGGAAAATATCCATAACCATTCTCTATTCTATCTTCTAGCATCTGGACTAAGAATCATCCAAAGGACTACCAAGGAAGACCACTCAGGGACCGGGAGGAAAGACCCACGGAGCCCGGAGTGCCGTTCCATACTCCCAACCAGAACCAGCAATACTCATGACCAGAACCAGCGAGGAGAGCGGGTCGCCTCCAGCACTGATGGGAGAGGCAGCTGAATTTCTCCACATGGACAAAAGAAAAGAACATCCCAATCTCCCAACTTCCCCTTGACAGGTGGTCAAAATCAAGCTGGGAGGTGGGGCTCTGTGGGATGTATTGACCCATTCCGTAATGCTATGTGGCATCACCCTGCCAGTTATGGGGAAAGAAACAGCAACAATGGCGGCAAAACCCTTGTGCGTGCCAAAAACCTACAAAAATCTACAAATACTGTGTGCTTCAGCACACAAAAAGAGGGATGCACAACCTGCTACCCACGGTGCATTTGCAGTGGAATGGAGCACACCCTGCAGAAATGTGCCAGTGTGTTCCATTACCAGCAAACATAGTGCACAGAGAAAAGCGGCACTTTGCAAATGAAACCCAAAAATATGCCTACAAATGACATTTGCTTTGTTGCCAAAACTCCAAAATGCCTATCACACAACACTTTTCAACATTCACAATCTTGCCTGGTGCTAAAATCCATGTATCAAATGAAACATTGTGAAACATACAAATTCTGAAAAGCCTCTATGCCAAAATCTGGGTGCAGCACCTCTGGCTGCCTGAATGACAGCTGTCAGAGGAGGTCTGAGAAAGCTTTAAAATGACCTAAAACTCAAAAGTCTGCTGAATTAGCAAACATTAACATGATTGTTGCCAAAAAGGAATACAGATTTTAGTTGTGTTTTTGATTCCACAGATTTTAAGGCCAAGAAAGAAATGTATTTGTATGTGATGCAACAGATGTGGGTTTTGCTAAATTTAAAAGTTAATTAGCTTGGCTGAAGCTGCAAAGAACTGGAAACATATTTTTTTCTCCCAGAAGGAGGGCCTTCCTCTCAGCAGAAACTCACTGGGAGGTGTTAATTTCAGGTTGGGACAGAATCTTGTCTACGGAGAGCAAGCGAACAATGACAAAGTTGCAGCTCAGGAAATTGGAAGTGTGAAAAGGTGTCATAAATGGCCTCTGGAAGGAACAAGCAAGGAGGGGGAAGCCCTGGACTGCAGGGAGACAAAACGAGGCGGAGCCAAACGACCATCTGTCACTAAACATGAACAAAGAACACATTTTAAAAGTCTCATAACTTGCCATTCAAAATGGTGAAAAATATAAAAATGACAGAGTTGTTAAATTTAATTTCTAGCTGCATGTGTGAAGAGACGACAGAACTGTGTGACATGTTCTGGACAGGAATAGATAGATGTGTGGTTTTATGCAAAATGTTGGAAAGTGTCTTCATAGCGAAAAGGGCAAAATTCTGCCTAGAAAGGGGAGACAAGATCTCACCACTGCAGGTTTTGGGGAATAGCTGCTATGTAAAATATGGCATCTGTGTGTATGATTTGTATAAAGGTGACCAATATAGAAATGTACATTTAATATAAAATCAGATTTTGAGACCAGTGGATAAAGGGAGGTCTCAGAGGATGGTAAAGCAAATCATAAAATGTGACATCACCCAGCATTGATCCAATCACTCAAATTGCAAGGTGGAGGTGAAGTTTGGTCCTATCCCAGCTCACAGGGGCAAGCTTAGCTAAGCCGGCCCAGATGTCATTTTTGTGCATAAATAGAGACAGCTGACAACACATAGGGACTCACAAATCCAGCCACTTTCCTGATTCCGCATGAAGCACTCTGATCCAGCTTCCTACATCCAGCTTTAAATATTCTTCCAGATCCAGATGCCAAAACTCTTGCCAGCAATAGAGACTATTGATTTCCAGCAAGGCCCCAAATCCTCAAATCTATTTTCTCCACTCACTAAAGCGCTGTGTGGTGCGAAAAGGCCTTTTGAAACAGTATCCAGAAATTCTCTGGCTTGCCACCACTAGGCTTGTCTCAGAAACTCGCCATCCAGCTGATCCAAATACCCACTGACTAGGAGAGCAGATCCTGTGCCAATCCGGCGACCGGCCTAGATGATCCAGTCCCGTGCCTGATGTGAAGTCTTTCCTAGACTAGACCCAATCCTGACCAGAGCTGACGGTCCCATTTAAAACTTATCCTGTGAGTATAAATAGGAAGAACTGTGTCCCATAGCATATGTACTTTGCATAGTCTTACCCCTATCTCAGACCCATCCTAGCTTTCATTCACAACCAGTATTGTTAGAACTATCTTTGCGCTGACCTTTTTCTCATCTGAAGAAGTCAAGTTTCCTTATCGGGTGGGCCACCCTGATCCAGTGACTGTAAGATTCCTGTGTGGTATTCGCTTCTTTACAGTCGTCCTCTAGTGTAAGCAAACCCATTTGTCATTTTTGAAAGTGCATTCGGTTTTCCATTCTCGCGCCTATTTTACAAAAACGACCTTTACTAAAACCTCCATAACTCCCTCGGTTTTTGTGATAGAAATGGAATTTCAACTCCTACTTGTACCCAACATCCATAGCTATCCATAGAACCCAGAACCAATGAAAACATTGCCGCAATTTTTATAATCTGAAAGGTGTACACGTGTAAAATAGCGCTAAACTGCTTCCGACTTGGACCTTAAGATTTCAATTGTTTTCTGCTGACCGAATCATTTCTTGTACTTGTGTGCAACTATTCAAAGTGGCTCCAGTAGGAATTTATCACAATTTCAGTATTTTTGACCATATTTGATGTTTTTGCCTAGTCCGTTCTAAAGACTATCTTGAAAGCCAGTCTGGCAGCTGAAAGTCAATTCTGTTTTTCTCTTGTGTTTGCTGGGGGAAAATGGGACTGATATTCTGTTTGATTTGTGCAATTCCTCATTACCTACTCCCTCCTCCTATCTCTTTACATTGCCCATTGGGGGGTTGAGGGGTGATGCAGGGGGAACTGCTAACCACAGTGCTATCTGATCTGTACCAACACAAAAGTATGATTTCTGTGCTGCATTTGTTTTGCTCATTACTCACTCCTCGTGTATTAAATATATTATTCAGTGTTCTGACACCCCATTGGTGATTGTTGTTTATCTATTAAAACATATTGTGATTAAATTTTAAATACATGAATAAATATTTAACTTTGCAAACCAGCCTGATTCCTGGTTCAGTGTGACAGGGGGGGTTCCAGGAGAAGGGTGTGATATGAGTGGTATATCGTTCAGAATATTGAACTTTTAGACAAAAATAAATAAGGATTTCAGTGGTGCACTACATGCTGGCTTTGACTTGGGTGTGTGCCGGATTGAAATCACTTAAAAGCCGCTTTACTCATAGACGCAATTAACATGCCTATAATTCATTTAGCTAGAGGACGTATACAGCTTTGCAATGCAGTAACCGCAAGTTATTCAAGAATACATATGAACTGCTTGCTCACTCTTAAAGACAACTAACATGAACGGCCATGTAAATAAAGATGGAAGCCACTGCCATCGAAATGAATGGAAGACGCTGGAAGGGATCGAGAATAGAAAGAGAGAGACTTAATATGCTGACTATGCTGAGATGTGCAGACCAGCCTGTTTGTGAAAACATAGTGCACAGCCTTGCAGAGCCTTGCCAAGGACACAGAGAGAAGGAATATTTCACGTTAACAGGAGAGATAGGACACCTACAAGAGTAAAAGCTGAATTCCTCAAAAATGCAAGCAGGAAAATTAAGTTTGTGGTCCTTCCAGACGTGACCTTAAACTTGCAAGGCAGAGTTTATTCATTTGAGCCAAACAGGGACCATTATTCCCATCCAACCAAGGGTGAGATGATACAAAAGTAATGCAACGATGAAAGCTTAATGTTCTGTCTCAAGGCCTAGAGGACTGGAGATGGTAACTTATGTTCAAGCAGCACCTATGTGGCTGATCCCACCACCTTAAATAGTCGCTCATGGACTGGTACCGTTCCAAAGCACCAAGGCTGAGAAGACCATTGCTGTCTAATCCCTATCCACCATCCACGCAAGCTCACACGTTGTTGCGAAGCCCAATCACAGTGAGATAACCTGTCATACCTGTAGTTGCAACATCTAGTAGGTGGTCACAGGAGGATCCACCAGATATTGCCTAGCCAATAGGGTTTATGACCCCACCTATGTACTCCATATGTAGTTCACCTAACGAACCAATCCTGTGTTCCCTTAAGTTTTTGGCAATGTAACTTGTATTCTGTGACATCACAGACCCTTAAAAGACTGTGATGAGCCTGAAACCAATGAGAAAGTATTGGCTAATGTCTTATTGCCCATTAACTTTATCCCTGTACCGAAATCTTTCAATAAACAGAGAATTTTTGCCACATTGCTTGACTCTTCTGTGTTTGGAGTGGGGGATTTCCTCGGCCCAGCTCCTCTTGCTTGTAATTAGGGTGATTAACAAATACCTTGCCTGATTTCACTGGCATGCAGTTAAGGTGCCGATTGAAGTTGGTCGTGCACATGTTCAGATTAGCGGCGGGTGCAGCTATCATTTATGGGGTTCGCATGCAGATTTACTTGGGGTCGACTTGAGTTATGATACATGCAACGCATTTTGTCAGGGTGCAGTTAGGGGTTACGGGGGGACCGTACGCATTGTCACAGGGTTGCTGCCTTGATTGCAGGGGGAAGGGCTGCAATATTGACGGGTGCAAGAAGGTTGGTATATGTGGCTGGATTCTCTTTGCGTGGGGGCGTTCCAGGGGCAACAGAATTTTCTTTGTGCAACCGATTACTCTGTCCTTCGAATTCCATGAATGCGCGGAGTGAGCAAAGACAACCTTTTACGCTGGTATGCGCAAAGTAGCTGTTGGTGTGAGGGACTTTGCAGGATTTTTGCACAAATTCTATGAATCAGAGCCTATGTGTCTCCAACTGGCTACAGAGGTGGTGCACAAGTTTCTGCATCTGGGATAGTGTGTGTGTCGGTGTACTTACTGCTCTTTAATTCATCATTGTCTGGCATGAGCTAGTGCTCAGCAACTTGCTCTCTCAGCAACATGTTCCACTCTTTAACCACCACCCAAATTAGTGGGCCTGAAACAAAGGTGTAGGGATTCTAATGAGGGGCAAGGTCACTTAGCACAGTACAGATCAACAAGGGAAGGGTATTAAGGTATTAGAGATTGTGAAAGGGAACACAATGGAAGCCTCACCTTTTGATTTCCAGTGGCATGTCTCCTTTCTCAGTGTTCAGTGTATACATATGAAAAATAGAATGTTGGAATGCAGCATGTACAGGTGGTTAGAGTCTCCATTCAAAGTTTGCTGATTGGCAGAATAGATGGAAACACTGAGACGAACAAAAGAGAAGCATGGAATGCAGGCTTCTATTGGTGGTTAGAGCCTGTATTGGACACTTTCTGGTTGTTTAAAGAGAGGAAAACATGATCAAATTTACATTAGCACGTGCAGCAGACGTGAAGCCTTAGAGGTTTTACCACAGAGTAACTCTCACTTTCCATGCAGGCAACGGAGCGTCTCTTTCAAAAGACTACCATTTTGTTCTGCTGCACTATGCCCCGACTTTTCTCCAGGCAGATAGTGGGTAGATCTCTCTCCCCGGCTGGGGCCTCCCTCTGGAACATCCTTCCTTCCTCTGTCAAACTTGAGCAGGACCACCTTAGGTTCCGGAAGCAACTCAAGACCTCCTTTTCGCTTCCGCTTTCTCTCTCCCTCTCCCTCTCCCTTGCTGATGCTCCTTTCTGCTGCGCATACTGGTTACCTGGCAACCGACTGAACTAATGGGCCAGGTTTCTGCACGACCAGCTGGCCTTGCCTCCCTACCACTTAGGAACTGTATCTGTGACCCTACAGTCCCTTGACTCCCTGCACTTAGGAGCCACCTCACTGGCAGCACTTAAGCGTTCCACGGCACTCTCCCCTCTCCCACTACCTGACACCCTGGCACTTCTCCCCTCCTTCCCCCTGCACTTGAACTATCTGAATGACACAAGGCCTAGTAAGATCGTTGTTTTGTTCGCATTCTGTCTTCCCTTCCTTTTTTTAAAGAATGATATATTTTTGCATACATACTGTGTGAATGAAGGAGAAAAACAGGCACCCTGCCCTCATATTCCTGGTTGGAATATATTATTATTATTATTATTATTATTATTATTCATAATAATTATAGTAATATGGAATTACTTCATGATGGATTCTTCCATCTTCTAAGTGCTGTACAAAGACGCGTTATTCCCCAATGTAATGGTATTTTAATGCAATGGAAGGCGCTTGGCATTCACAAATCATGTCTAAAGGTGTTAAACACAGCGACAGAATCTCTGCGGCAGGTGGCATGGATGATTAACCAACAGCAACAAGGAACCCTTCCAAACGGACAGGAACCTTCAGTCTGCTCTCTTAATCTGAGTCCAGCGTCGAGAGGAAAATGTGAGACGGCGAAAACATAGCAACACCAAGCAGACATTGATTAAGAAGGAAATGTCAACATTGCATATCAAAACTGTTATTGACAATTCGGTCTGGCTATCAGCTTGCTAAAAAAATAAGTGATTTCGGCTGTTTCCTTCTATGATGCCAAACCCAGGTGTGAGCGATTGAACGCAGAAAGCCATTGTTAGAGAGGTCACGCAGGTATCGCTGCTGATCTGATTGGCTCTCTCGCCAAAGCACTTCGAAAAAAAAAGGGCAAAGAAAGGAGCGTTCACGCCGGGTCCAGAGTCCACGACTTCAGAAAAGAATTGGGTGCGGTGTTGCGGATGTGATGGTTTGTACATATTCCAAACGGATCAGAGGACTGTGGGCGGTGGTGCTTGTCGACCTGCTCGTGTCCAGGAAGTGTGCCTGGCCGAGTATCAGGAAACCCTAGACCTACATTTGTACCTGCTTCCACACTGATCGTTGATAATGAACGTGTTGCTGAAGGGCATTCTGAAGGTGCCTTGGAGTTATTTTGAGGAAGTCAAAATATATCAACCCCTTTGAAAATCTTCCCAAGACTGGAAGAAATCATGTTTTGGACATCAGAGATTGCACCTTGCCATGGGTTTGAGTGGTCAGGACTGGGCACACTTGTGCACGCCCTGCCACCACAAGCCAACTTGCAACCGGCAGAATTGTGTAAACAGTGCAGGTCTTGATATTGTAAAGGCTGCAGGTTGTTTTTCTCAAGGAAGTGACAATTTATAAGCACCCTGAAACATATAGCGGATACACAGAGCACCCTGACACATATAACTGATACGCAGAGCACCCTGAAACTTATAACTGATACACAGAGCACCCTGAAATATATAACTAATACGCAGAGCACCCTGAAACTTATAACTGATACACAGAGCACCCTGAAATATATAACTGATACGCAGAGCACCCTGAAACTTATAACTGATACACAGAGCACCCTGAAATATATAACTGATACGCAGAGCACCCTGAAACTTATAACTGATACACAGAGCACCCTGAAATATATAACTGATACGCAGAGCACCCTGAAACTTATAACTGATACGCAGAGCACCCTGAAATATATAACTGATACGCAGAGCACCCTGAAATATATAACTGATACGCAGAGCACCCTGAAACTTATAACTGATACACAGAGCACCCTGAAATATATAACTGATACGCAGAGCACCCTGAAACTTATAACTGATACACAGAGCACCCTGAAATATATAACTGATACGCAGAGCACCCTGAAACTTATAACTGATACACAGAGCACCCTGAAATATATAACTGATACGCAGATCACCCTGAAACTTATAACTGATACACAGAGCACCCTGAAATATATAACTGATACGCAGAGCACCCTGAAACTTATAACTGATACACAGAGCACCCTGAAACTTATAACTGATACAAAGAGCATCCTGAAATATATGACTGATACACAGAGCACCCTGAAATATACCATTGATACACAGAGCGTCCTGAAACTTATAACTGATACACAGAGCACCCTGAAATATATAACTGATACGCAGAGCACCCTGAAACTTATAACTGATACACAGAGCACCCTGAAATATATAACTGATACGCAGAGCACCCTGAAACTTATAACTGATACACAGAGCACCCTGAAATATATAACTGATACGCAGAGCACCCTGAAACTTATAACTGATACACAGAGCACCCTGAAATATATAACTGATACGCAGAGCACTCTGAAACTTATAACTGATACACAGAGCACCCTGAAATATATAACTGATACGCAGATCACCCTGAAACTTATAACTGATACACAGAGCACCCTGAAATATATAACTGATACGCAGAGCACCCTGAAACTTATAACTGATACACAGAGCACCCTGAAACTTATAACTGATACAAAGAGCATCCTGAAATATATGACTGATACACAGAGCACCCTGAAATATACCATTGATACACAGAGCGTCCTGAAACTTATAACTGATACACAGAGCACCCTGAAATATATAACTGATACGCAGAGCACCCTGAAACTTATAACTGATACACAGAGCACCCTGAAATATATAACTGATACGCAGAGCACCCTGAAACTTATAACTGATACACAGAGCACCCTGAAATATATAACTGATACGCAGAGCACCCTGAAACTTATAACTGATACACAGAGCACCCTGAAATATATAACTGATACGCAGAGCACCCTGAAACTTATAACTGATACACAGAGCACCCTGAAATATATAACTGATACGCAGAGCACCCTGAAACTTATAACTGATACACAGAGCACCCTGAAATATATAACTGATACGCAGATCACCCTGAAACTTATAACTGATACACAGAGCATCCTGAAATATATGACTGATACACAGAGCACCCTGAAATATACCATTGATACACAGAGCGTCCTGAAACATATAACTGAACCACAGAGCACCCTGGAATATATAACTGATACACAAAACACCCTGAAACATGTAACTGATACACAGAGAGTCCTGAAACATATAACTGAACCACAGAGCACCCTGGAATATATGACTGATACACAGAGCACCCTGAAATATATAAATGACACACAGTGCACCCTGAGACATGTAACTGATACACAGAGCACCCTGAAACTTATAACTGATACACAGAGCACCCTGAAATATATAACTGATACGCAGATCACCCTGAAACTTATAACTGATACACAGAGCACCCTGAAATATATAACTGATACACAGAGAACCCTGAAAAAAATATAACTGATACACAGAGAACCCTGAAAAACATATAACTGATACACAGAGCACCCTGGAATATATCACTGAGACACAGAGTAGCAATAAAATGCAGACCCTGCCTTCTAGAGAGTTGTGCACCTACCATCCAACTAGGTGCAAGACAGAAACCAACCAGGACAACGGGCACTTTTAAAAGAAACCTACTGACAAACAGAGGATAGTGCACCATTTTGGATTGAGTGGTCATTCCCAACATCTGGTCCATGCAGATATTCAAGGCCCCTCGGTAATGTGTCATCCCATGCGATCCTCAAGTGAGGTTGACTGATGTTGTCAACAGCTCATTATCTTCCGCATATTCCCGCCTGACAAAAGATGACACCTCTATGCCACCTAAAGAAATACCACCCTCCCACACCACCTCCCCTCAGCTTCCTTTCCAACAAGTAAGCGTGCAAGCACCTTGCTTTAATGCTCTCTGGACATGAGAAGGTGCAGGTCCATGCGAATATTTTCTCCAGTGTTATGATGTGGATATCTGGCAATGTGTGAGCCAGTGCCTGACGCGTACACCGTGCAGTTACCCTTTGGTAAATTAAGACATCAGAGACCTGATTCACAGAAGTGTTTTATGATGGCATAATCCCATTGAAATACGCTCTGTGAATCGGGCCCTAAATGTCTACTTACTCGAACATGACTCACCCTCCTTAGCTACCCTGAACCTAGCCCCATTGTCCGTACTACTCTGTATTTTGTCAGTGCCGTTTGCCCACTCTCTGGAATGCGTCTGCCCTGTTGCTGGTTTCCTGCCGTGTACTCCCCGACAACCACCGGTCACTGGCTCACTCTCTTTCCTGCTACAGTATGACACCTGAATCAGGACTGCCCCCATGACTGGTGTTTGCTTCTGTAATAGTTCTGGTCAAAAAAACACTGTTTGCCCTCAATAAATAATTATACATGCAATACCAGTACAATGTGCATTGTTTAGCTCTATACCTTGCTGATTGATACAGCCCCATGATATCAAAATATGATGTTATCAGCACTAAATCACCCAATCTGCTACTCAGTCGTACCCTGACCAGTTCAGTATTTTATTCTTAAAGGATTTGGAGGCATATGTCAGCCTTTTTTATTTAACTAATGCTCCTATGAAAGTTGTTGTAGAAGAGCAGCTGTATACATCTGCAGGAGACGCCGCGCCCCTACCTCCCCTGTATTGGGGACATGAACCCGTGCCTTGCCTGACACCAGCTATTGTACCAATACTGTAGCGAGTCTTTGGAAGGAGATACCCATTGAGACAACCCTATTGAATGTACCGTCGAAGTGACGACAACCTGCAGGAGGGACTCCCTGAAGGAATATGAGAAAGAGTTAAGCAATATATGGATCCTGAAGAAACGAATAACGAAGTAAAGAATCGAGTGAACTTTCAAGTGTAAAAGAAGATTACATGTGCACAAGTGCTGCAGAAAACAAAAGTTCAATGAACGTACAGACGCTGAAACGTAAAGCAGATCAAGTCATCATAGAAGCTAGCTATGAGTAGTGAATAGAAGGCAGGCAAAGCCGCCATTGTACAGAAACTGGACATTGGTATCATAAGCCAGAAACCATGAAGGGAGAGTGAAAAATTGTGTCGCAGCAGAATATAAAGGCTCATGGAGCTGCGTGGCGAGGCTGCCTGAGCTGAAGTCAAGATCCTGGAAATCGAGGTCAGCTATTTACTCTGAAGAAGAACAAGTGTGCAGAGGATGAATCTTCTCACGTTAAGGTGCAAGAAAGAACACAAAGGATGCCAAGTTTCAATTCATTTAGAGTATTTAAAAACTGCAAAATGGACCAGATTGTGGCCTCCTACCACGTGAGCCAAGGATGGAAATAGAGCTTTAACTTGGAGTTGCAGACACGATAGCGAGTGCCAACACGCCTGTGCATTCCCAAAGTCAAGATACTCTACAAGGCCAAGTACAAAGACAAATTCATGACAGACGGCATGACATTGGGGTGAGAGGGATGGGAAATTTGAATGGAAGTGAGGATGGGGGAAGGTAACTGGCTAGGGGAAGCAGATATTAGGCTGCTTGGAACGTGGGACTGGATCAGTAGATTCAGCCCGCGATCCAAGCAACCCGATTGGTTGCGCCCCCCCGGCCCGGGTGCTAATGTTCCATTTGATTTTATGTCTGTTATTTGTCTACATATAAGAATTCTCAGGCAATAAAACATTACTCTCTGCATGTTAATGAACATTAACAACCAGTGATAATGGAAATGTACTGCTCTCACTTCATAAGATTACCTTAAAGGCATTAATACACCACCAATCACACAACCTACATAATTTTAATAATTCCTCTTTTAACATATATTAAAGAACTGTAAACCTCCTTTAAGAAACATATTTTTTGCAATGCATACTGATGTGTGCCGTTACCAGCAGCGAACTCTGGAGATGCATGTCAAGGTTGAATTGCCTAGGGCATGAGGCTCGACCATGACCCCAGCCCCACAAACCACCACCTTTATCCACTGCACCTAGCCTGCATCCTAGTTCAGTGTCCACTATGTCCTCATAATGTGACCAATGGCCAGTGCTCATGGCTTGCAGCCATTACTAGTCTAAACAATGTACAGGGCATGAGCTTCAGCCATGCCGCATTCCCCAATGGGAAAATCAGAGTAGACATTTGTCCTTGCCGAGGGCCAGGCACACTGCCCAGGCAGCAAAGTTATATCACTATTTTTTGTGCTTACTTTTTGACACTTTCAAAAAAACAAAACACTGGACAGATTTGCAAAAGCATGCTTTCAGGTCCTCGCTGATGCTCCTCATGCAGGGTTGCTACAAACCCATCCAGCACTTTGGGTTGCAATCGCAAGCAGAACTTCTTTTCCCGTTTAAACCTAGGGCTTTGGCAATGCTGCATGCCCCAATAAGTAAATTACAGTAGGCATTTGTCCTTGCCGAGGGCCAGACCCACTGTCCATGCACCAAAGTTATATCAATAGTCAATATTTTTTGTTCATAAATTAGGACAATTTGGAAACTAAAACACAGGAAAGATTTGTAAAAGCATGCTTTCGGGTCCTTGCTGATGTTCCTTGCGCAGGATTGTTGTAATGCGGTCCAGCACTTCAGGCTGTAGCCGCAAGCAGAATATGTTTTCCCATTCAAACCTGGGGCTTCGGCCTTGAAGCAGGCTTCAATAAGCAAATCAGAGTACACATTTGTCCTTGTTCAGGGCCAGGCCCATTGCCCAGGGTCCAAAGTTATATCACACTTTTTTGTACTTACATTCTGACACATTATAAAAAATAAAACACAGGACAGATTTGCAAAACTATGCTTTGAGGTCCTTGCTGATGCTCCTCGCGAGTGTTTGCTGCAATCCTGTCCAAAAATTCGGGCTGTAGCCATGACCAAATCTTTTTTCAAATTCAAACAAATCCTGATTTGGAAAAAAATGTTACCACAAAGCTGGTCCCTGGTGGCCATACACACTTTAACCCCATTACCGGTCCCTTTAGTGGTTATGGCCAGTAGACATGAACCGGACAATCTGGCCACTGCCCATGGCCACAGGCTATACCTCAGTTGCCAAACGTATATCACTATTTTTTGTACCTACATTATGACACATTATGACACATTTCAAAAAGAAAACACAGGCACATTTGCAAAACTATGCTTTCAGGTCCTTGCTGATGCTCCTTGTGCAAGTTTGCTAGAAACACATCCAGTACTTCAGGCTGCAATCTGAAGCAGAATTTCTTTTCCCATTTAAACCTAGGGCTTCAGCAATGCTGCATGCCCAAATGAGTAACTCATAGTAGGCATTTGTCCTTGCCGAGGGCCAGGCCCACTGTCCATGCACCAGAGTTATATCAATAGTCAATATTTTCTGTACTTAAATCAGGACACTTTGGAAACTAAAACACAAGAAACATTTGCAAAAGCATGCTTTCGGGTCCTTGCTGATGTTCCTTGTGCAGGATTGTTGTAATGCAGTCCAGCACTTCAGGATGTAGCCGCAAGCAGAATATGTTTTTCCATTTAAACCTAGGGCTTCAGCCTTGCAGCACGCCTCAGTAAGCAAGTCAGAGTACACATTTTCCTTGTTCAGGGCCAGGCCCATTGCCCAGGCTCCAAACTTATGTCACAATGTGTTGTACTTACATTCTGACACATTAGAAAAAATAAAACACAGGACAGATTTGCAAAACCATGCTTTGAGGTCCTTACTGATGCTGCTCGCGAGTGTTTGCTGCAATCCTATCCTGCAATTCCGGGTGAAACCACAAGAAGAATCTTTTTTCCAATTCAAACCTATACCGATTTCGAAAAATGTTACCACAAAGCTGGTACCTGTTGGCCACATCCACTTTAACACCATTACCGGTCCCTTTTGTGGTTATGGCCAGTAGCCATGACCCGGACAATCTGGCCACTGCCCATGGCCACAGGCTATACCTCAGTTGCCAAACATACATCACTATTTTGTGTACCTACAGTATGACACATTATGACACAATTCAAAAATAAAACACAGACACATTTGCAAAACCATGTTTTCAAGTCCTTGTCAATGCTCCTTGCACGAGTTTGCTATGTTTTATTTTATGAAAAGTGTCAAAATTATTGTACAAAAAATAGTCATATAGATTAACCCCCACTTGACAAAATCCATTCAGACTTTGCATAAACATTCAAGGTTGGGTCTATAATCTTTCTGAAAACCTTTGTGCAGGTTCGTCCAACAGCAACAAAGTTATAAGCCATCTAAAAATGTTGAGAATTTCCCTCTAATTTTCCCTGCTTGACAAAATCCCACCATTCAAATCTGCATCTAAAATAATTTTCCAGACTTATGTGCAGATTCGTCAAATGGCACCAAATGTATTAACCTTTGAAATATTTTGGGACCCCCCCCCTCTAATTTTGTCCCCTCTTGGCAAAACAGCACCAAACTCCGCAGAGCCATCCAGGGGCAGGTCCAAAAGCTGATGTTCATTGACTCTGTAATGCAGAAATATACATGGGGGTCCCCAAACATCTGCCCACTGTGTATTATACAACACTAGCCAGCCACTAGCTATGGCCTTCGGCCATTCCCACTGTATATTACATACACTAACCAGCCACTAGACATGGTTTTCAACACAATGTTAGCCAGTGGCCACTGACTACAGCTTTCAAAGTTGCCCACTTAACATTTTAAAACAGTGATGGGCTACTAGGCCTGGCTTTTATCTGTGCACATTGGTATTTTCTAACACTAAACGTCCACTAGCTATGGCCTTTGGTGCTGGCAGTGACCACAGCCTTTGTCATGGCCAAGTCCACGACCTAGATTTAGAAGTAATCAAAGTTTTCCTGAGCTAACTTATAAATGATAGTATGTCAAATTCCAATATTGATGTAATCAGTTATGTACAATGTACATAGTGTTGTTACCAGTGATGTCATCAGTGATGTGATCTGTGATGTCATAATTGTGGTCATAGGCTGTGCAACAGGGGGCACGAAGTTAAGGTGGCTTTAGCTGAATTTCATGGGTTTTGTTGCATTAAGTTCTCCCCTTAACGTCCCTGCAACTGAAGTTCTTTCCTTGAATTTCAAATGTTTTGTTTCAATGTATCGCTCACCTTAATGTACCTTCAAATAAAGTTTTTTCCTTGAATGGTGGGAATGGCCGAACACTACCAATCCACTAGCCATGGCTTTCGGCCATGTCCGGTGGGCACAGCCACTCTATATTTCAAAACAATCGCAAGCCATCGCTCAAAGAACTTCATCAATCACAAACTGATTTTGTTTTGTTTTGACAGTGATATTGTTATGTATAAAAGAATGCCGGCTTTACGAACTCACAATGTTTTTAGGGAATGCACAATGAGATTAAATTATTTGCCATGGACCACACACTTTGGTTAAGCAGCGTGCTCCAAGCCCCTTGTTCTATGGCCGAGACCGGAATGTTGTGATAAAGCGCACAACCCAAAATAACCACATTTAAGCAGTGCAGAAATGGAAAAAAAATGACCGGGTGCAAGAATAACATATGCCCAGGTACTTTCTGCACCCATAGCAAAAGTCAAAAGCTGGCACCCATGAAAGTACGCATAGTAAGTGAACGTATATCTTAAAGTGAAATATACAAATGTAGTTCGTTTGACCTTCCCTTTACAAGAAAATGTGCAAGACAAAAAAGCATTGGACTTCTGAAAAAGTAATAAACACCAGAAAAATAACCTGAGAGAGGAAATGTTCCAATAAATATGCTGGAAAAGTATAAAAGCTGCTCACCTTTTAAAACCAGCAATCTTTTGTGAAATATTCCCTGGTATAAAAGATTGCAATACGAAACAAGTGCTTGTGGTCGTCTGGGTAAGCGTCTGCACTGGGAACATGACAACCTGAGTAAAATCCTGGCAGCCAAAAACTTGAGCAAGCTTGCCAACCTCATAAAACCCCATGCATTGTGTCTGCCCTTTTAAAGTTACACTCCTCACCCCAACATGTGTCCTTTACTTGTGTCCTGAAAAGCAGCCACAATCAGGGGAGAATAACTGCACCAGTGTCCAGGATTACAAACTCTCTTGCCACATCATGGGCAAATACACATGGATCACTTATAAAGAAGAGTTGTTGAAAGCCAGGCATGAGGGTGAGGAGGGGAAATGATGAGAGGGTGAGTAAGTCATGAGCAATTGCCGACGATGTGGCAAGAGAGTTTGTAATCCTGGACAGTGGTGCAGTTATTCTCCCCTGATTGTGGATGCTTTTTGGGGCACCAGTAAAAGATGCATTTGGGTGTGCAGCGTAACTTTTTCTTCAGATGGCGGAAGCAACCCTTTGTTTTTTTTTTAGGTTGGTAAGCTTGCTCAAGCATATGGATAAAAGGATTTTACTCAGGCGGTTATGTTTCCAGTGCAGATGCTTACCCACAAGACCACAAGCACGTGTTTCGTATTGGGATTCTTTTTTCCATGGAATATTTCACTACAAATTGCTTGGTTTCAAAGGTGAGCACC
The DNA here is from genome assembly GCF_040938575.1 of Ambystoma mexicanum. Classification (NCBI taxonomy): domain Eukaryota; kingdom Metazoa; phylum Chordata; class Amphibia; order Caudata; family Ambystomatidae; genus Ambystoma; species Ambystoma mexicanum. Next base: position 283,177,832 of record NC_090928.1, read on the forward strand.
TTTTATACTTTGCCAGCATATTAATGGAAGATTTCTTCTCTCTGGTTATTTTTCTGGTGTTCATTATTTTTTTTTAAAGTCCAATGCTATTTTGTCTTACACTCTTTCTTCTAAGGGGAAGGTCAATTGAACTACATTTGTTTATTTCATTTTAAAATAAATGCTCACTTACTGTGCATATATTCATGGGTACCAGATTTCGAAATTCGCTATGGGGGCAATTTGTACCTGGGCATATGTTATTCTTGCAGTTGATCATTTCTTACTATTTTCCATGATGCCTAAATGTGTTTAGTTGGGGTTGTGCGATGCACCACAACAGGAACCAAGAGAGCAGCTATAAAACAAGTGACTTGTAGCACGCTGCTTAACCAAAGTGTGTGATACTCTGCAAATAATGTAATCTCACTGCGCATTGACTAAAAACATTGTGAGTTCTCAAAGACTGCAATCATTTAATAAAAATAAAATACATAATTCAAAAATGAAAATAGACATGTTTATAGCTACAGTGGGTTTCCCAGCCATGCAGTAACTTCGACCAAGGCTGCTTAACTTCAAAGCGAGGAAGTGGCCAGCCCCCTCGGGCCATGTTGCCTAATACATGAGTCCCCCCGTACAAGACAACTTAGAGCAGCATGGCCTGAAGCTTTGAAGCTGGGCACATGTTATTCTTGCAGCTGTTTTTTTCCCCTCGTATGTGCTGCTTAAATGCAGTCACTCGGGGTTGTGCAATGTATTACAACAGTCACCAAGATACCAGCCATAAAACAAGGGGCTTGCATCACAGTGCTTAACCAAAGTGTGTGATCCGCTGTAAATAATTTAACCGCACAGTGCATTCACGAGAAACATTGGGAGTTCTCAAAGCCTGCACCCTTTTATACATAATACAAAAATAAATATTTTTACAGCTACAGTGACACCGGGGTGAAAAATCACTGGTGACCTGGGTCTCCCATCCATGCCGTAACCAAGACCAACCCTGGTTTTGGGTTACTTCAAAGCAGGGAAAAGCCCAGCACCCTCAGGCCATGGTGCCCAATAAGTGGGGCAACGTTACAAGACCACTTAGAGCAACATGGCCTGAGGGGGCCAGCCCCTTACTCACTTTGAAGCTAATCATTACTGTGAGTATATTCATGGGTGTCAGCTTTTGATTTTCGCTATGAGTGCAGAAAAGTACCGGTGCATATGTTATTCTTGCAGCCCAGCCAAGTTATATGTGTTGTATATATTGTTATATGCCACACGTCCCTTGTTATTTGGAAGATGATCATTTGGATTTCCTTTTTAATTTGCACTTTGTGACTTGAAGTACAGGACAAGAACTGCATTGTCATCTTCTGAATTACATGGAGACATGCACACACACACGCACACAATGACACTGAAAACTCACACTCGATATGTCACAATGCTCACATACACACACAGGTGCACACTCGTGCGCACACACTAACACTCAACATCACAGGGCAATTGCACACTGCACGCACAATCCCGCACACACCCTCACATCATGTACACACACACACACACGTTCGCATAAAACACACACACATTGTATGCATCCCGTCAAGGATGACATGTACCCCCTCAAACCACATAGTCCCCTTACACTGCACATATATTCAAAAAGAGGACAACACCATCTCTGGGCAACATTAAAAAACAGAAAAAAATTAATAATTGATAATCACATTTATGCTGAACACTGCCATTAGGGAACCTTGGCCTGCAGGAGTTCAAGATGCAACACTTAACCATTATGCTATACTGATGTTATTGTTTGGATTCTCACAAGTATCATACCTAGCCTTTTATCATTGAACATATTAAATTATAGGCTATGTATGAAATGTGCACTATGATGCAGCAAGCCATTGTGGCCTAATGGTTAAATGCTCGGCCTTGAACTCTGGGAGCCAAGAGTACTAGGCTGTGTGCTCTTTTCTTATTGAACTAATTTACGAAAAGCAACAGGGAGGTGGCAAGGTTTGTTGCAGTGCAGTTCCGTGATCTTATTTGGCATGAGGGCGTTTAGATGAGGCTGCAATGTCAGTCACGTCCAAACATCCCTTGCGCCAAAATAATGATCCAGAATGGCTTTCGAGCCAAAAAGGGTGCACCAAAATGGTTGCTGCAGCGGAACGACCGCACCAAAAGCTGTGCCCATCAATCATCGCCGAAGACCATGCTAGTGGTCTGCAAGCATTCTAAAAATCTATGGAATAACAAAACTCTTGAAATTCAAGGAAAAAAAACTTTATTTGCAGAAACGTTAAGGTGAGAACTTAATGGAACAAAACCCCTGAAATTCTGCTGAAGCCACCTTAAATTTGCACTCCTGATGCACAGCCTATGTCCACAATGATGACCTCACAGATCACATCACTGATGACATCACTAATTACATGTTGTATGAAAACACTGATGACATTACAAATCACATCCCTGATGCCATCATTGGTGACAACACTAATTATATTGTATATACCTGACTGCATCAATAATGGAATTAGACATAACATCCTTTATAAGTTATCTCATGAAAAGTTTGATTACTTTAATAACAATTTAGGCCGTTGACTTGGCAATGACAAAGGCTGGGGTCGCTAGCCAGGACCAAAGGGCTTAGCTAGTGGTCAGTTAGTGTTAAAAAATACCAATGTGCATGATTAAAAGTCATCACATGTTTCAAATGTACAGTGGGCAACGTTGAAAGCTGTAGTCAGTGGCCATGGCTAAAGGCCATAGCTAGTGCCAATTAACATGTTAGAATATAGAGTCAGCACAGTCAAAGGCCGTGGCCACTGGCTAGTATTGTGTTAAAGACCATGGCTAGTGTATATAATATACAGTGGACACAGCCGAAGGCCATCGCTTATTGCATTTTATTATTTTAAAATATACAGTGGACATGGCCAAAATATATACAGGCTTCTCAAGATCAAAGACCATGGCTAGTTGCCCATTTTTATGTTAGAATATATCAGAGGTGCACAACTGATTTTGACAGAGGGCCGAAAGTACCTTACATGATGGCTAGAGTGGGCCAAAAAGTAAATGTGGGTGGGGCGGTAGGCGCGGTGGGGTGTGGCGTGGCAGGATGCTTTTTCAACCCCCAATTTTTATTAAACACTATGCGCCATGGCTCCCACCCCTTAACCAAACACTATGCCCCATGACACCCACCTCTCATGCAAACACTATGCCCCAAGGCACCCACCCCTCAAGCAAACACTATGCCCCATGGCCCCCACGCCTCAACCAAACACTATGCCCCATGACACCCACCCCTCATGCAAACACTATACCCCATGGCCCCCCACCCCTCAAGCAAACACTATGCCCCATGGCCCCCACCCCTCAAGCAAACACTATGCCCCAAGACACCCACCCCTCATGCAAACACTATGCCCCATGGCCCCCACTCCCTAACCAAACACTATGCCCCATGGCCCCCACCCATCAAGCAAACAATATGCCCCACGATACCCACCCCTCATGCAAACACTATGCCCCAAGACACCCACCACTAATGCAAATACTATGCCCCAAGACACCCACCCCTCAAGCAAACACTATGCCTCAAGACACCCACCTCTCAACCAAACATTATGCCCCATGGCACCCACCCCTCATGCAAACACTATGCCCCAAGACGCCCACCCCTCATGCAAACACTATGCCCCAAGACACCCACCCCTCATGCCAACACTATGCCCCATGGCCCCCACTCCCCAACCAAACACTATGCCCCATAGCCCCCCCTCAAGCAAACACTATGCCCCAAGACACCCACCCCTCAAGCAAACACTATGCCCCAAGACACCCACCCCTCAAGCAAACACTATGACCCATGGCCCCCACCCCTCATGCAAACACTATGCCCCAAGACACCCACCCCTCATGCAAACACTATACCCCATGGCCCCCACCCCTCAAACAAACACTATGCCCCAAGACACTCAGCCCTCATGCAAACACTATGCCCCATGGCCCCCACTCCCCAACCAAACACTATGCCCCATGGCCCCCACCCCTCAAGCAAACAATATGCCCCACGACACCCACCCCTCAAGCAAACACTATGCCCCATGGCCCCCACCCCTCAAGCAAACTGTAAGAGGATTCAATTCAACACTACAGCTAAGTCAACGCCTAGTCTATAATACTGAATGAAAACCCTTATTGATATATCTTTAGGTCCAGTTCATGCGTTCTGGATGACTACCCTTATATAACACCCCTCTCTTGGAATCCCCCTGACCCCACTGAGCCAAGAAGTAGTTCTGTTTTGCAAGTTAAAAGGTTTATTTGATAAATTAAAATATATATCACACTTTTTAATAAATTAATAATTGAATATCACACTTAATCTGATATGGTAAATATTAACAACGGAGAATCTGGCACTAGCACACTTCTTTAATCACTAATGAGTTGACATGAAATGGATAAGGTAGCACACTGGTAAATAGGAACAAAAGTATAATGTGGTAGAGGATGCTTTATGTAGGCTCAGGTGGATGCAATATTCAATGAATGCAGTACAGAAAATACGCAATATGATTTCAACCAAACAATGTAATCACTTTTCTCTGGCTACTCCCCTCCCCCCCTTGATGCAAGGCAAGGAAATGGAAGGAAAACACACAGTTCTCAGAAATGCAATCAACTGTAATTCAGTTCAATCCAGCAAGCTTAAACAGAAGTTTGAAAACACAGGCAAATGCTTTGATAGGTGCTAGCAATGAATGAGAAATATGCTGGAAACGCTCTTAATTCCCTTTTAGAGGTTCAGGATGAGTGGTATCTAGTTAATATTAGTCCAGGCTCACACTAGCAATGATGCAGGGATAGTTAGCAGGTTAAACGAATTTCTGGCAAATGAAATCAGGCAGCAGCAGTTTTTTTACATGTGAAGAAATTGCAAATCGCGGCAAAATTCGCGGATGCGCCGAGCGCTATTACAAAGGAACCGCAAGGACTATCTCTACCGTTTTGGGGTCCTAGGAAATCCTGGGATCTCAGCTTCCAAATGAAAGTTATTGCAAGTCTCTAACCCAAACGGTTGCGGAGATATGAGTAATTTAGTAAAGGTCGTTTTTGGTTTTGTAAATTTTAAACGCACACTTTTTCAAAATGACAAATTTTACTAGAAATGACAGGTGACAGATAGGAGGCAGTTCTACTTAGGTTAAATAGATTGAATTAGATGAATTTAAACTAAGAGATGTGTTCTGAGTTTTGCTAAGTACTCACAAGAGATTTTGAACAGGAAAGCGACTTGGTCACGATCTTCAGTCTGGTCAGGTCTTTCCGGATTCTGCTCACAGCGCCTGGTCTGGTCTCGACTAGGCACAGCACTGCTTTCTCTCTGGTCTGGTCTCTGCTAGGCACAGCACTGCTTTCTCTCTGGTCTGGTCTCTGCTCTGGATAGATTGAAGTCTCTAGTTTGGCTTTCTGGAGTTTGATGGAGGTAAGTATGGAATTTTCCGGCAGGGCTTCCAGCGGCAGATGAAATTGAATGTCTCTATGTGTCCTGACTCTCTGCTTTTATCTGTTTCTTGAGAATGGGCGTGTGTGTTGCATCACTAGACTTGCCCCTCTCATTCGTCATTGGTCAGGCTTCCATTCCTCCGCTTGATTGGCAAACTGAACTGTGAGTCAGATTGATGTCATTTTATGATCTCTTGAAACAACCTCCCTTATCATCTGTGCACCCAAATATATATATGATCAAAATCCATACTTCAGAGTTACACAGTTGTTTGAAATTACATATACATGGTGTGGCTGAATTTAGCCATGTCTATGTCCAAATCTGCTCATTCTCGGAGCTTGCATTCAAAGAGTGTACATAATTGACTTTTTAACTGCTTTTTCAATTTCCGACATGGACCCAACTTTACATGTGTGCAGGGGGTAGGGACATTAACTGAGGAAGTTTCAGATTTTTAACATGCACACATTTAGAGTAATATCCACTTTTCCGCTAAAACCCCCCTGAACATACCACCGGTTCCTACCACGTCTTAAACTGTGGGCAGAAAAATCACAAGAATTATGGTATCATTTATAAAATTTTCACATGTCCGCACTATGAATTATCCCCCTTTTTATAAAACCATATCCTTGCTGCAGGGGTGTGTCTTTTCAGGTCACATGGTACAGAAACCAGTCTTTCCAGTTTCTGCCAAGCCAGCTTGCTTCTCACAGGCAGTGCCCCTCCCAGCTTCTCCAGGAGGAAGCCACTTTTTACGACGTCTGTAATAAAAACCTTTGCCTGAGTGGAGAGGGCTTTGTTCACTCTCTGGCAGAGCACAGGAAATTCAATTATCAGATAGATGGCATATCCTTAGTGTGGGCAGCAAAAGGAACATTGGCCTGGGAACATAGTTGTGACTCAAGTTTCACTCCTGATGGGATCCGTTGCTAGGCAAAATCAAGTTCCTTAAGCCAGACCTTCAGCTAACTTTTTGTTGCTTTTAAAATAACTTGTAATTTTACATATGCAGCTAGAATGCTGATTCTAAGTGCAAAACTATGACATTTCAACAGTTACAAAGGCATGTGACACCAAACATAGGTCACTCATTTAATTTAACATTTTCGATTTTGGTGGTTTTAAATCCAGTTGCAGTTAGGCTTAAGCTGCTGACTCCATAGCATTTTTGTTATAAGCATTGTTTTTGGGCTCTTCATTTCCCAGATTTTGTAGGCACACAAAACTCCATTCTGCCAAATGTCTGCTGGTGTTCAGTGAATATTTTGCACATGTTGCAAGGTTTGAAATAGGCATTTTGCTTGCCTTCAGAAAAACACACAGTGGGTTTTAAAACGCCGGCTTTTGGATAGTGGTGAGTACTGGTACTGCACCCATTTTTGGGATTTTCTTGGATTAATGCATTCTAAACAGGAATGGTTCTTACATGGTAGTAAATCCTTGCTTAACATTGTTTTGATGGGGCTCCTTACAGTAAGATGGTTATGTGGAACCCCACAAAAAGGGTTGAATCTTTAAAGTGGTCCAATGAGTCACGATTTCAGCAACTTTTTGACATCAGTAAAAGTGGATTTTGTTAACAAAGACCTTTCTTTACCCTGGTGGGTGGCAAGTTAGGTAACCATTTTGGTGTGCGCACAACTGCGCAGCTTTCCTGGATTTCGGCGCACATGTGGGTTTTCCGCCATCTTGAATTTCCTAAGCCCACAGCACCAAATGTTGTAGCAGGGTAGCTTAAACGTGGGTCAGGACACCCTACAAGCCCCCCCACGTGACTGCACTTTGAGTTTGGGTCGATGGGGAGTCGCGTGCCCAAGGGTTTTGACCCACGCACCGGTCTGTCCGCATAATCTTCTTCCTCTTCTGTAGATGGCACAGTTCAGCATCCTCTTCTCCATCCGGTCAGATCGATCAGTTCTCCTCGCCGGTCCTGATGGGAAGATTGGGCGGTACCCCGGGCCCGTTGTGTCTTTGCTCCCGGTCTCCGGATCGTCCTTCTTGGTCATCCTTCATGGTTTCATCTCTCCTAGGATGATAAAGGAAGAGCGGCAATATCTACTCATAGACGATTTTTTTTTTCCACCACTGTTGAGATAGTGGGGCAGCATATGCATTTCATCGTAACGAAATATTACATTCTTATTTTGAAAAAAAAAAACAGCATCACTAGAGACAGTTTCATGTAAATCACAATATTTTAGAGACTAGATGTGGTAGGTTTTATGATTGGAACTGAATTAGTCTGATACAGTACCCGCTAGGATTCCAGAGGATTCCTCCAGTTGTTGCAGAGTGTGCCTGGGATGGCAACATTTCAACTGGTTTATGTGGACCCACTTGTCTTCCCCCTCTGCCGAAGGACCTTTGGGGATGTGGATTTTGTAGGCCACAGGGGAGATTTTGTCTATGATCTCGAATGGTCCCTTCCATGTAGGCAAAAATTTGCGCTGCTTGGCCTGGTTCCTCTGGAAGTTGTATAGATAGACCCGGTCTCCCACCTGATATTCCTTCCTGGAAGTTTTCAGGTCATAATGGGTCTTCATGCTATCAGCCGATCTTTCTAGATTCCGCTGAGCATAAGCAAAAGCATGTTGGAGGTGTTTCCTTAAATTCTCTACATACTCATGAGTAGTGGAGGCATTTATCAGTGTCTGCTCTTGGGTCCTGTAGAGCAAATGCTGAGGAAGCACCATCTTGCGCCCAGTCATCAACTCAAATGGTGACATTTTGGTTGCAGATGAAGGGGTAGATCTGATAGCCATTAGGACCAGAGGTAATCGGATATCCCAACTTGGCCCAGAATCTGCCACAAACTTCTTTAATATGCTCACAATTGTCCGGTTATATCTCTCTACTGCCCCAGAAGAAGCTGGTCTATAAGCAATATGCAGCTTTCTCTTGACCCCCAGTATCTCCCACATCTTTGTCATTACTTCACTGGTGAAGTGGCTACCTCTGTCTGACTCAATCCTTTGAGGTAGACCAAAACGGGAAAAGATGTGGTTAATCATCAAGGCCGCTGCAGTTTCTGCCTTGCAATTTGGGGCTGGGAGACATTCCACCCACTTGGTAAACAAGCATGTCACGGTCAACATGTACTTATTCCCCCTAGCCGAGCGAATCACAGGGCCTGCAAAGTCGATTTGTAAATCTGACCATGGCAGTGTCATTCCCCTCTTTTGTAAAGGCGCCCGGTGTGTGAGGGATGATGGCTGAAATTGTGCACACACAAGGCAACCCTTCAGGTACTGGTCGAGGTCCTGCCCCATGTGTGGCCAGTATGCAACCTCTCTTAAGATTTCCAATGTTGTGTGAAACCCCCTATGACCGGCAGTGGCCGCATCATGGGCGTGACTTAACATCAGGCTTCGGAATGAGGTAGGAACCACCCACTGATCGTGGCCAGCTTTGGATTTCCTTACCAACAAACCGTCTTGGATCCGGAACATTTTGGGACATTTCATCAACACTCTTAGGTCCTCTTTCCCAATGTAATCGGTATCCGTCAGGGGAAAGTTCTCAGGGTCCTCAAGGTGCTGGTAAAATGTACCAATTATTGGATCCCCCTTCTGAGCAGTAATCAAATCAGCATCAGGGGTCTCCTTACTCCATTGTGCAATTGAGAGGTCGTTGTGAGCATTTGTCTGGGACCTAGTGATGGCAGTGACCTGGATTTCCCCCAACAGGGACTCAATCTCAATTAGATCCCCTTGGATGGCCCCGGTTTTGGCCAGCTGATCAGCTAAGTCATTTCCAGTTTTGTCTGGTCCCTCTACTTTGGAATGACCCTTGATCTTCTTCCAATAGATGGTCATCCCATTCGATGTGACCAGATCATCAATGTTTTGGATCAACTTCCCATGTTTCAAGGGTTTGTTGTTAGCACATAACATGCCTCTGGTTTTCCAATTAACCAGGTGCTCCACGAACCCATTCCGTACATAATCCGAATCTGTGATTATGACCAGTTCGTGGAGTTGGTGCTGGATAGCAGTGAGGATGGCCTGATGCACAGCCATCAATTCTGCCACCTGACTACTTCGGGGACCAATTTTGTATCCAGCGGAGGGTTCTGGGGATTCATTCACCCATGCATTCCCTACGCCGGCCACCAGTTCTTTCTCCCCGTTGTTGTCGACATGGTAAGAGCATCCATCCACATACACAGTGGGCATTCCCTCACACTTGTCTTCTTCAAAGACTTTGTGGGGGGAATTAAGGTATGCCTCCATGTTGTCCTTTATTTTTAGACTTTCGTCCTCGAGACAGTTTTCTCTGGCACAATCATGCAAGTCAGCCAGACCTTGCGCGAGGGGACTCTTCTTGTTTTGGCCATATCTGACCTCCACAGGAAAGCCTTGCATTGACAGAATCCAGGAAGTAATTCGGGAATTACTCACATTTCCGGCCCGGATTCTATCACTTTGGAGATATTGCAGAGGCTGGTGTGGAGTCTCCACTATGATGTGTTCCCCCTGGATAAACGGGCGGTAATTCTTCAATGCCCACACCGTTGCCAGGAGTGCCTTCTCACAATCGTTGAATTTTTCCTCCACAGAGGATAAAGTTTTGCTCGCATAGGAGATTACTTTATTGACCTTGTCATGCTTTTGATATAATACTGCCGTCAAGCACGTATTAGAGAACCCCGTCTCCAGGAAGAACTCCTTGTTTCTGACCGGGTAAGCTAGGCAAGGCGCTTGTGAGAGGCTTCTTTTGAGTTGTTTTACTGCCTCGGCTTGTTCTGGACCCCATTCCCACTTGACCCCCCCCTTCAGGAGATGAATCAGGGGTCTGGTGATCTCTGCGTAGCCCTCAATGAACTTTCTGCTGTAATTAGTCAGTCCAAGGAGGCTCCTTAGTTCCCGCAGAGTTGTGGGGTCTTTCAGTTTCTGAAGTGCTTCCACTTTCTTTTCCTGGGGACAGAGACCCTGAGGAGTAATCTCATGCCCCAAGAAATTAACACGGGTTCTACACCACTGTGCTTTCTGAAAGGAAAGTTTTGCTCCGGCGGCCCTCAACTGCGTCAGAACATAACGGATCTCCGCTATGTGTTCCTCCACAGATGAACTTTTGATGAGGACATCATCTACATAAGCCAGGTTACCCCTTGCACCCAAGTCAGGCATGGCTTTGTGTAGAAAAATGTTGAATTCATTGCCGGAGTTGAGGTATCCGAAGGGAGTCCGGGTCCATGTGTACTGCTGGCCCCCAAAGGTAAAAGCCAGCTTGTATTGGTCCTCCCTACTGACAGGCACGGTCCAGTATCCATTGGTCAGGTCTATTGCAGTGAATACCTGTGACCCCTGAATCTGGGCCAGCCCTTGGTCAATGTAGGGAAGAGGCCATCGGGAAGTGTGGACCCGTTTGTTGAGCTCCCTGAGGTCAGCGCAGAGTCTCCACTGGCCGTTTGGCTTCAATATTCCCAGCACCGGATTATTGAAGGTGCTGTGGACTGGACGGATTATTCCCCGGGACTCAAGGTTCTTAATTATTTCAGTAAGGGACTCCATTGATGCGAGAGGCAAGCGATATTGCTTCACAAACACTGGAGTCATGCCAGGGTCCGTGGGAATTGTTGTGGTGTGGATGTCGGTGCGACCACAGTCATATGAGTCTACCGCAAAGAGATCTTGGAAATCCAAGAAAACTTGTTTCAACTTTTGCTTTTGTTCCAGAGTCACACAGGCATCAGCTAGGTTGACTCTCTCTTCCACATCTGCCTGAAGCCTGGAAAGACTTCTGGTTTGGCAATCTCCGCGGCCTCCTCCAACTGGCTGGAGAAGTCCCTGGTCAGAGTGCTGATTTGGACCGGAGGCTTCAGGTGGGAAAGGCAGCCCTCATGTACCTGGAAAATGACCTCATCCCTCCTGAAGTCACAAGTCACATCTTCCTTACCATAGGGGCAGGAAGTGTACACCAGGAAGTTCCCCCCATGCCGGGTAAAAATCCTGTCTGGTGTTGCGTTGTCATCACTGTCACTGTCAAAACAGTCCTTGGGGATGGGTCCTAACAGTTCATTTACAAGATCAATGGAGAAATGTCGGTCATCAACCGCCATTCCAATAATGGTGCCTGCGGCTAGAGTAATACTCTTTAAGTCGCTGTTATCCACCTCTATTAGAATGGGGTCATGTTCTATGTTGACTAATGGAGTCGGGTTTACCCCCAACCCTTGCTGTTGGAGAGAAGCATTTAGATGTATGTAAGCATCAGGGTTTTTCAACTCTTGTCCCCTTTTAACTTTCACTTCCAGGGAGAATTGTCGGGTCCTTTCTGGGATGGTGACTTCCTCTTTAACCTGAATTTCAACTGCATAAGGTAGCAATTGAGCTGACCTAAATGCTTTTTCTGGATCATCAAAGCCCATGGGATTATCCGCTAATCGGGACCAAGCTTTGAAGTTTATTAGGTCCAAACTAATGGCAAAGCGATTGAGAATGTCACTGCCTAAGTAAAAGGCGGCAGTGACGTCTCGCACGACCCAACAATTATGGACTATGCTCTTGTGGCCAATGGAGATTTTGAGCATACACCTGCTTGGCAGGAGATGTTTGGAGTCAGGTGCTTCCAGGTCCATTTCCCATTTGTCTATCAGTTTGAAGGTGGGAATGGCTGGATCTTTTGGGAGTTGGCGGAACATGGCTTCGCTGATGAAGCTCTTACCGTTGTTCACACACACTCGAGCGAGAACAGAGTCCTTCCCATCATTTAACTGAACAGGGATGAACAACTGCTCTCCAATTTGCTGAATATCAGCCAGGCTTTGAGCTGATTTCACATCTTTCTGGACTATAGGAGTGGGGGTTTCTGATTGTGGATTAGTATAGAATTTCAGAGTGTTTCCTTCCAGCGTGGAATACCACTTTAGACTGGAAGGAAGGTTGATTTTCAGAAATAGAGAGGACCCCCCATCACCAGTCTGTTGTCCTACTGCTATTACCGTCACGTCTGGAATTTGGTTGTTCTGGAAGTGAAATTCTACTTGGTCAGATTTTTGTTCAACCATGTGGCATGTGCCGTTTAAACTAACATGGTTGACACTCTGTTTTAATTTTATGGGTCGGCTAGTCTGAGTCCAGAGGACCTTGTTTACGCAATCTATTAGGGGTGACAACCTTCTCAGGAGGTCATTCCCTAGTAAACAAGGGGTGCCCTCTGGGGTCACAACTATGACCGGGTGTTTCAACTTATGTCGCCCGATCTTAATGTCCAAGTCTGCCGTCCCCTCGACGGGAATTTCCTTCCCGTCAAAGTTCTGCAGTTGTCCAGGAAGAGAGGTGAGAGGAATTTGGTAATTCTCTCCCCTTCCTGCATTCAGTTCGTCAAAGGCCCTTCTGGACAGAAGGGTAGCTTGAGATCCAGTGTCCACCAGTGCTGAGATTGTACCCTGCCCCTGTACTTGTACCGGGGCATAATATCTTCCCTCCTTCTCCTCAAGGGGGCACAGATAATGTACATTTTTGGACAACTGGTGGGCTAATTTTCTGGTTTTGGACATCGCTAGCGAGGAGATTTGGGCAGAATTCTGTGGAGAGTCTTGGGAATCTGAAAGAAAAAATTTGCAACTGGAGATCAGAGCCATTGTGGGTTCCCCTGGCTCCGTTTCTGGGCCGCCCCCCCCTTTTTGGAGGCAGTCGCCAGGATGGGTTTGAACCAGGGGATTTTCTTGCTGTTGGTTCTGGGATGAGATGGTGGGCGGCGGTAGCTCAGTCTCCACATCTCCCCAGTCTGGATTTGCATCCCTAGGGACCCATTTTTCTTTGGGAGGAGTTCCCCCCTCTCTGAAGGAGAAGATCCTTTTCCCAGGATCCTCTGAGGATCCCTCTCCCTCAAATTGGAAGATCTGTACCTCCTCCTCAAACTGAGTCTGTTTGGGTCTTTTGTTTCTCCTACCCCCCCTCTGCTCCTTAGGAGGCAGACTTTCAGGGGCAAGAGATTTTGTTTCCGGTTCCTGGGTTTCCAGGGGCTGTTTACAAGTGAGGAAGGAAGCTTCCTCCAAGGCTTTACACCCCCCTTCCCTTTGTGCCTCCTCCCTGGGAACCGGTGATTTATCGGGGTGCTGCCCCCGTCATTGTTCTGGAGCACCAGGTCCAGAGTTGGGTGCGTTCTGCGCCGGCATGCTGATCTGAGGGTTCTGCTGTGCCCTCAGTATATGACCCATATCCCGCGCCATGTTTTGAACCTGGCGCTCTAACTGGGAAACCCGCTCAGGCTGATACGGGGCCCTGTTTTCTCCCCTGGGCTGATCCCGGGAAGGGTAGCTGTCCCTCCTCTGGTAGTACCCCTGGTTGGGAAGATTTTGGTACCCCTCCACCCTTGGCCTCCCCTCTCCCGGATTCAGTGGTCTGGGCTCAGGGAATTGAGGAAAGAAGGATGGATGATTTTGGGGTTGGAAGTCGGGTGGATATCTGGGGAAAAAGTTCTGCCCAGGGTTTGGTAAATTTCTGCCCTCCTGTGGGAAGTTTGGAGGGAAGTTCCCTGGGTTAGGTGCTTGGCTGGATCCCCCCCCTTGGGCTGGAGGAGTCCACACATAACCCAGGATGGGTCTGTTACCTTTGTAGCGAGGACTTACATAGTCAGGAGAGCGAGGGACCCCATTTGTGGGGCTGCCTCCCTGGCTCCCTGTCTGCGACTGGCCCGAGGACCTTCTGGGCCTAGCATTATTAGGTGCAGGTAGGTTTTTAGGCCCCCCCATCTCCAAATCCAAAACGGGGGTGACCTTTACCTCTGCCACCTTGGCAGCAGCAGGGGTGCTGTTGGCTTTGGGGTTTTTCTGGGCATTGCTTTTATTTTCTATGGGCTTCTGCACCTCATAGATGCGGGTAGCCTGTTCAATGACCCAGTCTAAAGATCTTTTCTCGTGAAAATCCCTCACGAGCTGGGTCATGATATATTTGGGCAAGGCATGGAAAAACGTGTTTATAAATTCACGGCTATCCGTGCGCACCCTTCTTGTGGTCTGTGCAAAAGCCCGCTTTAACTCCTGCACAAATTCTTGTGGGGCCTGATCCTCCCCACATTGCAAATTGTAGGCTGCCTTGCGAGCCTCTTGAGGATTTCTGTGAACAGAAAAATGTTTCAGGATGGCCGCCTTATAGGTGGACCATCTTAAATGATTTTGGTCCTCCAGCCCCGCAAAGAAACTGGAGTATTCCGGGGAGAAGGTCCACTTTACATATTGAATGCAGCTTTGGCTGTCCTTCAAATGGAAAGTCTCCATCATTTGTTCAAACAACTCTAAGTGCTCCCAAACAGAATACTTAGCGTTCTTATGGTAAGGCGTGATGACGCTCCTGATCGCCTTAATCTGCTTTAAGGGGTCCTTGAGCAAGGCCCTTTTTGCCTTATTGGCCTTTTTGGTTCGGGTAACCCTTGTCCATTCTTCGTCGGACTCAGAGGCACTGCTCCCAGAGGTTCCCGTCTGTTCTTCCAGGTTTTCCCGGATTCTGCGAGCCTGGGAATGGCTGGCAGAATGTGGGGACCTGGTCTCCTGTGTCCTGCGCAGTTCAGAGGAGTCTTCAGATTCCTCCTTGCTGTCAGGATTTGATGGGTACCCCCTCCACTGACCTAACTGGGCAGAGGTTTTCAGGATGCCCTTAATGGGCCTACTCTCCTGGGGTTCCCCACTGAACTGTATTGTACTTGGGTGCCCATACCCGGATGCCCACCCCTCCATTCCTGGATGGTACTGGCCTATGAGCCCCATGCTTCTGGCTGGATAGTAATCTGCCATCCCTGTGGCCCTGTGCTCATGTGCGCCAGGGGACATGGGGGTGGCAGAGTCCAGGGACTGAGAGGTATGAGGGCCTCTGGTACTAGGGCTCCTGAGGTTATGCTCCGGAGTTTCCATTTCCCAGCGAACCTCATCTCTATCCGCCCCTGCTCCCTGTTGCAATGCAAGAGCCTGCATTTGTGCCTTCAGTTCCTCAGTTAAGGCCTTACTCGACTCTATCAGTCTCTCCTGCATCGCTACCTGCTGTTGGAGCCTATCATTGTGTTGACAGAGGGCCTCATTTTCCCTCTGTGCTTCCTGGTTGGTCCTGGAGAACTGGGCCAGTCTTTGCTGCAGGAGGGTTACCTCCTGAGCTGTGTCCCTATTGGCCTGCTCCTTTCTTGCTAGAGCATCCTCCACCCTCCTGGTGTGCTCTAGCAAGTTCTGGTTTTCTTTTTGGAGGTCACCCAGTCCCTGGTGGGCCAGGTGATTTTCTTCCATTTTCCTTTTTAAATGGCAGACTTCCTGGCCTAAGGCGTCTCTTTCCTGACTAAGAGCCTGCATTTGTGCCGCCAGGTCGTCCCTTTGCCTTTGGAAGGCACCAGCTTTCTGGCGCTCCTGATCAAACTCTGCCTGGGTATCCAGGTCTTTCAGGATCAGTTTATTGCTCTCCTCTTTCTCTCTGTCTAGTTGGATTTGCAGGGTGGCTACCTGCTCTGTGCATGCCCTGTTGAAATTGATCTGTTGCTCCAGCTTTTTCTGGCTCTGCAGTAAGGAGTCCAAACTGTCTTGGTGCTCCTTCTGCAGGGCCAGAAATCTAGTATCCTGTTCTGACTTTTCCTTTTGCAGCACATCCATATCCTCCTTTATTTTAGTAATGTACAGTCTGCTGTCATTTTCTGACTCCTGGCTCCTCTGCAGCCTCTGCTCAGAAGAGTCCAGATCAGATTGGACCTTCTGTAATGCCATCTGTTGCCTATTTGCCAGATTTTGGCTTTCAGCACATCTATCCTGCATGTCTCCCATATATAGGTACAGGTATGCTGCTATCCTGGCGATCTTATTGTGTTCCTCTTTGGCTTTAGGAGCCATATATAGTTCACTCAGGGCCACATGTAAGGGACCCTGATCTCTATATATATCTGACCCTGTTTCAGTGACCTGTTGTGTGATGGCCTGCAACCACACATCCTGGCCCTGTTCGGTCCATTCACCTCTCACAAATAGCTTATGCAAGAGGTGCTCTCTGGCTATTTTCATGTCTACTAAGGTCGTCATTCTAGAGATTGGTCTCTGTCCTGACTTACAGAAGTTAGTATTTTATTTTTGCAGAACAGAACTTTTCTTGGAGTGTCCCTTTTGAGGAATGCTTCACAGCGTAATGCAGCGTGGTGATCCGACCGGGTGTATGTATCCCGTCAGTTAGCACACTGTATTAAGCTGCACAACTGGTAAATCTAACCCAACGTCTCGGCTCGAGCCCCCACTTTGTAAGAGGATTCAATTCAACACTACAGCTAAGTCAACGCCTAGTCTATAATACTGAATGAAAACCCTTATTGATATATCTTTAGGTCCAGTTCATGCGTTCTGGATGACTACCCTTATATAACACCCCTCTCTTGGAATCCCCCTGACCCCACTGAGCCAAGAAGTAGTTCTGTTTTGCAAGTTAAAAGGTTTATTTGATAAATTAAAATATATATCACACTTTTTAATAAATTAATAATTGAATATCACACTTAATCTGATATGGTAAATATTAACAACGGAGAATCTGGCACTAGCACACTTCTTTAATCACTAATGAGTTGACATGAAATGGATAAGGTAGCACACTGGTAAATAGGAACAAAAGTATAATGTGGTAGAGGATGCTTTATGTAGGCTCAGGTGGATGCAATATTCAATGAATGCAGTACAGAAAATACGCAATATGATTTCAACCAAACAATGTAATCACTTTTCTCTGGCTACTCCCCTCCCCCCCTTGATGCAAGGCAAGGAAATGGAAGGAAAACACACAGTTCTCAGAAATGCAATCAACTGTAATTCAGTTCAATCCAGCAAGCTTAAACAGAAGTTTGAAAACACAGGCAAATGCTTTGATAGGTGCTAGCAATGAATGAGAAATATGCTGGAAACGCTCTTAATTCCCTTTTAGAGGTTCAGGATGAGTGGTATCTAGTTAATATTAGTCCAGGCTCACACTAGCCATGATGCAGGGATAGTTAGCAGGTTAAACGAATTTCTGGCAAATGAAATCAGGCAGCAGCAGTTTTTTTACATGTGAAGAAATTGCAAATCGCGGCAAAATTCGCGGATGCGCCGAGAGCTATTACAAAGGAACCGCACGGACTATCTCTACCGTTTTGGGGTCCTAGGAAAGCCTGGGATCTCAGCTTCCAAATGAAAGTTATTGCAAGTCTCTAGCCCAAACGGTTGCGGAGATATGAGTAATTTAGTAAAGGTCGTTTTTGGTTTTGTAAATTTTAAACGCACACTTTTTCAAAATGACAAATTTTACTAGAAATGACAGGTGACAGATAGGAGGCAGTTCTACTTAGGTTAAATAGATTGAATTAGATGAATTTAAACTAAGAGATGTGTTCTGAGTTTTGCTAAGTACTCACAAGAGATTTTGAACAGGAAAGCGACTTGGTCACGATCTTCAGTCTGGTCAGGTCTTTCCGGATTCTGCTCACAGCGCCTGGTCTGGTCTCGACTAGGCACAGCACTGCTTTCTCTCTGGTCTGGTCTCTGCTAGGCACAGCACTGCTTTCTCTCTGGTCTGGTCTCTGCTCTGGATAGATTGAAGTCTCTAGTTTGGCTTTCTGGAGTTTGATGGAGGTAAGTATGGATTTTTCCGGCAGGGCTTCCAGCGGCAGATGAAATTGAATGTCTCTATGTGTCCTGACTCTCTGCTTTTATCTGTTTCTTGAGAATGGGTGTGTGTGTTGCATCACTAGACTTGCCCCTCTCATTCGTCATTGGTCAGGCTTCCATTCCTCCGCTTGATTGGCAAACTGAACTGTGAGTCAGATTGATGTCATTTTATGATCTCTTGAAACAACCTCCCTTATCATCTGTGCACCCAAATATATATATGATCAAAATCCATACTTCAGAGTTACACAGTTGTTTGAAATTACATATACATGGTGTGGCTGAATTTAGCCATGTCTATGTCCAAATCTGCTCATTCTCGGAGCTTGCATTCAAAGAGTGTACATAATTGACTTTTTAACTGCTTTTTCAATTTCCGACATGGACCCAACTTTACATACATGTGTGCAGGGGGTAGGGACATTAACTGATGAAGTTTCAGATTTTTAACATGCACACATTTAGAGTAATATCCACTTTTCCGCTAAAACCCCCCTGAACATACCACCGGTTCCTACCACGTCTTAAACTGTGGGCAGAAAAATCACAAGAATTATGGTATCATTTATAAAATTTTCACATGTCCGCACTATGAATTATCCCCCTTTTTATAAAACCATATCCTTGCTGCAGGGGTGTGTCTTTTCAGGTCACATGGTACAGAAACCAGTCTTTCCAGTTTCTGCCAAGCCAGCTTGCTTCTCACAGGCAGTGCCCCTCCCAGCTTCTCCAGGAGGAAGCCACTTTTTACGACGTCTGTAATAAAAACCTTTGCCTGAGTGGAGAGGGCTTTGTTCACTCTCTGGCAGAGCACAGGAAATTCAATTATCAGATAGATGGCATATCCTTAGTGTGGGCAGCAAAAGGAACATTGGCCTGGGAACATAGTTGTGACTCAAGTTTCACTCCTGATGGGATCCGTTGCTAGGCAAAATCAAGTTCCTTAAGCCAGACCTTCAGCTAACTTTTTGTTGCTTTTAAAATAACTTGTAATTTTACACATGCAGCTAGAATGCTGATTCTAAGTGCAAAACTATGACATTTCAACAGTTACAAAGGCATGTGACACCAAACATAGGTCACTCATTTAATTTAACATTTTCGATTTTGGTGGTTTTAAATCCAGTTGCAGTTAGGCTTAAGCTGCTGACTCCATAGCATTTTTGTTATAAGCATTGTTTTTGGGCTCTTCATTTCCCAGATTTTGTAGGCACACAAAACTCCATTCTGCCAAATGTCTGCTGGTGTTCAGTGAATATTTTGCACATGTTGCAAGGTTTGAAATAGGCATTTTGCTTGCCTTCAGAAAAACACACAGTGGGTTTTAAAACGCCGGCTTTTGGATAGTGGTGAGTACTGGTACTGCACCCATTTTTGGGATTTTCTTGGATTAATGCATTCTAAACAGGAATGGTTCTTACATGGTAGTAAATCCTTGCTTAACATTGTTTTGATGGGGCTCCTTACAGTAAGATGGTTATGTGGAACCCCACAAAAAGGGTTGAATCTTTAAAGTGGTCCAATGAGTCACGATTTCAGCAACTTTTTGACATCAGTAAAAGTGGATTTTGTTAACAAAGACCTTTCTTTACCCTGGTGGGTGGCAAGTTAGGTAACCATTTTGGTGTGCGCACAACTGCGCAGCTTTCCTGGATTTCGGCGCACATGTGGGTTTTCCGCCATCTTGAATTTCCTAAGCCCACAGCACCAAATGTTGTAGCAGGGTAGCTTAAACGTGGGTCAGGACACCCTACAAAACACTATGCCCCAAGACACCCACCCCTCATGCAAACACTATGCCTCATGGCCCCCACTCCCCAACCAAACACTATGCCCCATGGCCCCCACCCCTCAAGCAAACAATATGCCCCACGACACCCACCCCTCAAGCAAACACTATGCCCCATGGCCCCCACCCCTCAAGCAAACACTATGCCCCAAGACACGCACCCCTCATGCAAACACTATGCCTCATGGCCCCCACTCCCCAACCAAACACTATGCCCCATGGCCCCCACCCCTCAAGCAAACACTATGCCCCAAGACACCCAACCCTCAAGCAAACACTATGCCCCAAGACACCCATCCCTCAAGCAAACACTATGCCCCAAGACACCGACCCCTCAAGCAAACACTATGCCCCATGCCACCAAGCATGCACCATGCATACATACTCGTACAGACCCCAACCCCCCACCCCTGCATACAAACTAACAAGTATTCACCATGCACTCATACCGACCCGAACCCCCCACCCCCAACTCAGCACACAAACTCACAAGCATACACCATGCACCCATACAGACTCGAGCCCCCCAACTCAGCACACAAACCCACAAGCATACACCATGCACCCATACAGACCCGAACCCCCCACCCCCAACTCAGCACACAAGCTCACAAGCATACACCATGCACCCATATAAACTCGAGCCACCCAACTCAGCACACAAACCCACAAGCATACACCATGCACCCATACAGACCCAAACTCCCCCATCCCCAACTCAGCACACAAAAGCACAAGCATACACCATGCATCCATACAGACCGGAACCCCCCCAACTCACCAAAATCGCAAGCATGCACGCATACAGACCTGGAACCCCCACATCTCAACATACACTGAACGTGCACACAAACACATTCAGGCAGACCCGACACACACACCCCCCTCCACATCTCAACACACACTGCACTTGTACACAAACACATTCAAGAAGACCTGACACACACCCCCCCTCTGCATCTCAACACACACTGCACTTGCACACAAACACATTCAGGCAGACCCGACACAAACACCCCTTCCGCATATCAACACACACTGCACTTGCACACAAACACATTCAGGCAGACCCGACACATACCCCCCTCCGCATCTCAACACACACTGCACTTGCACACAAACACATTCAGGCAGACCCGACACACACCCCCCCTCCGCATCTCAACACACAATCCACTTGCACACAAACACATTCAGGCATACCCGACACACACCCCACCCCCGCATCTCAACCTACACTGAACTTGCACACAAACACATTCAGGCAGACCCGACACACACCCCACCCCCACATCTCAACATACACTGAACTTGCACACAAACACATTCAGGCAGACCCGACACATCCCCTGCCCCCGCATCTCAACATACACTGCAGACATATAAATACAAACACACCCATACACACCCGACACACCCGACACACCCTCCCACCTCTGCATCTCAACATACATACAAAAACAAAAGACAAAGTCAGGACGGACCCCAGACAGACACACACACACACACACAAACATACAGCCCCCCCACCATGTACTTACCCAGACGTGCTGAAACGCTGGTGAGGCTTCTGGCACTATGGCTGGCGTGGGCGTGACAAGGCTGAAATGCCTTCCGGCATCAAGCCTTACTGGCCACGCCAGCCGTAGTGCTGGCACTCCATTGGTGCAGCACACACGCACTACATGGCTCGTAGGAGCTGTGTGGTTCGTGTGCACTGAACCAATGAGGGCCAGTGTTTTGTACGGCCCGGAGACAACAAAGACTTTCCTAATGGTGGGCGACAGATGCTGCTTGCAGGCCGCCCTCCATTAGGAAAGTCTTAGTTGTTGGCGGGCCGGACAAAACGGCATGGTGGCACGCAATTGGCCCGCGGGCCGTATGTTGTGCACCCATGGAATATATAGTGTGTAGAGCCAAAGATTGTGGCCACTGGCCAGCATTGCTCAAAAGTCCATGGCTAGTGCCTGGCCAGTGAATATAATATACAGTGGACACACTTGAAAGCTGTAGCCACTGATAAAGGCCAACATGTATGGTTGGTAGCCTATTAGTGTTTTAAAATATTAAGTGCTCATGGGTGAAGGTTGTGACCACTGTCCATAACTGAAGGCCATGCGTAAACCCATTCATGTGTTAAGATATATGTGGCCAAGCTTGCTGACCATGGATGAAGGCCATGCTTAATGCCAGTTACTGCTGTAATGTGATCTGTGATGTCATCATTGTGGTCATAGACTGAGCAACAGGGGCGCAAAGTTAAGGTGACTTTAGCTGAATTTCAGGGGGGTTTTTTGCGTTAAGTTCTCACCTTAACGTCCCTACATCTAAAGATTGTTTACTTGAATATATATATATATATATATATTTCAATTTTTTGGTTGAATCAACCAAATGTAGTCGAACAAAAAAAAAGGCTATCAAAAGTTAGTCGCGTAAACAACTTTGCAGTCTTATTAAAGCTTACCTGTTCAAATTATTAGTAATGCCATCACTTTTATGTTTACAAACTCACAAAATATAGTCAGTGTGACACTCTTCAATGGCATCCGAGTCCATCTTATTACAGCAGAATTAATTTAATCTATTTCATGTATAATCTCTCCTCGTTACCTTTTTGTTCAAATCATTGTACATATATGGTTTGTAGCATGCTAAATAAGTTGACAGACAGCTCGCCTCTTGCTGTGGGAGGTCGTATGCGTCAAGCAGAGCGGTTTGAACACTAGTGGAGTGCCTTCAGAAAAATGAGGCACAGGGACAAGAAAAGAGAGTAGCATGGCATTGCATTTATGTTAAATAGTTCAAAATATGGGATTTGTATCGCTTTATTTTTAGTGTTTTAGTTCTATATAGAAATAAAATGAACACCCCCTGTTTATGTTCAGTGTGGACTCGCCTGTGTGTTTCTGAAACTGTGAGGGAAGCTGTGAATTTCACAGTCTCTTTTCGCCTCACTGAAGCACACCACTTGGGCTTGAGTAGTGCTATATATCCAGTTTGCACGAGGGTAACCTTTCTTAGCACGGCTCTGCACGGTGTGGGGCAGAGTGACGTGCAGTACAACAATGGAAACCCAGAAGGCTGAAAACAATACATTAAAAAAAAACACTGTAGTTGTGGGTCTGTTCTCAGTGTAAGGTTGACATGTTCTGCCTCTTTAAATACATTCTCTTTGCACACAGCCCCATGTGTTTCATTGCAATGTTTCCATTTTTGGTGTTTCATTTAGTTTCATTTTTTTTAATTTCCCTTTTCGTGGGTGTATTGTTGAAGGTGGTATTTCAATCGGGGATATCGTGGCTCTAGGTGTCCCGGAGCAGCCCTCTGATGGCATGCCAGCATTACACGGAAAAAAAAGTATACATTGAATAAAATACATCTTGCCAGAGGTATTTCATTGAGAAGGCCCATGTACACAGAGGTATCCTTCGTGGCGGTTGACTGTTTAATAATAATTGTGCATTTATATCACACTACGAACCCTGAGCGCTTCTATCTCACGGTGTGTAGTACTCATTTATCGAGCTCGAAAGGATACAAGGCCCTCCTGGGATTCGAACCTGCGTCGAAAGGCTCTGCGCAGATGTCAATGCTAGCGCCCGACTCGCGGTGCTATTTGACCGGATATTTCAGACCAATGCTCAGCCCCATTGGTCATCATCAACTCAAGCTAAACGCATCCGCTAATATGAGAAAGAGAGCCGCAGCTCGGCTCCTATGCATGTTTCGGTGACTGAATCCGCGTGAGACAAGGACACGTGACTTGCCAGAGGTTCAGACCTATTCCTAGCGCCGTCAACATTATTTCCCACCCGCTCATTGTCAGTGGTCGATACGGAAATGAGGACGGTTAGTTAGTATGAACCATGGAATCATGGCCTTGGTCAGGGGGGAGAGCGCCTCCCACTGTGGTTCAGCTGAGATGCTGAATGCTGAGGCTGTTACCAGGAAGGAACCTCTGTAACCAAGGCAACCAACGCGCATGAATGCAGTATACATATTATATTGCAGCGTGGCAGGCAGAAGTGGAAATGCTCGGGCAACGCTGCACTACGTGCATTCTTGCAATTCGTCTCATGAATTTGATTTCTGTCGACAATAATGGAGAGAAGGGTTGTCTTCTGGTATTCCCGTGCTGGGTAAGGTATCACCCTGCTGAGCTGCCACCTGCACATTACCTCTGGTTCAGCGATGATTGGGTATTTGTATCAAATGCATGACTACATCATTTGGAGGTTTCAGCTTCAGTGGATAAAAGAAAACGCATTGGCAATGCCAACAGTGTGGGCTTTTATGTAGGCGTGTGGAAGGCAGTTACTGGGTTCTGCCCCAGTGGTATTAACTGGCCACTGATTAATATAGTCCAGGTTTGTCACCAGTACAGTAACCAGATGACTGAATGTCCCTGGAGCAACACACTCGTGGCCTTGCTCTTTAGCTAATTAAAATATATGCGGAGTTGCAGACTTGCATTTCAATTGAACACATCAGACGCGCGCGCCTGATACCAATGATTTGTGAAAGCCCATGGGTGGAATGTTGATGGCCACGTGCCATGGAGGTATCTAGTCACCTTAGCAACTCGGGACTTAATTGTACCCTAAAGAGCAGTATCGCAATTACGTACAGATGAAAGCATCTACTGAGCTAGTACACACACGCGCGCGCACACACAATGGTCAGGGAAACAACGTTGCAACTGAGGAGCAGCCTAATGTGGTAACGCAGAAACAAAGCATTGTACCATTATCATCATCACGATGCGAGAGCGCGAGAAGACATCATGGCTGTCGGTTCGGAAATCCTGCTTGATGCTCGTATTGATTCTCACTGGCTCCCGCCTCCTCTCGGAAACCCCCTCAGGTGATCACTGAGAGGCGTGCTAATGAGATCACCGCGTTAATCTCGTAATGTTTTTCGCCTTCGGACAGAAGAAAGAGAAGAGCGGAGACAGATTGCACCCATCTGTGCGACAATCAATACGGTGTTTTTCCAGTCAAACAATTTTCACCTTAAGGCTCAAAGTCCTGATAATCCAAGAGCAGTTGTCCGGCGTAGAACCCTCCTGCTGCTGGGATCACGGCTGTTGTGTTCACAGGGTGGGCGTGCTTTAGCCCTCGTACACATGTTGCTGGTGGTCAGTGCTCTCGTGTCAGAATAGGTTGTGAAGGTAGAGTGTGTGTCGCAGCTGAAAATAAAGAATACCTGTCCATCCTACCAAATAGAACCTGTAATGCAAATTGCTAAACGAGGGATCTGCAGCCTTTTTCAGAGCAGAAAAGGCTCCGTTGACTAGAAATGACTGCATATAGCTCCTAAGTGCCCACATGTCATATGTGATACCTGCACCCAGTCCTGGTTTCCCTTTGCATGCTAGCAATTGTAATTTTGTTCTTTGTACAGAGTGAAAAGTAAAAACTGTCACACCGTGTCATGGGGCCACTTGGCTGCTTTGTTCAGACTTATTAATTGTACATTAGACAATGTGGTGAGATTGGGCAGTGTTCGGCAAGGCGTTTTCGACTCTCAATAGTTTAAAAAGGTGCAGCACTGAGGGAGGGTTCATGAAATGGAGGGGGACCACACCCCTTTGGGGGCAAGGATGGGGGTGGGTCTCAAGTGTGCTGGAGTCAGGGAGATGAGAAAGAACGTTGGTGTCCACATTTGAGCTGCCCAAAGGATAGACCTCCTTAGGAGGGTGATTGCCCCCTACCCAAAATTGGTGCCCCCAACCCAATTCGACTTCTACCTCCAGCACCTACGATGGAAACTTTGCAGCAATCACGAAAGTTGCTCTGCTGTCCAGACAGCAATAATGTTTTCAAAGACTGTTGACCCGATTCATGGAAATGTGTGCAGAAATCCTGCCGGGGTGCGCGCCGAGATGGACACTGTGCGAGCATGTGCGCAGATAAAAAAATGTGCGCCCCCGCATACTCATGGAATTTACTGCGCAAAGTAACCGTATTTGCAAGTCGCTCCCGGAACGCCCCTGACACACCCCCACGTAAAGAAAAAACAGCCAGGACAGCTCCCTTTGCGTGCTCCCCCAAGCACAAATACACACACCCTTCAAACAGTGCAATGGGTCCCCGACAAGCAGGCCTGCATTTCGGGGACCCTTCTTACTGTCCCCCATAACTGTATGCAGCACCCTGACAACATGAATATTAAAAATTGTAACTCAGTTGAAATCTCGAAAAATCTGAGTGCGAACCCCCATAAACAGTCCCTGCACCCAGCAACACTGCATACGCACACCCCTAAGTTGGATCGGAACTCCAGCTGCATACACACACCCCGAAATACGACATTCAAACCCACCTCAAAGTTGTCATTCCTATGCGCAAGTGTACTTACGCCTGTCTTCGGGTGGCAGATAATATGAAGGAATTGCGGGGGCATTTCCTGGACGGGAGGTTGCGCGATTGAATCCATGAACACGTCTCGTGCTGTGCAATTGTGGGCATGCAAGGAACTGCCTGCAGGCCATCCCTGGCAATGCCCACTTTTTTGCAAGTTCTTCCCCGTTTCTGGTGTTCCAACCCCATGCTACCGCTCTGCGCAAGCCACGCCCATGCTCTGCGTGGAGTCTCACGCAAGGCCCTCGACAGCTCAAAAAGACATGCCGAGCCTGCGCAAACTCCATGCAAGTCCAGGAAAAGTACTGCACATTCAAACCCAGATTTGCACGCAGTTTGGCACGCAATCACCCTTTTTTCAATTAAATTAATTCCATGAATCGGGCCCTGTCCCTTTTAATCTGTCCTTTCTTGTGGCATGAACCAATGGTGGGTTGGGCATCTAATCTTTAAAAAGTGATGCCACAGGCTGCACCACACCCTTTTTTGCTAAATGATCTGCTAAGAATATACAATTTAAAATGAATGGAAACAATTCTAAATTGAAACCACCAGCTTATTCCTTAGCATCTGTGGTTATTTATTTTGTTGAAATGCTGTCACAAATGCCCCACACTTTTTGTGACCCTTGGTTGGAGCATTGTATCAGAGAGTACATACTAAAGGGTATGCTTTGCTTTTAAACAACTCAATTGAAATGGGGAATTCTGTTGTGCTGAAAGTAGTTATAAAGGAAATGAGCTATTGTTGGTTCCTCTTCTGGTAAAAGAAACATTTTGCACTATATTTATTTTTTAAAGATGAGTTATGAGTTATGCCTCTTCTGTTAACCTCTTGACTCTGATCAAATATTATTTGGAGCTGAGCTGCAAGTGATATCTGTGTTAGTTAAAAGTATGCTGTCCCTTGCTGAGTGCATAATATCAATACCTTGTTAAAGGTACGCTGTCTCTTGCTTGTATGCATAACAACAGTTGGCATGATGTACCAAGCAATGACTTAGAGCAGGTTACTTTCCCACATGTATAATCCAGCCGGAAAAGAAAACCAGCTCAAGTATGTGAATGTCAGTTCTGAGATTTTAAACCTGTCCTGGTCATCCTATTGCATTCTTGTACAAATAAATACCAAATCAAGTGTGCTAAAAGAAAGATTTTGAACATCTCCTGCCTTACACGGGACAATTCAAGAGATGTGTTTTGGATACTTAAATAGAAAGTCCTAAAACGTTGGGATGTTTACATGACAAGAATGGAATGGAGAAAAGGTGTCCATGGCATGTAGTTAGCTTGTCATTCTAGTCAAACCCGCCCCACTGACATAAATACTGTGAGTGCACATAAAAGATGTATTAAAACCTTTGAAGTGGAGTCTACGGGAGGGAGGTCATGCATAAAAGGCAGAATTATTTCAAGCTTAGCAGCACAGTAAACATGAGTACCTTGGCCTCCCCAGTGAGAGCTGAACTACAGAATAGGATCAGAAATTGCAATCTACATCCAAACCTCCCACCTCATTCCCTTTCTTTGCTTTTGTTTGATGCAATAAACTTTTTTTCAGACAAAATGCACTTGTTTCTTCATGGAAGCCGTTCTTTCGCATTGGAATGCCTAATGTACTTCCTTTCACCATCAACAGAAGAGATAGAATTATACCAGCTGCTATAATCACCTTCTGACCAATAGACACATCCAAGGGTCCCAATAGACATACAATCCAGGACCCTAAATTACCGGAAGCCTCTGAATTGGTGGGAAGGAGGCTAACAGTATGACAAATGTGGTTGATGATGTCAGTAATATTGCTTGCATAATTTGGTATGAAAGTACAACACTCACACTTCACAACTGCACAGATGCCTTCTTGTGAGGCCAAAACAATAACTAAAGCTATACAGATCTGAAGTACCATAGTTCGGATGGCTAATTGTTCCCAGGACACTAAAGTCAAGGAGTATCCAGTGTATTTTGCAATGTGCTCCACTAACCGTGGCAGCTGAGCCCAACAATCTCTATCTTAACCTCAAGGGCTGGTATCAAATATCCCACCCCGCAACACCGTTTTCCCAAGCAGTGCTGCTCTTGTGATGAGGCTGAGTGGGAAAATAGGGGGTATGGTGCATTGCAGGCAGAATATATCACATGTACCACATGTAGCAACTCCCTCCCCATTTGATGGGCAACTAGCGGTAAGCTTTCTCCTAACAAATTAAATAAGTTCTGGAATATGTAGCGTACTGGGGCTGGGTGAATGAAAAATGTAATCTGAAGACAAATGTGGCATTATTAATCACAACACTAGAATTTTTGGATAATACTGACATTTGCTAGTTCCCATGAACAAAGAACCTGGATTAGTGTAATACAAGAGGCCAATGGCTGGGGAGGAAAGATGAAGTGCTGCTGGTTTAGTGTGTACTTGGTCTGGAGTGGGGAAATTAGGGGGGATAGTAAAATCCATGTGGGAATGAGCATCCCTTCAAGGTCCAGGAACCTGAAACTGGGTAACCAACTTCAGATCCAAACAGATATCACCCCACAGGAAGGGGATAGGTGCAATAGGAAATATGGAGGATAAATCATATGGCAGATAGGCACAAACCCAAGAATCGGTCAAATTAAAGATAGAGATATACTGCCAAGACAGGTGTAAATAAGTATTTTCACTTTGAACCCAGGGATGAGCAGAGGGACCGTCAGTCTCATGGCAAGTGGTACGAAACGTGTCTGTCACAGTGAAACAAAAATATATCAATATTCTAACAATGACAACAATAACAGATAGCATAGCCAGAAATCCTGCACACCAAGTCCACTCCTCAAATGTCCAAGTTCGGAAATCCAGTCATATTATCAGGATACCAGTTTGTGTCTTGACAGACAATGTTTATTTTAATTAATCAAGGCAGGTAGAACACAGGACACTGGCAAAAGAAATCCGCTAGACCAGCTTCCAGTTCAAAGTTGCTGGGATATGCAAAGGTGCAACAAAGTACGTACCAATGTTCAAATGGTCCACTAAAAACTCATGTAATGTCCACTAAAAACTCATGTAATGGACAGCGAAATCCAAAGCTCACAGTCTGTGATCAGAAGTTCCATCTAAGAGTACAAAACTGCAAAAATCCTAGGTACCAGAGCCAGACAAATATAAGGGTCATTGCAACAACAAGGATGACCAATTGTGATAGCAGCAAGGGCCATAACCTACAGATACCAGTGAATCAACAGGGGTGGCATCAACTCTTTGGCAGCACACCTCCACCTCAGGAGGATTCATTGTCTTTGAGGGGTTAAATCCAGCGGTGAGTGACTTGGCAACTTCCAACTTTGTTCATAACCACTTACTCTCTGGTATCTTTCCATGGGATCATAGAGTGTACCTCTTGCAGGTTGTGTGTGAGGTCCAAAGGGGTCAGACACTCAAGATGGTACTTATGTTGAGTCCAGGTGACCTTTTCAGCTTCTAGGGCTTGATCTTGAAGGATTGCAGACTGTATAGGGATGGGACAAGTGACCTTGAAACTGCAACACAAACAAGAACTTCATTACAGACAGGGGCCTTTTCAAGAACGCTGAGCGAGCTGCACCATCAGCTGAATCATTTTCTTGGGCTGTGAATGATTGAGAGGAATTGTGTTCCTTACATTTCACTATCGCTTCAGTGAGTAACAATGCATTCAATAGATCTGACACATATTTTCAATGTAATATTGGGGTTCCCGTGGAAGTTAAATAACCACGCTGCTTGCAAAAATTCTGAAGTCATGGACCACCCCATGGGCGTACTTGGAGTCAGTATAGATGATCTATCACAGGCTAGAGTACATGCACCAGTGAGATCCACGGGTTTGGTTACTTGAGCTAATTTTGCCAATCAATAGACCTCTAAAACAGTACAGGTTTTCGATACAGAATATCCAGAAACAAACTCCCCCATTTTTGGACCGGGGATACAAGATCTGTCAATGAAAACAATCAGATCAGGGTTCAATAAAGACACATCTGATAGGTCAACACAGGGTGACAAAAGTGTCTCCACAATCACCTGGCAGTTGGCAATAGGGAGGCAGGGTTCAGAACTGAACATTGACTCAGTGTTACATATGCAGCAGAAATAAGCAACTTTTCATATCTAGTTAGTGGGAGTTTGACACATGTTGTGTCTTTTCTTTAAATATTAATGATAATACTGCATGGGGAACCAACATTGCTACAGGATGCCATCATACCAGGGAGTCCGTTTTCTCTACCAGCAGTGTAGCAGCAGCGATGGCTCACAGACATTTTGTCTGTGAGCCATCGCTGTTGCTACACTGTTTGTAGAGAAAACTGTCCGTGCAGCTTTAGATCCAGTAGCCTTGGGACTCCCAGCTTGGGAGTCCCAAGGCTACTGGATCTAATGCTGCATTGTGATGTGATACGGGCCGATGCTTATTACTGTGTAACTGAGACAGCACACCTTGAGCAAACGTATTGCACTAATCGTAGAATAATGCAAAGGGCTTACTATAATCTGGTAAACCTAATGCCGCAGCCATTGAGAGTGCTTGCTTAATGGTGATAAAGGCATTTTGTGCTTCCTGAGACCATGGCAGGAGCTTGGGGCTCGAATCATGTTTGAGGTTCTGAAGATGATTAACTATGGATACATATCCCAGCTCCCATTGCCTACAGAAACATACAAACCCATGGAACCCCCTCATTTGCTTCTTGGTCTGAGGTTTAGGGATTTTCTGGATCACTGTTATCCAAATCCTTTGACAAATGTCTTTCCCCTGCAAAAATCTCATGGCCACATACCACACACAGGTTATACATCACTGTGATTTGTCTGTAGTTGCCTTGTGACCCTTTTCAGCAAGCACTTTCAACAGGATAAGTAAGTCTTTCACACTTGTTTCCAAGGAGCGGAAGGCTAGGATCAGATCATCTTCAAACTGCACCAGCATTGACCCTCCTTGAACTCTACGAAATCAAGATCCTTCTTTAAAATCTTGGAAAACAAGGCAGAACTTTCTACATACCCCATTGGTAGTCTAGTGAATGTATATTGCATTGATTCATGGTTAAATGCAAATAAGTACTTTCTATTAGGATGATGGGTATGGAGACACATGCAGAACATAATCAACTTCAGTGACATTTTGGGCTGTTTAGGGAATACATTACAAAATTGTAGCTGGATTGGTAACAACCGGAAAAGCTGGTAACACTGCTGCATTAACTGCATGGAAATCCTGAGTAAAATGATAAACCTTTTTACCTGGTTTCTTAGTAGTCAAAATAGTAGTATTACAGGGACTGCGGGTTGGCACAATAATGCCTTGTTGGAGAAGGGACTCTCTCACAGGACAAATACATTCTTCAGCCTGTCAGGAAATAAGATACTGAGGTACACATGGCAAGGGCTTGGCAGTATTCAAAGTGAGTTTGATTGGTTCAGCATTAAGCATATATCCAGTGTCATTGGCATGCGTTGACCATAATTTGACTGGGACTTGATCCAATAAACTCTGCTGTGGACAGGAAGTGTCAGCCCGGTCCCCAGGGTTTGAATTATTAATTTCCTGTAATACTACCAGCACCTCATGCTCTTTGTGAGCAGTAATATCAGGATATACACCATCAGGTGAACATTAAATAGAGCAGCTTAAATTGCACAATATATCTAATCAGAACAAATTCACAGGGGACAAGGGCTCAGCAAAAATGCATGTTGACCAGAAATCAGACCTATCATGACCATAAGCAGAGTGGACACAAGATGATGTATTGAAGTTCCCCTATAGCCACAGCTTTTATTGCATCATCAGAATGCTTCGTAAGTCGAAACTGAGATGCCTTTAGTGTGTAGTATGATGCTCCAGTGTCAACCAAAAACGATATCTTTGGACCAGCAACAATAAAGTCAACATACGTAGCAGTCGGATGAATCGATATCAACGGTGCAGATGCTCAGAGACCCCTTGGCATTCGTAAACATTGGTCTACAGCAGTGGCAGTGGGGGTGGAGATCTCGCTATTGCGCTCAGTGTGGTTGGCTGTCCACCTCAACCGTCATACTGAGGCCAGTGTGGGCACTCAGCTTTCCAGTAGCTAAACCCTTTACAGTAGTTACACCGATCAAGCTAAATGTTTGTCTAATAGCTTTCAGCAGTTTTCTGTGGCTCAAATGACTGGGGTGCTCTTCTCCCTCTTCCCTGTGCCTGCCCACACCCACCAGTAGCAGGGTAGGACACTGTGCCTTCCCTCGGGATGTTGTAAATGCTGCATTTGCAATGCCATAAGTTTGGCTTAGGTGGTTTCTTTATGTCTCTCAACTTTTTCATGAAACTGCTGTGCAGCCAACAATACTTCAACCAAACCCTTTCAGAACTGCCTTAATTCCTGCCATTACCTTTTGGTTGAAAACCCATATCAAACTGGTGCAATGTGGCTTGAAGCACCATGAGCGCAGCATCAACAATTCCAGAATATTGCTAAAAGCATTGCTTCAAACGTTCAAGGTATTCCAGATGGTTTTCTCCCTTGGTTTGTTTACATTGTTACTCTTAGACCAATTCATCTTTTGAGGGCAAATGTCAATAATAGTTTGTACCAGTCTATCAGTGAATGTTTTTAAATCCCTAGCAGTAGCAGGTTCTTCAGCTCGCCAATTTGCAAGCAACTTAAGCAAGGTAAATGCATATGTGGGCAGCACTGCTCGCAGCAACTGATTCAAATGAACACAAGTGGAGTGATATCAGTCAATGATGACCTGAAGTATCTCTTCGAACTTAAGAGGATCTTCTCGTACCTTTGGAAATCACTGAACAACATGGAGCATGCACAGTCACAAGGGAATCAACTCCTACTGGGAGCTGTCTCAACAGGAATGCACCAGTACTTGTATTAAACATTGTATTTGGGAACACTTCAAATCTGAGCTTGTATTTCAGGAGTTAATGGAAAACAATAGGATTTATTGGCGTGGAATGATGAAGTTGGTGGTTGTGTAGAATCGGGGCTAGCCAGTCGTTGATTGGGTATAACATTTAAAATAGCAGGGTTGTAACTATCCAAAATATATAATACTAAATACTCTCAAGTTGGATGAACTGTTTCAAGGTGTTTCTTTGGGTTTAATGATTGCAATGTTGCGGGGCAAGGGGGACAGGAGGACAGGAGGGGACCTCAGGGATGGGGACGGAGGGGAAATGTGTGAACCCAAATAAAGACAAGGTATTGACCTCATGACATAGCCACAGTGGCTTATTGCGGATCATCAGTGGGAAAGTGGAGGGTGAAATGGGGGAGGCAAACACTTAGGAGGGGAGGAGGAGAGGGTATAATTCCAACTCAGAACAGTGCACATGATAGGTGCCAGACTCAAGCCACGGGAGGGGAAGTGGAAGGTGGTTCAAGGGTTGTGGATCACTCACTTAAAATGGGAAGCCTCACAACAGTTAGCTGGACTGTTTGTGGGATGGGCTAAGTGAAGAAGAGAAGGGAGATACTGGGCTCTCTGAAAAGGTGGGGGGTGAAATTAGCAATATTATAAGAGACACATCTGACAAGAACAGGATTTGAAAATTATAAAGGAAATTGGGCCGGGGAAATGTACAGTGCACATTTCTCAACTTATTCCAGAGGCGTCCTAACATAGATAGCTAGACGGACCCCACTACATATCTCCAAAGCCATACTGGACAGAAAGGCAGAACGCTAATCGTTTTGGGCACCCTAGCAGAAAGAGAGATCAGCATTATAAACTCTGAGTCCCCTAATATAGATAACAACTCATATTTCCCAAGG
The DNA here is from genome assembly GCF_040938575.1 of Ambystoma mexicanum. NCBI lineage: Eukaryota > Metazoa > Chordata > Amphibia > Caudata > Ambystomatidae > Ambystoma > Ambystoma mexicanum. The sequence continues at coordinate 283,211,898 of NC_090928.1, forward strand.
GTGGTACAGCTGTTGTGGGGACATATGTGCAGGGAGACAATATGTGGGGGTGATTTCAATTGTCCAATACACCGCTGTTGGATAGGTCAGGAAACAGCGCAATACACAACCCGATGGCAATGAAGTCCTTTCAAAAAAACATATTGGACCTTAACCTGATAGACCTGTGGCGGGAACAGAGAGGTGAGGATAGGATGTACTCCTTTTATTATCACCGCCATGGTACTCACTCATGAATAGATCTCCTTTTAGTACGTAAAGACCACTTCACCAAGTACAAGGAAACTGCCTACTTGAGGAAAACGCTATCAGACCACGCCTCTTTGAGAACCACAATGATATGGGGTAGAGGAGAGGAGTGATACCCACTTGGAGGCTCAGGACGGAAATTCTCAGGGATGATATTTACAGAGAGGACATACGAAAAGCTGTCATAGATTATTTCGATCTCAACAAAAATTTCGTAGAGGACTACAGGGTAATGTGGGATGCATTTAAGACCACTATCCTGGGGAAATGAATAGCCACCACCCATAGTATGAGGACTGAGCTTGTATCGCACTTAAAAGACTCAGAATCCTGAACAAAAAAATTGGAGAGGACTTAGTCAAAGCCTCCTCATCTGGAGCAGAGCTACTTTGAGAACGGGGGTTAAGGAACGAGAAACAGGAACGGTTGTCGAACCACAACTATGCCCAGTATGTTAAACGGATCCATGGGGAGGGGGATAATGCAGGAATGTTAATGGCCTGGATTCTCAGGTGGGAGAAACTGAAGGAAACAGTTACTCGAATTGTCACAGACGAGCGCGAGGTGATCGTGACACAAGCAGGCATCAATAAGGTATTTCAGACATGCTATGTTGATTTAGACACAGGTGGGGGACCACTAGATATGGAGGATATGATGGATATTCTGGATCAAGCCCACCTACCAAACCTGATTGCAATAGCCACAGAGGAGTTGGAATGCCCAAGACAGAAGCAGAGAAAAGGTAAACAATTGTCTCCTTTGGGACAGGGACATTGCAAGGAGGGTATGGCCTCCGTATGGAATTCTACTCAACTAATGCAGATCTCCTGGTCCCCAAATTGAAGATACTTTACGATTCAGCCTTTCAGAAATGAATATTGTCAGAATACATGTGGAAAGCATTAATAGTGGTGCTGGCGAAGCCCGGAAAAGACCCCCCCCTGATGTGAATCACATCGTCCCATCTACCTGATAAATGTAGATGGGAGAATGTTAGGCAATGTTCTAGCCAATAGGCTAGCGAGGCATATAGTGGGGCTGGTTCACCATGAACAATGCAGCTTCATGGAAGGGAGAAACACAATGATGATTCTGAGATGTCTTCATCCCATTAAAGGGAGGGTGGGAGATGATGGGAATATAACTGGAGGTAGTGGCTATGGATGCTGTCCAAGTGTTTGATTCAGTGGAGTGGCAGTGGCTTTTTCAGATACAAATCAGGCCAGGGATAGGCCTGACCATGCAGAAATGGATACGGTTCATGTTCCAAGTCCCCTAGCAAAGGTGAAAACGGGTAATGAAGTCTCCCCCAAGTGGCAACTGAAAAGGGGCACACGGCAAGGCTGCTGCCTTTGCCTTATCCTCTTGTCCTTAACATTGGAACCTGTGGCCATCATCTTCGGGGACCAATGTTCGGCATGCAGGAATCATGGTGGATGAGCAAGTTCAGGTTATTTCCCTATGTGCAGATGATGTTCTCCTTTATATCCACAATCTAAGTCTTCAGATACCTTACATGTTAGAAGTAATGACCAACATAGGAAGACTACCAGGATTCCATATTAATAGGAACAAGTCAGTTATTTTTTCCTTGAAAGTGAAATCGCAAGCAGACCTGCTGGAGGTGGGAATACAGTGAGAGACCGAGACGTTTAAATACATGGGCATAGAGTTGTACCAAAATGCTGAAGACACATTCCAGTATAACGTGGGCAGGGTGATGACGGATTTGGAGGACAGGATTACATTCTGGTGAAAGCTGCCCCTTTTACTCATGGGGAAAATAGCGATTTGCAAAATGGTAATTCTGCCTCGACTATTATACCTATTCACAAACATACCACACATGATTGGATGCCCCTTCTTCAAGAAGTTGGATAATATGATTTCAGAGTTCTTATTGGCCGTGGGAAGTAGCAGGATATCCCTAAATACACTGCGAAGGAGACACTTAGACGGGGGACTTTCCCTCCCTGATTTTGAATTATATAACATGGCCTCTCAGCTACAACATGCAGCCAAATGGGACACTCAGCTAGGTTGAACAGACATATTTCTGCTGGGTAAGCCTCTGCGGCATTACACAGAGTTGGAAATATTATGGGGGCATACGGGGAGACTACAGACAATGTGCATCAAGACTGTGGTACAGCAACTATGGGGGAAAGCGCACATTAAATTAAAGTTCGGGGAGGGATACAGCCCAGACATACCACTGAGAGCAGATCCCTAAATCGCAAAACAATATTGAGCGATATGGGCTCGAATAGATGCACAAGTGTGAAGCTAAACACGCTAGGGGACATGCTTGAGGCGAGGGGGATTAATCCTGATGCTGTTCTCGGCTAGGCAGAAAGATTCCACCTGTCAGAAGGGTAATGTTTTAATTTTGCACGACTGACTAGAACCCTAGCCAACAAGTGGGACGCCATACCGGCTGAACCGCTGACCACCTCAGTACCTTCACACAATTCTAACGATGGGAGAAGAGCGACAAACAGGCACATGATTATATGCAGCGTTACAAGATAGCACAATGCTACCTCCCCTAAAAGTTAAAGAAAAGTGGGAACGGGACTTGGGAATGTACTGTATTAGAAAACATAGTCCAAAATCTGCGTCAACACCCCGAAGGTTTCATGTAACACACACTTTAAATTGATCCAATTTAATATCATACACTGGGCCTCATTATGAGGTTGGAGGTAGCTTTGCCAGTAAAACTGGCAAGGCTACCTCCAAACCGGCATGACAATCCAGCACCCGCGAATAGGCAATTACCAGGGTATTCTGGCCCCGCCGGACCAGGTAATTGCCCTTTCGCGGGTGCTGGTGCCGGCATATCCCTGGGAATGGGAATGCCTGTAGCAATGGCAGTGTTCATAACATTGCCGGTGCTAAAGGCTTGCTGTGCTCGCGGGTGTCTTTCATTCCGCCAGGGCAGACCTCGTGGAATGAAAGGCACCCGCTGCACAACTCAGAGTTTGCCGGTGCGGATACAACGGTACTGGTAAGTTTACCGGTATTGTTGTATCCGCACTGGCAACTTTGTAATAAGGCCCACTGATTATACATAACACCACAAAAGATACGCATGATGCACGTAAAGGTCCCACACACTTGGCCAAGATGCATGGGTGAATGCACAGACTTCTGCCACATGGTTTGGGTATGGCTACAAATAGAATGTTATTGGCAGCCAGATATCACAGTATCAATAACCTGCTGGGGAGGCAGTTGGAATGCACACCTCAGGTCTGTTTTTAGGGAATAGTCCAAGGGGGTAAAAGGAAAGAAAGGAAGAGCACAAACAAAATAGAAGACTTCCCACTGGTCCTAGCGAAGCACTGCATGGTCATATCATGGACAAACCATAAAATACCCCTGCTGCAGCAATTGCCTCAAGACATATTGAAATGGGCCACTGTGGAAAAGGCAATAAATAGTGAGCAAAGAACGGAGGAGGACTCAGGTGCCTTGGAACTGCAATGGGGCACGCCCTTCTATGACCTCCAAATATCGCCAGATGATCTTCGACCATGAACGAATGAATGGGTGAACCTTGATATAAGGTGTAATACAGGCCAGGTATGAAATTAAGAGTTTGACGGAACAGAGGTATAGAAATGGCCCCCAAGAGGCAACGAATGCAAGACATCTTGTAATTTCTGAGTTGGAACGGGAGCGGGAGGGCACACAGGTGGGATAGGGGGCAGAAGCAGGAACTCATGTGCAACTGTTGATGACTTGTTCATTAAAAATCTCAATAAACAAATTTCAAACAAAAAAACATAGCAGTTTACAGTGTCCACTCTCAACATTATAATGCAGCAATATGCAAACGGAGTGTAAATCATTTTCAATTCCCAAAACATTCCCCCACTGTATGTACCCCCTGCCCCTCTAGATTGATTTGTAGAGATACCATTGACAGTAGGTATTATGAAGCCAACTCCTGGAAGGGGGGCAGCGCTGTAGGGCAGGAACACTGTAGTATATACAATTCCATAAGGGTACATTCCACCCACATTGGAAACTCTGAAGGATGGACCTGAATCATTTCTTTCTTTCTTGTAATTTGTATATGGTCAACACCCAAAATTATGTTTTTAGGGAGCACTGCCATGAAAATCAAGGGTTGAAAATGTTACATTGTGTTTTACACAATCAAATATGTAACATAACAGAAAGGAGGAACACGTAGGAAATGCTGATTCAGACAAGGTACAGAAAATCCATTATTGCTGTAACTTGCTTTCCTGGGTTTTGTAAGGAGCTCATGGTGGCAACATTAAAGACAGACACAAGTGATCACAGTTCAGGGTGTTTATTAAACTGTATAGGTGGGTTGGAAAAAACAACTAATCTAAACCTAAATCTAAGATGGGAGCAAGTGTCAACCATCAAATGAAAATAAGGCAGTCCTAGTGGCATTATGCCAAATAAAAAGGGCCTATACAAAGAAACCTATTGCCAAACCTTACAACTCCGACAAAAAGGTGTGGGATTGTTTTCAAGAAAAAAAAGAAGTGTTCACAAATAATATGTCAAAATGCAGTAGCTTGGGTCTTCCTCCCCACGTTTTGTGGGTGGGATCTTGGAGCACAGCACACACTTGAGCTTTCCCATCATAAGTTGACAGTTCTGTTCCAGACTATCAGGAGCCTCAATGGTGTAGGGTGAAATATATCCTCTGAATGCCAGAAATAAAGAGGCCAGAGTGATTTGTGAAGTCCCAGTGAAGTATAAGGCCAGCACAGAAAATGGTGATGTCAGACATGAGGCGTATTGAAACAAAAACAGGCCTAAATTCCAAAGAAAAGAAAGTGGGCTTAAATCTCAAAAGTGCGAAGATATGCGCAGTGCATTTCAGCAGAGAAAGGGAAAGACATGTGGCTGAAAATGCTGTTTCACTAAATCCATGGAAAGCTACACTTTTTACTTAAAGAGACAGATAGCAGCGTGTACAATATCTTTATGCAACATGAGACTGTGATCCCGAAATCTTAAAGGATAGTTCCGGGACTTTTTTTTTATTGTCCCTACGGTTCGGCCATGTGTTTTTAAGCATAACTCGGTAGATCGTAGAAAACTTTCCTATGGACCTTACCCGACTTTTCGTCCATTATCGCACTCGAAATCAGCTGCCATTTTCTGATAATCCTATCATTTCCCCCCGTCGCCCTGGCTCACCTGCTTTTGCGGCACTAAATCAAATCCCCCGCCCCTGAGCCTGACATCAGCAGACACGTACCGCCCATTTCCCAACGCCAAAGCACGTTTCGTGTCAACAATCGCTGCGCTTCAGCTAATGAAGTGTCGCCATGGAAATGGCAGGACGCCTCTTTCCTCAATAAGTATAAACACACCGTTTCACAACACACAGCAGCAGATTTTCGAATCCATTACTCTCTCTGTTTCACTTTGAGTATTCTGTGAATCGTTTCTGTGCTCTGGTCAGCTACCTTCGCCGCTTATAGGCCTTGTGAACACCTGTACCATCTCTGTAAATTATTTTACTTTCTTTACCACACAATGGCTACAATAATGCTGTATATGTACGAGCCCGAGTACACCGAGGAAGAACTACTGGAAAGGCAAGCACGCGAAAACGATGGGGATTCGGACGGCAGTTGGGAGGACCAGTCAACGGATGAAGAGCCTGGACCATGTCGCATGGACGGCGTCTCCACCTGGTGCACGTGCAATCGGTGCGAGCTAATGCCAACTGAGGAGGAGAACTGCTGCTGCCGTGAAAATTCCGGGTGCTTGGCCTACATTTCGGAAGGTGAGCCAAGTCCGCAATGCATCACCGAGCTGCCAGAGTTGAGGGAAGCCTGCCTCTCACGGACCGTGTTGAGGATGATGATGGTGCTTATGCACAAACTTCGCGGCACTGTTCGTCCGCGTAATCCGAGTAACGAGTAAGTATACTCTGGTTGTGATGTCAGTGATGCCACTACTATTTCATGGTCGTCTCCCACATATAAAATTACATCTACATATCATTCGAATGCATGTAAATTGGTTCCATATTGTGCATTTTCTAGATAGAATTTTTTTCAAAGCAGAATGACATTTTTTACCTGAATCGACAGTGATAAGAAAGTTTTGTCATTTTAATACAGTTTGCATCTTTCTTTTTCACAGGTGGTACAGGCTGGTGGCCTATCGTTGCTTCACTTGGTGGCTTCACGGGAGGCTCGGACACCGCGTTCGGAGAGTAATACCTGCCTGTACGGTACTTGCCATTAGACAACATTTCCCCAGCGACAGTGGACAATACCGCGGATTTTCCCTGGATGTGCTGCAACCGGAACTTTACAATGTGTAATGTTTATTATTTATGTTCAATTGAAATTAAGATCTAAAATAAAACCCAACATATATTTTAACAATGGTTGTTTTGATTTTTTAAATGAACCTAGTGTGTCTCCATTGAATAGTCTTCCTGTGCCTTGTCTTGTCACACCACATGTCTCCGGCCAGCATCCTCCCTCACGCTGGCCGCCCACCTTCAATCCACATAACCGTTGAACCCATATGCAGCAGACATACATATGTTATTTTGCGGGTTGGCATCAAGCCTAGGCATCCAGGGTCTCCAGGGTGAACTGCACCCATATATTCTCCTGGGACGGTGAGGTATTTATAAACTCACCCCCCTGCCTTCCATGTACTAGATCCTGCAGCCTGCCTCTTACATGCAGTTAGATGGCCTCCCCTTGGTGAGGCCCTGCGGCAAACGAGTCTTGTCTGCACGACCACCGCCCCAATCCACCCCCCGCCCTATCAAAGGCAGTTCGCAGCGGGGTACTTGTGCTGGCAAGTGGAGCTGTCAGGGAGCGATAAAGGCCAAGAGGTGCCAAAGACCATGTACACTTCAAAGTGGTCTATAGAGCATGGGTTGTTGTTCCCATGTCTACCTCCAGACCCCGTGTCTCCTGCCAAGCATCCCCCTCACGCTGGACGGCCCCCTGCAATCCACATAAGTGTGTCTCCATTCACGAGTCTTCCTGTGTCTTGTCTGCACGACCACCGCCCCAATCCACCCCCCGCCCTATCAAAGGCAGTTCGCACCGGGGTACTTGTGCTGGCAAGTGGAGCTGTCAGGGAGCGATAAAGGCCAAGAGGTGCAAAAGACCATGTACACTTCAAAGTGGTCTATAGAGCATGGGTTGTTGTTCCCATGTCTACCTCCAGACCCCGTGTCTCCTGCCAAGCATCCCCCCTCATGCTGGACGGCCCCCTGCAAACCGCATAATGCCACGACATATACACGTCATTCATTCACAAACACACCCCTGTTTCGAATTCTTTATAACCCACTTCATATTTCTAATGAGAACTTCTTTGCGCTTTGCTAGTCAACCCGTGAAGGTGCTGGTAATCTGCTCTTCGTCTCTGTGAACTTCCGTGACCACTTCGAGGAAACTCGTCAGTTTGCAACCTGTGAACTGCTCCCTGTTCTAAGACAAGAAACTACTCTGATCCCGGAATCTAACTGTTTGTTCGTCAAGGTAAGGCCATGTACCATAATCATTTTGCGTCCAATTTCTTTTCGTTCAAGACAGTACATGCAAGGAACTAGTCACATGTTCTGAGTTTAGTCAAATTATTTTTCTATTTTTTTAAAGTTATTCATGTTCTGAGTTTAGTCAAATTATTTTTCTATTTTTTTAAAGTTATTCAAATACTTATCCGCATGTGAATAACGTGTATAGTTCCAAGAACCAAAACGAACCTTGCATTGAACCTTTTATGTGTCATTTAATTTTTTAACACATTGGTATTCATAGAGAATTGTTGATCTTTACTTTTCAGAACTTTCCACAATGCCTGCCTGTTCCAATGGCGGTTGCCCTTCGAAGACACATAATAAATCTGAAGGTACTATAATGCATGTTTTCCCTAAGACAATAGATCAGATAAGAGAATGGGTCCGATTTTGCGGATATCCACCGTCTGAGCTTGAAAGTAGAGTCCTAGAAGTCTTTGCGGACAAGAGGGGTGATCGATACCGCATCTGCAGCAGGCACTTTAGCTCAGACATGTACTCCACATCATTGCTAATAAAGAAGAACACACCGCGAGCAAGGCGAAAATTGCTCTCAACCGCTATTCCCACTCTATTCGTCCACATCCCTCCACTGGTGAGTCAAGTTTACGTATTTATCTCTCGGCCTTGCGGTAGTGTGTAGCATTAGCTAACAATAATTTCCCCATTTATGTATCCACTCAATATGAAGGCGGAAGATTCTCCATCCGTGTCGTTATTGCAGTCATCAGCCACTTCAAGCGCCTATCGGGTAATCTTACTTGGCTATTCTGCCACTGACTTGTTTTAGGCATGTAAATCAATAGTTTTAATTTATCGTGTAATTATTTTACCTAATGGTACACCCTTGTACTCGTCCTCTAGTCTTTGTTTTCAGTTATAATTATTGTTATCCAAAATAATGCAAGTACTGTCTTTCAGGGAGATGCTGAGGAGTCCAACGTATTGACGACAACCGTTGATGTCACTCAGATGCTCGAGGTACGTTTCCGGACAGTTCCATCGATGGAGATCATCAGATCTTGCATTCTTGTAGCATGATTGTTACACACAATGTTTCTTTAGTTTTTAGCCATTGATATGTCCTTCTGTCGTCGCCCTCCAATGTGTCTTCTTTTTTCAATATTGTGTTCATTACTAATGAAAGTCCTATGTTTCAGGGAGTCGATGGAGCATTATTCCAAGAAGAAGGGGGAGCATGCAGTTACGGGTCGGCGCAACAGCTTGCAGAAGTGTGCACCGCAGTTACATCGTCCCTTGATGTTCTTATGCATTTCGAGGTATGGATACTGACAGTTCGATCAAGCGAGATCATATGACGTGATTACATCCGCTATACTTCCTTCTTTATTAACGCAAGTACTATGTTTCAGGGAGATGACGGAGCTTCTTCTACAAGAACATCACCCCTAGTAGTTGATGCAGATCTCTGGGTGGTGACACTTCCAACGATCGAGCAAATCGAATCATATTTACATATCCATTATTTATTTTAGACAACTGATCATTTGTGCAGGTCTATTTAGATGAGCCGTTGACGCCTGCACAAAGTTTATGTTCTTTTTAACAAAATAGAAAACCATACTAATGCAATTACTGTGTTTCAGGGAGTTACTGAAGCATCATCTTCAATAATATCATCAATGGAAGTCTATGAGGAGCCCGAGGTATGGATCTTGACAGTTCCATCTATTTAGATCAACAATGCGTGAATAATTGTCGTTTGAATGTTCTACACAAAGCGTTCATTTGTGTTTTGCAATTGAGATGTACGTGGGTATTGGTCCCCAAGTACATTTTGTGTTTTCAATATTATTATACATACTAATGAAAGTTCTATGTTTCAGGGAGTCGATGGAGCGTCAGTGCGTGATGGATGTGCTTATCATGAAAATATAGTCGTTGCAGCGCAAGAGGAAGTGGAGACATGCACACACGAGTCGGAGTTACAGCGTCCTGATGTTGAAGTTCGAGGGAAGAAAGTTTCAAAGAAAAGAAAGCAAAAGAAGGTTAGTGTCCTGGTCACTATATTATGTTGTTTTTCACTGTTAATAGTTCAATACTGTAAGTTGTGTTTAAACTGAACAACCCTTTTCCAATCTGTCCTCTAGTTGCGAGTGGGTGTACGAACTAGATCTACACAGACAGTGAAGCGAACGAGAGATGTTGCTTGTCAAACCTTTTGGCAGGGACTTGAGACTGGAGATGCATCGTGCCAATGGGAAGAATATGACGTGATTGACAACGGAGCTATACCACATCCAGCCATCGATAGTGAATGTCCTCCTGGTAGTTCGGATGCAGTCGGAGATCAATTCACAGAATCCACATCCGCAAAAACTAAGACCGCGAGAAAGTTGAAGAAATTGTTTTATTCACCCATCGCCGGAGAAGGAACAGATGTTGCAATGGAAGAGAATGAAGTGGACGACAATGAAACACCATCAATATCACTGAACATAGCGGAAGACGATATCAGAGATTCTACCTTTCATGTGAGTGACATGTCCTCAACGTTACAGGCCGAACCAGCTGGGATGCAGAGTGACAGTATAAGGAAAGAGGCCAAATTCATTGTATTCGATAGTTGTTTGATTGATATTATTATTCGGATGAAATGTGGGCATTCGGTTGGTGGGGAAGTATGTGGGGAGCCATTGATTAATGTGACTCGTGCAATTCAAGGCACTAACCTTAAAATACATGCCACCTGTACAAAATATCATCCTTTCTCATGGTCTGCACAACCCATGCTGGGGCAACTGCCAGCAGGCAATCTACTTTGTGCAGCGGCTGCACTTTTAAGTGGTTCAAGTTTTAAAAAGTTAGAGTCTTTCTTTCAGTTTGTGGGAATCCATTTAATTGCGAAAACTCAGTTCTACAAATACCAAACCGATTATCTATTTCCAGCCATTAGCGAAGCTTGGAGAATGGAAAAAATGTCTATTGATAGTACATTCGCGGGCAAACGTTTCAGGCTAGCCGGTGATGGACAGTGCGACAGCCCAGGATTTTCAGCCAAGTACTGCACCTACCACTTTCAGGACATGGAAAGTAAGAAAATTGTGAGTTCGGTGGTCGTGCAGGTGTCACAAAGTACATCCTCAGTGGCCATGGAGAAAGTTGGCTTTGTAGCATCATTGCAAGAACTACAATCGCGGGGAATGGTGATCGACTTGATAGCCACGGACAGACACGTTTCAATTGCCAAGACAATGAGAGAAGAGTACAAAAATATAAATCACCAATTTGACGTTTGGCATCTTGCAAAAACAATCAATAAAAAAATGTCGGCTGCAGGTAAAAAAAAAGATATGCAAGGTATTTCACAGTGGTCCAAGTCAATCAGCAACCATCTTTGGTGGAGCTCAAAAACATGTGGAGGGTCGTTGGAAATTCTACTGGAAAAATGGCGGTCAGTAATGCTACACTGTATCAACGTTCACCACTGGACCACAAACCAACATTTCCACAATTGTGAACATGGCCATTTGTCCACAGAGGAGGAACGGAAGAAGAAGTGGTTGATTCCTTCATCACCCACTCACTAAGCCATTGAAAAGATTGTATTTGATAAAACTATAACAAGAGATTTGAGGGGACTCACGGAATTCTGCCACACAGGAGATTTGGAGGTGTTCCACAATATGTGCCTAAAGTACAGGCCAAAACGATTGCATTTTGGCATGGAGGGCATGATAAATCGGACTCTTCTAGCGGTCTTGGCACATAACCATAATGTTGGCCGTCAACAAAGTAGGACGACTGGAACTTTAGGGACGCTTCGCTACAATAAGGCCTTCACTAAAAGAAGTAAACAATGGGTGATCAAACCAGTGTTTGAGGATATGCAATATGAGTTTATTGAGAGACTTATTGTTGATGTCCTAGATAGGCACATACATGGAGTTGTGAACGAACCTGTGCAGGGGACAACTGCATTGCCACCCAACATTGCCTCTGTTCCATGTCCACCTAAAGCAGAGCTCATTGAGAAATACACATCACGGTTTAAATGATTGTAATTTGATTGTCTGTTCTCTCGAGTCTCCTCATGTCGCAGGCCCATTGAATATGTGTAGCTATGTATTGTGTAAATAAAAGTGATTGCTCAGTGTACATGCAATGTGTCTATCCAACCTTGTTCATTTGCGCATTAAATTAAACCAAACAGTAATATAAATCATTTTTAAAAAAATATAGAATGTCTCCGTATTTATGGTTCTCTGGGGCTGCAAATGCACGCAGACAAAATGCAAAGATGGAGTGTAAATTTCAAGTCCTGTGAGATGGCCTTACACTGAATGTAGCTAACTAGGAATGTGTGCTCGTTCAAAGTGAAGGTCAGCTGCTTTGATTTTTTGCTCGAGTGCCGGAATGGCCCACGACTCAGTATAAGGTTCTATTGTTATTTGACCTTGACAGGCCGGGACCATCCCGAAAGACTTCTTTTTGGGGGTGTGGTGCAATAACGTAAGAAACGATAATGAATAAAATTTCAGAAACGATAGCCATTTAATGTTCGTTCATTAGAAGAAATAACGTCGGCATAGAAGGAGTGGTATTTCGGGGCTGCCCTACGCACAGACACAATGGAAAATGCAAATATAATGTAAGTAACTCTTTAGATGAGTTTATACCGCAATTTAATTACTATACAGTAGCTTTAAAGACGGGTTAAGTTGTACTTGTTCGTTCTATGTGGCATATTGTTTTGTACCGCGCACTATCTTGAGGAGAACCATCTCCTTTTACGGAAGCACCTCAAAACCTTCCTCTTTGCTTCTGCTTTCTCTCTCCCTCTCCCCTGCTACAACTGGTCCACTGTCTGCAACCTCGGTCCTGGGCCCTTCCACTCTCCACCTGCACTGCCTCCCTGTCAACCCCTGCACTGGGGGACTGTCTCAGTATTCTACAGCCCCCCCTTGACGTATAATACCCAGTTGCGCTGTCCTAGCTATGAAATAATTTCCCGACCTAATATATAAAATGAATAATTTTAATAAAGATCTGATGGTGAGACTAATTTCATTTTTTATGTTTTTCAAACAGGTACATCCTTCATTATTGTATGTGTCACGAGTACCAGACACCGGCGGATGGCTTTTTTAACCGCCAGTTGCTTCTCCGCGTGAACAACGTTACCACCCTGACCATTTTATGGGACGATCGCCAAGTACAAGTATGCCCTTACGCGGTACTAACGGCTAGATGCAAAATACAGACCGTTGTTGTGGCCTAGTGCCTCGTTGTTGGAACAGCCATGCGATTATCAGTGCGACCGAAGAGCTTATTTTATCGTAAACCAACACCCTGTGTACTGCACACGAATATCGCTTGCCTCAAGACGAACTATTTTGGATCGAGAGCAAAGAAAAATGCAAATCGCTGAATATTCTCTAAACATTTGATGTCCAATAAATGTACTTTGCCAAATGTACAATCTTGCCGTTTGCTTTTAAACCACAGTTTCATATTCCGAATTGTGGCGCTGTATTGTGAGATGATCTAAGACCCTGTGTACAGCAAAGGAACATCGCGTGCCTCAAAACGAACTTTTTGGAACCTGAGCAAATAAAAATGAAAATCGCTGAATATTCTCAAAACATTTGATGTCAAATAAATGTACTTTACCAAATTTACAATCTTGCGGTTTGATTTAAAAGTACAGTTTCATATTCCGAATTGTGGCGCGCTGTGTTGTGAGCTAATCTGTGTTGATTTCCGGGTTCTGTGTGGAGTCGCGTAGAAGACGCCTGGGCGCGTTTGCCTACGCAGCACAGTCACGTCACGGATAGAGGCGGGGAATATGAATGTTTTGATAAAGTCTGTTTAAGGGGCGGGGGATTTGATTTAGTGCCGCAAAAGCAGGTGAGCCAGGGCGATGGGGGGAAATGATAGGATTATCAGAAAATGGCGGCTGATTTCAAGTGCGATAATGGACGAAAAGTCGGGTAAGGTCCATAGGAAAGTTTTCTACGATCTACCGAGTTATGCTTAAAAACACATGGCCGAACCGTAGGGACAATAAAAAAAAAGTCCCGGAACTATCCTTTAATCGAAACCAAGCTTCTTGCAATTATAAGAAATAACAGATTCTATCACAAAGTTGGCTTTTTTCTTGAAGCTGGTCTGGCCGGCACACCTTTAAATACCTGTTTTTCTTTCTATATGAGATTTTTTTGTAGTATAATTGGGCCAGTTCTTGTTAGTTTTCGTGTCTGACTGAGGTTGGGTGGCGAAAGACCAAAAACCGCCAAAGGGATACAATAAATTAAAACTCCCAGAGACCTGCGCCAAATATTTTAGCATCCAAGTTTTAATTTCCACATTTCACACGGTGCCCTTCCTGATCACACGTGTTTCGGCAAATGTACCATCATCAAATCAGGGCATATTCTAAATATTAACATTCTTAATGCCACAAAGACAAAGTATATGCATTATTGAACAAATATATATATATATGGAAGAATATATATATACATCCAAACAATTCATATTCCATATGATTTTAGACAACATTCAATGGACAGAGATTGCGGGTTGGAGTAGAGAAGGATTGGTGAGGACTGAGAGAAGGGAAAATAAAAGAACAAAAAGAAATCTGTCAAATAGCTGCATTGTTTTGTTACATTCACTTTTTCAATGAATTTCACTTTTTGCGTGGTTATTATACCACAAACTTGTATGTGCTTAAAGTTTCTTACCATATGTCATTCTCAGTTCGTATTATTTTCGGTTTTAGTATTTGTCATGGGTCAAATCCCTGCGTTAATGGAAGCAACAATGCTTGTTTTATTATTACACCTTCCGTAAACGTGTTGTCATTCACTTATTCCAAAGAAATGTCTATTTTGCTTGATGTTACGCTTCCTATTAAGTTTGAGTCATTATTCCCTTATAGTATTCCGAGAGTTGCACTCCCGTTGTTAATAAGATCATACATTTTTGCAATGTTTTTAATATTCAAGGAATTCCTTCGGAACTCACTTATTCACAGTTCCGACATATCTTCACATCGTCATGATTACAAGTGCTCGTCTTTCAGTATTACGGTGCACAATGTGTGCCCTTACATGAGGCATATTCTTATTCGCGCATTTGATTACGTAACCCATTTTGAATATTGGTTGGTCCTACGTACTTTGACACATTACCAAATTAAACTCATGCTTTTCTATCCCATCATCAGCCCTGGTAACACATGCACAGCATCTTACCGTAACGGATCCCGTTGTCATGCGCGCCAGCGTTTCCTCACGGAACGCCAGCACCATGCTAACTATGTACATGTTCGTTGTCATGGTGATCCTCCAGCATTGCCACCAGTCGTCATGTTGACCACGCCCGTCCTCAGTTTCTATTATTAAATGGAACTGTCATCGTTGAACATTCTATTTCATATTAGATTCATATGACACAATTCTTTTAATCTGACCGACTCCAATGTGACACATGTTTTGGGCATTTATATATCTAATATACTAATCTCCATTTCCCCAGTATATTATATTCGAATTGGCATACAGTATTACCTAAAGTCAAATCCTGAAAAACTTCACTTACAATACCATCCTGGTTAAGTGTACCCATAGTATATTGATATTTCTCCAAGACTAAAGTATTACCTCTTCGTTGTGCTATAGTTGCGCTCCATAAACTAATATCCAATCTCGCCCATGTTTAATACGTTCCTCTGTGGATGTTTTACCTCCATTTATTCCGGACATGATAGCATTACACATGGGCATAGGACATGGGGGGGGGGGCAGGTGGGACAAATCCCCCCCACAATTTTGAGCGGGGGGATATAATGGCAGGCATTGACCCCCCCCAGAATATGTCTGTGTTGTGCACAGTGCACTGTGTCTCTGCCACTGTCTGCAGTTGCATGCAGCATGTAAATATACTTCTGTAGGCTGTGCACTTCTGAAAAGTGACTTTGCACTGCTAACACAAACCCTGATTCATGGAACTGTGTAAAGTCATTTTTGCTGTACAAAATGAGTTTGCACTGCAAAAATACAATTCGCACGGTTCCGTGAATCAGGCTTTGGGTCGGCAGTGCCGGTGCAAAGTCACTTTTCAGCAGTGCAAACTTGCAGTCACTTTCGACCGTGCAAAAAATTCCATGAATCGGGCTAAACAATGTGTCTTTACATGACATTGGCAACGACCCCTGAGGTCTCTCTTGCTTCCCCCTGGTCTCCCTTGCCATTTATGAAAACCTCCCCCAAAAAAATTTGTTGAAACAGTTTTTTTTTTAAATTGAGGCTCATGGGCTGTGGCCAGCAGCATGTGGCTCTTTGTTTCTGGAGTGGCTGGTTTTCTGATAGCTATAGCCAGTAAGATAACTCAGTGGGTTGAGTGCTCGCTGCTGCAATGTGTGTGTGACCTGCAGGTTGCAGGTTCGACTCCCAGCAAGGTCAACTCAGCCTTTCATCCTGCTGAGGTTGAAAATTGAGTACCAACACAGGTTGGGTAATATTGTATGTGTATTTGTTCTATATGAAGCGCTTAAACATAATTGCTACATAATAACGCATCATTATTGTTTGACCGTCCATCCCCAGTGATTTAGTACTATGGGCCTATACGCGCCTATATTAATGATACATATGGTGATCCATTCTTGTTTGAAAAGTATATCACTTTACAGTGATATTGCAACCATGTTTTTAGTAGTGTGCTTAGAAACAATGCTATGTGATGCCACTTCTGTTTTGTTGAGGGGTGAAAGGTTGTGATCCATCACTTCCTGTGATGTCACTTCTGGGTGGGGTCAATATACATCATGTCCTGTGATGTCATCAGAGGTCAAGCATCATGTGATGTCACTTCGCTACCCCCTGGCATTTTGATGAAATTACGTTCCTCGAAGTAATCATAGGAAACCTTTGCCACAACATTTCAACTTTGTATTTATTGAAAGCTCCTTCGCAACACAACACTTGCATTGGTGTGTTTACAACAACAGGGCCTTTTCAGCTCCTGCATTTCTGCATCACTAATCCAATGTTTTGCTGGGTTCATGGTGTCATGGGAACATAGCTATTTATTTATGTATGTATTGGGTATTTGAAAAGCGCCTGGACAGAAAATGGTGTTTCAAGGCACCACAACACAAAAAAGGAGGCAGAGGACAGGGCAGAAAACACCAAGGACAGTCCTACTAGGCCTTGCTGTTAACAATATAACAGCTGGAAGCTGCTGTCTGTCAGACATCAGTGAGATAATAAGTCAGTAGCGCCTGACCCTTATTCACATATCCTGATTCCTTCTCTTAAAATATCTCGGTGAAGCAACTGCACATGTTTGGGCAACCAGTAAGGCTTCAAATAGAAAAGTATCCAAAGCGACCTTCATTATAAATTCCACTCAGCCTCATGGAACGTCACCAGTCCGGAACCCAAGGTTTTTAGGTCCTTTAATCACTGCATACTCAGTTGAAGTTCTGTCTCATTCAGCTGCAGTACGGCCCAGAATGCTGCAAAACATGCTCGCCTACACCAGCCTACGCCAGCTCCCACAGATTGTAGGCACACAGCTGAGAAATGGATTTTGCGGCTGCCAATGTTCTATTGGTATAATCAAAATGTTGAAACCAGGTTCGTGCTCAGCCACTCGATTTATAAGCACTATGTGTGTCCGTCACTGAAGTCCTGGTCAAAACAAACATTGGAAAAGCCAGCAGTTTTGGCTTGTGTACAAGTATTAGGCATTTGCCAAGCACTGCTGTTAGATGCCCAGGTACTCATACCACAAGTGACTTTGCTGACACGAAAGCCCAAACTGTTGGCATTGCCAATGCTTGTTCTTTTTCAAATCAATTAGGATAAAGTCAATAGAAGAAGATATTGTGTGAGGACATGTAGTCTATTGGTGAAAGTAAGGTGCAAGCACTTATATGTGGGTCTTCAAAAATAAGTTCTTGACGGTAGCATAAACATCTGCAAAAAAACATTTGAATAAAAGAAGCTTTATATATTGTGGGATAGGGGATGGAAGCATAGGGAAACCTGAGGCTGAACAGGGCAGTTCCTGTATATGTAGCCCTACTTTATGTGACGCTAATGCAGGTTTTGGCTAATGGGTGGACTGATGCATTCTACTCACAGGTGTGGGCAACAAGAGGCCTGCAGTGAAGGAAATTGCATTATCTTGGACCATGTGCTTTGGTTGGATTGAGCCCGCTAGCACAGGAGCTGAGATTGAAACCAGCTGCAGTGCTGCAAAACACTGCGGTTTGGTGGTCCTCAGGCACCTCAAAGAGGAAGGGAACTTTTATTTTTATATGGGAGCACAGCTTTTTGTTATTTTGTGGACATAGAATACCCTATAGGGATCGGACTCTGCATTTGACACCCTTCTAGGAAGGACTTGGAATGAGGGAGCCATATGATGTCAAGCAATGACAAAAATACACACCTCCTCTTCGTACACATATTTGAGCAATGTCTCACATGCACTTTGACCACCATTGAAGGTTCCACACTATACATCAAAAAAGCCCCTGCATGGCAAGCCTCAGCTCATCTCCCAGCAACCATCAATGCCAGACCCCCATGACCTTGTGTGGAGATTGGTGCAATCAACTCACTCTTTCATGGATCGCCTCCTTCTTGTCGACATCACTTGCACCCGCCATTTGCACCACATCCATCATGCAGCGATTAACACTTTCCACCACCCCATTACTTTGTGGCGGTACAGCGCTGTCTTCCTGTGTTTCATACAACATTAGTACCCGGCGAGGGACAATCAGAATGAAAGGACCATTATGATTGGTCCTCGCTGGGGCATTACCCGACCGGGAATGAATGGATTCATTCCTTTGTCCCCGGCAGGGGATGTGGCACCCCCTCAGAATGAAGAGGCTCGAAGTGGGGCCATCCCCGCTCCGAGCCTCCACACGGCTGGAGGCTGCCTTCGTCCCCCGCTGCGGATTCAGGTATGTTTTCTTTGTCCTCCCTCCCACCATAACTTACCTTCTGCCTGCTTTGTCCCCATTGGGGGACGATGGCAGCCTCCAACCATGTGGAGATTCGAAGCAGGGACACTTCTGTTCCCAGCATGTCCGTTCCAGATGTCCGCCTTGCAAAGGGAAAACAGACTGTTTCCCTTTCCCGGCAGCCATTTTCTTGGTTGTTTTATTTTTCTGTCCCGAAACACTGCAGCGTTTTGGGACAGAAATGCTTTCAGTGCTCCGGTCACACAGATCTTGCGGGCTGGGGTACTAATTGTTATATGCCCCTCGCGGCGGGGGCATTACTGACTCTGGTTATAGGCCCGATCAAATCGAGGTCCTTAACGAAGGCCCAAGGCCATTACCTGAGTCTGTAATGCCCCGGCCGCTCAGGGCATGTTGCTTAATTGTTCAAGATACATTTCTACCTCCTTAGTCACAAACTGTAGACTGTTGTCACACAGTGCACTGGCTGGCTGGGTTGGGCTGTCACCGAAAACACACAGAGCTCTCACTCCAACAGCCCGCTGCACTCCCTGTTCCGCTATACAGGAAAGAGGGCTTTTTAATGCTTCTGCATGGCCTGGTGCCACACCTAATAGACACTGGGGGTCATTACGAGTACGGCGGTAGGGGGTTAATGGCACCAGTAAGGATGCCGGTGCCGTTAACCCCCTACCACCGCATTCCGAGGTTCCTTAGCAGGTCCCACTAGGGCCGGATGGTTTTACCACCTGCCCTTAGCGGGACACGTTAAGGGACCAGGGTGCTAATAACGGGCCCGCTATTTGTGGGCCCATTATTAGCTCCTTCCCCATTCCCATTGAGCCCTATGGGGGCTCAAAGGAGAATGGGGAATGGTTTTTGGAATGGGGACTTACCGGGTCCGCAAGGGTCGGACTGTCCCGGTAAGTTCCCATTCCGACACCACGGACCCGGACACGGGTTTGGAGGCAGCCATGGTGCTCTTAGCACCATGGCTGCCTCCAAACTTGTAATGACCCCCACTGTGCCAGGTGAGGGGATGCCTTCAGTCCTTCCCCAATAGTTTGATCCTAACTGCAGTACATGCTGTTAATGGCCTCTGGAATTCACTAAGCTATGCTTAGAGCGCGGAGGGCCTGATTTAAAAAAAATGTTGTAACATTGAGTGTCTGTCTTAAGCCACCTCTCCAATATTCACATCACACATTAGATTAAAGCGCTCCTTTAGGGGATATGGATTTGTGAACAAATGTTCATGATCATCACTCACTACAAAATCATTGGCAGATCATTTTACTCTGTGGTTTCTGTCTGCAGCACAGTCCCCGTTCAGAGGGTTGTAAAGCTTGTGAGATTTGTGGACAAGGAATAGTGGGTGGACCCCCAATCTTTTTGGGACCAGCTATGCTCAGGCCATGAAGCCTTTTGACCTGGGAAGTGGTAACATTTTTTACGTGAACTGAGCCTTCTGAAGTAAGACGATAAATTGAAGGATTTTATAATCTGAGCTGCATTTCTTTTTCTTAATTTTCTTTTCTTCTTTACTCTTGTTTTATACAGTGATGATATGTGTAATGTAATACGTACTGCTATTTTAATTAAAATTTTGTGAAAAGTCGAGTTATTTGACTAAAACACAATAAATAAAAGAAAAAGTAAAGTCTGCAAGGTGTCCCCTGTACCCCCCAGATTTGATGTGTCTCCTACTCCCCTGGCGTTACATCAGTTGGGTTCATTTGTACAATTCCTTATATCCCTAAATCAGACAGCTGAAAACCATTGTTTTGATATTGCCGATATCGATGAGCAACCCATTCCTATTCGTGTATCGCTAGAGGCCATCTCACTTCCGCTGCAGGACATGCCAGGTTGTTGCTAGATAAACTGCTTTATGTGCATATAAAAACGGGATTTTACCGACCAATGTTTTTTCTTCATTGAAACACATAATTCTGCTCAAAGAATAGTGGTACTTAACTGACATAAATCAAAAACAAGAGAGGGACAAGAATACAGCCCTGCTTTGTACCAGCCCTGCTTGAACCACTTCAAGAAAACTTCCGATCATCAGAATGTCAGGTCATTTGAAGTTTCTAGAATCACCACACTTTGTTGGTGATTCCAGGTAAAAAGGATTGAGCAGCAGGGTGTGTGGAGGGGGGTGACAGGCTACTATTCCATGCAAGACTCTAAAACATGACACAGTGCCCTGCCTTTTCCCGATTCTTCTCATCTCGACTGTAGGGCCAGAAATATGAAAACAATGTTTTTTACTATTTCTAATAGAGGCACTCCGGTGCTGGAAATAGAAAACAAAACATGACTTCCATTAGTGGCTCTCACCTGGAAGCCTGAGGCCCACCTGTTCTCAAAATATGTTGTTTCAAAGTTTTGCATGGTCAAGCCACGCACTCCAAAAAGACATTAAAAAAATCTTCTGTTTCCAATGTGAGGCCTGACGAGGCTATCAGCATACGTTTTTTTTTTATATTGTAGTGCATGGCTCACCCATGCTGGACACAGAATAAAAACTGTATGCAGCCAGTGTGGGTCCTCTAGTCACTAGTGTAGTCTCTCCTGTATTGGGCATGTTTGGGGTTGTGAGGTGGTTGTAACACATGTGATCATTGCTCACTGGGGGGGTGGTAGGTATACACGGTTGGTGGTCTCTGAGGTGGGAGGGTGGAAACCTAGGCATGTAGGGGGTCATTGAGGATTTGCGAGAGGACTGGGAGCTCCCCAAACGTCTCATGAATATATACGGGCCATTTATCAAGATGTTTATCAATGACTACCTGAAAGCAGCCTTTAAGAAAATTGGCTCTGTTAACTACCCCCGCCATTTAATTTTGAACAAAGTGAATGTGTTGAATTATAATTGCTTAACTGGAAATGGAGAATTAGTGTGAAGCGATTTTGACTTCCTCTGTTTCCAGGAGATTTGGCTGTCTATGAAACCAATGATGGATCGCTTTACCACATCCCTGAAACCCTCAATAAAAACTACTGTGGGGCGTCCTAGTATGGGGTTATTGACTTTGATCAGGAGTGGTGGTACGTTCAAAGTTATTGAAGCAAAAAAAGTTGGTCCAAGTGTTCACAAACAATGCTGTTAAGTAAGGTCTAACAGACCACAAGAAAAGAGACCTGTAGACATTTGACTATAACCAATCTATATTGGAACACATCAATTATAACAACAAAGCAGATGAAAGATCAAATGGCAGGATTAATCGATGAAGCGTACATGTGGGATGAACCGTTGATAATTGTGTGTGGAGACCTCAACCGATCCTGTGTCAATAAATAAGGGAAATTACATAAGAGAAGAAGCCAACAGAGCCACAGCACAAGAACAGAGGGGCCTTTTGTGGATGGATCCTATGGAAAGCAGGGACCTCCACATTATGAATGGCCAATTTGAAAAAGTAAAAAACTGTAAACCGACATGGAAGAGAGAGGACCAGGCATCGGTGATTGTTTACGTATTTACTTGAAGAGACCTGACAAATTTCATTGGCTCTTTACAAATTATAATGACAGCAGCGAGTGACCATAACCTCCTCAAACCTTGGAAGGATAAATTGTGAAGACCTACACACAAGATGAACTATGTCGTAGAATCAGTAAATAACGTATGTCGTCTGAAAATGAGTAAAAGGGATGTAAAAAAAAGCAACAATCACCTACTCAGAATTTAGTGCAAGATGGACGGTACTAAACACTTCTCAGATCCTAGAATATTCACCAATTTGAAATGTATTTATGACTAAGAAAAAACTTTGAAACCACTAGTGCTATCATGCACTGGCATGCCTTTGACCCAAAAATAAATGACAAAATGGGAGTACTTCGAGCAGCCATCAGACGCCTGAAACTAAGCAACTGTATAAGTAAGGAAAAAGATGTGAGAGGTTTGACGAACGACTATAAAAACTGCCTAAAATGACACAAGTGCTCCATGACACAAAAAGACACAGAAAGCATGATGAGAGCAATATCTAAAAGAAGTGCAGCAGATATTTGGGGCCTCGTGAAAGTTGCAAACCAACAACAAAAGGAACTACAAACAAATGGGCTATTGGAGGCAGAATGGAACATCCATTTTATGAATTTATACTCAGCACTGGATCGAAAGAACCAAAATGTATTCAAGAATGACCACCCCAGGAGTGTGCCAAATGATGAAGAAGACTTAATTGAGCTAATAAAAAGCACCAATGCCTCACGAGCACCGGGGCCAGACAGTATCACAAACATGGATCTAAAAAGAAACCCTGAACAATGGGCCACCCTATAGAGTGTGATATTTGAAAACATAAGGATTACCCAGACTATCCGTCCATCATGGAAAACTGCCAATGTGATACCAATATATAAGAGTGGTGATAGGGAGGATCCAAATAACTACTTCCCTATCGCCCTCTTAGATGTCATGGGTGAAATCTATTCCAAGCTCCTACTGAGGGGGTTGAACAACTAGGTGCAAGAAGAGGGCCAGCAAGGTATCTTTCAAGCTGGCTTTGTAAAAGGGCTGGGGACAACACCACCAATGTTTGTATTATCACTGCTGAAAGAGAAAGTTCAAACAAACTGTAGAATATACCTGGCTTTTGTAGAGCTGGCAAAATATTTTGATAGCATAAACAGACAGAAATTGTGGGATAAGCTAAGAAAATGGCAATGTCTGGAAGACCTTGTTGAACAGCTGATGGTTCTGTACACAGATACTACTCTAAGAGTGTGCCTGAACACTGGAGGATGGCTATCGGACCAAATTCCAAATAGACGGGGTGCCAAACAGGGGAGCCCCTTGACCCCAGGCCTCTTTAACTTATATATCTCAGACTTGGGCCCCTCTTCTCGGAAGAAATCGGGTGCTTCCACCCAAAATAGGAGGAGAAAAGGTGAGCCGCCCTGTATACGCCGACGATCTGTTGATCCTAGATCACAAAGCAAATGGACTTCAAAAGCAGCTAAATGTGCTTGTGAACATGATCTACAAATGAATACTGAGAAAACGAAAATATTGGTCATGGAGCGAGGTGGAAGTAATAAGAGGAAAACATTAAATGGTTTGTGGATGATATTCTGAGAGAAAGGGTGGAAAGTTTCAAATACCTGGCGATGAAGATCTCCAAGAGTACAGTAGAAACCCATCACTTCCTGGTTTTAAGAGCTAAAGTGAAAATGCTGGCAAACCAAGCTCTTATCTTAAAAAGGATGTTCTGTCACTACTCAATACTCCTGTTATTGGACTTCTATGGAGCGAAACTGGTGGCAACGCTAACATACGGTGCAGACTCTCTCCTGTGCTTCCCTGAGAAAAACTGGGCAATCTTAGAGGGCATGTTTTGGAAGAGAGTACTGGGTCTCCCAAGATTGATTCCAATATAAGTACTCATAAAATAGTTTGGACTTGTATCTTTGAAGGCAAGAGTGGGGTAGAAATCACTGGCTTTCTTTTGCAAATGTCTAAACAATGAACCTGGGACTCTGCTTTGTTTACTAGGAAACGAGATAGAGAGAGGATCGAGCATGATGGTGAAAGGCTGGAATAACACATGCTGACACCTACTGGACGAACTCAACATTTCAACAGAGGAACTCTGGTTAAACCCCAACAAAGTAAAATGGAAACTGCAACAAAGAGATTGGATCATGACATGCAATGAGGCAGCCAAGTATCAGATGTTTAAAAATGTAGCGCAGGACACTAAAGCTCTAGGGACTTTATCATCTCACCTGAGGACATTTCTGGACCCATGATACAGGGTGCAATTCATGAGAATTTGATTGAACCTGTGCAAAATGAAAGAGATACTTTCGGTAACCACTAAGGGCCTGCAAAGGAATATGGTATGCAAGTTTTGTAAGAAAGATGGTTCAATAGAAAACCTGCAACACAAGTTTACTATTGGTCGAGCCTTAACAGCAACAAGGACGCGGTATTTCAGCAAATTCATCGAGGAGGCTCCATCTTTCTCAGCAGAGGTATGGTGGACTGTTCTACTTAGATGAGGAAAGACTTGTTGGACGATAGCATCAGTTACATTTTTTAAGTTGATATTTGTGAACCCGCCGTCAAGATAACTTATGGACTGAAAGAAATAGTAGGCATTTCGGAAACTCTTTTTATAATTCTAAAAGTTTGAATAAAGTAAAATGCAATAAAAAAAAAGGAAGTTTCACCACCTCCCTACCATCAACCCCCTGGGTCTGGCATGTGTCTGTTTTGGTCAGTTAGTTTAAAATATACTGGTTGACAGAGGGCAATTCCAGTTTATAAAGGCTGACAAAAGTAAAAATGATATTCTTAATATACATATGGTATTTTGGAACGTGTAGAGTGACAACGTTCTAATTTCCAACAACTGCTCTGTAATGCTTTCAATCTTTAAATTCACCTAAAATTTTCCATGTAAAAAGCCACATGATGTCACTCCGGGAGCCTGGTGTGGATTGCTTTACTTTTTAAAAACATTAAAACGTGTTTTTGTCTCATAAAAGTATGATTTCAAGTGCACTAGAGACTTCACTGTCAGAATAGATCCAGAATGTACTAATCTGTCATCATTTGGTAGTTAAAGAAAATAGTAACTTTGAAAGTGTTTAGGTACAAAAATGTTTTCACGGTTTTTTTTCAGGAAGTGTTGAAGCATGACTGTTCATGGTGCTTCTTAAATTAGGGTACAAGTGAACCCATGCAAATTCCTCCCAGCTAGAAGTGAGAAAAAATGTGGTAAAGTGTCTAAATTGACACTTTGCTCAAATCCTGGCTTCACCCCTTGACTAATGAGTGTGATCCTGTGCAAATCATTATCATGTCATTATGTATTATCTTGACAATATTACCGTGGAGGTGGGTAGGCAGGATGCCAGTTATGTTTTTTTGTTAAGGGGCGAGGCCAGGAGAAGCAGGATGCCAGGTACAGGTGTTGTGGTATGGGGGCTGAGGAGGCAGGACACTGGGCTTGGGTCATGTACTGCCTTGGCTGCTATTAATCCCTTATAGCCAGCCCTGAAACCTTGCTCAGCCCTATCGATGACTTCCCATGGGGAGCATGGGACGGGTACTTCAGAGCAGCAGAAGAGAGGACTGGTTGACCTGAGTGATCAGAGATCGATATGATATTCTCTGAAGGTGTGACAGTGTCAGGGTCTTGACCCTACTAGTGGGGGAATGCGATCCCTCCCGACCTGGGGTAGGCAGCCTACCAGGGTGTACACCAGAGTCAATCCAACCCTAGAGATGGTGTAAGGGATTTGGGAGGGACCCAGTTCCTGGACCCCTTGTTTGCGCTTGAAATGCCTGTGAACGTTGTTCCACTATTTGTTACACTCTGCCATGCAGCCTCATGTTTGGCAAAAGTCTTTTCTTCTCTACTGCAGAACTACCAGCTCCAGAATGCTGTGCCTCACCAGCGGGGAGCTTCAGGAGCAGGAACGCTGATGCCGTACCCGAGTCTCACTCCCATCATCACCTCCAGGGTACCAGTCAGAATGCAGATTTCCCGGGCAGCAGAATGGTGGTGTGAGAAACCAGAGAAGATGGGGCAGGGCATCAGCAACACTACGTATGCCGCAGTGGGAAAAGTGGTCAGGATGAGAAGGGGTTTTAAATATGTTGGCCACAGTGACCAAGCCCCAAGGGAAATAGAGGATCAAACTAGGCCCGAGATGTCAGTTGGAAGGGAAGACCAAGCAAACTGAAATGCTTGTATTTAAAAGACCTGTATGGCCAGAAGTGGATAAGGGGTGTGTGTTCAGGTGAGCTCGGTAGTGGAGGTGATGGACTGGGAGATAGGCACATTACAAAACCTGAGTACAGTGTTGAGGACTTGTTGGAGATTGTGGAATAGCATGCAAGTGAGCTATTATGTGTAAGAGAGAGTTAAACCAAGTATGAGAGTGGCCTGAGGCTGTTGTGAGAATGCTTGAGAATAGGGAAGAGAGAGTAGAGTGGGTTTAATAGGTGAGACTTGGCGAGGGAGAGAAAGTGTGAAAGATAGCGTGCAAGTGAGGGTGGAAGAGACTGTAGAAGGATGTAGAAGTAGATGTTGGGCATAGGAGAGAGGAGTAGTAAGAGGGATAGAGGGAGCAACGAGGAGAGTGTGAAACATCAGACGGACAGATGGGTAAGGGGAAGATAGGGAGAGAGAGTAGAGATAAGGTTGAGAAAGGTCAGAGGGGAAGAGGGCAGGAGAATAAATGAAGATAAAGGGAGAGAGATAGAAGAGAGAAGGGTGTGCAAAACAGAGGGGGAGGAGAGAGAACAAGAGAGAGAGAGATAGAGAGAGAGAGAGTACAGGACGTGAAGAGAGATTAAGAGAGTAGAGCAAAAGAATGGGAGGAGGGAGTAGTAGCGGAGAGAGCAAAAGAAGAGAGAAAGAGAGAGAGAGGGGAATAGGTGAGGGGGAGAGAAATAATAGGGAGAGGAAATAGAGTGTGAAGGAAAGTATGAGAGAGAAGAAAGTGTGTGAAAGAGCAATCATAATGTTCATTGGCAAGGGGAACAATAGAGTAGGGTGCCATTAGTGCTTCCCCGAGGTAGACAGACAGAGTAGGCAAAGGCCTTTAGGCCATCATTTTTAGTCCAGTTTAGTATTATATAGTGAGGGCTACCTGGCGTTAGTTTCAACTCAACATCTGGGAAGAGTGGAACGAGCCCACTGAAGGTTGATGATTAGCCCAGGGGCTCTCATTAGTCTGAACCTCCTGCAGTCCAGTTTCAAACCAGTTGTGAACACTACATCCTGGAACTTACCTGAACAGCTATGGATAGAGATGTTTGGGAAATAGGACTAGCTATAGACTTTCTGAGCCTGGACTCAGAGGGGTTGGATGATGTGTGGGAGTCTGTGGAGTGGGCAGGCTCTCTGACCAACAGAGAAGATCAAGTAGGCTCCAGGGTCCTGGCCCAGGAGCATAGGGGAACACATCTGTGAGGCCTGGAAACTAAAAAAAACAATTGTTGCCAGTGTAAAAAGATTATCAGCCAACCAAGATACTTCAGATTTTGAGGAGTAGAGTGTTTCCACTATTAGGGATGAAGAAGATGAAACCAAAGTCCAAGAATCACTACGGTAAATGTCTGAATTAGAAGAAATAAGAGCCACTTCTACCAACATGAAGGATTTGCAAAGGGTAGTGGTAAAAAGGCACATAGACATACATCAATAACATCAGGAGATTCTTAGATCTCTAAAAGTATCCTTCTCTGTCAGATAAATTCAACAGGGGATCCCACCCACCGTCCTCAAAGAGTTGAACAATGGAGAAGAACGTACAGCCTTTTTTGTGAACTTTGAAAGGGTCGCTGAGAGCGCTGAAAATGTTATCTTAGGTTACATGGTGATTTTAATTTGTGGTCCTGTCATAGTGATGACCATCAGGCAGACTCTCTTCTTTCTTCCCTCCAAGCCATTGGCTTCGACTCAGTGGATTAAACATCCCACTCACGTAGAAGGCCATATCTTGGATTGGATCCTTACCTATAACATCACAATGTCTTCCATCGAGATATCACCATTTCCATGGTCACCTTTATACTGATGCTGCCCTCAAAACCCATATAATTGCACATTAACCCTAGAATCACTACTAAGGTCAGGAATATTAATAACAATTCATCTGCAAAATTTGCTGATACCATCTGACCACTTTTGGGCAATCTGTTACCCTCAACGGATGTTTATGTTCTTACAAACCAGTTTACTGATATTACCGCGTGTGTTATCGATACAATAGCCCCTCTAGTGATTAAAACATGTAAATCTGAAACCCTCAGCAAAACTTGGTTTACCGACAATATTGCTGAGCTTAGGAAGGCTAAGAGACAGGCAGAAAGAGTATGGCGGAAATCTCCTGATCATCTGACCCTGTCCTTCTATCAGAAGGCGCATACAAACCTCTTGGTTTAATACTCTCAAAGAGAACTCTACTCAATACTCATAGATTTTAAAGGCAAAACCAGTACCTATTCAAATATCACCACTGATGATCGCTGGTGTGCTGATATCTAATTAGGCTTCACTGCTAAACTTGATTCCCATCAAGCTAATATTGAAGCCTTATCCACAATATCAGTGCCCGATAACAGTGAGGGTATCACAACTGAAACCCTTCTCCTTAATATGAACATAAAGAATGATGAAAACATCCCTATTGCTAACCCCATGACTATAACTCAGTTCCGATTCTGTGAAATAACCAAAGAGGATTTGATCAAAATCGTTAGTGGCCTCAAACCTACATCCTGCCCCGGTGACACAAGCCCGGTCAGTGTTGTTAAGAAAGGCCTTATTTGTCTTCCTCCTCTTATTACTAATATTACCAACTCCTCTTTTTCTCAATTCTACAGTACCATTCTGTTTGAAAAATGTATGGATCAATCCAATTTAAAAAAAGAAAACCTTGGACCCTTCGGCTATGAATAATTACTGACCCATCACCAATGTTCCCTTCTTGCTGAAGGTTTTAGATAGAGTTGCATATCTGCAGTTCCAAAACCGCATATAAACTGGCAACCTACTGAGGCCCTTGCTATCTGGCTTCCATGCCAGACATGACACAGAGATGCTATGCTTGACCTAAGAGCTAGCCTGACAAGTATTGTGGACTCAGAACGTGTGGCCCTCCTTATGTTGCTCAATCTCTCGGCCGCGTTTGATCTTATTGGTCACATGTTTCTTCTGGAGAGAGTGAAGAGAATAGCTAACTGCATGGAACCGGCACTTGCCTGACTCGCTTCCTTCTTGGGACCTAGATTAGCCAGGGTGACTGTAGACAGCTATCAATCTCCCCCCGAATCAGTCACTTGTGGTGTTCCGCATGGCGCTTCACTGTCGCCTACTCTGTTTAATCTTTATATCCGTCTACTCCTTGACCTCCTGGATGAGAATGGTATTAAATACACCAATTATACTAAAGACATCCAGCTGGTCATTGAGTTGACTGGGGATTATAACGGGCACTCTGACACCGTTGCAGTGGTCTATGACATCATCCAAAAATCGATGAATAATAATTCTCTTGCCTTAAATGACAGTAAGATAGAGCTCATGCTAGTGGACTCCAGCAAGCGATTTCCCAAATTATGTGCTAGATATAGTCAACTTACTTTATCAGGATATATTATCAGAACATGCTCCTGTGTAAAACCTCTTGGTGTATATTTAGATTCTAATATCAATATGAAAAAGCATGTTACGCACATTAAATCTACATGTGGTTACACCACCAAACGTATCTGGTAGAACAAACCATAACTGTCCAATACTAATGTTGCATCTCTAACAACGGCACTAATGCATTCCAAGATAGACTACTGTAATAGTCTATTTTCTGGAACTACTAAGAACAACTGAAGACACTTCAGACTGCTCAAAATAATGCCGTGAGATCAGTATGTGGTGTTGAACGCAGGACTCATGTCTCTCAGGCCCGATGTTCTCTGCACTGGCTTCCGGTGAGACATTAGATCTCTCACAAGTTGCTCTCTCTGACCCATAAATGTATTCACCATCAAGCCACGGTGTATCTGACTAGTAGAATCCACAGGGTTTCCATTGTATGATCTCTACACTCCAATGGTCACAATAAACTTCTTCAGCTTCGCCATAAGCATCAGTCCTTTGGCGCTACTAGCTTTGACGTATGTGCACCCGGCCTCTGGAATTCATTGCCTTTGGAGATAAGAAGAATCCCTGATTGTCACCTGTTTAAAAAATCCATCAAAACCCACCTGTTTAACTCTGATGACTGAATCAAGGATTTCTCTTTTGATCTGTCTCCTATGAATGGGCTTCTCCCTGGATTCCCCTTTCTTTCTTTCCTTTCTTGTAAAGTCTTTTGCGCACTGAGGCCTTTGAGCGTGTTGGCATTGCAAAAATTCATAGTAGTAATAAAAATAATAATAAGTAGGTAATTGGGCCAAACATATAGCACCCCTTTGTTACTGGAGAAGACCAACAGGTCTTCCATGTCCTAAATCCAGAGGGAACACCATATGAAGATCTAAAACAAGGCATCTTGGAGAGTCTGGGGCATGGTATAGAAAATTACCAGTTGAGGAAAACACATATGAGGCTACAAAAAGGCAAAACAACTAGCCTACTCAATGCGGGACATGCTGAATACATTTCTGGGGTGGAAAATTTATGATGAAGAACAGGAAATTCTAATCCTTGAACGGTTTACAGACTCACTAGCCCCATACCTCCAACAGGTGGTATATCAACTTCATAAGGCTTCACTAGCGGAAGCCATCCAGACAGTGAACACCTACCAGAGAGCCATGCATTCCCATAATCAGCCCCTAGGATCAACAAAGCCCAGAGATACAAAACCTATGAGTCAGGCAAGAGAGTGGAAATTCAGCAGGGGAGGTCCAGACTCTTCTTGGAAAGCATACAGCACCAATGGGTCCAGAATATCAGAATCGAGCCAAGGCAATACCCTGACTGTGCAGAGAAAATTAATGTTTTACCTGTTTTAAACCTGGGCATATCGCCTGATTTTGTTCTGACCATATAGAAAAATAACCTACGGAAATTCTGGCCCTAATACCAGAACCTGAGGAAGAACACTTAGACGACCACCACCCAGAGGTGGAAGAAAGTACGAGCCTCATGGAAAAATCTCTTGGTCGGTCCCTGGACAGAGAGGCGTATCCTGATACAGCATTTTGGGTGCTCTATTCCATGGGGGAGGCAGACAAACAGTTACACATATCAGTAAGTAAAAAAAAAACAGGGAATGCATCCCATAGCTTTTCTTCACTCCAGGAGTTGATGCACTGCTGTGCCAACCGATATTGCACTCCTAGATGAACTGGGTCCTTCCATCAGATTGTCTGTTCCATGGTGTCATGAATCTCCAACCTCAAATGGAATTGATCATTGAAATACTCAATCTACACATGAAAGTACCAGTCATTGTAATGCCATGGTTGCCAGAAGAAGAATTGATTGGTACTGACTTTCCAAAATTTCACTGAATTGTTGCAATTATGGAGACAGAGGAAGATAGAAAGGAAAATAAAGGGGGGTGATTAGTAGAAGGGATGGAGGCATGTGACAGTGGGAGGATATTGACCCTTTTGGGGGGGGGTGGGCACAGGGATCCTACCGTCTTTGGGTAGGTGGACTTCCAGGGCGTACACCAGAGCTGTCCAAGATGCAGGATGAGAGAGTTGAAAGGGTGCCTGGCCCTGGACTCCCTAGCTGTCAACCTTTTACCGATATCTGTTACATAATGTCTTGCAGCCTCATATATGGCAAGGGTCCTTTCTTCTCTACTGCAAGACTACCACCCCCAGAATGTAGTTCTTCACCAGTGGAGAACTCCAAAGGTGGGAACGCTGGCACTGCACCTGTGTCTCACTCCTATCATCACCTCCAAGGTACTTGGTAGAATGCAGAATTCCTGGGACAGCAGGATAGGGACATGAGTGGCCAGAGAAGTGAGAAGACGGCATCAGCAACACCATGAATGCCGCTGTGGGAAAAGGGTTTGTGAAGTAGTCCAGAGAAGCAGGGGTTTGCACCACAAATCACAGCTTAGCAGAGTACCTAGGGCCCATCAAACCTTTCCCTGGCACTGATGGAGGACTCAGCCATGGGGCAAAGCAGAGCTGTGTTTTATTTTCCAAACAGACAGGGATCATACAGGAAACACAAAAATCTCCAGCAATCACAGCTCCTGAGCCTGTGTCACAAGCTGTTATCCTGAAGGGACATCACAATCTCTAACCCTTCCCCAAAAACCTAAGAGCCAGCTCTATTGGGTAGCTCAGGTAATAACACCTATGGATGTCCCCCATATGAGTAGTCTAACTGATCCTTCCATGTCAGGTGGGTTTGCCTGAGACTTCCCCAACAACTATCTATTACATTGCTGCAGGGTTGCAGGACTAGCATTGGTCATTTCCCCATTACACACCACCCCAGGATTTGGGCTCTCTGATTGGCTGGATTGGGTCTCCTCGGGCCTGGGACCCTGCCCTGATCACAGCGCTAAGTGTACCTTCTCAAAGTAATGAGAAAGATTGTGTGTCCCACTCGCTGCCACTGATATCACCACCTACCCTGGGAGAGTGCATGCAGGTTGCAATGTTCATTGGGCAACACATGTAACAATTCTGTCTGTCTTTGCTAGGAACCGCTTCTCTTCCCACCACTGGTAAATGGCCATTGTTTGGATTGACTGAGTCACGTGGGTGAGGAGCGCAAAAGCGAGATTTTGGTCTGCAATTAGAGAGGATTTATTCTGTTATTTTGCAGGTGACTCTCTTCCCTGGGAGCCAGAAATATTCCATCCGCCCTTGTCCTTGGCTGCGAGCACTGGCCCTGTGCTTCATGCTGCAGAGTTTGCATCTCTTCGTCCCTTATTCTGAGGCCTGTGTCTTCATGTGAATGCACTACAGTCATTCTATGGTTTCCCTACATATATATTATAGTATCATCCTTAGGGGTCATTAGTATTCGGCTCTTCCAGGTTCCTTATACGTCCCTGTAGTTCCATATGGTTAGTTTCAGTGAAGCGGTTACAAGATTGCTCTGTGTGACCTTTTTCTTTCTTGCGTTTCTGCATTTGGCTAGTGAAAAGAAATAAAAATGGCTTTTGACAGTATATACATGTATCTGTCCTCTACCGAACTGTGTATGCATGTTCTTTGTGTGTGCATGTGTGTGTCTGCGTATCTTTGTGCATGGATGTGAGTTTACTTTGTGACTAACGTTACTATGTTGTGGTGTCACTAGTGACATCAGCACGGCTGGATATTTATCATTAGTCATCCTTCTCCAGTGATGGGGCACCTGTATCCTCGAAGACACCAGCTGGATAGGGTTTGAACGGTTGCCTAAGAGAATATCTGCTCACATATGTGGAATGTACTGGTCCACCGGGGGGTTGGCCAAACAGCAACTGGCATCTATCATTTCTTGTCCTTAGGGCAGTCATGTGAATAGGAAACACAAGGGCCCTGTCCCAGAGGAAACAGCGGAGCAACATTGACCTGAGTGGGCAGGTGGAAGCGTGAACCAATGGTGAGGTGATATACCAAGCAAACAGGAGGCTCCCCGGTTATAAAAATACTTGCATGCCCAGAAGTGGATGAAAGATGTTTGGGTGAGGTCAGGTGGAGCTGTGGCAGACCGAGAGACCAGGCAGAGAATGGAATGTGGAGGACAGTCCTGAGCACATGTTGGAGATTGTGAAATCTACTACATGTGATGTATATGCTGTGTAAGAGAGAGTGGTATGTTAAGTGACTTCAATTCAGCACTCCAACTTAGTCAATGCCTAGTCTGGGATGCCCAAGGGAAGCCCATATTTATATATTCTTATGACAAGTTCATAGATCTGGATGATAAACCCTTGTATAACGCCCCTCTCTTTGAATCCCCCTGACCTCACTAAGCCAAGAAGTAGGTTTGTTTTGCAAATTAAAGGATTTATTTTACAAATTAAACAATATATATTTATCAGACTTTTATAAATAAATTGATATTTGATAGCACACTTATGAATATGACAGTGATCAACAATGGATAATATTACACTAGCACACTTTTTTAATTACTTAGGTGTTGGTATAGAGAGGATAAACAAACTGAGAATACTTTTATAGTTTCAAGTAAATGCAAAGATGGAAAAGAATGCAGCACAGGAATAAACTGATATGGTTTCAACTGGAGATAATATGATCACTTTTTCTTTTGACAATTCACTCCTCCCTATGCAATATAAGGAGATAGAAGGAGGGCACACAATATTCAGGAATACAATCAAATGCAATACCAATTCAGTTCCCCCCTAGCAAGCTTAGAGCAACCGGTATGCTTTTAAAACATGCAGAAATACTTTTAATGTGATTTACAATGAAGTGAAAATATGCTAAAAATGATTTTAATTCCCTTTAGGAGATTCAGGGTAGGTGACAGCTACTTTGAATTTGTCCAGGTCAACACTAGCAATGATTCAGGAGGGATATTCAGGTTGAAAACGAATTTCAGCAATGCAAGCAAGAGACAGCTATTTTTTTAACGTGTGGTGAGATTGAGCTAGTTTTCAATTCGCAGCACTTTTTCCGAGTGCGTAAAGCACGATTATGGAAACACTATAAGGAGTAGAAAGTTGGTTTTAGGCTTGTTGGAAATTTTGTGGAGGTAGATTCTCAAAATTAAAGTACAGCTCAGAATGACAAATGACACTTTCCCAGCTTTGAAATCACCGAATGAACACACAAATTCTATGATGCAGTTCTAAATAGGTGGAAATGGTTTGAATTAGATTATTTTAGACTAAGAGATTGGTTTTGCACAGTTCTGGCTGAGTTCTCACACTATAAATTTGAAATAGGCTGTCAAGGTCTGGTCAGGTTTGGGCTTCACTAGCCACTGACGGTCTCTGGTACTGGTTCTGCTCACAGTGATCTGGTCTGGGTCTGCTATCGGCACTGCACAGTGGTCTGGTCTGGTCTGGTCTCTGGTTCTGGCAAAAGTTCTTAGCACTGCACAGCGGTCTGGTCTGGGTCTCTCTGGATACAGCACTGCTTTCTGGGTTCTGGGACAGGGTTTTAGCCAGAATCAAACAGCACAGCCCGGCTGTTAAAGAGTTTAATTAGGTTGCAAAAGATTTTGAGACCTGCTGAAAAGGATTCAGCTTGTGGATCAGGCCTCTCTGCTACAAAGTTCTGGAATCTGGAGTCTGGTTTTCTAAGTTCTGGTCTCTGGATCTGTCTGGATTTGAAGTCTGGAGTCTCCCGGCAAAGCGCGTCGCAAGAAATCAGTTTGAAGTGAGAAGTGAATGTCCCTACCTGGGTTTCAGTGGTCCTTTTTATGTCTTTTGAAAGTGGGTGGGAAGGCTGACTTTCAATGGCTGACCCTCTGATGATCCTGATAGGTTAGCAGATTTTCTGTGCTCTCACTGGAGAACAGAGTTGTGAGTCATCCGATGTCATGTTTATGGCATACAGAAAGAACACTCCCCTTGTCACTTTGCACACAAATCTATTTTTGATCCAAATGCGTATTTATCTATGTACAATTTTTCTAATATTATATTTCCAGTTAACATATTTTCTGTACCACCAAACCATCCTATCCCTGTCTTTGTAAGATGTTGTGTCCACTTCTGACAGAATTCTGCCCTTTTCATCCAGAACACAACCTCTAAACTTTTCCAGAATTTACACAAATGTACGTAAGGAATATGGGCATCAGATGATGAAATGTCAGATTATTAACATACAGACACTTGGAGTAACACCCTATTTTCCGCTACTACTCCCCAGAACATACCACAGAGTCCTAACACCTCTTAAAATGTGCACAGAAAAATCACAGGAATAATGATATTATTTACATAATTTTGACACTTCCGTACTATGAATTATCCATCTTTTTAAAATTATGCTCTGGCCCTGATGGGTGTGGTTTAGGTTCCAAAGCACATGGGGGAATTTCTTTCTGTCCCCGCCTCCAGGTCAGGTGGCTCCCAGAGGCAGTGCCCCTCCCATTTCCTTCCAAGAGGAAGCCATTTACGATCTCTGATTTAGCATTTGCCTGAGCCAAGGAAAGTTCATTCTGTTTTCCTGCAGTCCCAGGTAATCCTCCCCTAATTCAATAAAAGAGGTGTGATCTCCTTTTGGTGGGAACAGAAGAAGGCAGCCAGACCTGTGAATGCAGTTGCTGGGCAAGTTTCAACTCCTGTCGGGGGTAGTTGCCGGGCAGAATTCAATCTCTTTAAGCCAGGCTTCAGCCAAATGTCACTTTTGTTCCAGTTTTTCTTCATTCAAATCAAACTTACAATTTTGACACATGCAGCAAGAATGCTGATTCTAAGTTAAAAACTCTGACATTTAAACAGTTGCAACCTATGTGACACTCCAGAGTAAATCACTCATTTATTTTAAACATTTCGATTTTAGTGGCTTTAAGTCCAATTTCACTTAAGCTGCTGACATCCACAGCTCAGCCAGTTTTGTTATGAACATTATTTTAGGCTCCTCATCTTTCCAGATTTGGTATGCACACAAGACTTCATTCTACCAGATGTCTGCTGGTGATCAGTAAGATTTTTGAATATCTTGCAATGTTTGAAATAGGCATTTTGAGCTTGCATTTCAGAGAAACAAATGTGATTTCAAAGCGCTTTTTGAGCTAACAGGCACTGCTGTTTTTCCTTTGGCACCACGTTTCACTCATGGCGCTTTTGGACCCTCACGCTCACACTGGTGGGTGGCAGGTCAGGCAACCATTTCGGTGTGCGCAAAACTGCGCGTTTTTCCTGGATTCTGGCGCAAATGTGGGCTTTTCGGCCATCTTGGATTTTCTAAGCCCACAGCACCAAATGTTGCAGCATAATAACTTGAACGTGGGTCGATACACCTGGCAGGTACCAAGTGTGAGAGAGTGGAGAGGTTGTTGTGAGTGTATATGTTGGAACATATGATAGAGTGAGGAGAGAATAGGAAAAAAGTAGAGAAGCAGTGAGAGTGACTGAGTAAGAAAGATTATAAGAGAGTGAAGCTGGTAGTTGTAGAATGGAAGGAAAGTGTAGTAGGAGGGAGAGAGCAGGGTGGGGAAGACAGGAGGGGGAGGCAAGAGAGAGAATAAATGGAGAGAGAGAGAGCGAGCGAGAGAGAGAGAAGAGAAAAGAGTGAGGATTACCAGAGGAGGGGCCAGGTGAGTGATAGAGAGAGGAATTCAAGAGATAGAGATAGATGGAGAGAAGGAGAGAGTAGAAGAGAAGATAGGGAGAGAAGCAGGGGGAGAGAAGGACAGGAATTAGAGATGGGGGTGAGGAGTTGGTGAGCAGGAGAGAAAGAATAGGGAGCGGAAAGGAAGAAAGTGTGAAAGAAAGCATAAGAGAGAGAGTGTGACAAGGCACATCATAATGCACATTGGCATGAGAACAACAGAGTATGGTGCCATTAGAAATTCTGGGAGGTAGACAGAGAAGGCTTGGGCCTTCAGGCCATCACTGGTAGCCAGTTTGTATTTGATAGTAGGGGTTATCTGGCGTTAGTACCAATTCTACACCTGGAAAGCAGCAAAGCCTGTGCTGCCGTGGGGGGAGCCCCCTGGAGTTTGAGGATTAGCCGGGGACTCCTATTAGTGTGACCCACACCTGCGGTACAAGTTCACACAACAGACGCTCAGACAGAAGCATAATTGGACTCTGCCACATACTTTGTTGATTAGGCAAAGATTTGAGAGATAATGTTCCTTTTTTTTATTTTCAATCTTTATGCTTTTATTGATCAAGGCGCTGCGCTTCAGTTGACAGCGAATAGAATTACTAATCTGAGGTGGAGGGTCAAGGGCTTGGCATCCAGCCTTCATTCTGCCTCAGGCAGAAGGGTATGTGCAGTGAAAAACGCACCCTGGCAGCGCTGGCTGGTTGCACTAAAATAGGTACAAAATCACCCAGGCATAGAGTGGCTTAGATTCACTTTGGCCCAGGCCGTGTATCACCGCGAGATATGTGCTTTTAAAAATGTAGAAGCCAGTGTAAAATGGAAGCAACCCTGTAACAATGTCCTCATAGTCGTATGTCCATCCTGAATTCGAAGAAGGAATCGTTGTGGGTTCTACTAGCGTGTGCATTTAGGTGGTTTTATACAACAGTGAGATAGATGAGGCATAGAGAACATATACAAATATTTTTATTTTATTTTTAGGAAAGTAGGGGAAAATAGGCACACACATGGAGAAATCAGTCTGACGACTGCCATTGGATACCTTGGCTTTTCTTTTGCGCAAGCGCACTGCAGGGTGCAGCTCAGAGGCACCTGCCGTCCCCTGCTCAGCCACACTTACAGTGCTAAGCATAGGCTTGATTGACTTCTTAAGCAAACAATCATGTGGAGTTTATGCAAACTGCCAAGCCCAAGGCATGACTTTGCTCGGGGCAGGATTCTCTCAATGCTTGGATTCTCAGCGTTGCCTTCATTTCCATTTTGATTAAGAATTTGAGTATCAGGCCAGTTGAGTTTTTTTTTCATTCGTCCATTCCTTCCGCTCCACCCTTCGT
Organism: Ambystoma mexicanum; assembly: GCF_040938575.1. Lineage (NCBI taxonomy): Eukaryota > Metazoa > Chordata > Amphibia > Caudata > Ambystomatidae > Ambystoma > Ambystoma mexicanum. The sequence continues at coordinate 283,250,708 of NC_090928.1, forward strand.
TTGGCTTGCGCGCTCCGTCCCACCCTCATTCCCAACGGCCACAAAAATGTAGTACATCGAGAGGGGCATTCGTTCATCATAGTGCAGTTCAGATTTCATAAAAATAAAATTTGAAGCATTCTCTTTTTGCTTTAAAATATCATTGTGGGTTCAAAAGAGTCTCATACTAATTCTGTAAAATGTCTGGGGAAGACACAACAAACCTAAAAAATACAATGAGTCAGGGTTGCACAAAAACTAATTTTAGTTTAAAGTAGTGTCAATGTTTTCGCTTTTGTAGAGTTGATACTTTCCATGTTGCTAATTGTTGTAGGTGAAAAAGGGCCAGATTGTTTTCATCCATTGTTTTTTCATTTCATGTTTTCTTATCTGCATTTTTTGCTATTTTTCTGTCCTTCATTGTGTGAGCGATGCACTCCCTCCACCCTCAATAACCAAAGTTGGCTTTACCCTCCTGTTGGATTCTGATCTTACCCCCACACACCTTTGCTGATTTCACTTTGACGCCGGCTTGCTTGCTTACTTACGGCACTGTTATGTTGTTTTCCCCCTCCAATGACACCCATTTCCCTCTCTCACCTGACTAACCCCAGTCCCCACCATCATCCCTCTACTCTCCTTTCCTGTCATTGGTCCCCTTCTTCACCTCTCGTCTCCTCCCCTCCTCCCTATCTTCAAATGTCTTTCACACCCCACCATCCCCTATCTTCCTCTCCCTTTTCTGTGTATCCTGCTTCACGACTTCCCTTGAATGTTCCCACTATTCCGACAATCATCTGCCCCGTCCTAACTTTATCTTGTGCATAGTCATCTCAATGGCAGACTTTCGTGTTAAGTTGTCCTCTGCGTGAGTCTTTAGCAAAAAATACTAAAAGGACTCTTTTTTTCAACCAGCAAAAACATTCAGGTGTAATAGCATCCATCCATATGATATGGTAGGTTATTTATAACACGCTTGATCTCCAGAGGTTTCTAAGTGCTGACCCGGAAATCAAACCTGCGGTGTTCTGTGTCGTATTGCACGAAACCGGGGATCGAACCTGTGGTGTTCCGTGTGGTATTGCGTCCAAGGCGAGCACGTTGCCCCTGAGCTATCCTCCCGAGACATGTGCAAATGTAAAACGATTCTATAAGACCGGACATTGGCATTGATCTCCCCGACCCTCATACGCCTTTAAGACTCCTACGATCTGGGGCAACTAACCCAGCAAATGTCTGAATGAAGGGACAGAGGCCACCCAGCAGCAGGCCCTAATGCGGCATGATGCCATGCAGTGCCCTCTGTTCCTGCAGGCGCAATGCGGCCTGTCATGCAGAGTGCTCTTCTGTCAGGTTTTCTGATGGGGAACACCGGATGACTGAGCAGCAGCCTGTGTATAGTGAACGGACATCGCCCCAAAGTAACTTGTGCGCAGGCTGGCAGTGGTCTAAATGATACCTGGCATAAGGACTGTACTTCACTGAATTACTGTTAATGCCCTTACTTACACAGCATCATCTATAACTGATGTCCCTAATACCCTGTTAATGGTACTCATGTTATCGACTGCATAAGAATGAAAGACTACGAGGGCCCTTCAGAATGCTAACATTTTGCCAACATATCTCTCTGGATCTACCCACTTCATAGGCAGAGGTAACTGTTTTTCTTTTTCTTTTTTCTGCCACCCAGCAGTAATCCACATGCAAAGTAACAGTTCAATCTGAACATTCTAAGGCCCACCAGAAGCCTAGCATTGCGGGAACACAACTGTCAACTTTTCTCACCTAGTATCACTACTTAATCCATACTCTTGTTTCTTAAATAAAAATGAAAACTGAGGACTGAAATCATGTTCTGCAAACCCAGACATTTTTAATGTACTCCATATTGCCTTCCATCATACATGCTGGCCTCTGAGTATTAGAATGAAATAGTATATTAGCTGAAAAGCCAGGAATGGCTGATTAACACCTAATTGGATTCTCAGGCCTTGCTACAGCAAGCTACTATCCCGAGCAGCTCACCTACTGTGCACCACTTTAGCTCTAGTGCTTTTGCAGGTGAGCTTGTACCCCTCAGCTGCCCTGTCCCCTGTAATGGACTATTTGTGGCTTTTGTGCATTTAAGCTTTGCTGTGGTCCAAGCACTGTTCCCCTTCCTTCTCTTTACGTCCTCTCGGTGCTTCCCGCCCCTATACTCACCTCAGTCAACTGATTGGCTAGGTGAGATCAGTCAAGGTAGCCCCCTGCCCAGGCAGCCCTCAGCTAAGGGCTTTGGGGTAGGAAATGTGACACACTTAGATGAATTTTCAGCAGTAGGAAATGGGACTCAGATGAGTTTCAGGGGTGGGAAATGTGATGCACTTAGATGGATTTTCCGGGGTGGGAAATGTGATGCCCTTAGATGTATTTTCAGGGGTGGGAAATGTGATGCACTTAGATGAATTTTCAGGGGTAGGAAATGTGATGCACTTTGATGGATTTTCAGTGGGGAAATGTGACACACTTAGATGGATTGTCAGGAGTAGGAAATGTGACGTACTTAGATGGATTAGCAGCAGAAATGTTTTGCCACTGTATATATGATCTGCACTCCTGATGAATATGCTAGAGCTGGGGAGAGCCTCCGGGGAGTGTGTAGGGCATGGATGCCACTAAAGGGAACCCCTGCATGGGACGAAGCAGTGTCTGATGAGGAAGAACGTAGGAGGTTCGGTGAACTGCAGTATTCGTTACTTAAGTAACAAAAGGGATAATGTATGGAAGGAAAGGTCTTCAAGGCCCTCTCCCCTCCATTCCCAACAACGTACAGTCCATGACTCGCCCAGCAGCCATCCATGCTCCTGTGGCCAGGGATGGGGGATGGCTGCGGGTCAACATATGTGGCTGCAAGGTTCATCCAGTAGTATGGTACAGACCCCATTTTTTGATAAGATCAGACTCCATTTTGAACATAAGAACTTAGGCCTCACTAACACAAGCGGTCTGCAGGGCTGCAGCTCTCCCCTCCCGATCGTGCACAGTGAGCCAGCCACTTCCCTCACCCCCCTCCCCTCAGAGACCCTGCTGCAAGCCCGTTCTCACGGGAGACTAGGTGCGAACACGTTACATGACAAACACTGTATCTTTCACCTTCGGCAGTCCATCATTGACCTGCAGATGACCGGGCCGAATTTGGGTTTTGAGAAAAACAAGCTATCTCCATAAAACTTGTCCAGCCCCTTCGCATACCCCACATTTATGACACATGCTGTAGATAACCCCCCAACCCTGTTCCCCGTTTGAAGTGCCAGACACGTACGCCAAGCCCGTGTGCAACCCTGTTTCACCCATGCAGCTAAATCCCTCTGAAGGGACGATAAATTTACTTCTGTTGTTGTAAGCCATTAGATTGATTGTATATATTGAAATAATGTGACCCTCACCCATCCCAGATTGCACACAGAGCCATGAGCTGTATGTTTAAGCCTCCTAACACCGAACAAGTATTATTGGTTGGTACTGACAACACGATGCAATGTATGACATCAATGTAAGTAATTCACACCTTTTTAATGTACCAATACACACACTAACCTGTTTCTACCTCATTTGTATGCTCCATGTGTGTGTCCCCTGCACTACTAGACAAGATACAACCTGCACCATATAGGGTTTCTTCTCCCCTCTCCAGCAGCACCACATATCAGCCCCCACCTCCCTCCCCCTTTTAGCCAGGCTGAGATGTAAAGCTTTGGGTCTTCTGGCGATGTGATGCTATGATTGAAACCCCTCACCTCCCCCCGTAGTCAGCACTAGGTATTCACCCTCCTGGGCCCCCAGGCCCCTCTCATCCCACCGCCTCTCAGATGTGTATCATGTGCCCTCTGACTGGAAAGCAGTCCAGTTCATCCCAACCCTGACTCACCATGATGGCCATGATTTACTCTTATACTAACATACTATAAAGATGTCTCACAGCTAGATCCAACGAAAAGAAAGTGACAGATGTATTCCTAGAATGTGCCCCCTGACAAGTCACCTAAACCCATGAAATCTGCTCACCTATTGCTCACCCCTCGTTTAGTAATTTGCCCTCAAGACGATGAAACGCTTGTTTCTAAGTTATGTGTTATTTTTCTTGTGATGTTAGAATAACGGTTTGTAGGATTTATTGGGTATTGTGATTTACAATTAAACACTCAATGATTATGTGTGGCCGCAAGGGCAAATGTTAGAATAGTCAAGATGTATCAATGAACCATCATCTGACCAGATCTCCACCCTGATGAGCCCAGCTGACCTGCAAGCATCACCATGACACCTTAAGGAGCCTCGCCAATCTTAAAGCTGCACCCCTATAGATATATAATTACCGTTCCCCACTGTCCAATCTCATCGATTCATGTATCCCTTAGCTCCCACGTCATAGGTGATGTGGTTTTTTTAACAAAATGTGAATGTTTGCTGATGTTTGACAGAGCATTCTTTGAGTTTGCAGTGTTCTCTGCTTGCCCTATTTTGGTTTGGATAAACTTTTACTTTTTGACTTCACCCGGACTTGGTCTTGGTCTCATTTCCATCTGGGGTGTGTCCATCATTGACTCTTATTGGGGAGTTTTAAATGCCTTTTTGGGGGATGCTCACTTTCAAGTGGTGACCCCCTAGGACCTGATTTGTCCCTTCGTTCCTTTTGGCATGAGACATCCCCGGCCACAGCGGAGACCCACGGTGCGCCCCCCTGAAGAGAGCTGCTCGCCTAGGGCAACTGGTACACTTAGACGTGCACACACAGTAGGGCAAGAGGGTACGGGTCCCCATTTGCAAAACTCACCGTACCACTGACCGGAGCCGGGGCGGCCGTTGAGTGTGGGGCAGCACCTGGACGGACCGGGTCCGGAGGGTCTCGGGTCAAGACAGAGATGTGAGTATCAAGTGCGAGCGACATTAAAAGGAGTTGGATATAGATATAGCATATGGGGTCAGACTGAGTTGAGGGGAAAATAGAAACAGGGCTCTTGTGGGTATAATATATATTATCTTATTCTTTTTTCTTTTTCTTTGAAATTTGCATATGGCCATTAGGATGAGTTAATGAGATTTCAAGGTGAAAAGGGAGTGCGAGAACCTAGCTCCACGAGCGGGTGGAAGGTGGCATAGTGCTATCTTGACTAGTATTGGGAATAAGTGGAAAATAGAAGTAATCAGTGGGAGTCTCACATAAAGGGAAGACTCTGAATATAACTTAGAAATGCTTTACTCGTTTTCTTTTTTCTGATCTACGGGAAAATATTCAGACAACCTAAGGGGTAAGAGGTAAGGGGTGTAAGGTGCTGGGATAAGTCGGATGCTTATTGGTAGAGTATTGAGAAGAGGCAGGGATGGTATATGTTACATGTTGTATGTGAACTGTCTATTGGTCAATGTTATGTACTGGATTTGTTATGTCGCTTTGTGATCACTGTGTTTTGGTAATGGCTAAAATTACTGTATTGTTGTCTTATGAATAAGCGGCCATTGTAAGTGTGACACTTTAAAGAATTAGTGTGTAAAGTGTATAAAAGTGGTATACCAACGGCAAAATACTGGTATAGTTAGCATTGTGGCTATATAACACACACACATCAGCAAGAGGTACAAAGGGGGGCGAGAAATTAACATGGGTGCGGAAACACCACTGGCCCATATTTGTCAGAGTTTACCATGTTATGCAGAGAGAATAACCAAATACCATGATCATTGATCACGAAATTAAAAGGAGAAGGGCTACCGCAGGTAAGGCCCCAGGGAGGATCATCTGACAAAAACGTACTGGATATGGTGGCCACATGCCTGTTTGTAAAATATAAAGGAAAACAATTTCAGAATAGAAGAGAGATATTAGATCTATGGAGGTTATTTGAAGAGGTTATTATAAGCGGTGCCTCCAATAAAAAGAAAAGAGCAAATAAAGGAACAGGTTCCATCTCCCCTGGCAATAGAGAATAATGGGCAGGAGGGCAGAGAAAAGGACGGGCCAGTAGAGGTTGTACGGATATACCCCCTCTTACACAAACCAGTGCCAGAAACCCACCTCCCCAACCACACCACAACCCACAGCACGCCCACTATATGAGTGCCCAAGAGCGAGTGGACAGGTGAGTACCCCAGCAATAGATATTGAAAAGTTCACAGACGATTTAGACTCAAGGTTATCAATGGCCCGAAGTGAACTGTCCAGACTAAGAGATATGTGCGAAAAGAGTGGATCAGGTACTTCCAGGATCGATCAGACACATAGAAGAAGGGTGGAAGAAGGGGGAGATACTATTTTGAATAAACAATGAGCCAACAAGGATAATAGAGCTAGAGCAACACACGACTGAGGGGGAAAAAATGGGAAAGGGCATGGTATCGGGAGGAGAAGAAGAACTCTGGTGCGACATAGAGGAAGAGGAGTCGGAAGGAAGGAGAATAGGGATTGCAGCAGGAGGGGCATCACTGAGGTTAGACAAAACACCTCTGGGGCGAGCAATGGAAGAAGAATGGAATGGAAGGTTAAGAAACAGAATGGGGAGGATGGCAGTAATGGGAAAAAGAGGGACAAACGTAAGTACGGGGAAAGGGACTAAAGGCAAATTGCAGCTGCCACTGACACACAGGGGAGGAGGGAGGCCAAATGACATACCATGGGCACAGATGGATAAAGCAAATTTATTGAAGTTATACCCCCGCCCCCTTTCAGGAGGTGCAAGTAAATGGATATATGCATTCGAGAAGAACACTGCAGGGGTCCCATTGACAGTAGGTGATGTTAAAAGCTTGCTGGTGTCTGCGGTAGGAGATCAAGCTGACCAGGTTTGGGCGAAAACAGGCTTCCCGGGTATACCATTGGATTGTGACCGCCATGACGGTGCTTCCTTTAACACAGTAAGAGCAAGAATATGTGATGCATTAAGAGACACATTCCCAGACACGCCTGATTTATAGTCAGTAATGCAATGCACAATGGGTGATGGGGAAGAAGAGACAGCCTTCATTTTACGGGTGCAGGAGATGCGGAGAGCGGAGACGGGCACGGCCTGGGATCAATCAACCTCCCTGTTCTACTTTATAATAAAGAGAGGGCTCTCGAAGGAAGTTCAGAAAGCGCTCGATTAAATAGCTGGGATCAAAGCCAAAGGCTGGCCTGAGATACAGAGCATCATAGTACACCACTGCAAAAGGATCAACGAAAGGGAGAAGGAGATAGCAGAGAGAAGGCTGGCAGACAAGGCAAAATTAATTCAGACGAATCTAGTGAAGGTCACAGCAGCTGTAGCCACACTCCACACAGAAAGAGAATGTGAGGAGGAGGAAGGGTCAACAGTAATACAAGTTAGAATAGCAGCTAATTGGGAAGGAAACGGACAGGAGCAGTGGAATGGTGAGGAACAATACTGAGGGCCACAGTGGCAAGCAAGGAGTGCCCGTGGAGGACGAGGTGGGTACAGAGGGCAAAGGGTATGGAGGGAATGGTGGGTTTGGAGGGTACAGAGGTCCAGGTCCATGGCGAGGACAAGGGAATTGTTGGAATTGCGGAAGTTGGGGACATTTTTCAAGGCAGTTCAGAAGCAGACCCATCAATAATTTAAAAAATGAACAACAGTATGGCCACCCCCACCCAGGAAGCCCACATGAGCTGCCAATGGGCGGTAGAGGGAGATAAAAACAACAGGATCAGAGATACACAGATGAGCGCAGGGCCCCGCGCATAATGTTCAACATCACCCACAATACCGCAAACACATGACACATGTACAAGGTAACCCTTTTGTCACAACGGCAAATGGTGCACCTGCACACTTTGGTGGAGTGGCAGTGGTTTTTAACACCATTTAGACAGAAACAATTTATTCGAATGACTTAATCCTATGGTCTGAGTCCCTATGTCTAACTAAATGTCCCTATAATCGCTAATTGGCCCTCTCTACAGGTAAGGGGTAGTGGTGTCAGAGAATGTTTTTGACAACGGGGGAACGACAAGGCATCCAGCATAGGACAGCCCACAGAGAGCACTTGCGTGCCCAGGACTATTGATGACCCTCGATGCAGCTGACAAACCATTGGTGGGGGCAGAGAAAGGAAATAAACAATTAATTTTTATGGTAGACTCAGGAGCTGAAAAATCATGCCTTCGAGAAGGCAGGTTTCCATTATCTAATCGTAAATTCGAAATGCAAGGGTTCCCTGGGGTGGTGGTCGAAGTTCCTTACAAAGATGATTTGGATGTAACAGTGGGTGGAAAGACAGTACAAGCACCTTTACTGTACTATGAAGAATCACTGATTAACTTGCTGGGGAGGGACCTCCTCAGCAAGCTCAATATGACAATATCATTCACTGAAAGGGGGATAGTCTGCTCGACCCCGGGGATCTGCCCATTGCCAGTAATGTTGGTGGTACACACATGAGACACAGCACCAGAGGTATGCGGTATACCAGTTGATCCAGACATGTTCATCCAGGGGCTAAAAACACTAGCACAAGTGGTCCCTGAGTTAAAGCGCCAAGAGTGGAGAGTGCCCGCAGAGTTTGTTTTCCGCCCTATAGCACACCCAGAAATAATGCCAGGAACTGTGATGTCCCTAGATTTGCACGCAGTACAGGTGTCTGCGCAAAGAATAGCGGTTGTAGGAATGGACATACATGGGTGTCAGTGGCGAACAGTATTGTGTATTAATGCTAATATTGCACTATGAGACTTGCCTGACAAGGATCTTTTTACTGATTCAGACAGCGATGGGGAGATAGTGATGGGGATTGCGATCCCCTGCGATATCATGATACAAACAAGACAGGTGCAAGTACAGCTAATGGCAGTGGTAGGGGCCCCACCTTCGTTTTATGATGATGCCATGCAACTGGTGCCACAGGAATTGTGGACCACAGGCCCACATGATGTAGGATCGTTGCATGAGGTGACACCAGTAAAAATAAAGCTCAAACCCGGGGAATTGCTGGCCAGGGTAAAACAATACCCCCTGTCCCAAGAAGGGATAAAAGAGACAATACATGCCTTGTTAACACAGGGAATAATAGTACTCTCAAATTCACCATGTAATACTTGAATCTACCCAATCAAAAAAGCAAATGGCGGGCAAGGACGATGATCCAGGACCTACGCCCCCTTCATGACGTCATACAAAAGGAATTTCCTTTGGTCCCAAATCCTGCATCCATTTTCTGTGGTATACCGAAAAATGCATCATATTTCACTGTGGTGGACTTGAAGAACACATTCTTCTCAGTCCCGCTGGAACCTGAGTCACAATATTTGACAGCATTCACACTGGGAGGGAACAGATATGAACATTGCAGGTTACCTCAGGGATAGTGTGAGAGTCCAAGCATATTCAACAGGATTTTACATGAAGATCTAGGAAATATCGACACTAAGAGTACGTTCATTTAATATGTGAATGATCTGATTTGTGGGGAAACTGAAGAGGAGTGCAGGAAAGATGCTATTACACTTTTGACATTATTGGCCCACAAGGGTTAGAAGGTGGATAAGAGAAAACAGGAGGTGTTGTATTTGGGTCAATTGATATCAAAAGATGGTAAATGAATCATTCCAGAGCAGCTGCAGTACACGCTGTAATTGAGCCAAAGACAGTGAAAGAAATGCAGAAGTTTCTCGGCATGTGCAACTACTGCAGCACCTGGATATCAGAATATGCAGGATACACACAACTATTACTGCAGGGACTCAGAGAAGCACAAAGAGAAAACACAGAAATACAATGCACAAGGCCTTCTGCACACTAAAAGAACTGATCTCAACAGCACCAGTACTCGCGAACCCAGAGTATGAACACGAGTTCTACTTATTTTCACATTGTTTTGGGACACTCAGGACAGCAGTGCTAACACAAATGACATTTTTGGCTCATAAGCCTCTGGCGTACTACAGTGGTACACTAGATGCAGTCATGAAAGGACACTTTGCTTGTGAGCAGTCTCTCGCAGCCGCAGCGTTCGCAATAGAGAAAAGTGCAATAATTGTGATGGGATGTTCCGTGACACTGTTTGTGAAACATTCATTATTCGCAATATTAGAAAGATCAAAGAGCACACTGACAACACAAAGAGCAACAGTTTACGAGATTATCCTATCCAGTGCTAACATACACATAGTGAGATGTAAAACAGTTAACCCTGCAACATTTATCACAGAAGCATGCACAGTGGAAGACATGCAAACACACATATGTGCAACATACAGAGGAGAGGATGGAGACACACCCACAGCAAGCGAAAACTCATTGTCTGAAGGAGAGATATACTTTATAGATGGGTCAGCATCAATAAATTCAGAGACAGGGTAGAAACGTGGGGGTGGCTGTTGTGCGACTAGAGGAAGGTGAATATGAAGTACTCGTCCAACAAAGATTACCTGCCCATTATTCTGCACAAGCAGCAGAGTTGTTAGCACTCATCGAAGCACTAAATGCAGCAAAGGGATGTGCGGTAACAATATATACAGACTCTGCATACATGACCACAACATTACATGGGGGATTGCCTAGATGGGGAAGAAGAGGATTCCACAGAGCAGATGGATCTCCAATGCAGCACGCTGAGCTACTAAAAGAGTTGATAGAGGCGTTAAAGCAACCTACCGTTGTGACCATAGTGAAATGCCAGGCCCATACAAACAACAATGACGTCATCTATTTAGGAAACGCAGCAGAAGATGCTGCCGCGAAAGAGGCATCATTTTAGCCAAGGGAAAAGCAGGTAAGCACATATTACAGAAACATGTGTTAGAGGACCGTCCTGATGGGTATAATTCAATGCCCATTTCCCAGATATTAGAATTGCAACAAGGTGCGACTGTTGAGGAGGAGGAGTTGTGGGAGAAAAGAGGGTGTACCCAGTCATCCACTGATCTCCTTTGTTGTCAAAACAATACAGGTAAAGTAGTAATGCCCCATAAATTACTAGAAATAGCGTTCCAACAGCTTCAATTCCCAGCTCACAATGCCAAACAACATATTGCAGCAGAGATACAAGAAAATTGGTTTGCACCAGCGCGGTAGGAGCAAATATAAAAAAATGGCAATGGAATGTATGACATGTCAGATATATAATTGAGGGATGACACTAAGAACACTGTGAGGAACGCTGCCGAAACCAACTGGCCCATTCACATAGTTGCACATAGATGACGCCGAAATGGGCGAGAGGTGCAACGGATCCCACTACATGACAGTGGTGGTTTGTCCATTGGGTGGGTGGAAGCAGGTCCCTGTGCACACCCAGATACAAAGTGCGCTGCAAAGTTCCTAGTGTGGGAAGTGTTTCCTCGCTGGGGAATATGCAACGTAATACGCTCAGTTAAGGGAACACATTTTGTAAATGACCTGTTTAAAAAAGTAACAGCGATGTTGGGAATAACACATGAATTGTGTACGATTTACCATCCACAATTGAACAGCGTGGTTGAGAAAATAAACAGCCTCCTGAAGGGGAGACTGTCGAAATTGTGTTACACGCTGAAGAAAAATTGGGTGTACTGCTTACCCAAGGCCTTGTTTGAACTAAGAAATCAACCCAGCAAGGACCACCATTTGTACCCCATGAGATTGTGACAGTAAGGTGCATGCATACAAGACACTCCCCACCCCGCAGACACTCAGATGCTCAAAGAAGTGCAACAGTACAAGGGGAAGAATTCAATGAATACTTAACTAAGCTCACAAAAGTTGCTCGGCAGCTACCACCCCCATTCACACAAGAACAAGTGATACCATAACACCAGCAGCAGGCAGTCTGACAGGTCAGCTAATGCCAGGGGAGATGGTGTATGTGAGAAGTTTTGTACATCGGTGGAACTCTCCAAGATTTCATGGCTCTTATGAAGTTGTGTATTGCACACCCCCTGCTGTAAAGGTGAAGGGGCTGAGATACTGGATACATTTAACAGACGTACAAAAAGCTTATGATAGTGTGACACAGGAAACAGAAATGGAAATGACAGAAGAGGTAACACAAATGTAGAAGTGGAAAGATGGAGGTTAAAAAATACAGAGTAAGACAGAAAAAAGAAACATAAAAAGAAAAAAGTAAAATGATGTTTCTAAAAAAGTTAATGTGACAAACAAGAATTTCTCTCTCTCTCTCTCTCTCTCTCTCTCTCTTTCTCTCTCTCGCTCTTTATCTCTTAAAGAATTAGAAAAAATGTTATAAAATGCTCACAATAATTGAATTGATAAGTGGTAATGATAAGTGTACAATAAAAATAAGAATGTAAATAAGAGAGACTGTTATGTATATTAGTTGTTTATGTCTTATTATGTAGGAGAAACAATGGCAACGGAGGGGGCCCCGATGTAAACAGCATTAGAATAGATAGAAATGGAAATAGTAAGTTTGACCTGCGTAGATACAGTTATGAATGTGGTCTGTTTATGTGTGCTGTGATATTCTTTTCAATGATGTTTGGACTAGTAATATATTGGGCAGTAGCATTTATATCTATTGATATACATGAGGGGGGAGGGAATGGGACAAGCATGATAACACAGGGGATCCACCTCATATGGGATGGGTTTAAACTAATATGGGGACACAGCACACACCACTGTGGCACACGGCATACAAATAGTACAAGTGATGTACAGGTATCGGCACGCCCTACTGTCCCATAAAATGCCTCTCAATATAATATTTACAAATTAAATGACCCAAGTTCTTCTGAATTACGCTGGTTATACAATGACACCACCACAACTGTGACACCACTATCTGAAACTACTATAGGCAATCCTTCCCCGACAAGTGCAGAACAAGAAAATGCAGAGACAGCCGAGAGGTTTATTGAATTGTACGATGAATGGGAAAAGGGGAGAGCGGGGGAACACCTATAATGCAGCATGATGTAGAGAAATAAGGAGTACATCCTAAAAGTAATGAAATACGAAGAAGGGAGGCGGGGAGGAGGAAGTATGATGAATATTCCGGATTAGGATTAAACACAGTAGAAGATCCACGACATCCACACCAGTTCAACAAATGGTATGCAGACATGAGCTCCACTGCAAAGCAAACAACTAATGAGAGCTGTTATGTGTGCTCTCTAATCCCCCATGCCCCGGGCACCCCCAAGGTACTCCTGCCACAAGAGTCACCTATTGCAGATGCCCAATGTCTCCTTCATCTTGCATTATGCAGAATAAAGAACACCTTCCAAGCACATACTGTCTCTTTTGAAATGCTACAAAACAAAAAAACAAGCAAATCAAGACCCAAAGGAGTGGTGTGCCTGAAGGAACATTTTTAGTGAGAAAAGGAACATTGTATTCAGACAATAAATGGCAAGACGAGCAACTCACATGCAAAGCCGAGGCACTACGAGGGTTGGCAGTCGAAAAACTACAGTGGATCCAGAAAACATGCGCTCCGATATGGGCCCAACACATCACAAAGCTCCCTTGAGTCACAGCCCTGGAAAAGGCGTTCAAACTGCAAAAAGAGATTATGATTACATACACACGATGCTTTCTTGGAGAAGGAAAAATAAACATGGGCACAAACAAGAAATGTAACAAAACGCTCATCATCCCAGACATGAAGAAGGGTACAGCTGCATTAATGGATACATACTGGGTTTGTGGTAAACAAGCATACTTGCATTTCCCACAGCCATGGAGGGGCACATGTTCCCTGGCAACGCTTCATTCCGCCCTGATCGTGGGCTAGGAAAGTCATACTCAAGAGGGGAAGGGGCTGTCAGCTGTCCAAGAACCAGAGGCTCCACAACCAACCGATGAGGCCCCAGTGTATGCCCTATCTGCGGAGAACATGCAAAGTTCAGTTTCCAGAAAAATAAGGTCGTCCAATAACATATCCAAGGCATCCACAGAAATGTTGGCACAAATTCCAGACAGGTTCCGGTTGTTCAATTCTGCTGAAACATTTTTTGCCTCCCTCGCCCCAAGTATCCACGCGCAAGCCAACGCAAAATGACTCCAAATTACGCGCTGGGAGCTGATCCAACTGGCCAATGACACAGAAGAAGGATTCAATGTAATAAAGGTGGCGCTAAGAGCACTACGGCTAATGACAATACAGAAAAGGTACGTCCTAGACATGTTGACAGCCATGGAGGGAGATGTTTGCTGAAAAATCGGGAACACATGTTGCACTTTAGCACCTTCTGCAGACACGGACAATGGAACTCTGTCTCATGTTATTGCAGCCGTGCACAACCTTGGCGAACGGATGAAGGAAGAAGGAAGGGTGCAGCCAAGCTCGTGGTTCGATGAGATTTTTTCATGGGTACCTTCCTGGCTCGGGATGACCGTCAATCTATTGGCACCCACCATCGTCTTTTTGCTCCTGATTTTTTGTGTGTGCCAGCTGGGTCTTCGGTGCTGCACAGACGCAGTACCCAATGGTGCCATGATGATGGTGACAATGGGCAACACTAAGGGAGTGATGCAGATGACACACGAGACACAGGTACAAACAGGAGAGGACTAGGGCCTAAATATAGAATGTTGCCACTGTATTATGATGGGCACAAAGTATATAGATTATATCACACCACAATAAATGAACCCTGCACACTAGAATGGTATAAGGAAGTTTGGGTGGACCTGGAGGGTAATGGGGGGTCCATATACATGATCTGCACTCCTGATGAATATGCTAGAGCTGGGGAGAGCCACTTGGGAGTGTGTAGGGCATGGCCACTAAAGGGAACGCCTGCCTGGGACGAAGCTGTGGCTGATGAGGAAGAACATAGGAGGTTGGGTGAACTGCAGTATTCGGGGGGAATGTATGGAAGGAAAGGTCTTCAAGGCCCCCTCCCCTCCATTCCCACCAACGAACAGTCCATGACTCGCCCAGCAGCCATCCATGCACCTGTGGCCAGGGATGCAGGATGGCTGCGGGTCGACACATGTGGCTGCAAGGTTCATCCAGTAGTATGGTACAGACCCCATTTTTTGATACAATCAGACTCCATTTTGAATATAACAACGTAGGCCTCACTAACACAAGCGGTCTGCAGGGCTGCAGCTCTCCCCTCCTGATCGCGCACAGTGAGCCAGCCACTTCCCTCACCCCCCTCCCCTCAGAGACCCTGCTGCAAGCCCGTTCTCACGGGAGACTAGGTGCGAACACGTTACATGACAAACACTGTATCTTTCACCTTCGGCAGTCCATCATTGACCTGCAGATGACCGGGCCGAATTTGGGTTTTGAGAAAAACAAGCTATCTCCATAAAACTTGTCCAGCCCCCTCGCATACCCCACATTTATGACACATGCTGTAGATAACCCCCCAACCCTGTTCCCCGTTTGAAGTGCCAGACACGTACGCCAAGCCCGTGTGCAACCCTTTTCAGTGGGGAAATGTGACACAGTTAGATGGATTGTCAGGAGTAGGAAATGTGACGTACTTAGATGGATTAGCAGCAGGAATGTTTTGCCACTGTATATATGATCTGCACTCCTGATGAATATGCTAGAGCTGAGGAGAGCCTCCGGG
This sequence comes from Ambystoma mexicanum, assembly GCF_040938575.1. Taxonomy (NCBI): domain Eukaryota; kingdom Metazoa; phylum Chordata; class Amphibia; order Caudata; family Ambystomatidae; genus Ambystoma; species Ambystoma mexicanum. The sequence continues at coordinate 283,266,189 of NC_090928.1, forward strand.
GAGTGTGTAGGGCATGGATGCCACTAAAGGGAACCCCTGCATGGGACAAAGCAGTGGCTGATGAGGAAGAACGTAGGAGGTTCGGTGAACTGCAGTATTCGTTACTTACATTTTTTGATACGATCAAGATTAGGCCTCACTAACACAAGCGGTCTGCAGGGCTGCAGCTCTCCCCTCCCGATCGCGCACAGCGAGCAATCCACTTCCCTCGCCACCCTCTCCTCAGCAGCCCTGCTGCAGGCCCGTTCTCACAGGAGGCTAGGCCCAAACAAGTTACATGACAAACACTGTATCTTTCACTTTCCGCAGTCCATCATTGACCTGCAGATGAAAACTTGTCCAGCCCCCTCGCAGACCCCACATTTATGACACATGCTGTAGATAACCCCCCAACCCTCTTCCCCCATTTGAAGTGCCAGACATGCATGCCAAGCCTGTGTGCCAAACCTGTTTCACCCATGCAGCTAAATCCCTCTGAAGGGTCGATAAATGTACTTCTGTTGTTGTAAGCCATTAGACTAATTAGATATATTGAAATAATGTGACCCTTACCCATCCCAGATTGCACACAGAGCCATGAGCTGTATGTTTAAGCCTCCTAACACCGAACAAGTATTATTGGTTGGTACTGACAACACGATGCAACATATGACATCAATGTAAGTAATGCATAACCTTTTTAATATACCAATACACACACTAACCTGTGTCTACCTTGTTTGTATGTTCCATGTGTGTGTCCCCTGCACAACTAGACAAGATACGACCTGCACGATGGAGGGCCTCTCCTCCCCTCTCCAGCAGCGCCGCATACCAGCCGCCATATCTCTCCCCCCTCTAGCCAGGCTGAAATGTAAAGCCTTGGGTCTACCAGCAATGCAGTGCTATGATTGTAACCCCTCACCTCCCCCCGTAGTCAGCACTAGGTATTCACCCTCCTGGACCCCCATGCCCCTCTCATCCCACCGCCTCTCAGATGTGTATCATGTGCCCTCTGACTGGAAAGCAGTCCAATCCACCCCAACCCTGACTGATCATGATGACCATATATTTACTCTTATACTAACATATGATAAAGATGTCCCTCAGCTAGATCTAACGAAAAGAAAGTGACAGACGTATTCCTGGAATGTGCCCCCAGCCAAGTCACCTAAACCCATGAAAGCTGCTCACCTATTGCTCACCCCTCGTACAGTAATTTGTTCTCAACACGATGAAACGCCTGCTTCTCAGTTGTGTGTTATTTTTCTTGTGATGTTAGAATAACGGTTTGTAGGATTTACCGGGCATCATGAATTACAATTAACACTGAATTAGTTGAAACAAGGGCTAGTGTTAGAATAGTCAATATGTATCAATCAACCATCATCTGACCAGAGCTCCACCCTGATGAGCCCAGCTGACCTGCGAGCATCACCATGACACCTCAAGGAGCCTCGCCAATCCTAAAGCTGCACCCCTATAGATATATACGTACCGTTCCCCACTGTCCAATCTCATCGATGCATGTATCCCTTAGCTCCCACATCATAGGTGACGTGGTTTTGTAACAAAATGTGAATGTTTGCTGATGTTTGACAGAGCACTCTTTGAGTTTGCAGTGTTCTCTGCTTGCCCTATATTGGTTTAGATAAACTTTTACTGTTTGACTTCACCCGCACTTGGTCTTGGTCTCATTCCCATCTGGGGTGTGTCCATCATTGACTCTTATTGGGGAGTTTTAAATGCCTTTTTAGGGGACGCTCACTTTCACCACTATCAAACAGTACTAACAAATAGTACTAAAAACCCTCTCTTCTGCATACACCTCTCAAACTCTGAACTGAACATATACTTCACAACACCACAACAAAACAAACTACACATAGTCTTGCACATCACTATATGACAGCCACCTTATGAAAATTCGCACCTATGCTCAGTGAACGGTGTCTCGGAACTGAAGCTGCCAACAGCACATCACAGCTCTCTTGCTCTTTTCCCGCTCAATCCTAACCACCCATCCTCCCTCCTTGCATTACAGATTCGCCAGTGTGTCTAGAGGCCATGCAGGTGGCAACAGTGTGCAGTATAAAAATCTTTAACATTAACATTAGATATCGTTTGTGGATAAAGTCACACACTCGCAGTAACTATTTGAAGGCGGCAAATACCTTGTTATTATACAAAACCTGTAACACATGTGCAAATCGAATAATCAACATTAACATTTAACAGGAGCTGAATATTTTAAAAGAAAGAAATGGCTTTTCCTGTACTATGTTCTGTGTCTGCCCTGCAGCCATCAGTAAAGAAGATGCCCATTAAGTGCATTGCTTTAAATAATGACACGTGTTAGAAAAAAGGATTCATCATTAAGAGACTTGCCTGAGGAGCATTAGCCCACTTTCTTCTAACTCTAGGTCCCTCCAAATGGCTCTCGCGGAGGCAGCAGCTTGGCAAAAGAAGCATTTGCAATGCCAACAGTTTGGGCTTTTGTGTACGCATGGGAAAGGCACTTGCTAGGCACTGCCATAGTGGTATTAAGAGGCCATTGATGGTAGCAGGTGCAAAATGGTGTGAGTACCTGGGCATCTAACAGCAGTGCCTGGCAAATGCCTAATACTTAGACATACGCCAAAACTGTTGGCTTTGCCAATGCCTGTTTTCAACAGGACTTTAGTGAAGGACCCGCAGAGTGCTTATAAATCGAGCAGCTGAAGGCAGACTTGGTTAAGACATTTTTATTTATTACACCAGCAGCAGGCTTACAAATCCAATTAAGCCATTAACTCTCAGAAATCTGCTTTGAAAAAAACACTGGTAAGGCTTGAGGAATGCTAGCTCAAAGAGTTCTCACGAGGAGGTGTTTTGGGTGGGGAGCGGCACGAAGTGGGTGGGAATGGCCATAGAGATTAGCATGGCCATAGGCAGTCAATGGATGGGCAAATAATCAGACAACACATGCAAGCTTTCTGTCCCTCCTCATATGCCATTTCTCTCTATCTTTACTCTAATGCCATAGTTTCATCTTATAGGTGGCACTGCCGCCTAGCAGCCCGAACTAAAAAGTCCTAGATTGATCTAAAATATCCAGATTCACCATCTCTGTGAAGCATGTGGGGAGTGAAGCTGCCCACACTGCCCGTGTGGCCGATACACAACTGGCCTTGTGCGTGATCACCTCTGTTTCAGAGACTAACAAAAGACCCTTCCCTTTCGCATGCATTACATGGGAATCAATTATCTACTGCAGCTCCTGGCCTGGTGTTATCTCAAGGTAATTGTGACACTCCTGCCCCCGAGCAAAAGCTCTTGGCAATATACAGAAACATGTGCATTAAACATTAGGCTGGCTGTGCGCATTTACATCCTCAAAAGAATTAAGCATCACTCCCAATTTTCAGACGTTTAGTTGCATGCACACTTTCATAGCTTCACCATTCAGTCACCTGTCAGTTCTACAATTTTGTGTCAGATCCTTCTTAATATCAAGAGGTTATATTCACCAGTGTGACCTAAAAGTACCAACCAAAGACTGTATCCCCCAATCGTTCAATGTTGGGAAATATTAATTGGCTTTCTGTCAAGGAAGGCAATCTTATTAAACTTCCCCTGACAGCAAAAACATTATTTAGTTTTCAGTGTGGAAGTTGCAAAGTTTAGCACATGTGGTAGGCTTCAAGTAAATGCCCAGGTTGGCCCGCTCCACCCTACGCTCCAGGAAAAACCTCAAGACCATACCCTTCAAAGTGCATTTTTCCAATCTCTGATTGCTCCACAAAACCCTAATTCTCCCCCTCTGGAGCTCAACCCTTCTCCTGCTCCCAGATTTGCATCCCAGCTTCTCTGCTACCCACTAGCCTTGCTTTAACCTCCTCTGTGTTCTGCAGATGTGGAACACTCTGTTACCTTCCAGATGGGTTGATGCTTTATAAATGCCATGCATACATCCAATCGGAGTGAGTAAGGGAGTAAGTGCGTGAGGAGTGAGCCTCTATGTCATAGTGTGCCTTTTATTGCTAATGTATTTAAAATGTGTTTACAGATACATTTGCGGGTTGCAGTGAGGGACTGCAGGGTGACTTGCATGTCTTTCAACTAATATGCAGGACCTGTGCCACAATAAAGCAATTTGTGGTGGCCGTCTGTGACACCACCACAAGAGGGGTGGCAGGGTGAGCAATACCGGCACCTACCAACATCAAATATGTTCCAAATGTAAACAAGGTGGGACGCCAACATGGCCCTTTGTCTCTATTGGCATATGCCCTTGCACCAAAGCTACCATTGGATCATCTTCAGAACAGTCGTGAGAGGGCTTATAGTTTTGAACCCCCTAGTAGACTGGCAAGCAACATTCTCGGTGACTTGAACGTAAGCTGGGATATATTACTATATGGCACAAAACAAGTGTGCAACTATTTATTTATTTATTTATTGCATTTATAAAGCGCGCCCAAACCCTGAGGCATCAGTGCGCTGTAGAGGATCCACATACAGGTATCTGGTCAAGTCCAGGGACACGAAAAGTAGGTACATAGGAGGTCCAAGTACAGGTGGGCTACAGGAGTAGAGACATGACATTAGGTAAACAACCAACTTTTGAGAGCCTTCCGGAATGCCCAATAGGATTGCTCTGCTCTTAGGGCCTGAGGGAGAGCATTCCACGTCTAAATTGCAATGACAGGGAAGCTAGATCCTCCTGCTTTGGCCCGTTTGTACTTAGGTTGGGATAGTCTGTAAGTGTAGGGAGTCCTTGTTGGTCTGGATGGGTGGATCATGGTGTTTTTTTTTTGTGATAGGTAAGGCGGGGCAGGTTTGCAGATACACCTGAGTAATGGTGAGTGTCTTGAAAGCAAAATTTTCACTGACCGGGAGCCAGTGCACTGCTTTACGGGCAGCAGTGATGTGTTCTGTTCTGGGGATGTTTAGGGTAGCTCCTAGGGCGTTATTTTGGATAGCCTGGAGTTTTTTTAGGTTGTAAGCTGAGGTTCCAGCGAAGAGAACATTACATTATTCCAGTCTTGCGCCGATTACTGTTCAGGCGATGGTTAGGCAATTTTCTGTGGAGAGGAAAGGTCTCGCCACATTTAGCAGTTTCGTTGAGTAGGCTGCTGAGGAGGTTATGGCATTAACTTGCCAGGTTAGTGATAGCATTGCACCGAAGTAGACTCCTAGACTCCTGAAAGCAGGAGCGACTTTCATCATGGAGCCCTCAATGTTGAAGTCAGCGAAGTTGAGATGAGTTTTTTTAGCACAGACGCGATCCCAACGAGGAGTAGTTCAGTCTTCTCATTGTTAAAACAGAGACCATGGGTCACCATCCAGGACTGGATGGTGTAGGTGCCAGAGAGGGGAGGAGGGTCTGAGTGTCATTGGCATAGTTGGGATATATTATGCCGAGAGAGTCCAGAAGGTCGAAGAGTGCCTTCGTAAAGATATTGTAAAGCATTGGTGAGACGCAGGATCCTTGACATACCCCACAGCTGGTGGGGTCTGGTTCACCAATGGAAGTTTCTGTAAAGATTTTCATAGTTCTACCTTCTAGGAAGGAGGCATTCCAGGAGGCCATTTCTGGGGAGAAGGATTAGGTGCTGCTATTAGGTGTTGTCAGAGTATATTATGATCAACTAGGTCGAATGCAGCAGAGAGGTCTAGGTGGAGCTGGAGTGCAGGTTTTCCCCGCGTCCCTAATCTCATCTATCTGATTTTTCAGGTCCAGGAGTGCTGACTCAGTGCCATTACAAGGTCAGAAGCCTGATTGGCAGGCTCCTAAAATGTGTTTTTTTTCAAGGTGATGTTAGATTTGTATGTAAGCAACTATGTCTAGAATCTTCAATAAGAAGGGTACTGTGGTGATGGCTCGGTAGTTTTTCAGAATCGTCGGGTCAAGAGATTTCTTTTTTAGTAGGGGAAGAGCCCAGGTCTCTTTGAAGCAAACGGGCACTGACCCAGTCATGAAGGAGTTGATGAAGTGAGTCATGAATGGGGATAACATTTCCGCGCACTCCTTTATGAGGGTTGCCAGACAGATGTCTCCTTTACATCTGGATGGCTTCAAACCTTTTAGAATGTGGAGGGTTTCTGGTATAGAGATTTTACTGAAGCTGAAAGGAGGGGCTGCTGGAATATTGGGCGTAGGGGAGGATTTGGTAAACAGGCGGGAAGGCTTTCGGCTAGCTCAATTGGCATAGATTGTGTTGTGGAGCATGTCAATTTTGTTCAGAGAGCGTTTTGTATGCTGTTGAACCAAGCTGGGTCTTTAGTAACCACAATGGCCGGTACTTCTGGGGTTTCTAGTTCCCTAAGGATTGAGACTAGTTTTCTTGTGTCGGATTTGGTGTTAGCTATTCTGTGATTGTATGTGGAGGCTTCAGCTTGGGTGATGGCTTGTTTAAATTGTTTAGATAGGATGGTGAATTCCTGTTTTGTGTGCTCAGAGGGAGCTTTCTTCCAATGAGTTTCTGCAAGTCTTTTTTTGGATCTAAGAGTTGAGGTGTGACACTGGTTTAGCCTTTTTCTGTGGTTAATGGGGCAATGGTGTTGATAACGTTGGTTTAGGTTTTTGTTTAGAGCACAGCTAAGCTCTGAGGATCACGATTGTCCAAACCTTCAGGTTTGAGGGCATCGAGGAGTGATAAGAAGCTGTCTTTAGTTAGCTTGCGGGTGCTACGAGCTAGGGTGGGCGGTAGCAACTTGTTGGGGGTTTGGACGGAGAGTCGAGGGGGATGGTGAAGCCAATGATGGGATGATCTGACCAAGGACAGGGAGAATTGTAGTTGAAGGCAATATGCCAGTTAAGTCTGCTAGCCAAGTCTGCTAGCCAGTACATAGAGTGATACATAGAGTGACCTTTGATGTGTGTAGGGTTGCAGATGTGCTGTCTGAATCCCAGGTCGGTCAGGGAATTATCTAGTGAGGTGAAATGGGGCTCAGTTCTGTCATTGAGGTCAAGATTAAGATCTCCTAGGAGAACTATTTTGGATGTAGGCTTTAGCTTGTCGCCTAGTATGTGAAGTAGGTTTTCGTCAAAGGACAGTGTGGGACCAAGAGGACGATATATGATGGGTGGTGATAATGTTGGCTGGGGAGGTGGTGAGTTGGAGCGATAGGATATCATTGTTTTCAATGGGGGAGGGGCTGAGTTGCCTAATGTGAATGTGGTCTCTGGCTTCTTCACCACATCTGGAGATCAGTCTGTCACTCCTAAAAATAGTGTAACCTGGAGGGATGGCTAGGGAGAGGGCTGGTCCAGATGCTACAGGTAGCCAGGTCTTCATGATGGCTAAGGTATCAAGGCTATTGGTTGTTAGGAGATTGTGTACATCCAAGGCGTGTGCTGGGAGTGAGCAGGGGTTGTCTAGAGCTAGGTTAAAGGGAGGATTAGCTGGTTTGGGTGTCCTTACTTTGACATTCAAGGTGGCAAGGTCGGTAGGGGTCGGGGTGTTCAGGGTTTGGACCGGCAAGGGATGAGGAGTCATGTTTGGGAGTTAGTCAGCGAGCACATTGATGCTGATCTTAGTGGGGGAACTAGCAAGTACTGTGGTGGCATATTGTTCATCAGGAGCATGAGGTGTGATAACTTGGTTATTCTCAGGTACAGTCCTAACACAGGTGGAGGCAGCCTGGGCGTTTGCAGGTACAGTTCTGTCACACGTAGAGGCAGCATGGGGATTCATGGGTGCAGTTCTAATATACCTAGAGGCAGGATTGGCTTTCATGGGTACAGTTCTAATGCACATGGAGGCAGCATGAGCATTCATGGGTACAGTTCTAAAACACGTAGAGGCAGTATTGGCTTTCATTGGTATAGTTCTAATACATGTGGCAGCAGCATGGGCATGGGCCTAACACAGGTGGTGGAGGCATGGGTATTCATAGGTGCGGGTACATTTATGTCATAAGCAGAGGCAGCAAAGGCAGTTGCAGATACCTTTGTATTGAGAGTAAAGGCATGCATAAGTACCTTTGCAGGAGGGAGGCCTTTCCTAGGTGAGATAACAAAGGCATTGTGTTTCGCCAAATTCTTCTGACTTGTGTGTCTTTGCCATCGGGGGCAAGACAATAACATAAGGCAAGCTGCCGTACGGGGGAGTGGATATTCGCAGCGATGGGCTGAGGCATTTGTGGGTCGGCAAAGTGCTAAGGATCTGGCACGAATAGTAGTATTGGTGCAGAGATGGCGGGTTCTGTAGCGCAAGGGCTCGTTCCTTGTGAGAGTTGTTGGTGTGGTGGATGGAAAGGCTAGAGAGAGCCTTTTCTGTTTCAGCAGTCTGCAGTGCTGATAGAGGTGGCAATGTTGGTGTAGAGCCGGAAGGGCTCTGTAGGGGTGTGACTGCGTACACTTATATTCAAGTGCCCCTGGGTGTAACCCAAGATGTCTTGCAGGTGTTGGGGAGCATGTTGTTGATGTGCACTGTGGGCATCATGATGCCTGGGACTGACTGCTTTTTTGGTCTGCATCAAAGGACTCAAGGAAGGGACTGGGCGCTGGTAAGGGTGTGTGGCGGGTTGCGCGCAGGCAGATTGTAGGTGCGGGTTCATGCCGCAAACCAAGTAATGTGTTTTAGTAGGTGCATGCAAGGCCTTACTTTGGACATCGAAATATCCTAAGGTGCTGAACAGTGGCACGTGTGGAGTCTCTGGGTCAGCAATTCCGGCTCAGACCAGCTGAGACTGATAATGGCCTTACATGCCAGCCTTATGAAACTGAGATTTTTTCTGTTCTTGGGTATGATCTACTTCGACTTTAAATACACCATTTTTTAAAGTTAATCCTGCCACAGAACTCTTGTAGCAAAAGATGAACAACTTAACCAAGCATTGTGGGATGATAGTACAGCAGCTAAATATCAAGCAAAGGACAGTTGTTGAAGTCTCCCCTCTGCAGTGCAAGCGAAGGACTGATGTTCTAGCCCCTATTTTTACCAGAGCCCCTATTGGAGAAACCCAGTGGCATCTGATTTTTACCTCCTTTTAGGGTGCCTCAGGACTTTGCCTCACAATTACCCCACCCCAGTTTCGTCAATACCAGAACTCGGGCACAGTCACAGCAGATGATTTCTGCAAAGGTCATTAAGGTCTCAACTGACTGCACCAAACACTAACACACTACCTCCAACTTTCTCTTCATAAACATCTTTCTTCTCGAGCTCTCCGCACATCCACCTTCAACTCTCTGAGGGTCAGACGCTTCTCCAAGCAGAGAGTGGGGGTAGAGCTCCCTCCTCAGCTGGGGCCTCCCTCTGAAACAGCCTCCCTGCCTCTCTCAAACTTGTGCAGAACCACCTCCAGTTCCGGAAGCAACTTAAGACCTTCCTTTTTAGTTCCATCTTCTCTCTTCCTTTCCTCTGCTGATGTCCCTGACTGCTCAGCGCACTGGTCACCTGGCGACTCTCTGCTCTCGGGCCCAGGCTTCTGCACCTCCAGTGGCCCTTGCACTGCCCTTGGGCTCCCTCAGCATTTAAGGGTCTGTACCTGCAATCCTACAGTCCCTTCTCTCTGCGCTTATGAGCCACTCGCTGGCTGCACTTATTGAGTTACCTGCACTTCTCCCTTCTCCCTCCCGGCACTTCTCCCCTCCCTCTTCCCCGCACTTCTGTGATCTGAAGGACAGAAGGCCTAGTAAGATCGTTGTTTTTTCCTCCCTTTGTGCCCCCTTCCTTGTCTTCTCGTGCCTAGAAACACTTGTGTACAAGTGCTTTATAAATGCCATATCATATTATATCATATCAACATGGTCAAATGCTATGCTGAAACAAATACTACACATCCCAACTAAGCCACTAGCGTTTAGAAAATGAACACCCCTTCCATCAGACATCCAACATCCAAACTCACACCTGTGAAGCCAATCTATATGATACAGTCCAGAATCATGCAACCTTGCACTATGTTCACAAAAGTGTCCCCTCTGGCTAAAGATGCCTCAACTGCTCTTAAAACAAATGACCCAGAACAAATGACACAGAATACCCGCAATTAAACGGTCAGGGGGGTTCACAGATGTCAGATAGAATAGAGACAGCACAGGGATGTGTTTATTGATTTTTAACTATTGGTATTGTCTGATTTGTTATAGTACCTGACGCACCTGTGAACACGCGTTTGAAGACACGTGGAAGTGAGACACGTGTTAATAACATCAAGTGTCCTGAAGACGGTTCCGAGGGAGCCCACCAATCGGATTGAGTCATGGGTGTGCTTTTGGGCTTGGATCCAGAAAGACCACTTGTGTAGACACAAAATAGAGAGGGTCAAAACGTGTGCATGTATTATACATATGCCTCTCACCCTTAATACTACCCCCACCTTTGTCTTTCTAATTAGAAATAGAGATTTAGAAGAGGTTGATATGTCAGTCTTATATTACTTGTGTTAGTTAGACACACCAATTGTGTTGTATGCATTTTATTAAGACGTATGTTTTTTTAAACAATGTGTATACTGATAAAAATGTTTTTTTCACTGATCCCTGTGCCACTGCCTATATAACGTAAGACAGATTCCTATATTCTGACTTATGAATATCCACAGCTCTTGTGTGTAAAAGTAGGGTAGCTCTTTTGTGGAACTTGTATGCCACCCACAGAATACCCGGGTACATCTGCACTGCATGCATGAAAACATCAGCAAAGATATCTTGCATGTTCCCTCTTTCCCCACTAACCAAGCCCATCAACCCTGTCTTATAGATCTCCTAGAGCACCAAGAGATGATGAAAATGGTAGCCAGGGACAGTATAAAAACCCAATAACATAAAACATAAAGTAACATTTAATGGAGGACTGGTGTCAAGGCCCAACACCACAACTTGCAGCGTTCAGCCAGGTGGCCAAAGTGAGGCAATGGTCGCCACTGCATGCTAGCCAGTGCGTAGACTATCGCATAGCGTCTTGCGATCGGGCGACCTAGCATGATCATGGGGAATCTCCATGTTAAAAGAGAGGGTACACAGAACCCACTGTTAAACATGGCCACTCATTCTGGTGCCGGTACTTCCGGTGGTGGCCAGTCGCGGTGAGAACAAGTGATGACTATTTCATATTGTTTGCAAACTTCATTACTGGGGGAAATGCAAGCCGCCTGACAAACTTTTAGATCAGCACATTTTTCTAACTAAAGGATGCTGTACAAAAATTCATTTTTTTCCCTTTTAAATCCGTACTTATGGGCGTGGGCTCTGTTGGAGGAATTTTCAATAACACAACCAGCATATTTCCTTTCAGGAATGCACTCCAATTTTGGGGAAAAAGCAGAAAAGTCAATGTTTTGGTTTGGTGGAGCTATTGGCCAAATTGACGTTCAAATGAAAATATGTAGAAAAACAAAGCACACCTTTTCCTAACATAAATAGGCATGCGTCCACGAGTCTTACTTGCTTTGTTAGGTACAATGTTGATACAGATGTGACTGCATGCTAAGTTTAAACGTGCTGTAGTCTGGGCGGCTTAATACATATAAAGACTTTTGTCTTGATTCTATCAATCTTTCAATTAGACATGTGGCGCATTTCAATCACCCTTATATTTCTTAAATGTTTTATTTTTTGTGTGAGTGTAAGTGTGTTTTGCTCCGTATTCAGCTGTGTGCTTGGGGCTCTTTCACAGGTTATTTGAAGCAGTCGTGAGGTTGTTGTTGCTGTGGGAATTGGGGCCATTCAATGGGCATCTAAATTGATGGCCTGTTTACGTTCTAGTAATCTTCATTACTCAGATTCTTGCATATTCGTCCCAGTTATTCCTTTCATGAGTTGAGCCAGACTTGCATGGCAAGCATCACACTGATCAAGCTAAAAGAAACACATTAATTAAGACTTTAAGGCACACCTCCTCTGTGGAATCGATAGCAAAGGGCCAGATCGACAACAATGTCTTCTGTGTCAATACCCAAGCACACCAGGGTTGCTGAAGCAGGTATGCAGGGAGAAGCTTAGGGACTGGGACGAGGAAGAGAGAATCTGAGTAAGAAGTTTGCAAGTAAGTAATAGAGGCAGAACCTCATTAACCTCTTCCTCCTCCCAATTCTTACTTCCACCGGGCCCATCTAAGTGACAGCCATTTCTCTGATCTCTATGGCAGACATCAAATCACACCACAAAAACATGAACTACTTGTCATCCAATCTAAGTTCCTATGAAAACACAACAAAATAGTGTCTTGCACCTGCTGTTCCACAAACATACCAGGCATCTCTGCCAGTTTTAACCAGAAGAAAACAATCTGCCAGGTTGAACACAACACACCAGTCGTGGAGAGGAGAAAGATCCAAGAATACTTCAGGCTACTCAAGAATGAACCAACACTTTGACTCTTAGCCAGAGCTTTGCAGAAGCTGGGACCAGGTGTGGAATATTGCAGCAAACAATATCATTATTACAATCTAGAAATAAGAGAAGAACAAAGGTCTCCTGTATGCAACAGTACTGTAGCACCTCTAGTACACAGCACAAATTACAACAGCGGAGCAATTCAACAACAAATACACTTCTTAAGCAATAGAACCCGAGCGTCGGGGGCATTACCGTCTCAGGTCCTTACCTATGGGCCCCGGGGCATTACCTGAAACGGTAATGCCCCCGACGCGAGGGTTCTATTGCTATTAGTACCCCGGCCCGCAAAAATTGCGTGACCGGGGCACTAAAAGCTTTTTTTTTTGTCCTGAAACGCTGCGGCGTTTCGGCGCTGCTGCGTTTCAGGAGAAAAAAAAACGACCAAGAAAATGGCCGCCGCCATGGAAAGGTCCGTTTTCCCTTTCCATGGCGGGCATCGGGAGCGGACGCGCTGGGAACACAAGCGTTCCCAGCGCATCCGCTCCAGAAAAAGGATCAAAAATAAGGTAAGTGGGGTTGGGAGGGCGGGAGTGGGAGGGGGAAAAAAACAAAAACAAAAACGTACCTGCGTCCCCGGCGGGGGACGAGGGAAGCCTCCAGCCGTGTGGAGGCGCGGAGCGGGGATGGCCCCGCCCCGCTCCGAGTCTCCACACGGCTGTAGGCTTTCCTCGTCCCCCGCCGGGGACGCAGGAACAAGAAGGTAAGTGGGGGGGAGGGAACAAAGGCTGTGGAATCCCGATGAAGGGATTCCCGGCCGGGTAGGGACCTGGCGAGAGCCAATCAGAATGGCTCTTGCCTTCTGATTGTCTCTCGCAGGGTTACTAATATGTAATAATGCTGCTGACCTGATGGAAGTAGGATATTCTAATCCCTGACAGACGGAATGACCCCTAAAGCAAAAGACCTCTGACTAAGAACCTTACCTGCATATCTCTGACAAACGATTCATAAGGGGACTGCAGACTCCATATAAAAAGCCCTTTGTTAACTCCCTCAAAAGCCAGACATTGCTAACAATGTCACACAATTTGCAAAAAGCCGGTAACACAACAAAGGTCCCTGCAAGGACATTTTATGCACCAGTGTAGAGGAGGAGCGAAGTGCCTCTACAGGAAGTCCCGCCTCCATTTTGCCTATGTGTTGGAAACCGGAAATTGTGACATGTGCAACGCCAGTGATGGTACCTATACCACGAAGAGTCCTTGAAAGAAGGTATCCATTCAGAAAACACTCTATGATGTTCCTGCAGAGAAATGACAGCCTTCTGAAGAAAGTTCCGGAAGAAGTGTGAAGATGAATGAGAGAGAAGACTGGTGACGTCACATGAAGCAGAAATGATGCACCCAGAAGAGATGCCAATGGAGAGAGTACATAGACCGTATAGAATCTGATGGTGAAGTAAAAAATTGAGCAACATTTCATGAGCAAAATGAAGATTGCACGTGCGGAGAGCACTGAAGAAAATGCAAGCCATTTTACAATTGTACAGATGCTGAAACGCGAGCTGATTAAGTCATCATAAGGCTGGCTATATGTAGTGAATATACTGCAGGCGGTGTCGCCAAAATATATATTTGTGTAAAGAATCTGGATGTTCCATGATGCATTTTAGCAAACTAGAACTCTGTGAACAGAAGGGCTGAAAGTGCGGTGCAGTAGAAGAAAACAGCTGACACTGAAGGAAGATTCGAGAAGGATTGTCTGGCCCGGTATCAAGGGTTGGGCAGCCAAGAAACTGCTTATCCTTCGAGAAGGTGCAATGAATATTAAAAGTGAGATGAGTTCCTGTTGAGGTGTAATGGAAAAACACTAGAAGTGCCAGGTTTTATTCATTTAATAGTATTGAATGCGAAGGAGGAGCTCAAATTCCTGTCACATGGCCAAGTTGAAAATAGACTTTGGGTGAGCTGCACGAGACCAGAAGATAAGACCATGCTCACACTCCTTTTTACTCTCAGGCACAGTGATCCTTCGCAAGGCCTAGTTCAAAAGACATATTCGAATGGCAGACAGTAGGAGTGATTATGGATGTTGGGCTAATTGGGTGGGGAGGCATGGTCAAGTCCAACCCTCCAGCACCTGGGGTACCAGCTTGCATGCTGCTAGCGAGTGGAATATTCCAGAAGGGTACAAGCATGCCAACCAATTGTACAGACCATGTAGCAAAGAGCCCTATAGTTTGCACTAGGGGTAGGCATAGCTGTCCACCTGACTGCAGAGACCCAATCACACTCCTGTACCCCATAGAAAGTAAACCTAGATTTTCCCCTTAAGCCTATCATAAACCCCCGTAGGTTTTCGCTTATTTTGCCACATGGTATGAAGTCACGTATGACGAGTATTTACTATAAATATGTGTTCTTTCATGTGAAACATTGAGAATGCTTGTGCCAATGCTCATTGTACTCCCTGTTTTAGATATTTGTTAATAAAACAGCTAAATATTTGCAAACTTCCTGAGTCGGTCTGATTATTGGTGCAAGAGTAAGATCTGCATCTCCATCCATCCCATAAAGTGCCACCTCGCTTAATGGGCCTACAGTTTGTTCCCCCAACAAACTGATCGTACAGACCAAGAAATCCATTTGCATAAGAGACCATTCACAACAAGCAGCACATCTATATCACTCCTATTTGAATCCTTGACGTTTCTCAGTTATGTGTGGAAACTGCAAGCATGCACGGCACAACTGAGCCATAAATTTACATACATATTTTCTTCTTCAGCAACCACCTGACCATAAACCATTTGCAAGATAGACCAAAAGAAGAGCTTCATAATTCCAGTGTTTCACACATCTGGTCCAGACAGAAACAATCAACATTGAAAATGATCCCATTTGGGAAAAGACCAGAACATAGAGAGTCACAGCAGTGATTAAAAAAAAAATGGCAATTTCTCTAACAAACTGAGCCTTCCACTCTCCTATGCAAACAAGCTTTGGAGGTGGGAGATAAGGGAGGCAAAAAGCAGATGGGCCAGCTAAAGTGTAGGACGAGCCACTAATTCATGAGCTCTCACCCTAAGAAAATGGTGAAGAATGGGGAGATGAAAACTCTCCCAAAAAATGGGAGACTCTGTTAAGAGGACCTGGTAACTGGATAACAGTTTGGTCTGAAGAGTTATGCTGAGTGTCAGAAGATGATCCTCTGCTCATCATTCTAAAAGACGGCAAAGGAGACTGAAGAAGACTGAGCTTAACACCTAACTCTTTTACAAGCATGAACAAGTCCATTCCACCTTCCTTCCCTGCACTGGAACCCGAAATGAAAGATCACAATCTGCTCCAGGATCCAGTAGTGAAAGTTTGGTCAGGCTGGAGCAAAGAAGAAACATAGCATATCAACAGCACCTTCGACCACCCACAGTGTAGAGGTACCCAACACAAACAATTGTTCCTGACAAGGGATGTGAGGATCAAGAACCTAGAAAAAGAGCAGATGTTAGGGAGTGGCTACTGTTCCATTCCTTAAGTCCGGTGTGCAGGAAAAGATTATAATAGTGACACATGGAGGCTTTCCACAGATATGCATAATACTTTGCTAGTTCTGATGAGCAATTTCGATCTCTCAAAATATAAAGATAAAAATAACACATTTCTTTAGATGTTTGGTCAAAAAAGCACAAGGATGAAAAACCTGTGGCCCAAGATCACCAGAATATCAAGCACCACTGTGGGTCAGAACCAGGCACGAGAAGAAGCTTCGAGTAGAAAGGCCTGCAGCCTGGAAGAGCATCAAAACATCTTAAGCAATAGTCCCTTACTAAGAACTTGCAAAAGTCTGGAAAGGGAAATTAAAGTATTAGAAGGCTGGGGCTTATGGGAAGCCATATGTTAAGCGAATCTAGTTCCCCACCAAGATGCCGATCCAATATCAACAATGTAGACATAGGAGGGAGAATAATTATTATAAAACAAGTACTTTGATGGCCACCAGGGGGCGCAGAGATCAGCATGCTCTCTCTGTGAGCTCTGTAACCAGCACCCCGGAAGATGGAATGAGCCCCCGTTTTTTGGAACCCCCCCGCTGAACAAATACGGGATTTCGCCATGTGAACGTCCCCCCCACCCTAAGGAAAAATCCCGATGTAAATCGGCCCTCCACGGCCCCAGAAAACGCAAGAGAAAATCGGGGCCTCCGAGGCACGTGGAGATCGAAACCAACTGCGTGTGTCTCGCCGTTAGAAGGCCCGGAAGGCGTGTGTTCGGCTCCCGGAGTGAAACACCCTGACACGAGGACATGAGATCAGCCAACCGACCCGGTGAGCGCGAATAAGTGCTGCACGAAGGAGCGAACTGCGGATCGCGAACATACCAATTCATGACGGAGTGACATTGGGGAAAACTGCCGAGTGGAGCCATCACAGATCCGCGACTTCCTGGATGAACCCAACGGCGGAGTTGTCTAGGCCGAAAAAGGTACGCGAACCCCACCAGAGGCGGAATTTATAATCGTAACCGACAGGGGACAGCGCCTACCCCCCCTCCGAGCCGACTGCCCAGCACAACTTCCCGCCTGCCTACGGCACCACCCCAGGCCCACACAAGAACTTGCACGGCTCCATGCGCAAACTACCCGCAGCGCAACTCGAGGGAGTAGGCCGTCATCATCCACCTAGATCGAGCAAGGCATGGATTATCACAGCGCACGCAGTTTCTACCCAGGCCCACCATCTGTGATCTGTATGAGTACTAAGCATAAACTAGCTCACTTCGCCTACACCGCCACCTTGTTTACAACTGCTGACGCCAAGATGGCAAACTGCGCCACTACAGGAGACGACCTGGCTGCAGCTACGAAAGGGGACATAGCCGCCCTACTGGGGGAGATTAAGAACCTGGGAACAAATATAGGTGGCAAAATAGATAGGATCACTCAACGGCTCGATAGCATGGAGGACAGACTCGAGGGAGTTGAAAAAAATCAGGCCTCCATTGACACACTGGAAGGGCAACTCGACCAAAGAATGACGGAACTGGAACAACGTGAATAAGAGTTTAAACTTAAACTCGATGATTTGGAGAACAGAGAAAGGAGGAATTTTATACAAATTTTTGGTATTCCTGAGAGAGAGGAGGAAACGGAAGCGGACCTTAAGGAGACACTTCACAACATCATCAAACTTCTGACAACGGATGATGAGGTGGATGAACCGGTAACAGAACAAATTCATAGAGCAGGAGTCCCAGCAAGTGGACCGCGCTCAGTCCTCGCCCGATTTCACCGATTCAGGGACAAAGCTAGAATTCTTGAGAAAGCCAGAATGAGCGAGAAGATTACGCTATGCGGAGCACAAATCTCCATTTACCAAGATCTCTCCTCCTTGACCCTAGCCCTCAGAAAAATGTGCGGACCTCTGACAAAGATGCTCAAGGAAAAGAACGTTTGATACAGATGGGGTTACTCCTTCTCCCTCGCGTTCCAATACGAGGGGACCAGATTCAGAGTGCGATCAGAGAAAGAGATAAAATCGTGCATATCTGACCTCTTAGGGACACAAGGAGAGGATGCTAGTCAAGAAGCAACAAATAAGGAAGGAAGAGAATGGCGACTCCAAGGCCCCCGGAGAATAAGAGTGAAGGGGTCGCGAAAATTCAGGAGGGGCAATCTCTCCCCAGAAACGGACAATGACACCAGGTGATACCGGTAAAACAATTCCAATCAAAGTATGTTAATGGTGTGATATGGATGCACTAACGCACACACATTCCCTGGGCTCTAATGAAGATAATTAGGGGGGAACCATCAGGGGGCTCACTCTGGACTACAATGACTTATTCTGGTCAAGGGGCGTGAAGTAACGACCCCCGGAAGTGGTCCGATGTCGACTTGGGACAACCAACTGGGCTCGATCGGACGCCATCAATTAGGAAGGAGGAAGGGGGGAGGGTGAGGGAAAAGTTAAGGAAACAAAGAAGGTCAGAGCAGCAAACATAATGAACCACAACAGCCAATTCAGCGTGCGGCCCGTGAGCATAGAGCATCGTCCGGTGTATACAAAGAGACAACTCCCAGCATGGCTACGAACATTAATATAAGGGAACCGGTCTCCTTAAGAGTTGGAACACTCAATGTTAAAGGGCTCAACTCACCAACGAAACGGTCCCTTGTAGCCAGAGAATTTCATAGAAGCGGATTAGATATTCTCCTACTCCAGGAAACAAAATACATAAAAGGAGATGAACGACAGATCCTTGGGAAACAAGTGGGAACTGAATTTTGGGGCTATGGCCCACTCAGAAAGGGAGGAGTGGGAATCCTCATTAGAAAAGGCATAGAGTTTGTGATAACCAAGACATGGTCAGATGTTGAAGGACGAGCAATGTTAGTAAATGGGCAACTAGGTAATCTGAACGTCACAATTGCCACCTTGTACGCTCCGAACACAGGCCAGTTTAGATTTCTCTCCAGAACAATGCCTAAGATACTACTGGAAGCCACCGGGCACATCATCTTGGGGGGGGATTTTAATCAATGGGCGAACCCGGCCACAGACCGGAATCCTGGGAACCCTACCACGGCTCATCAGAATAGACCTGAACCGACTGAGCTAGCTCATATGATGGAACTGTATAACATGGTAGATGCATGGAGAGCTCTTCATCCGGGCGAACAAGGCTACACTTTCTATTCTGCTCCCCATAATACGCACACCCGCATAGATTACATGTATCTCTCTAGAGAGCTCTCTGAGGTAACATCACAGGCAAAGATAACCCCGATCACTTGGTCCTACCATGACATGGTCCTCACAGACATTCAGTGGGCCGACCTACCTAAAAATAGTGGGAAATGGCACTGCAACGAGAGCCTTTGGAGGGATGTCGTTTTCAGAACTGAAATGGAGACAGAAATCTCCGAATTCTTCAAAACAAACGACAATGGAGAGGTATCCAAACAAACAGTGTGGGAGGCCGGGAAGGCCACCTGGAGGGGGATCTTGATAAGGGAAGGCTCATCAAAAAAGAGAGAACGTAATCTTATTGAACAAAGGCTCCAAACTGAAATTTGCCAATTAGAAAGCACACCCAAAATAGGCGAAGAAGTGGATCCTCAGAAGATGAACAAAGCCAGAGAGAAAAGAAACAAACTGAAACTATTGGAGCATGAACAGGTCGTGCATAAACTAAGATTTTTAAAACAAAAATTCTACGAGAAGGGCGATAAGGCCGACGCACTTCTCGCCGCCAGGCTGCGAGAACAAAGAGAGGAGCGAAAAGTATTAGAAATTAAAGACGATACCTCCCCCACATCACACGCCCACACCGCCATCCCAGAACATTTTGCCGACTTCTATGAAACTTTATATTCTTCTGAGGTAGACCCTGAGCGATCACAGACAGAGTCCTATCTGTCCTCAATAGATGTACCCCGTATTCCTGACTTAGAGGTTGAATCACTAGAATCCCCTGTTACGGAACTAGAGGTCCAAGCCGCCATAAAAAGGTTAACATTGGGCACGTCCCCGGGCGAAGACAGCTACACCGCCAGATTTTATAAAACTTTCATCACCGCGCTGGCCCCCTTCCTGACACTCCTCTTCAATGAAATAATGGACACAGGGAAGCCCCCAGACTCCTTTACCAAGGCATTGATCACTGTTATCCCCAAGGCTGGGAGCGATCCTACGAAATGTTCCTCTTACCGCCCCATCTCTACTCAACCTTGACGCAAAGATATTCACCAGAATCTTGGCAGCGAGGCTCGAAACCCTCATTCCTCAACTTATACCCTCCAATCAGGTGGGGTTCATACTGGGCAGACAAGGGCAGACACAATCCGCAAAACCTTACACCTGATCCACGCATCCCAGACCATGGAGAATGACCCGGCCCTACTTTCCATCGATGCGGAAAAGGCCTTTGATAGGGTGGAATGGGGGTTCCTTGAGGCAGTACTGCGAAAGGTGGGAATGGGCACTAGATTTAGGAGAGCGTTACACGCAGTTTATACAGACCCCAAGACATCTATATTTGGGAACGGGGAATACTCACGGTGGTCCAACCTGCAGCGTGGAACCCGACAAGGATGCCCCCTCTCGGCGATTCTCTTTGCCCTCTCCTTAGAACCCCTGGCAGTCGCAATAAGGGCAGACCCTACACTAGAAGGTATTCGACTGGGGACAACATAATACAAAATTGCCCTCTACACAGATGACATCCTCCTCCACATCACAAACCCCTCCGTCTCCATCCCCCAAGCTCTCTGCATGATAGAAGAATATGGTAAACTCTCAGGGTTCAAAATAAATAAGACAAAGTCCACACTCTTTCCCCTCCAAGGCCAAAAAGACGAGAATACCATCAGTTTCTCCCCATTCGGTCTCAATATCGAACACTCACAAACACAATACCTGGGGATACAAATAACGAAGAATCTAAGTGACTTATTTGAAGCAAACTTCCCTCCCCTATTGAAACAATTTAAGTTAGACTTGACAAGATGGGACAAGCTCACAGTATCCTGGCTAGGCCGGCTCAATGCAATTAAGATGATATCCCTGCCCCGGTTCCTATATCCTTTTCAAGCGATACTCATTAGGATTCCAAAAATCTTTTTTACTGAGATCAAAAGGGCCATGCTCCAATTCCTATGGCAAGGGAAAAAAGCAAGAATTCCATATAAGACCCTAAAGCTCCCAAAAGATAAAGGTGGAGTTGGGCTTCCCAATTTTCAAAAATATTACGAAGCCGCCCAACTTAGAGTATTGATTCCACACCTGCATAATCAAACAGACACCCAGTGGGTCAATATGGACAACCATTATTTTACACCAGCCACATTATCTGAATGGTTATGGGCACCTAAAAAAAGAATCTGTAGAAAACTCAAAGACCACCCGATACTAATGATCATCTGGGACATCTGGACACATGGCAAGAACATGCAAAACATTACTACCTGGCCGGCCCCCCTCAGCCACTTACGGTCCCCAGGAATCAACGACCACATCCCAGAAGTCGGAAGGTTCCAATCATGGTATGAGGCTGGACTAGAGAGAGTAGGGCAACTGCAACGGAAAGACTCCTTCATCTCTCTCCCTGAACTAACCGAAGCCCTCGGAATAGGCCCCTTATCCACCTTTCAATACTTGCAGATAAAAGGGGTTTTGACAAGAGCCATCTGGAAACCCAAATTAATGAGAGAACTCACCCCTTTTGAGAAAATACTGGACTCAAGAACTGTAATGAAAGGCCTAATATCTGATATGTACAAAACACTGATAGAAGGGGAGGGGGTGAACACGGACTCATTGAAAAGCAGATGGGAAACAGATTTCTCCGAACAGTTCACTCCAGACCTATGGGATACCATATGCCGCATGGATATCCATTTCAAATCAATACAAACTCCATGCAATCAAATTATTGCATAGATGGCAATATGATCCAGTCAGATTATTTAAAATGTTTCAGACTACGAGTCCGGACTGCTGACGTGGATGCGGAAACAGAGCAGACTACTGGCACATGTGGTGGGGATGTCCCAGAATACAAGTGTTCTGGTCGGAGGTCCTGGGCTGGATCAAAGAAGTCGATGGTATCGACAGAACACCTACTCCCTACCTCATACTGTTTGGCCTCGAGAAAGATGAGGATGACTGGGTCAAGATCAAGGATCTAGCACCACAATTGCTATTAGCCGCTAGGGCAACACTAGTAATGAGGAGGAAAGCGCCTACAACTCCCACGAAAAACGAATGGATCCATGTTTCCAATAATCTATGCATAATGGAACATATAACAGCATCGCTACATGGAAAATTACCTCAGACTGAAATCTTATGGATGGAATATAAAAGTATATACCTGCCCACCGGCTTATCTCATAACAATGCTCCTACCACGGCGATAGAGGGACAAGAATTGACCTAGGCAACGTATAAGTTGAGCTCTGCAACAGACACTCTCATAACCAACGCAATTTCGGCATTGTACACTGACGCTGCTCGCCACACGATGAACGCTGCTTGACCTGCAATACGGGTTCTGACCAGGGGGAAGGGGGGGCGGGAAAATGGAGGGGGCAAGGTCATGTTTTTGCACGAACCCTATGTATGAAGAAGGTGTTTGCAGGACAGACACTAAATACGCCGAATTTTAAGGGTTCGCTTCTTCATTGAGAGATAGTTAATTGTGTACTTAAATGTATCCTTTCATTGCATGACTTGTATCTGTAAAACTAATAAAACCAAACTTACAAAAACAAGTACTTCAGGAGGCAAAACACAGGCAAAGAAACAGCGTCAGCAAAACAAGGCCTTAAATGAGGAGGATGCTTTTGAAGCAGGGCCTTGATAATCTTCAAAGAATAAAGGGACCATTCTAAGTCAATCCAATTATTCGGAAGTTATTGAATCAGAAGAGGGTCTCTATCCCTTCACAAATATTGAATTTGCCAAAACAAATTAGAAAAAAGGGAGCGAAAAGATAAAACTACAACGTACATGTCAAGATGTCAGGGGAAAGCCCCCTAACGCTAAGGGAAATCAGGGAAACTCAGCGATTAGTCAATCATCTGAGGAAATACATGGCCTAGCCACAGTTGTATGTACAGATACAGCAAGGAGAGATCACGTTACGAAAACATCTCAGAATGATTTAGACCTGGAAGATCAATCTCTTCTTGATTTGTACAGTAATTCCTGTGTGCACGTTTTAAAATATGGGGAAGCATGGCTATCGTTAGATTGGGAAATTAACACTTCACTTAAAATTGCTAACTATAACTAAACTAATTCTAGAAGTTGCTGATGACCTGAGAATACTGGGGTTTGATATTTAGCCAATTATAGATTGGGGTGGTCACATTTGTGCAGACAAATGAAATGATGGTGGTGGGAGGTAAATACAAACTCCAAATATACTTCATGAGGTCACGTTAACAGTACAATTAACTATGAATTGCAAAAAATTGATTTAGGGCAACTAAAAGACAATCCTTACTTATTGGAAATAAACACAAAAAGATTGTCCCTACTTCACACAAAATAAATAAAATGTCCTTAATAATTTGCAGCCTGGCCTTAATATTTTCTCAAGCAACGCATGAGGCTATTACAGCTTCATGTAAATGATGGGTTGGAGTGGCTATTGACCGATATAGACATTGGGCCTCATTATATGTTTGCTGGTCCGGAAACAAGGGTGCAGGAAGCGCACCAGCAACCTTGTTTCTGGACTGGCAAACTACTTGTCTGCCTGCCGTGGCTGACTAGTCTGACCCTGCCGGGTGCAGCGGCTACGTTAGGCAGACTCTTCACGGAAGCAACAGCACCATACGTAACGGTGCCGGCTCATCTGAGTCCCCACTCCCAAAGAGTCCTGTGAGACTCTATGGGAATGGGGACTTACATTTTACTGGCGCCTGACTTCCCGGGCCGCCGGACTTAGAATAGCCCAGTGGCACCAGGAAGTGAGATGCTGGTAAAATATTACGAGTCCAGTAGCAACCCGCCGATAGCACCAGCAGTGCTACCGCCGGACTCGTAATGAGGCCCATTATGTTGGCCTCATATTAACGTATGGCTGCTTGATGCTCCAAAATTAGAATGGTATGTTTGCTACCTGCTTTCAGCCAGAAAAGGGGCTGATAGACGGCCCACGTGAGGGTTGTTGTTTGCTTTCAAAAATAGTATGAGGAGTGATATTTGGAGACACAATATAACTACTGATAATTTTGTAGCAATTAAAGTAAAACTGGAAGTAGACGCGGGTGACTGTAGTTGGTTAATACCAAATGCGAACAATTCCCCACCACAAGTTGGAATGAAAGGCTGTACACAATGTAGTTAATGCAGTCCTTAGATCATGGGAAGACCTGTTTGTCAACACAAACATTATACTGGGTAGACATTTGAACACCAGTTGCCTCGATCTCTGTAATAAGGACCCTTACCGTGATCTTTTAAATATCATCAATATCCCTTGCAAAGGCATGGGTACTGATCACTGCAATTTCCAGGGTCATGAGTGGGCTGAAATGTTACATGGAAGGGGGCTCATTATGTTTAATAGCAGAGCTGTTTTAGATATCCTAGAAAATACAACTTGGTAGCAGGTGACCACAAACTCCATATTTGATTATATGTCTAAGTCGGATAACTTGTTTGAGTTAGTAAGCTATCTAAAGTTCCATCGACCAGAGTGGTATGACCATGCTTTGAAATCTAATTTAAAGGGTATAACAACAACTGTAATTGAAAAAAGGATGTAGGCTTGTTGGAAACCAATCAAGGTAAACATTTTGTTTGGTGGTCTCCACATAATATTTGCATTATGAACAATCATGTTACAGATGCCACAAATCAAGGGTTTTCAGGTCAGCCACTATGGAGTAGACTGTCTTATCCTCAGCACTTACATTTAAAAAATCAAACTCCTGAAATATATGGCAAGACCTTTGTCCATGGAATGGTCATCCAACATCAAAAAAGATTAACCATCAGGAAACTGGTATGGATTGTAAATAGTGCAAAAAAACAAAAAAAAATAGAATGCAGAAATCCGAAGAATTGACAAAATGGCACAGGTTCCAGAGAAAGTGAGGTCAATGGAGACACATGTTTCAGGCTATTGCAAAGAAAGCCACCAAACAACTCTGGACCATGATAAATAATGCATCTAATGGAATTGGCTCATTTCAATTTTAAACAACAGGAAACATTGGGAATTTGCATATCTCCATTCACTTTTCGAAACTGGAGAATCATACTTTGACAAAGACACTACAATAAAGAATGTGCAGAATTACAACTTTTTTTTTGTTGAAAAGTTAATAAATCATTAAAACAATACTCTGGCCAAGGACCTGATGGTCTATTGAACTTTATGCTCAGGTCACAAGCCGTTGAATAGTTCGTTATATCTGCAGACATTTGCTGACGTTACACTAACTTGCATACACCCTACTACTTGGACTCATTCTTTGCTGAGACTTATTTTAAAAAGAAGGGACCCTCAGGGTCCCTGTGAATATGGTCAAATACCTTTATTGTATGTATCAAGCAAAGCATTTTTATGGCACAAGTCTTGTATAACATCCAGAAATAGCCAATTCCCAAATTTCAAAGTGGATTCCATAAGGGGCACATTACTGTAGATAAAGGAATCGCTCTGACCCAGTTGAAACATGCTCATGGAAGGCTCAGCCCTTGTAATTGGCATAGACCAGCTTTTCTTTTTTCTTTTCATTCTTTTCTTTTTTTAATTCGTATGGTTAAAATGAATCCTTACATACAATACCAATTATCTGAATACATATATAATATATACAACACTTCATAAGTGATGCAACAATTGATTCACAAGAAAAAGGTCATTAACACTCTATAATTGTTCATTAATTGCATTAAAAATATATTTATTACATGTTTTCACACTAATCATGAGTGCAATCTGAAAAACGTGTAATAGCCGTTCCCACATTGCATCTGAATTTAAAGTCGCAATATTGTGTACATGATGTGAAAAGAGAGCAATCCGTTTCTGTTGGAAGGTGGGGCAACGCATAATCAGATGCTTTAATGTCTCAGGCATGTCTGCTGCTTCACAGCCCCTGCAATAACGCTTCTTTCTAGGAATGTTCCTAAGTGGGTGCACCCTTAGTAAAGTCAGCAACCAATTTAATCTCAATTTCAGAAAAAGACTTCAAGGATATTGAATTAAGTATTTCGGTAACACACCCAATTTACAATATAGGTATGGGAAGTATACTTGGGAAGAATAGTTTAAGAACCTTTTTTTCATTCTTAATCCATCGATTTTCATGGAGTTTTCTTTTTCAAAATCCGTGGTCTGACAAGGCCTGCAAACAGGCCCTGTCAAGGGAGAGACGAAGCCCACCCAAATCATCCCGCGGTGCCTGCAACAGTGTCTACAGGCCCCTCACCTCCCCACCTTACCAGTAAAGATGGCAGCGTCCCTGTTACCGGTGAACACCCACGGGGAGAAGCTTCAAGGAAAAGCAGCAGAAGGGATACACCACGCAGCGAGGACTCTATTGTTCTATATGCCATCCACAAATGGGACTTATTTATGAAAGTCCCACCAGCCCACCTGGGACATTAAAAGGCCCACCAGAAGCCATATCAAACAAGTACTCAAGCCCAGAAGAGAGATGCTGGCAGAAAGGAGGCAGGGCTTACAAGCCCTTTTTGAAGCCTCCCTAAGCACTTCCCCTGCCACACCCCCTTAAACCAGGTAAGTGATTGGACACAGTGAGTATCCAATCCTTTGAGTGGGTTGTGTATTTAATAAGGTGCAAGTGAGTTGTACTGTTTCAGTTAGTTGGGTGAGGACAGGTGGTGGAGAAGGACGTCTGAGAGACCAGAGGAGGTGAAAGCGAAAGGAGTGCAGAGGCGATCGGTGAAAGGGGGTCTATGGACTATTTGTATGTGAGAGTATGGAGTATGTGAACTACTGATAGAGTAAAAAGTAGTATTAGTTGGTGTTAGGAAAGATTTCCTTTATTTGCAATTGGACCACCCAAAGTTTTTGCTTGTGTTTTGCTATCTTAACCTGACTTTTTCCAGTGGAGCTCAGCCTTCAGCTGAACTCCCCTAGGCTTTTGTTTACTTGTTATGAGGAAACTGACACGTCCTTCAGGCTGTCAATACTGACTATGTTGCCATTTCTTGGTAACTTTTTAACAGTGCACAATGTACCTTCAAGTACAGTGCACTGGTTTCCCTTTTTGTTTTATGGCCCTAGACACCCTCAAAGGATTGTTTGGTGATTGTACATGTGTGCCTGGTATGAACTGGTGGCAGCAGTTACTTTTCATAATGTTTTACTTCTTTTTAGTGAGTTAAACCGTATTTACCACGTTTGGCACACAACTGTGGCCAGGTCCGAAAATGGCCGAGTCACAAAGTCTTTTGTTCTGTCCCATGGCCATTTTGTCCCTTGCCTCACTCAGGTCAATTAAACCAGGTTTTCCTTTTTTGGGCATGCAGCCTCCTGCGAAAACCGATCTCTTTTGCGGGGTCCTGCATGTCATGTGTGTTTTCCCAGGAATAGGGTTGGGACTGTCTAGTCCCAATCTACACGCCTGGTGCTAGGATCAAAAGGAATTGCACATCAGCAGAGGAATCTACTAAACATAAAGATATGGTACTCAAGAAATTCCAAAATCGCGGATACAGTTCCAAACACCTCAAAAATATGATAACCAAAAGTATGACGAGATCCAGACAAGACTTGCTCCAAGATAAACCTAAGAAAACACCGGAACCAGATAAACCAAGGTTCATCACAACCTTTAGCGCCAATAATCATGTCATCAAAAAGATTCTACACAGAAATTGGAACATTCTTACAACAGATTCAGATCTAAACAGCCTTTTAGACAAGAAACCTAAGATGGTCTTCCGGAACTGTATGAGCTTAAAGAAAATGATAAGTCCATCTTATTTCGATAACATAAACTTTGAACAACATCAACTAAAGACAACCAAGTCCTCAGCAACATGGTTAACACCACCTTCCAAAGGGAATTTCAAATGTAGCAATTGCCAGATTTGTCCATATATGTGTAATGGAATGAAAGAATTTGCGCTACCGAATGGCAACAAAGTCACAATCAAACAATTTATCAACTGCAACAGCCAATTTGTGATATATGCCATAATATGCTCATACAATAAACTATATATCGGCAGCACAATCAGAAAGTTCAAAATCAGATTGGGCGAACATCTGCAAGCAATTAAAAACAAGGACATGAGACCGCCATTAGCTTTTCACTTTGACCAACAGAATGCGGAGTTTGACATAACCAGTATCAAATGCTATGGAATTGAAAAACTGTCCATACCAAGAAGAGGAGGAAATTTGGAGAGACTCCTCCGCAAAAGGGAAGCCTTTTGGATATGGTCTATGGACTCAATCCACATGGGTTTAAATAAGGATCAGGAACTACATCATTTTCTTTGACAAAGACAATGGCCCTCATTACGACCCTGGCGGAGGTCCATGGTGCAATTTGCACCATGGACCATGGCGCAGAGCTGCCAACACCGCCATGGGGGTTGGCGGACTTACCGCCCCATTCCGAGGTTGGCGGGGCGGTAAGTCCCCAATCCCCATTTACCCTTCCCCATTCCCATTTTTGCCCCATAGGGTATAATGGGAGTGGGGAAGGCGTTAATTACGCCACCGTAAATTACGGTGGCGTAATTAACAACAAGTCCCGTAGCGCCATGGATTTTTCCGCCTGCAAAAAGCAGGCGTAAAAATCTCCATGGCGCTACGGAATGTCGTAGTCTGGCGGAGAGGTACGCCATGCATTACGCTGGCGTAAACCCCTCTCCGCCAGGGTCCTAATGAGGGCCAATGTGATTTGTTACAACTCTCTCTCTCTCTCTTTACGTTCTTTTATTTAATGCGTAAATAATTACCTTGGTTTACCTTTTTCTTTTGATTTATTTGTGAAATATATACACCAGTAGAATTACCAGATGTTGTTCCATAGGCATAATAATGAGCCAAACTATTTTACTAGTCTTGAACCTGACTTTGTTCTAGGTAAGTTCAAAAAATTAAAAATGTCAAGTATTAAAAATTAATTTGACAATGATAAGCATGCTATGACACACAGAGTCGTCCCAAGATGACCGCCTCTTTTGCAATCTCTTCATTAAGATGACCGCCTCACTGGAAATTTTTCCATTTGCATCAAGTTATGTTTAATTGTTTCTTAGTCTACGAGTAGTGATATACAACTACGAGGAGATCTTCACGAACGTTTTGAATATTTTTTCTCTTGCATCAACAGAGAGGACTCATTTTTTGTAATCCATCTGAAATAGGATGCCCTGAACTTGTTTGCTTATGTTCCAACAATCACCTCAGAAATTCTGGCATACAATCCAATTAAACTCGCATTTACTTTTGAGACACGCACTCATCTTGCTTTCCCCCAATCCAATATGGTGCCCGACGCACGGCCGCAACATCACACAGTCACGTGACTCGTTCACTCAACAACATCTGTTTATTATGCCGATTCGTACGCGCTCGCACGTTACACTTTGCGCTCGGCAATTGGACCGCGCACATCAACCTAATCGGCTAACAGCACTGCCATTACGCTAATATAAGTAAGATACTTGTGAATTTTCTCTTAGAGTTAACACGTGTCCGATCAACCATGACACACATAAACAGGCATTACCATACTCACTTAATTTCTGTCTATGTAGTGCCACAACGACCTCGAGCCTAGAGGCAGCAACCTGTTCGGCTAACAGCACGGCCATTATCCTAATTGCCATCACGAACTACACCCTGGGGGCATATCTTTTTGAACACCCAAATTGGAGACCATTTACTTTACGAACAAACTTACAGAGCATACATGTAAGTTGTAATACGTTTTCTTTGCTCCCCATTATTTCTGCTTCAACACTCTCACTGCATTTGGCTTTACAATTGCCCTAACACATTAATCGCTTGCAAATTTGAAAATGTTCCTGAAGATCTCATTCTAGTTTAGTTTTTTTCAAAAATGTCAAGTTTTTTACTATATTTTTTATATTCTGTCTCAACAGGAATCAAATGTTTTAAGTTGATAAATTATGAATTATGGGAACAATTCAAATGATTTCTTTGATAACAATCAGCCACTAAACCCCTGAGGAACCGCCAAAAAACAGGCGGGGAAACACGTGATGGGAAGGGAACAGGCTGGATACTATAAAGTATTATTTTTGTTAGATTAACCTATAACCTTTGGATACAGATTGGATACAAACAAGCATTCTGTGAAAAAATACTGAACATTTATTTCATCAAGAACTGTATTGATGTTTGGATTCCAATGACTTTACAATTCAAATTGAATGTATTATTTAAGTAATCCCATAATAAAAGCAAGCAATCAAGGCTAAGAAAATCAAACCAAATTGTCTCGTGCAGCAGTGATTTTGCCTAAACATCTATTTACCAAAATAAGGTCTATTTTGGATTACTATCTTCACTCAAGCACAAACTCCATTAGGGTCTAGCATACATATTTTTCCATATTTTGTCTCTCTACAGTCTGAGAGGTTAAGACCTTTTGTTTTGCTGCTTGCTCACATCATTTTTCAGCACAAGAGCAGCGCTAGAATCAGCCAAAGACTGTACCTGTCCTTTTTCACTGGTGCTAGGATTGGTCCACGTCTGATATGCCTGCAAGAGAGCAGATCTTCTATTGGAAGTCCTTTATTTTGGCGCAAAGCTAATTTTAGATAAGAAAAGGGACTCTGCAGCCATTCCAGGTCGATCACCTTTGTTCTCACCGAAATACAGAAGGAGCCAAGTCTCCTACATGAAGAAACAGACTTGTAAAACCGGAAGAGACACTTTCGAAGGTTTTGGCACCCTTTGCCCTCTGCTGTGCTGTCAAGCCCCTGCTTTCCTCTATGAGCAAGAAGGCCTGCCAAGGTGTTCGCCCCTTTGGAGTAGTGGGAACTACTCTCAGCGCCCTCTGCTTACTCACCAAACAAGCCCCTACGGAAGTGTTCCTGGGCCATCCAGTGAACTGTCCAGCTCCACCTCAGGGTAACCCGCAGCTCTGCCTCCGTGTTCAGTGCAGACCCGAGACTTGGGACATCGCTTGTTTGTTGTTTTGTGCATTCTCCCACTAAATTTCAAAGGCCTAGCTACTCTGGGTCCCGAATTGAGAGAGTGCGTAATGCTGCCTGCATCCACGATTCCAGCGTTATTACCTGGTGGTGACAGTCACTATAGTTACCCTGCTGTTCTGCTTGCTGTGCCCTGATGCCAGCTGCACCGGAATTTTCTTCATACCTCCTTGGGAAGCTGAGAAAAGGCAACAGTCACGTCACAGATGATTGTTCTACACAGCAGCCGCTTGGAGCCGGAGTGCCTCAAAACTGCAGTACTCAAACCTACTTGCAACCTTGACTAAACTGGGCTGTGCATAGTTTACCGGTGGCCCCCTGGCACATCCGATCATTTTTACACACGAGGATCCCTTAAAGGTATTCAAACTTGTCTTGGTTAGCATGCGCTCCCTGGCTATTCTCCGCCTTTCAACAATGCTTTGCCACCAGGGGCAGGGCCTACGGGAATAGTGGGAACTCATTCCTCATTGCCTCAAGCCCCTTCCTGACTTACTACAGCCCTGCAAAGAAAACCTGCATTTTGTTCATCTGCCCGGTCGTACTTTTTTACGCACAACTGTACTGTTGACCACAAGGCTCCACTCTTCTTAGGGTTGGACTCGAAAGTTAGGGAACGAACTCTGAAGAATTACCTAATGCCATTTGTCTGCTAACTTAACCCTCTCTTCACAGGTTGTGGTTATATTTCCACTGAATTGCATTAGGAAATGTGTTGTATATATACTGTATAGATTAAAGATTTGTGTGGACATTGTTTTTCTCATTGCTAAAGTTACTTCAGTCTATTTGGTCCCGCCGACAATAAATGTATAGATATGTTTTATATTTTAACACACAGAACGGATATTAGAGTGCCTCTGAGTTCATTAAATTTTAAACCAGACCAAATCTTGAAACTACAAACACTATCCCTAAAAAAGAAGCACACCCTGTCCCTATCAGGGGGCGCTATCCCTGGGGTGACAGTGATGCAACCCCTATCTACAAGGAAAGAGGGAGAGTTCTGTAGCTACTAAAGAGTCTGCAAAATTATCCCATTGTGTTTGAGTACATTTTCTCGAAAAGCCACTCTGATAGTAACCCTTAAAGGAGCAGACCAATACTGTCTCGACTTCCTCATAGATTGAACATTGCAAAGGGGAGTTTCCTCTGTGGGTGATGAAGCCCTTGTTTATTAACCCACTAAACAATATGTTTCCCAAATCCTGGGTACTGGGTTTTGGGTTCCAGTGGGTAATATAAAATTCCTGCTCCTTGCAGGCGAAGAGCGAGTCTATAAAGCTCAGAGCACCTGTTAACAAACAAGTGTCAGCTCCTTCATTACAAGTATACCGGGTCACTCTAGTGGATATCGTGGAAGAGAAAAAAAGCTTGAAAGGTTTTGCTGACTGTAGTAATTTGGGTCATCATCTTAAGGACCAATTTAGTTGAACATGGGTATACTTCCCTTCTATCCATATCTCAGGACCTGCAGCCATCTCGTTACCTCACTTCCAATTGCTGGTGTTGAAATGGAGTGCTGAGTGCTGAACCAACATGCTGCCTGGATACAAAACGTACAGCATGTACGGGTAATCTTTTCTGAGCAGATTTCTTATGCTCGATATGGACCCTTCACCCGTTGTCTGCCGGCTGCGATAGGAAACTTAGATACGTTTATATACACTTGTCTAAGTGTACTTTGTGCTTCGTTGCTGTGTGTACTCCTTGTGGTCTTCTGATCATTCTCACCCCTCCTGAGACTTAGTCTTGACCGCCTGCCAAGCTACCTGGATTGTCCAGAAGGTTCCCCTGTTTCACTAAACCGAGAGTGGCCTCATAAACCTCTGCCCACCAGGTCAGAGTTTAGAACTCCATCTTAACAGTTGGGTGTGGTAGTATTAGCAGAAAGTTGTAGTTGGTAGTAGTGGACGGTAGTTAGTGGCAGTGGTTGTATTGGGAGTGACAGTAGTGGAAGAGGGTTTGTCAGAGTAGTAGGAGTAGTAGGAACAGGGGAGAGAAGTAGTGGTGGTAGTGTGGTAACAGTAGAGGGGGAATAGAAGGTGGTGTAGCAGAGAGGAGGAAAGAAGGCGAAATTAGAGGTATTGGTAGTAGACTGGCTGTTGCAATTAGGAAAGTGATAACATCTGAGCCCAGTGTAGAGAAGGGTCAAGTGGAACTGGGTAGAAGGAAGCACCCACCAGTATCCCCATAGAGTACTAAGCGGGGCTAGGTTAGGGACAACTAGAAGAACCCTAGGGAGTTAGCCAGCCATCGTTTTAGGGATACCATGTTTAGCCTAAGGAAGAAACTCAGACATTAGGGGTTACCTTTCGACAATACTAACAACCCCATTAGGGACACCTGGGACATAGAGGTGGGATTAGGCCAGGGAAGTTGAGGGAGATTGGGTCAGTCCTAGCGTAAAATCTCCCAAGATGACCCAGGAGGCCCTAAAGAACCTTGAAAACAGAAGCCATTCTGACCCTTTATAGTTTAATAATAACCCTTGCACTTACTTTCAGAGTCGACGTGGTTATGTGTGGTGGACCACCCATCACAGTGGGAATAGGTTTTCCTTTCCCACCTTATAGTTTACCTCCTCGATAATAGCTTCACAGGTTTCCATGAAAAATACTAGAGAGGGTATTCGGTGGTCCTCGTGAGCTTTCGCCAGATCTTTCTTTAAGGAACCATTGGGAACCTGTACAATTTTGATTTACAGCTACAATTATATCCTCATGATAGTTGATTCCCATAATGGTAACCCTAGCTCATGACAAATCGCAGCAATAGGAAGGGAATTAGGGAGTCTGAGAATGTGCTTCCAGAGCTTCCCCTCTAGCCTGTCTAAACAACTTAGATTACGAGTTACTTTTAGTTCCACACTATATGTGATGCATGGTGTTATCTTAGTTCAATAAAAGTTGATCAGAGGTACTAAGGAAAACTTCCCTACTTTCAGTAGTAAACTGCACATCTGTGAAATAAATGGCCAGTTTCTTTTCCACCATTTCAGCTTTTCACACATCTTCAGTAAGGTTAATAGAATTAAATGATGGACTAAACTGAATGCCTGTGGATTGGATCAAGGTCTACTATATTTAATTGAGCTTTTTCAGCCTAACACAGACATTTTGATACAGTTGAACAGCTTGGGTTTCTTGTCTCCTATCTTTGGTAGAAATAGGGTCTTGAAGCAAGGCTGCGTGCTAGCTCATTACCTCTAACTGATACTTAGCCTATCTACGCACAGCCGTTGAAGAATGTACCAATTTGCCTCTCAAAATAAGTACTACCTATGTAAATTGGCGCTAGCCTTTGCTGACAACGGTGTTCCTATTGACAAAGATCAAGTCGGTCTGCAAAGTACCCTACAAGCAATTCACAAATATGTGGTAACAATGTTTTAGAAATGATTGAATGCAAAACCTAAATCATGTGCGCAACGAGCACAAGATTGCTGTCAAAATATAATTGGGATTTGTGAAGGTAGTCGAAAAATGTTTTGTTCTTTACAATAACTATTTTTTTTTTTTAAAGAAGGAACCTCAAGAGGTGTTGGAAAATAAAGTCATGCCAGTAGTGTTCCCTGTACGGCACAGTGTCAGGCAATATGGTGCATTTTCACTGATGCCGATGATGCTGGTCCTGTGTCAAAAATGGTCTCCTCTGCTGCTGTATGGAATTGAACTAAAACTACCACCAGTTAACAGATGACTACAAAGAACTGAAAAGTTGATATGGAAACACTATTACTACTGCCTTACAGCCTACCAACTGTTAGAATTAAACCTGGCATTATTATTCCATGTATTAGCTTTGACGAGGAAAGTGGGTGCGATGTTCTGGGTTTTGAATTCCACCCTGGGCAAACATTTTTGAATGATCTGAGAATGGACTCTGAGATGGGGAGAAATAGTTTAATACAAAATAGTTGTAAAGGAAAACCACATTTTTTAGTGAAGATTGGATGCATTTTAGATTATAAAGTTGATTTATACTTAAGGATTGAACAGGCAAAGAAACAAAACATGTGCTGGGATAGAGGACATAAGTTGAATGAATTAAGTAAAAAGAATATCGTTGTTTGAATATATAACAGCAGCTCTGGGGAACTTGGGAATCATGACATATATACAGAAATGTCCAAATAAATGGAAACAACACCGTTTTAAGTTATTATGGCTAAATGACATTGACTGCTTCGATAGATTAGGAGCCAAAAGAGGAATAGTTAAGGAAAGAAGGTTATGTCATTTTGTACAGGCTCCAGAAACAGACTGAGACTTTCAAACATATCCTTTTAGAATGTATTGACCTGTCCGAAGTGAGGATAACCTATAAGGTTTGTTAATGGATTTATGGAAGTTTGTAGGAATTTGTTCTGGCACAGTATATTCAAGGGATATCAAATGTCCCTAATTCTGGCCGTGGTCTCATGTTGGATAAATCAGACATTTGACAATAATCAATGAATTGATTTGCATACTTTGCTGAAGGAATTCCAGTAGTTAGTGACTAGGATTACTTGATTGAATTAATGTACTGTCACCGAAGAACTCTAAAAGTTGGATTATATTACCTTAACAGAACCATGTGATGCATTCAGGGAACTGACTTCTCAGCCTGGGGTGGGAGACTTAGCAATGTATTCACCAGAGCAAGTCATGCCCAAGAGTCGGGGTGGGGGAGTTTTGAGGACCCAGTCACTGTTCCCTCTACTTGTTCCTGTTTGCATGAATTGAGTACCACCTTTTCGTGCCCCATGTCTGTACTGCACAATGTCAGTTTCTTTCTTGTCCCGTAGGACTTCAGCACCATTTATGCCATTGGTAGAGGAACAAACAATCAGCTTGACCGGAAGAGAAGCATCGAAGAAATGAAAGGCAATGGAATAAACGAGCAATCTCAGTGCCCTCTGTGACCTGGACTCTGACAGCAATATTACACACATCCAGATCTTGCAGATGTCAACACATCAAGCCAACAACTCCAAAATGCTGCAGAGACAAACAGCAACAGCGTTCATACCTTGGGGGAGACAACAGAGCGTTGCAGTGGCACTTTTTAGCGTTTGCATGCACAGAATGGAATTATCATAACGAATAATCTTGGACTGACATAACTGGACAGACTGAAAGAATGGCAAAATACTACTTTATTATCAGCTCAATAAAGTAGGGAAACCTGGCGAACAACAAGTCATAGTCCACGCACTCTCAATACATTTTTGTTCCGTAAAAGGCTTTATACTTCAATGTATGTCAACTATGATGTCATCCTACGTGGAAAATAATAAGACAAATCAGATGGAGGGTTGGTTAGAGGAACATATCTACTTATAACTTCTATAAGTGTTATTAACATCATTGGGTGCCCCTCATATGGCAGGCATACCTTAGACAATCCTCAAAATGCGTACAATACAGATTATAGCAGCATAACTAGAGAGTGTTGGCCACTGGAACATTGTATGTTCACCATTGCATAGGCCCTTATGATTGGTTGGCATTCTCTCCCAACCCTAGACATTCGGCATGTTAGCAGCACGTAAGCAAAATGAAACCCATGTGCAGAGAACAACTTCAGACTACTGCCCACTTGCCCAATTAGTCTACCATCTCTCATCAGCCAAGCCTTCAGCCAAGACTTCGCCTTTGTACTTGCCCTTTCTGGATGTTCTCTTCTCTGGAACCTTAAGTGGAGTTAAGGTACATTGTTAACTTCGTCCAGGGCTTATGGATAGGTCTTGTTTTTTTGTCTTGCACCACATGTGAGGAGACCATGATTTTGTCCATCTAGCCTTCTATCTAGTTCTATTTGATTCAATTATATCAGGTGTCATTACCCTCTTCGGCCTCTGTTGCATCTCAAATATGATTTTCTGCATTTTTCATTGTCAATTCTTGGCATTCACACATGTTTGCTCAATTACTTAATCTAAGAGAAATATGTCCTGTATATATTGCTTATCCATGGTGATTCCCTTTGTACTCTGCAGTTTGCTTCTTTTTATGCAATCCTTGATCTCTGGCTAGCAACTATTCTTTTTTCATGCACAAATTTGTACTTCCAGCGTCTGTCAGCTGTTCAACCCTGGTCTCTCTCCTCCGAGATTTTCGCTTACTATTATTCAGAGCTGACATCTATCTTCTCAACATGGCCACTTTACCTGTGTTATATTTTCTTCTGCAGCAAGCTTCTATATGACTCATCTGCATTGTGTTTCTGCGAATATACATTTACTTCTCATCTAGTTACTTATCTTCTTTGTATATATCATTTCTTCATACTTGTATGTATCTTACTTTGATTCTTCATTGATATCTTCATTCTTTAAGTATTCTTATATCGTTTCAGTGTGTCATCGTGTCTTCTTATGACATCACTTTGCACCTGTCAGATTTACTTTTCAGCTGTTCAATATTCAGTGGTGTCTGCAAATCTCCTGCTACCACTTCAGTTTGGGGGTACATTTGGATTGGTTGTCTGAGTGCATAACGTGACTCATATACTAAATGCATATTGGATTAATACATGCACAGTGTCTTCCTGTTATTCATCCAATAGGTCGGATGTGAGGGGGTGGGTTATATCGATGGCATACACATCTGCTTCTCAACAGAGCAGTCCACACATTTAAGCAATGCAACAGATGCTCTGTTCACTTGCAATGCAAACTGGAACATTGATTTTATTCTGAGCGTGCCACATTGCCCCATACTGGTAAACCCATGTACGACAATGGTGCCGAGCCTAAACCCCCTTGTATGTGTTTCTGGACTTGTATCCCACACACTAGGGAGAAGATAACTAGTGATTGGCCTGGGGAATGAGCTCATAGGGACAACCAATGGAGGCAGAATCGGGTCTATAAAAAGGGGCACAGATAACAGGAAGAGGTGGGCTGTTTGGGAGAGGTCAGTGGAGGAGAAAGAGGACCAAGAGACCAAATGGAAAAGGATGATGTAGAGGAGTGCGGAGAAAAATTGCTGAAGGAGTATGCAAGGTGGGGTATTGGTTACTAGCATAAAGAGGAACCTGGGTTTGATTGTACATGCAAGGAGTAAGAGTGACACTAGTAGAGTAGGGGTGAATGAGAAGGTGCCTGGGAGAGTGAAAGGAAGGTGACTGTGGGAGAAGCTGTGGGTGGAGTGGAGAGTATTATTCTGGAGCAGGGATAGTAGTAGTGCAGAGAGGGAAGAGTAATAGTGTGGAGAGGGGATAGTCAGTGGTGCGTACATTGGGGAAGTATAGTGGGGCAGAGAGAGGATGGTGCTCGCAGAGAGCAGAAGGGAGACGTGAGAGAAGGAGAGACAAGGGAGAGTAGCAGGAAGGAAGGAAGGAGAGTAGAAGGAAGAGGGAGGAAGGATAGAACATCAGGGTGAGTAGTACAATGGTCTGAAAGGGAAGAACCAAGTGGGACCTAAGTGTCTGGAAGGCACCTATTCTTGTAAGAATTTGTATTGTGGGACCTAGGTTAGGATTCACCTAGCTTGTTCCCAGATGGAGACAGATGGAAAGGGCATTTGCCTTTAGGCCTTTACAAACAGGCAGGCAGAGTTTTAGACAGTAGTGGTTACCAGTCTCGAGAGACCTTTGTGGGGTTGAAGGATGCCTGGGTTAGGGAGGAAAGTGCCCAATCTAGATGAGACTGAGAGGTGGATAGTTTGTTACCGGGGCACTATTTGACTTCTCTAGTAAAAGCCCTTTAACTCACTTCGAGGGTTAGCTTGTTCTCGAGGCAATCTGTGACAACTATTTATGAATTTCTATGTATAGTTATGTTTTTAAATGTTATGGCTCCATAGATTTAATCTATTTAATATTCTGTGATTGTCATATATATAAAGACATGTCCATTCTGGGGGCCATCAGTCAATTTTATGTTTAATTTACTTTCATTTTCCATTACATGAATGGATTGAGCACTCCTATAAGTGGAACCAAAAGGATCTGCTGCAAAACAACCTGTTTTTGAACACTCACAGAGATTGGCCATATTTGGAGCATGACCCTGTTTTAGAGAAGAATGTATGTTGAGTATGTTATATGAAATCCATGTTTCACCATCTGCTCTCATAAAATATAGAGGATACACGTCCAGAGAAGATATAGAATGAATAGGTTTAATATATCCAAGCATCAGTTAACCACTCTTATCTTATCTAAACTCGACTGCTGTGCCAGCATCCTCTTTGGTCTCCCCAACTTCAATTTCTGTCCTCTCAACAAGATAATTAACTTTGCTACCGGGACTCTGTTTGAACTCCCTCACTTCAGACCTACTTCCTCGTACTGTGCCCGGGCTGTATGGATGACAATGCAAGATTAAAATTTCTTCTCCTGGTTCACAAATCTATCCACAGTAAGGCATCACTCTATCTATCCTCCTCTATCCAACGCTGCAAACCTTCTCATAATCTCTGCTCCTCCTCCTCAAATAACCTCGAGGCTCCTCACCCTCCCTGTGCTTTTCCCGCTCTTTCTCATTTGCATGAAATTCTCTTTCCCTGAACATCCGATAAACAGACCACATTCATTTGTTCAAAATCAAGCTAAATGCCTGCCTCCTCACCTCTGAGTTACCCTCTTAACCTACCTCTCATCTCCCTGTGAGTTCATATTTTCCCTCACCTCTTACGTGCCTCTGTTCCTCACTTCCTCTGCCTCCAATCTAGCATTTCACCCATCATTTTCACATCTCAAGCACAGCTAGCCATACCGTCTACCTGCACTTAAAAATGTCCAATGTTGGTTGTCCTTAATCTATGTATGTATCCTTAGGTATTGTCCCCTGTGACTGTTCCATTTAATCCCCTCTACAACCTGGTCAGAATGTCCCTCCAACTCACCCCATTGTAAGAAGCTCACTGCTTCCTGTCAAATCTGATTTCTTATCTAATGAATGTTCTTTTGTGATCAAAGAGCATTGATCCTCCTGTATATGAATAAATAAAATAAATAAATAAATAACATATATATATTTTTTACAATCTCCCTCTGTCATTTGAGTGATCTCTTTAGGGGCTGACTGGCACAGCCGGGATGGGAAGGGGAAGACAGAAGTCACAGACGTGAGGTAAGTGTTTGTCTATGTGCCTTTTTGTCTGTATGTGTGTTGTGGGTGTTAGGTTTGTAGTGTGGAGGGGAGGGGTCCGGGTAGAAGGTAAATGTAGGGGTACAGGTGGGTAAGTGTGTGTGGTTTCTGTGTGTGTTTTTGTGTCTGTGAGGGGAGGGGTCTGGGAAGGGTCTGGGAAGGGCATCTGCATGGTTGAAGTATACTTAGGAAAAATATATAGATTAGTAATACATCATTAATTTATTAAGTTAAAACTAGCACTAGCAGGTACCTTCAATAAGGAATATGTTGATTGCATTTCTGAGATTTTCTCAACATGATGAATTTCGCTCACTAGCTCAACCAATCACATTTTTACTAAAAAGTAACCGACCATCAGCACTTTGTCATCCTGATTTTCCTAATGCAATATAAAAACCAAAATGCTCAGCTAATCATAAACACATTTAAAAGGCCTAGAGGGGAGAAGGGCTTAGCAAAGCCATCACTAGCAGCATCCTTCAGATATTAACATTGTTGTCAAAACCTCTGGCACAAGACCTTCACAGTGGGCACACAGGATCCATTCTCCTTCAAGTCTTAACCTATTATCAAGATCTAGGATTAATCCCATCCTCACTGTGTGAAAGCTGTTGGGGTCTCACAGATAGAGAACACTTAAAATGCAATAGGGCAACGCAGAGGTGGTCTACTAAAATGCTGCCGATAGCATTTCTCCCAACTGCTTCCAGAAAATGTGTCACGGGATCTGCCTGCCACTCCTGTTGTTGTTTAATGATCTGTGGATGATGATTTATTTTCTTGAAGGATATGAAATTTTAGAATCTGTAATTCACAAAAAACGTTCACCCTGCGTGGACATGAATGAAAAATCAGGTGAACAGTCTTTACTCCCACACTCTTTTTAGCTATATGCATATGATCCGTTTAAACATTTCTAAACTCTTGCATTAAAAAATATAATGTATACTTTATTTCGTTAAAGACCATCTTTAGTTTCCCTTATATTAACGTAGGTACATTTTCAAATACAATTCTCTAGCAAGCATTCATTGTGTGCAACAGAGAAACCCTCTTGTCACTCGCCATCTTCTAATTAGAGATTATTGTTTGCTTTTGTTATTGTTTGAGGGGGACAACATATGTCTCAGATCCCTCTGATTTAGTGTAAAAAAAATGATACCTCAAAGTTTGCTTCTCCTTAATATGTGATTTGTGCATTTTCAAGGCAATGTTCGGTTCCTAAATTTGTTTAACTAGAAACATACAGAGCCATTATCATAGTCTTCACTATAGCATCATCTTAGAATCCTTAGACTTCTACCAAAAGTAAAAACCTATAAACATTGAACCTTACTCTAATGTCTCTGACCCACTGAGGATGCATGCTCACACAGCTCCCTATAGATGGGTGTCTTTCCTTTTACTGCCAACTATGATTCCAAGTATCACTCCATGCAGGGCTGTTGAACAGGGGGACATTTTTTGCCCTGCATCCAATATGGATGCCAAAAAATCTACTAGTTTCCCGTCATCATGGAAGCGTGAGAAGGGCAATGATGAAGAGAACATTTATCATGGTCATCATTTTCTACATTGAATCCTGATCCCATCAGTGGAGCCATGGGTGAGGCCCTTTCCAGTGTTGGCCCTCTCTCCCTGACCTTGTGGCACATGGTAATAGTGGTATTAATGTTTTTTGATTCATTTTGGCATTATGGTAGCCAGCATGCTTGTTTATACAAAATAATCTTGTGCGCACAGCTTTGACTGGCCCTTTGCAGGACATGAACAAGTGAAGGAAGCAGAAGTAATGCTTGATCACAAAGGAGGTATTTCATCATTAGTGAGCTAACATAAAACCTTATCCTGCTTCAATCCAGAGTTTGCACTTGATGCAGTGTTTATGTTGTCACTGAACCCCTTGACTCCACCTCCATGTCCCTGATTCCAGCTGATTCTGGAATTTACAGTTTTCTGTTCACTTCAGTGTTGCTTGCTGGGCATGAAATGTTAATGTTAATTATTTCTTATAAAGCCCAACTCGCCCGTAGTCCTCAGTGTGCAGCAAGTATGAGAGCTCATTAGAGAGAAGCAAAAAGTGGACCAGGGAGATGCAGGGGTTGATAGGCACCAGTTGTAAGAATTAAAAATAAATTTGTTAAGAGATTTCTTAAAGGAAGAAAGCTCAGGGCAGGTGTGCAGAAAAACAGGGAGAGAGTTCCACAAACGTGGGGCAACAGAGTCAAAGCTAGTGCCGCCAAAGCGGGCAAGCTTGTAACGAGGGTCCGTAAGGTTATTGGAGTTGTTGGATCATACAATGCAAGATGACTAAGAAAGCTTAATCCTTTCTTTCACGTAAGATGGGGCATTGTCTCTGAGGCACTTATGAGTGAGGGAAAGTACCTTATAGGCAATGCAGTGCTTAACAGGAAGCCAGTGTAGGGAGTTGCGGGCTTCAGTGACATGGCTGAATATCTGGAGTCCAGTTTGGCAAGACGTTCAGGAGTACCAAGCATGAGCTCTGTTTTATTGCCATTAGGGGCAACCTCATTTCTGATCATCCAGTCCTCAATGGTAGCATAGATAAAAGTAATTTTAATGCGGTCCAACTCATAATTGCCAGTCAGTTTGATCACCACCTGAGTATCATCGGCGTAGTTGGTATAACTCACGCCAATGCTTTTCATGAAGGTCAACGAGAGGATGAATGTATAAGTTAAAGATAGTGGGAGAAAGAGATGCACCCCGAGGGACACCACATCACAGCAATTGGATGTGTGATTTTTATCCCCCTGAGGCAACATGAGCAGATTTGGGACCTAGAAATGAGGAGTGCCAGAATAAGGCATTATTATAGCAGTTTGCGCTAGTTCCTAGTCTCTCCAGCAGCAAAGAGTGATCGATGAGATCAAAAGCTGCAGAGAGATCTAGGAGCACTAAGAGGGCAATCTGTCCTGAGTCAGCAATATGGCACAGGTTAGCTTTTAAGTCAACCAAATTGTCTTCCGTGCCATGTGATGCGCGAACACCGGACTGTAATGAGCCCAGTAGAGGATTTTCAATGGGTTGTTGTAGTTGACTGAATGTGACTTTGTTCAAAATGTTTAACGAAAAGGTAACATTAGTAATAGGATGATACTTGTTCGCAGAAGCAGGGTCAAGAAAAGCCTTTTTAGAATTGGATAGATCCAGAAATCGTTGAGAGAAGCAGGCACAGTAGAATTGGTAAAAGCAGAATTAACCAGTCTAGTGACCAGATGGGCTAGACAACTGAAAACATATTTTATCTTAACAGGAGGACAAATGTTGTTAGGGCAGGGGGGTGGCTTAAGGTGTTGGACAATATTGGATAACTCAGATTCTGATATCTCTTTAAAATTGAACACAGGGATAGAGGTGTCAGATAGGTTAGGGACAGGGGCCTCATTAGTGATGGAACTATGAGGCGTGA
Source organism: Ambystoma mexicanum (assembly GCF_040938575.1). Lineage (NCBI taxonomy): Eukaryota > Metazoa > Chordata > Amphibia > Caudata > Ambystomatidae > Ambystoma > Ambystoma mexicanum. The sequence goes on from NC_090928.1 coordinate 283,309,654, forward strand.
ATAGTTTAGCTTGTAGCGAGGCAATTTAATTGGGATGAAGATTGAGTTTGGCATTAAAGCCTGATTGAATATCAAGACACCACTGATTACTTTTAGTGATCGAAGAATAGGAGTTAGCTTTGCCCTCGAAATCTTTTCAAATGGCAAAGAGTTCTTTTTGAGATAACTTGGCATTAATGATGCAATTGTCATTGAAATCATGTGTAGCAACCGGGATAGTAGTTTTGTAGTCAGTGGCGGCTTTGCGATACAAGGCAAGCTTAGCCTTAGAAGGGCTCTTCCACCAGGCCAGTTCTCTTTAGCTTTCTTAAGTTCTTAGGTCAAGGACTTTGTCAGAGAACCATGATAGGCCCAGTGTTTCCTTCTTGACAATTTTAGTTGAGGGGGGGGAAAAGTGTCTGTGACAGAGGAGACAATTATCTTTGTATTGATCAACTTGGATGGTGGTACAGCGTGAAGGTAGCAAGTTTGCCAGCATAGCAGTGTTTTTTTATTTGGACAATAAACTCATTGATACAGCAGCGGCTAACAAGAAAGCAGTTCAGAAGGTATCCTTTTTACTCACGTAAGGGGACTACCTTTGGATAAACTACCAAGGGCCAGAACAAAGTGTGTCCATTCGAGAGTGACTCAGCAACCCTTCAGAGCTTGAGACACTACTCCAACATTAGGGGAGGCAACAATCTAAACACTGATGGCACCGTGAAGATCCTGATGTGCTCAGATATGAACTTTCACGTAATAACCAGACAGGGACTGTGAAACACGATAGGATGTCCCATGAAAATTCAAGACGCCCCCTCCAGATAAAACACATAGAATTTCAAGACATAAAATAATAATATTGTCTTTTTTAGAATCTAATGTGACCTATTGGGCCACAGATATAGTCCTGAAGAAAGCAGTAAATGGTTAATTCCCACTGAAACCGGTTGATACTGAGAGGCTCAGGGTGATGTCCTGATCCCCAAGACTCACAATACTGAACAAGGTCAAGCCAGCGGATATGAAACTAAGTTCACTTAGGAAAAGATGGTTCCAACAAAAACATGAAAGCAGTAACCCAAAGTCAACTCCACTGATCACCCCATAGAGACCACAGAAAAAGCTTTAAAAAAGTATATTTTTATTATTTTAGTCAAATTTCATTTAAGAGGCTATTAAATAGTTAGAAATACACACAGGAATAAACATACAGAAATATAAAGTGCAATGTGTGATAAAAAGTGCTGGTCACAGAGGGAGGCAGCAAATAATTCAATGGCAATAAACAATTCAGGGGAAGAATGACAGTAGTCCCTCAAATAGCTGTTCAGTTGCCAAGGCCACCATCTCCATCGGGGAAAAAAATGATCGCTCCGGCGAGAGGAGCCAGGTCAACTGGACACTGATGAATATAGCAATTTGATTCAATTAATACGTTGATTAGTTGATTAAATCAACCTGTCACATAGGCAATTGAAAAGAAGGAACAATAAATTGATCCCAAATAGGGCAGTCCAATGGTGTGTTAGCACTGCAAAGCCTCACAATTCTAAAGCCATACACTAAAAATCTGACATAGGATGCTATACGTCAACTACTAAGGTGGCATCCCAAAATTCACATAAATACATAAACACAATGTAATAAGCATGACACCAAAAAAGAGTAGTTCGATGGAAGAAACATCTAACTGGATTACAGATGATGTCCATCTTCATCAGGACCGGGCATTCCCATACACGTATTCTTGAGGATTCATCTATGATTTGTTTTAGATGACGAATGCATAAATTGGTGAATGATAAAACCAACCTTTAAGCTAAAGGTAGTATCACATAGATAATGGTTCTACCTGAAATAAAAAGAGGGGAATAGAAAAAAAAAGCATGTAAGCAATACAAATGGTCTGTGCACATAAAATAAGGTGATCCGAGGGTTAAACCAGGGGATCCGCTCCCACACATAGAGTCAGCCATGTCAAGTAACTAAGGGGGAGAAAATCTAATTACCATAATCTCAACCACTGGAGGGGCAAAGGCTCGGAAAGCCTGTCTAGAAAGTCCAGGAAATCACAGTCCGGCCATGCCAACAATAGATCACAAATGCATTAGATCTGAAATATAAAGATAATAATTTTACAAAAAATTGAGAGTTAAGAACTAAAAAATGGCCACAGAAGGGTCATTGAGGTTTTCTGAATTCAAAAAATTAGTGACAAAATAGGGGAGCACCAGAAACCATGTCAAAAGTAAACTTAATAAAGAACCAATCAAAACGAAGCAAAAATAAACGAAGAGGAAAACAAAAAAGAATAACAATAGTTCAACACGGTGATAGAAAGAAAGAAAGAAAGAAAGGCGAATAATTAAAATTGAACAGTCCACAACAAAAGACACCCGAAAAGATGTTAAGTGTGCTGAACCTAAGCAAAGTGCCTAATCGAAGTTAATGTAGCCAATGAGGCTCACTTGGAAACTGGATGAGGTGGAATGTATCCAGGTTTGCCGAAGGCAGTGCAAAAGGCTGTCCTTGGTTTAAACTATGGCCTCTGGTTGGATCGAAGTTCCAAGTCTCCAAGAGATTCCCAGTATTGTGTCCAAAATATGTCAATAAGTCCAGACCGTAAGCTGGTAAAAATGAAATAAAAATGCAATGTATAAGTGAGGTGTCCAGGTTGGACAAACAGACTGCCGGCAAGTAAATAGCGTCCTACAGCTCGCTGGTTGAAGTTCTTATGGTTAGAAAAACAACAACAGTGACTCAGGAGCAACGCAAATCCGCCCACAAGGGCGGCTCGTGTCAGCTCGCAATTAAATGTAGGCAGGGTGAACTTTTGCAACCCGCACGAGAGAGTCTTGTGTGTTCCCCAATAAAGCGTGGACTCTCTAGCAATGCATAGAGAGCCCAAGGGCAGCATGTTAAGGCTCAAGCAGCTTACCTGAATCGACCGCCTGGAGCCGGGCTGTAAGGCAAAACTGTTTGGATGCAACCGAACGTTCGCCGTGGAAATGCGTTTCCATTTAAGTCAGCCGGGGGCGTGGCTAATTGGAGCGTAACATGCAGCCCGAAGCCGAGAACGTGTCTGAACTAACGTCACGTGTTTAGAGAATCAGCTGAGAAAATAAACTAGAACAAAAAGCGCACATGTGGCGCGTGAAAGGAATGAACCAAGTAAAGAAGAAAAGGTACTTAAGAGTGTGACAGAATCTCTAACCCATATTGCATCCATAGGCACCAGAAGTTGAAAGAAGAAAAGGAAGGGGGCAAGAGCAAGACCTACTGCAGCCCTAGAATTATGATATGTATGTGAAAAGGAGTACACACGTGTCGAAAAAATTATTATAAAAGTAGACAAAGAAAACTACATGATGAAGAGAAGCAGTAGTAGAATAAATGCACCAGGCAAAGAAGGCATGTTCTATTCGCAGGAGATGGAACAACGTGGAACAAAGGTCTCACATCTCTGATGAAAGTGTGTATATGTATATCTATCTCGCTGGTCGCTGCCAGATGGAAAAAGACGAGAATAACGGGTAATGGAAATAATTCCTTAAAGGCCAATAATTAGAAGGGCTGTTTATTGAATAGCGTATGCCATTCTTCTTGAGCATTCAAGCCCACTATATGGCTCTGTGTATTATTTATCCACCATTGTTCCCGTATAGATAGTTTAGTAGCAATAGCATAATGGTCTGATCCCGTGACCCGTTCAATGCACCACCAGCGTAAATCCTCACTCCCATATTTGCATTCAGAAAAATGCGCAACTAGGGGTGACGAGAAGTTGAGAGTCCTTATTCTGGATTTATGTTCTGTGATCCTTAGTCTAATGGGTCTAGGGAGATTTCTCCCTACTTATACGCACCTTTATGGATGTAGCTGATGACCTTGCTCCATTCAAGTTCGCCAATCATTGCCCGCCCCCCTCTGAGCTCTGGTCCACCGGCTCAGATGTAGGCAAGCTGAGCAAAAATGGAGGTGGTCTTATTGTGAAGTACATAGAATCCTGCTTCGTCAGAAAACTAGGTGCTATCATAAAGTTATCTGAGAGGCTAAAAGCTGCTTTATAAGCTAAAATTCAGAGATCAGTCAATAGTGTGGTTCGTGCTCTTTCACCTTCTCCTAATGTCCAACTGGGAGTTACTCCTTCTCAGGAACTATGTGACTCACTGGCCAAGTTCTTCCCTCAGAGGATTGTTGACAGTAGAGACAAAATTGCCTTGTCTGCCTTAAAATTGGCACTGTCACACCTGCCTGAAACAGTGGCTAAATCTATGCAGCCATGCTCAGTCTTCCTGAATTTTGGTCCTGATGACATACTGAAGGCTACCCTCAAGACGAAGTCCGCCTCCCCTTGGATAACATTCCTCTGAAAATGATAACAAATATTATTTCTCAGATTGCTGTAAGGGTGGGGCACACGGTAAATCACTCTTGCTACTCAGGTATTATCCCTTCTCATCTTAAGTACGTTCTGGTGATCCCACTTCTAAAGAAACCATCACTTGATTCTTCTGTCATTTCTAATTTTCGCCCAATCTCTCTGCTTTCGTTTTTCAGGAAATTAGTTGAGACACTTATCTCAGATTTCTTGAGCTTGTTTCTTGACAGATATGGGTTTATTGATCCCTTCAAGTCAGGCTTCCACACAGGTCAAGGCACTGAGACTGTGCTAGTCTCTGTGGTAGATGATCTTGTGCAGCTCTCCGACCAGGGTGGGGTAGGGGTGCAGATTCTTCTAGATCTGTCGACTGCCTTCGACACTGTTGATCACCCCATCCTGCTTGCACGATTGGCGGAGGCTGGGGTATTCGGCTAGGGGTTGGCCTGGTTGGAATTCTTTCTTAGTGGACACACTCAGTCTTTCTCACTTTCTTCTTTTTGATCTGCCCCTTTAGCCCTATCCTGTGGTGTTCATCTGGACTCTGCCCGGTCCCGTACACTGTTTAATGTGTATATTCAGCCCTTGGTCAAACTCCTCCATGCTCACGGCCTCCGCTCCTACTTATGTGCGGATGATACGCAGCTGATTGTATGAATTGATCTCTATCAACAGGAGGCTGTGCCTTAGCTGCAATGGTGCCTGGAGGCGGTGTTTAGGTGGATGAGTGATAATTGGCTGAGGCTGAATGGGGACAAGACGAAGGTCTTGGTGGTGGGTCCCCTTTCTGCTGTCTTTCTGGCCTATTACTCATGGTGCACTGCCTTCCATGTACTTATAATAAGGGATCTGGGTGTCAAATTGTGTGCGTCACTCTCTCTTGATTCTCAGGTGGTAGCTGTCTGCCAGGCTGTGCACTTTAAATTGAAAGTACTACGAAAGGTTCTTCCTTTTATTCCTCCCAGGCTACATGTGCCTGTGGTTTCCTCTCTTGTGTTGAGTGGAGTAGACTATTGTAATTCGTTCTACCTAGCACAGCCACTCTTCCTCTTGCGTCGACTTCAGCTGCTACAAAATGTGGCAGCTCGCATGGTTTCCCATGTCCCTTTCTCTGCTCACATTTCTCCAGTTCTATGCCAGCTTCATTGGCTCCCCATTGAAAAACGAGTTCAATTTAAATCTTTATGCCTTGTCCACCAAACCTTTTATGGACGTGGGGCCGAATATCTACAGCAGAAATTCTGGCTGTATGTTTTGAGCCGGGTTTTGTGATCTCAGTTTAATGCTTTCCTTGCAGTCCTGAGGATTCAGCTATCTCGCGTCGATGGCTGTGCTTTCTCTGTTGTGGGTGCTAAGGTTTGGAACTTGCTCCCTGTGGAGTTGTGGGGTATGGCGACCCCTCTGGTTTTTGCTGTGCTCTCAAGACTCTTCTTTGGTGTCTCTGGGTGTACTTGCGCTCAATAAATAATAATCAATCAATGAATCAATGCTCCTGTGTGATTTACATGATCCATGGATTCAGCTTGCATCCCAGATGCTGTTTTGTGTCCTTGTGAATATCTCCCCAAGGTCACTTTTTTATGATATTACCAAAGTCAGCTTCACATAGCTTGCTGCTGCCAGTCCCATAAGGGAACTTAGCACATTAAGGAGCTCATTTTCCATGAGCTGTACCGTAGAGAAAATGCATAACAGCTTGCATAGGCCTTTTACACATGTTCTTTCAGATACTGCTCATTTTCATTTATTTGTATGGTGAAGAGGAGGGGCAGAACAGTACACGCTGTCAGCCATAATCGCATGGCAGACAGCATTTACACATTTGCACAGCAGAGTGAAAATAACGTGCAGGTCAAATGGCAGAGTGCGCATGTGGCTGCTGCTGTTTTGCGTGCTGTTTTGCCCTGCATATTTGCACTCTGCCGTACACATGATCAACATTTTGCAGCTGTGACCTGGCTAGAACAGAGTGAAAATGTACCAGGCCCTCGCCGTCAAATTACCCTTTTATATAAAATGAGTTCCAAAGTATTCTTGCATGCAATTGTATATAACGAGCTAGCCGAGCTTCAGTACAACCATGAGCAACTTTGTAGGGCTTATTCAACATACCTTTTAGTATTTCTGTAGCAACCTTGTTAGCACAGCATGTGTCTCGGACTGTATGTGGTATTGATATTTGAGTGCTCGTCCTTGATCTGTGGGCGCATTTATCTTGCCCATATATTCAACTGGTATCTAGTCAATTCATCTAAACCCATTCCATCTAATACCATTCCATCAAAATATTTCCATCTAACACATGTCCATCTAATGCATGTTTTTTGGGTTTTGGGGGGTAAAGGGTTAATTTTTGTTCAGGTGCATTTTTTAAAGGGTAACAAACAGGGGTTTTGGGGATACCCCTCACCCCAAAAAAAGAAAAAAATCCATTAGATGGAAATTTTTTAGATAGAAAATGTCGATGGAATGGCATTAGATGCAATGGTTTTAAATGAAATGACCATAAACCATTCAACCTCATATTTGCCCATTACCATTTAGTATGATATATATCCCACAAATCCCTTTGACTGGTACAGAAGATACACATATTAGGACCCAGGCAGTAAGGGGTTTACGGCGGCGTAAACAGCGCCGACCCTTACCGCCTGATTCCGAGGTCCCTTAGCGCCATGGAGGATTTAACACCTGCTTTTAGCAGGTGTTAAAATCCATTGCGCTAAGGGACCTTGTTGTTAATTACGCCACCGTAATTTACGGTGGCGTAATTAACGCCTTCCCCACTCCCATTATGCCCTATGGGGCAAAAATGGGAATGGGGAAGGGTAAATGGGTTAATGGGGACTTACCGCCCCGCCAACCTCGGAATGGGGCGGTAAGTCCGCCAACCACCATGGCGTAAACGTAGTCGTGGTAAACGTAGGCGTGGTAAAGGTACGACCCAGGCGGTAACTTACCGTCTGGGTCGTAATGAGGCCCATTGTCGGAAACACCAGACAAGATAAAGCAGACATGTGCTGGGCCAGACACTGCTTGTGAGCATTACCCTGGATCTGCTGTTTGCTGCACAAAGGAGTGCCGATTGCGTATGAATAAAAAGAAAGCAATGTTACCCCTGTTTCTGTAGCTCAAGTCCGTGTTTCTTCTTGCTCAGAGGGCTCTGCAATGTGCAGGGAAATTGACTGAGCAGTTTGGACTTAACTGCTGCCATGATGTGCGGGGTCCAGACGGTGATGCGTTTAGTTGGTTCGCTTGTGTAATGGTAATGAAAGGCAGATGGAATGCCAGCCAGGAGAGTTCTCATTGGTTAAGAAGTTTTGGAACGAGCATTTCCTCCATTTGCTTTTACTGTTTTGTGTGTGCATATGTTTGTTTTCTATTAGAACATACCATGTTAACTTTGTTATGCACATGGCTGTAGCTAAGGGCCCTGCAACGCCCATGTCCCTCGGGTGTTTCTCATATGTACATATTTTGTTTTAATGGCTTTAGCACCAGCCCCAAGAAAGAAAACATAAGCATGCATATTTGCCAGTGAGCACTGTGCACCTGAAGCTTCACGTGCTGGCTGGCTGGCTGGCTGGCTGGCTGCCTGGCTGCCTGGCTGGCTGGCTGCCTGCATGGCTGGCTGCCTGGCTGCCTGGCTGGCTGGCTGGCTGGCTGGCTGACGTCTCTTAGATTCAGTGTGGCTGACTGATGGTGTAGAAGTATTTTCTATTTTAAATGAGTTCCCTTTTTTACATTCTCATCACACTGTTTTCATATGTGTTCCTTATTACTCATTCCATCACTGAGGGTTGTTGCAAATACATTGAGATGAACGGGCGATTGTGGTAAGGCGCGGGTTATTTGTTCCCTTGATATTATGCAATGTCTCCAGGGCAAGTTGTGCACGAGGGCGTTCCCGGTAATCACAGATGGGCCATTCACTCACAGTTTGTTCCATCAACTGTTTATATTACTAATTTGCAACCTATGAGCTCCTGCGCGTATCCCCGGGTCATGAGATGGATTTGTAAAATAATTTTAAAAACAGCTTCCCAGGTAGAATATTAATAATATATTGCGAATTAGCCGCGTAATAAACTCTTACTGCCTGCGGGTTCTGCCTTTGATAAGCAAGAGGCTGGGGGATTTGTTCTGAATGTGGTTTGGCATAATAACTGTTGTTTCTTAGATGGAGCCTCATAGCTAAAAACGTCGCGCATGCTGTGCTAAGTGGCCACTTTTGCCATATGGCAAATATGACTACATGTTACAGTTTGGTTGTCAAAAGAAGAGTGTAGTGTATTCTAATGTTTGGATGTGTAAAGCATATTTACTTGTTTGACAATTGGAAAAAGGCATAATGTGTGGTCATTTAGGAGGACATTCTGTTTCCTCCCTTACTTTCCTTATATATTTTACCTCCAAAATTGTCCATCTTGGGCTTTTTTGACAAACATATTTACAGTGTCATCCCGTCCCACCAAGTGTATCTTAAAAAGTTCTCATAAGAATGATGAATTGGTTTTAGTGCCTACAAATAATATTACATCTTCAGATTAATTACATACACACGTCAAAGGCTACGTTCCTGCTGATGCTAATGCACAACCCGTTTCTAAAGGATTAGCATAATTGCAATTATTTCTAACTAACTTGCTCAGTGCCAATATAGACATTGTTTAGTGTAGAAAATGTCAAAGAATGGTGATAATGAATTAAAAAATGGCACGTTTTGAATGCGATTTTATTGACGTTTTATTTGACTGTCTCGTACAGGCAACATCACCAAAGAAACAATCATCTGCATTTACAAAAACACACTTGAACAAACATTACAAAACAACAATAACTTAACAGAAAATGACAGTGTGCAGCAGTTTGATAATCAAATCGTTAACATCAAAAGACGAATCGGAAAGCAATAATAAGCAGAAAACGTGGAGAATGTAAAAGGCAAATAAAATAATACATTTTTTTTTCTAACTGTAATACGTATTAGCACCCTTTACAGAAAATTGCATTTCGTTCAGCCAATCAGGATCCAACATCCCAACCATATTCAGGGCACTACTACCCAACATTTGCTTGGAATACCTTCATACTGCCCGGCTGTGTCAAGCACAATGTCATGTGCCTGTTCATCCTAACACTATTTCCTCAGTGGGTTGCCCCTGTGAGCCTGTGGGGTGGTGCATTTATCTCAACCACGTGGCCGGGCCCAGTTCCTACAGTGCACTGATGCCCAGGAGCTCACATGCTCTTAGCATTAAGAGCAGAACCATCCTTTTGGACCTTTCGAAAAAATCTCAAATCCTGGCTCTTCGCACATGAGCGGTAACACCCTATAGCTTTCCTTTTCCCAATTATATCAGTACTGTATTGAAATGTCCTTAGCTTTATGTATCCAATTGTATCTGCACTGTAATGAAATGTATTTCCATACTGTAACAACAATGTAATCTTCAAGGAATGCGCCCAGATACCTCAGCGTTAGGTGTGCTTTATAGATGAACAAATAAATAAGTACATAAATAAATAAATTAATACATGTCCCTGTCCTGGAAATGTATATAAATGGCCCACAAGGATGTCCTCATACCCTGGCACAACATCAACAGAGAAAACTGTGAAGTTGCATCTGTGAAACCCAGCCCGCTTTGCTTCAGGACACTTTGTCCAGTCCTTTGTTCTCAAAGATCAACTTAAGTGGTTTATGATCAGTTCCCAACAAAAAATGTGTGCTCCACACAAAGTAGTGAAATCTCTATGCGCCCCAATGTCGCACCAGAGCCTCCTTTTTCATTAACAAGTATCTCTTTTACAGACCCTTTAATACTCTAGACACATGAACAATTATTTACTTCCCCCCATTTTCCCCACTTTGGAACAGTAGTGTACCTATAATTATGTTGCTACCATCAACTGTGATGTTCCAGAGTCTTTGACATGTCAAATTCTCACTAATCCATTGGTATCGCTACTTTTCTTATTTCTTCCACCAACTCCCTTCCCTCTTTGGCGTCACTCCTACCCCAGACACTTCATGTATGAAATATTCTGCACTTTCCGACTGAAAAACACATTATTCCTTTCTCAAAGCCATTCCATTTGGTCCTAACATTCTTAGTACCCCCTGTGATGAATCCTTAGATGCTGTCCCTTCTCCCATGGTGGAGGACCCTTCCCATGGGGCCAGAGTGGTGCGGCCACAGACTAATAATCCCTCTTTAGGTGGTAGCATCATGAGAGGATCACATAGGGAGGTGTAAGGGCGGCATGGTATCACAAGTTGACAGACACAAGATTGGCAAGTTCAAAAACCTTTATTGCATTTTGAATGGAGGGAGGGGTTGAAATCCACTCCTAGTTTGCCCTATAGCTAAAGATGGCAGTAATCTCTACCAGCAAAGTAAAAAAGAAAACAGTCCTAGTCCTTTGTCAGTCAAAACAAAATGGACTATTGTGAGAAACACATTCCGCAGGGATGGTGCTTTTAACTGTCAATAAGGGCTAATGAAACCCACTCCTTCCTCTGAGATGGTGCCCTTAGTCCCTTTCCTCCATTGTGGTGATTTTATTTTTTCAGCAGGAGATGTCAGTGTTAGACGCTGCCCAAGTCCCGTCCACCTGGGCCGAGCCTACAACAACCCACCACACTTCCATGCTGAGACCTGGCAATGCAGAACAACGCTGACAAGGCTCCAGGTAAATCCTGCACTGCAAGGCCCATCCTGTGTGGCCCCAGGGAGGGAGCAGGCCTCACAGACCCCAGGCAATGCTGGTGGCCTTGTTCATGCTACTGGTGCCATCAGAGCAGTGGTGTTGCCAGGAATCAAATTTAAGAGGGGCACAGAGGGGGCCAAAGACAAAAGTAGGGGCGCACAGACAAAAGTAGGGGGAGAACATAGTCACTGCTTGTGTTAGGTAGGGGGGTACAAGGGGGGGGCACAGGGTTTTACAGGGGGAGCCCCGGCTCCCCTCACCCCCACTTAAGGACGCCACTGCATCAGAGTATCAGATTCTTCCTCGCCTGTACGATCTGGCGCAGCACTGGGCAGACTTTTTCCAGGCCCTGGGGCAAGATGTTATTCCAGCCCATCTGCACTGGCCCATGGGCAGGCCCTACCCACACAGGCCAGGCCACTTGCCTGGGGTTGCCCCACGGACACAGCCCTGGGTGGATGTGTTTCTTCACCCGGGCCGTACCCCTCATGCATCCATGGCTTAAATTTCTTCCCGCTCACCCGGTCTAGCCCCTACGTGTTCTGTATTCTCCAGAGGCCGAACCCCCTTTCTGGTGCTGAGCTACCACACATCGGCTCGAGACTGAGGCTTTCACTTCACCCATGCTGCTGCAGCATGCAGCCCAGGGGTTAAGAGAAAGCAGGCTGCAGCTGATTTACATAGCCTTGTCAACCCCTTTCCTGAATTTCTGCAGGCCACTCAAGTCTGCGTCCACCATAGCGTGCAATATTTTTCTTCTCTCTTCTCTTTCCCTCTCTTTCTGCTGTTTTTCTTGTTTCTGTCTACTTCTTTTATTCCTCCTTCAACTGTGCCTTCTAACTGTAATGTCTTCATTTAAATTCATTGTAGAACCTTTAGAAGATAAGTCCATTCTTGTTGGAGAGGGAGCCCTGCCCATTGTCCCCAGTCCCAGTGCTCTATATTTCCCCACTATGGGGAAACGTGATACAGTCATGTAAGTCCTTACAGTCAAATCACATACATATTCAATAAAGAACATGTTAAAAAAAAACTTTTGTCCTGGTCTTTCTTTTCTCCTATTCATTTCTTTAATGTTATCCATACCTACACCTATGAAGAGGAGTAGACCCTTCCTCCCTCTGGTTACGGACAGGTGAAAATGTCGTTCAGGGCCTGTGCCCTGCCCCCAGTCCAAAATTGCAAGTGATGTCATTTTACCTATTGATTGATATTGATATTTTATTTCTTTCGCGCTCGTCCACAAGTGTTTCAGAGCGTGACAAGGCAAGGGAGGGGAACAGGGGAGAACAAAACAGCAATCTTACTAGGCCCTGTGACATTGAGAATGCGCAAGTGCATGGAAGACGGGGAGGGGAAAAGTGCATGGAAGGGGGATGAGTGGAACGTGAGAAGCAGAGGAGAAACAAATAAATAACAATAAATAAATAATGAAGGCAACAAACAGTTTTAGTGCAGCCAGCAATTTGCAAGTGCTAGGTTTAAGGCAGCAGACAAGGTAGGTCTGATAAGTGCAGGAAGAAAAAGGGGGGCTGTATGGGTACAGATACAGACCCCAGTGCAAGGGGTGGCCCGGAGACAGTGCGGGAGGGTGGCAGGGTGAGCATGCACCTGGGTCCAGAGGACAGAGGGTGGCCAGGTGCACGGTGCCAAGAGAGAACAGATCAGCAGGCAGAAACACAGAGGAAGGTCTTGAGGTGCTTCCGACACTGGAGATGGTTCTCCTCAAGTTTTACAGTGGCAGGGAGGCTGTTCCAGAGGGAGGCCCCAGCCGAAGACAGAGATCTACCCCCAGCTCATTTCTTTGAAAAACGACTGACCCTGAGGGAGTTGGAGGTTGAGGAGCGAAGAGCTCGAGAGGGGAGGTATTTGCGGAGGGATAGCTGAAGGTATTTTGGTCCCAGGCCCCAGAAAGCCTTGTGGACAATGCAGAGGGTTTTGAATTTAATCCTTGCATCCACTGGGAGCCAATGGAGAGATTTCAGAACTGGAGAGATACGATCCCAGAGCTTGAGGCCAAGGACAAGTCTCGCAGTCCTGTTCTGGATTAGTTGCAGAGGGCGGAGAGTAGAGCCAGGTAGATTTAGAAAGAGTCCAAGCTAGAGAGAACCAGAGCTTGGGATACCATGAGCTTCTGGGGGAAGGAGAGGAAAGGCAGAGTCCCTCTGAGGAGATTTGACTTTTTAGAGACCTCAGAGATGTGGGCAGAGAAGGAAAGGGTGGAGTCAAAGATGACCCCGAGGTTCTTAGCCTCGGAGCTGGGGGTAGGAAGAGGGCCAAGGGAGGCCACCCAGAGAGTGAGGGGAAAGGATGGTGAAGGTGTGCCGATATGGAGGATCTCCGTCTTGCTGGCATTCAGACAAAGATCATTGGCGGCACACCAATCTTGAATGGCAGTTAGGCAATCAGAGATGAGAGAGGGAGAGGAGGTGGCAGAGGGCAGCCTGAAAATTAGTTGAGTGTCGTCAGCATAGCACTGGAAATATGAGCAGAAAGTGGCAATGCAGTGGGCGAGAGTTGCCAGGTATTGGTTGAAAAGCCAGGGTGAGAGGTTAGACCACTGGGGAACACCACAGCTAGAGAGGAAGATAGATGAAATGTAGGACCCAAGTTGGACCTGGGAGGGTCGATCTGAGAGGAAAGAGGTCAGCCAGGCCAGAGCCTGATCAGTGATACCCAGGTTTTCACAGAGACGGTTGAGCAGGATGGTATGGTTGACCGTGCCGAAGGCAGAGGAGAGATCGAGGAGGATGAGGACAGAAGGAATGTTAGAGTCAAGGTTGGAGAGCAGATCTTCACAGATGTTCAGGAGAGCAGTTTCCGTGCTTCTGGCAGCTCTGAGCCAGACTGGTGGTCATGGAGACAGCCAACAGAATTGGAATGAAGGTTCATTCATTCATTAATTGGAATGGCATACATAGCTGCATAAGATACTAGGTAAAAAATGTATTCATTAAGAAGTTACACAGAAATTAGGCCAAACTGTGTTTAGATATAAAGGATATTACCCACATTCAATAGACAGTCAACATCAGAAAAATGTAGTGCTCAAATATATACAGAATATAGCTCCATGGTATAAGAAATATTACAGCAACAGATGCCCATTCTTTTTCAAATGGACACCACAGCATGCATTACAAATGGCTACAGGCCTTAAGTCTTAGGGAAATTTAAAGGCGCTGAACAAGCAGAAGTGTGTGGCTGTGTGGAAATGCACACAAATAACAGTTCAAGCCAAGGATATTTGAGAACAAGGGAGGGTCTGTTCAGAAAGGCAGGTGCAGGGACTTGGCAGTATTAAATGGTAGCGAAATACAATTTTAGCAGTACCAGGACAGAAAGGGGGTTTCAGACTAAAGTTTGGCAGTAGGCTAAAAGGAGATAAGAGTAAAGTGACCAATAAAAACACAGCAGCTAATCTCATGTTATTGGAAGAGTGTGCTAGAGTCTTGCTCAAGTGCGCATCCTCACAGAACAGCTTTTTTTCTAGTTTTAAAGTTGCAACATATGCCCTGTGATTCAGTGAATGTGGATGTGAAGATACTGGTGGGGGGTGCCTGTACTTCCGCTCTCTATATGGTAGAGGAGAGGCACAGAGGACCCCAGCCAAGATTCTCAAGCGGTAGCAATGGACGAGCAATCAAGGCCTAGCTTCTCAGGAGGTGATGCAGGCTGGTTCTTAAGTACAGTGTAGTCCCCGAACCCCCACAAAGGAATGTTCACACACTGTATTACTGAAAACACAGTCTTTATATAATTAATATTCAAAGGTATGTACACGATCACAATAACGCACTTTGTATTCGGAAATCAACAATGATAAATATATACAATTCTAAAGTGGTACCACTAATGTTATCAAATCTCATTAAAGTGCATCAACTGTACGGTTAAAATGTCACTCAGATCAATAACGAGGTAACCAGCAATAGAGATAGGGAGGCACGCAAGATGGTTGAAACAATAGGCAGATTTCTGGCCCCTACTACTAGGCACAATTCTGTGTGTGGATCCCCCCACCTGGGCAACCTGTAAAATAAAGATATATAGCACAAGCCCAGTCCATATATTGTTCACTAGTCTTATTTCCTTCTATTAAGGTTTTACCCCCCCCCCAATGTACCTGGTGGAGTGCAGTTCTTCGAAGATGCATCGACAGATCCTTCTGGGGTGACTCCCTTTAAAGCAGGAGCCACGGATCATCGAGAGGCGTCGAGGAACTCGGCGTTCGACATCGGGGAATCGACGGCCCTTCTTGAGTGCCCTCCCTTTAAGGCAGGAGTCACGGGTCATCGAACGTCCGACGGAGAACAGGTTGAACTACGGCGGTGAAGTGGCAGCTTCATTCCTAGTGGTGCTCGTCGACGGCAGAGCGTTGGCATCCTGCAAGGAAGAGGCGTGCGGGGCACCTCGGTGACAATAGTTCTGGGCCGCAAAGAGAGGATTCAGAACTGTGGCCCAGCAAGGGCGTTGAGTCATCGGCGTCTCTGTGGTCTTTTAGGTGGCGGGAAACCCACCGGCGGATGCTCCTCGGCGCGTCGACAGTCAGGCCTTCTCCAGCGGGATAAAGCGGGCGACGATGCAGACGAGAGTGTCCAATGATCAAAGGAAGTTCTTAGGCAAACGGGAGCACGGCGGCTCCGGTCGGCGACGGCGGTCGTCGACAGTGGCGGACTACAGTCCGGGTGCTACTCTTAGGGATTCCGCGGCAGTCCCCTTCTCCAGTCGACAGCCTTTCATAGGCCTGTCTACCAGGGAGCGTTGGCAAAGCACAGCTGTGCATGATAGTCCCTCATAGCTTGGGAAGAGGGCGCCTTACCAGGTCCTCTCTGGGTCAGTCATTGGAGACACAGCAGCTTTCAGATTGTGAAGGAGAGCAACAGCAATTCTTCTCTTCCAGCAGGGCTTCAAGGTCAAGCTTCAGTTACTCCAGTTACTCGTCATAGTGTACTTCAGCTTCTGAACAATTTCCAGTGGTGAGAGGTCCCCAGATATACTATTCTGTCTCCCATCCACATTGATAGGTCACACTCAGCAGCCAATCATCCAGAAGGGCATTCATGCAATCAGTCAGCCAATCAGGCACACAGTGCATTCAGGCCATCCTCCTCCCGCTCAGACACTCACAACAAGGAATGTGGATTGGGACAAGTACCCAGCCATTCAACACTACACACTGCATTCAGGTCAATTTCGGGCAGGGCTGTCTCAGTCTTTGTCTCTCATACCAGAAACCAGACAACCACAACAAGAAGTGCATATTGGTCACACACTCCATTCACCCAGGTCCCACCCACAGGAGGTACCCACAACATACAGTCACTGGGAAAGCTCCAGCTAGTCTGGCCGGGCCTTCACAACAACACCATAAGTTTCATAAGAATAGGAAGAAAGGTTACAGGCTTATAGTTGGCCAGGGAAGATTGATCCAAATTTGGCTACTTTTAAAGCAGAACAGCTATTGCATGATTCAATGGGACTGGAATCACACCATGAGGGGGGTCCCCCAAATGAACCATTCTGCAACTAATTTACTGGCCCAGTCTTAACTCATACTGGGTCCCATTCTATAGGCTATTTAAATAACCACACAGAATGTTACACACAGTAAAAAGTATTTGTCATTTTATATTAAAATAGGTATAATTTATTACATAGGCCATTGGTCCTATGTTTACAGAGTAAAACAAACCACATAAATGCATTTGTCTGATAGTGTTTATCCAATCCTCTCACTCTGTTACCATATACAGATATAGTACCTATAGTAAAATTACCTTTTCCTAATCAATAGAATTGCATGTTAACTTTTGAGCGTTACACGTCAATGATGATGAGTTTTGGGTATAAATGTTACTGTTTGTATGAAGTTTGCGGGAGTTGATGCGAGATGGACTATCGCATCACTGTTGATTTCCATGTTTCCCTGTTTTTTGTTCTTGTCATTAAATGGACTCCCCTTTGCCAAACCATTGAGTTGCCCTTATTGATTGGTGTTGGAGTAATACACCTGCACCCCCATCCATCTCAAAGGTGCAGCTATCTTGTCTTAAACTACTGCAGAGCAAACCCTGACTCTTTGGGCCGTCCGGGGGTCTCCCCAGTACAAAAGAATGAGGGAAAGGAAGAAAGAAAGAGAGCGCCTTGAGCGAGGAAAGCCCGGCACGCAAAAGCCAAGGAGCAAGCAGAGAACCGCGAGCAGAATTTTTATCCAAGAAGTGCAACAGAACTTTTGACTCTGTCCAGTTGACTTTGGCTGTCCGGGCTCCTTAAAGGCACTATTCTAATCTCATTAACTTTGGCAGTGATTGTCCCTTCATATGTTGTAATTTTTTGAACACTTTTACTGCTGGGAAAGGCTTACCTAGATTTCATTAGAGGATTCAAACTATCTTCCTGTTATAAGATAGCATGTTCTAACCTTCCTATATCCTTAACCCTTCCTTCCTGAAACCCAGAGTCTAAAAATTATATTGGTGTTTAATATAAATGCAATACTATCCTTGCTATTGAAGTCACTTGAGGATGTAGGAGAAATGTATAAGCATCCCAAAAGTGTATTCACTCACTTTATTGACTTTGTAAAGTGATTGCAAAGTTTGCTTGACCGTTACCATTGCGTTTTTGATGAATAGTTAACTGAAATGTATGTGTAAATATATATATATATATATATGTATGTATATATATATATATATATATATATATATATATATATATATATATATATATATATATATATAACTACTGAATCCTTGAGTGTAAGTGGTACTTGGTTACTTGTATTGACTGATTTCATCTGTACAGCTCTACAGCTCACATTTACCCCTCTTGAGATAGGCCTGGCTACTCAGTCACACTACCAACTTGTGTAGTGCATACCTATACCAAAAGGTAGGTTACCTAATACCAAGCAGCTAAGTCTTGTGTAGACTCACACAGTGTGACTGCACCAATTCTTACCTAACATTCTCCCAACCGGGGGTAAGCAGGCTACCATGTCACATGCCAGAGCCAATCCTACCGAAGAGGTGAACTCCCTGAAAGTGACTGGCACACCTGTTATAGTGGCACCACTGTCTGTTGAACCATGCCTTTCAGCCTCTTGCCTGGCCAGAGTTTTTTTCTGATTCCCTGCAGAACTGCTCAGCTCCATGTACCAGTTCATCAGCAGCAGAGAATCTAGTGAATAGAGCTCTGGATTTTGGGCTTGATTCTCACTCCTCTGACAGCAACCAAACTATGAGCCAGAACACCAACTTTCAGGGACTCTGGAAGGAGACACGCACACAGATGCTATTGAGACCTAGACGCAGAAGTGCCATGAACACTGCAGAGTAAAATGTGGCTGAGCCAAATCAGGTTTTTGGAACTATGCACCGGTGTAACCTGGCCCCCAGGGAAAATTAATGATAGATTGGCCAGAGTGGTCAGATTATAGTAAGAACCAATAGTACAGGGTAGGAGGCAGTAGAGGTGGAAAGCCCAGGTTTACAAGACCCGCGCTCACAAACATGGATGAAGGGTGTTCAGGTGAGGCCACAAGGAGAGTTGGTGTACCGAGAGACCAGGCCGAAGTTGGAGATTGAAGCAGATTGCTGAGGGGTTATTGGAGATATTGGGAAAGATTGTAGCTAAGGTTTTGTTTGTGTGCGAGAGTGGTACCACCGTGAGAGAGTGGAGTGGTTGTTGGGAGAGTGGGAGTTAGATTGAGTCAGAGTAGAGAGAGACAGATTGGGAGATATGAGAGATAGAAAAAGTAAAGGGTGAGGATAGATATTGGAAGGTGAGATTGAGAGAGAGAAAAAGAGAGTGCGAGAGAGAGTAGATGTGAGAGTGAAAGCAAGAGGAGACAGGTATAGAGGCTGAGGTTCGAGAATAGGAGGGAGTCACAGAAGAGAAAGAAAGAGAGGAGAAAGCGAGATAGGGGAGAGAGATAGAAAGATTGGAGAGATAGCAGGGAAGAGAGAATAGGAGGGAGAAAGAGAGAGGAGTGAGAGTGACAATGATCAGAGGGATAGCAGGAATAGGAGCGAGCAGCAGGAGACAAAGAAAGAAATCAATAGAGTGAGACTGACAGAGACAAAAAGGAGAAGAGTGAGAAAGATTGGAGGGACAGATAGGAGAGCGAGATAGTAGGGATGAATATGAGAGAGAAGGAGAGAGAGAGAGAGAGAGAGAGAGTAGTAGGAGGTTAGCAAGAGGTGGAAGGAAAAGAATAGAACATAGAGGGAGAGAGGGGAAACTTGAGAAGAGAAAGAAGGGGGAGGAGCTGAGTTGTACTACTAGAGAGAGAGAGAGGAGAGGGAAAATAGTAGGGAGAGAAAAGAGAGAGACAGTGAGTGAGAGGGTTATAGGTCAAAGGATCTAATCAAAATCGATCGAAATGCAATAGGGTTGAATCAAAAGGACTGACAACAAAAAGGTTGAATTTTTAATTTTTTTTATTATTTTTTTTGGGCGGTTCCACCCCAAAGCCCTGTTTTTGGTGTAAAAACCACTTTGTTCCCTATACGGAAATCCCCCCAAAAAATATATACATTTAAAAAAAGGCATTCGACCGTTTTGTTTTCGGTCCTATTGACTCAAACCTTTTGTCATTCAATCCTTTTGATTCGATCCTTTGACTGCACACGGAGTGAGAGCGAGAGGGAAAGAAGCTGCATCTGGCATCATTCAAGTAGGGGCTACCTAGAAAAATGCCAGAGGTAGTTAGACAGATAAAGCTATGGCCTGTAGGTCCTCACCTTAAGTGTAGGTTAGTGGTAGGATTTACCTACCACTAGACTTGCTTGTCGTACATCTCCCCGGAGAGTAGGGCAAAATAGGATTAGGGTATAATGAGCCCTCAGGAAGTCGACAGGTAGGACAGGGACTCCCACCGGTCTGGCCTTCCTGAAGTTCATCATCAGACAAGTTGTAAAATCTGACAATGAAAGCAGTGAATGACTGGAGTGAAGCCTTGAAGCCCTAAAGCCACCTTTGACAGTTACCATTGTGGAATCAGAAAAATACAATATTAAGGCTTTTACACCATGCAAAGGAAAATACACCGACACGGGCTTGTAAAGATTCCCAGAATCTTTATTACAAAAATCAACAGTTATAAAACAAAGTACACAAATAGCTATTTGGCCGTCAATACATCAAAGAGACCACCAGGAGGGTTCAATGTGAGCAGTGAGCAGGATTTGCTAGCTGGACATCGGCGTATTTATACATTTTCGTTATAACGATGTTCAGCCTTTTTCAAGTTAATCATGTACTGGGCTAGGGTCACACCAGGTTCGTTCCTAATTTACATATCTTGTGCATGCAGTTTACATTCACTAACAAACATTATTATCCTCTAGTTTAACGTTACACTCTTTACACATTGCTTTAATACAAATCAAATAAGTGTTTCGCATGTCGTATTTGGATAGCGTTATTGTTCTTGGATACTTGTAGGTTAACATCGCTGATTCAAGTAATCCCCTGATCCCGAGGTCAACAAAGGACAAGGTCTACATGACCCTAACATGTAGCCTTAAGGCAAGTTGGACATTAACTCTCCTACAGAGGTTGAAGAGGTTAAGGCAAGAACAAGAGCACACGAGACGGCCATTTTAGACTAGAGGGTGACTTTGTACAATAAACTAAAATGGCGGCTCTAACCTAAAATGGAGGCTTGATTCACTTGAGGTCACGACCTTGTAATACGAATTTCCTCGCAAAGCGACTGGGCATAGGCCAACATATACAATGAGGACGAAAGAATATTATATCAGTTCTAACACCATGACGTTGTTTATGGAAAGGGACTTCTGGGTGTCTGCTAAATACGCAATCCATTTCACTTCATTATCTCCTCTAATGGGTCAGGCTAGAGTCTCAACCTCAATCTCCTGGTAAATAGCATTCCTTGTAAGTAGCAACACATATGATAGGCCCATTTTCCTTATTCCTACCCAGTGGGGTCATGTAATTTGCCATTGCCACCCTTAAGAAGAGGTCCATCCCAATCCCCATTATCTACACCACCAGCTACAGAAAATGCCATTTAATTCAGTTAAGCTCCATTCCAGCACTATGTGAGATGAATACCACCAGTGCCTTATCATGATGTGGAATATTGATTAGGCTGACAATACTTCTAACTTCTGACTACTCCCAATTGCACCATCCTGGCCAGAATACTCGTCATGTCCAAGATAGACTACTGTAGCGCCCTTTATCTAGGGACTAGTCAATCTAACCTTAACAAACTGAAAGTCATTCAGAACAATGCCACCAGAGCGGCAGTAAACATACCTAGAAACCACCACATCTCTAACCACAGATGTAATCTGGAATGGCTTCCTGTTAAGCATAGAATCTCCTTGAAAACCCTTGCCCTGACTCACAAGTGCCTGACCAATCAAGCCGCTATTTACTTAGCCAAACGACTCACACCTCACACCTCCACTCAGCCCATGAGAGCTGCCCAAGCCCATAGTCTATCCCTTCCTAGATTCAAACTACAAAAGCTGGTGGTGCGAGCTTCTCTGTCTTGGCCTCCAAACTTTGGAATACCTGTCCTAATGATATCAGAGCTGAGCCTTCCTTCCAATCCTTTAAGAGCTCTCAGCACAAAACATATGAGATAGTTGATGCTATATAATGGATACAGCCACTCTGTCACTCACTTTTGTATTCTGCTATATAGTTTACATGTATATAACACTTGTATTCTTCATTGTATATATCTACTGTATGTAGATAACTTATCTTTTTGTGAACCTCCTATATTTTCTTGTGAACCTCCTATATTTTCATGCCTATACTTTTAGAGTAACCGTTTGTATATCTTTCTTGCCCGTACATGCTTTTTGCATATTATATTGTATATACACATGTCATATTGTAGTTCTACCCTCATGTTGACTGTAAACTGGCGGAGCCACTTATTTTTCATTGTATGTAATTATAACCCTGTCTCCCAAGATAAGGGCCCAAATGCCTGTGCGCCCGGTGCGCTATATAAAGAAAAATAATACAAATACAAATAACACTTTCAATCGCTTGTCTTACTCATAAAAACTCTGATTAGCCATTTTCAATAATATTGGGAAAGATGGCTTCCAGTCTACTGACAAAGATTTCCAAGCAGAATTTGACATTGATATTCTGCAAAGCAATCATCCATCTAAGGTGCGCAGGTACTGGTCTTTAGATGGCATAGCCATAACTGCAGTGTTTGCCTCCCCAATAAACTAGGAGATAGTTCCCTTTTCATTATTGTCTAGGCACTCCCTTGTCAGCGGATGATATGCTTGGAGAGGAGGCACTGTTGATTATTTTCCTAGCCTATCAATCATCATGAGATTCTGATAAATAGAGATCTCCATAAATTTTACAGGGGTTTCTTGCTGTATCACTTTCTGAGGACAAAATCTCTATCTTCTTTATTGTATTTAAATTTGTAAATCGCTGACTAAGGCCCAAGGGCACTTAGGTGCAGCTTAACAGGGTGCATCAACAAGAAATGAAGTCAGTTCAAAGCACAAACGTTTAAGGGCCTTACGAAAAACACGATAGTCAGTAATCTCACAAAGATGATAAACCAAACAGGAGCACCCCCTGACCTTGTTTTATGGAATCTGTGGAATCTGTGGAGTTTCAAGAGAATTTGAGAGGTTGAGCTCAAAGTTCTAGTAGTGAGTCAATTTAGACTGGAGAAAGACAGCACCCGACTGATGAATAGCACAGTGCGTAACACAGGCAATCTTTAAATGTAGTCGACTTTTAACAGAGAGCCAGTGAAGTTGATGTAACAAATGAGGGTAAGGTGCATTAAGAGCTAAGCGTGGGGCTGAATTTTGCAAAGTGTGCAGTCGTTGAACCTAAAAATCAGGTTGACCCCGATAAATACCATTACAGTAATCAAGAGATCCCATAATGGAAGAGGTAGCAACCACCGAACGAAGCTTGAGAGGAATAAAAAGGAGAATCTTTTTGAGAAGTTTAAGTTTAAGGAAACCTGTTAAAAACAAAGAGATCAGCACTTCTGTTGAACCAGAAGGTAAAAGTTAAATACCCAGGCATGTTACTAATGTATTGGGGAGTGCACAGGCTCCAATGTTGCTTGGCCAACAATCTGTATGCCAGAACATTGTGGGGTTAGGTGAACCGATCACAAGGATCTCTGTTTAATTTCAGCCAATTTTCAGCCATGCAATTGACAATGGCTGAGGTTTTCAGTTTAGATGGAGGATCAGATTCTGAAGAGTCAAGTCGAAAAATCAACTGATTATCATCTGCGTACGTAGAATCGTACGCCATGTGTCTCGATGAGATCAGCAAGGGGATTCAGGTAGAGATTGAAAAGAAGTGGTGAAAGAGAGGACCCTTGAAGAACCCCACAAGAAATAGGTACTGGGGATGAGTGGGGCTGGGTGAAAAGGGAAAGAGGGAAAAAGGGAAAAGGGAAAAGAGACACAGTTTGTGTACAATCCATTAGAACAGATGAAAACCAAGATGCCAGACGTATCTGGACACCGGGGAAGAAGGCAGCACAGAGGTCCATGAGAATCAGCACTTCGACCTTGCAGAGGTCCTGAAGTAAGGTTAGGCCATCCGAAATAGAAATCATGACCGATTCCGTTTCCGTTAATGATCTAAAACCTGATTGGAAAGGATGGAGAACATCATTAGGTTCAAGAAAATGAGAGAATTGCGAGCTCACAATAGCATCCATAAGTTTCATAAGAATAGGAAGAAAGGTTACAGGCTTATAGTTGGCCAGGGAAGATTGATCCAAATTTGGCTACTTTTAAAGCAGAATAGCTATTGCATGATTCAATGGGACTGGAATCACACCTTGAGTAAAAGAATAATGGAGACCAGCAGTGAACAAAGGAATCATTTTGGGAGACAGAGATTGAAGAGCAGGAAGTGAAATCGGATCAAGAGGTGAGGAAGATTTGAGGTTACGGAGAGCCATGGCAGCCATCTCATCCACAATCTGTTTGAACCTGGTATCACAGGAGATGGGAGTTCCAGATGGCGGAATGGGGCCTGAAATACTAGACCCAATATAGGTGATAGAGTGACGAATTCTTGGATCTTCTCAACAAAAAAGAGCTAATGGTGTCACAATGGCATTACAAACGGGAAGAGTCAATCAATGGGGAGAAGAGGAAGAATGTTCCTTTACAACTTTGAAAAGTACTCGAGGGGAACATGATGCAGCTGCAATGCGAAGAGCATAATAGTGGGATTTCGCTAATTTATTGGCTGCTTGGTAACATATCAAGGTCAGTTTATAATCCTCTTTAATTCAGCATCATATCTGATGCACGTCAACAAGCTTGTTTGAGTAGTATAAGCTCTCTGGTAAACAATGGGGCGGAAGGTTTAGAGTGACAAAGCCCATTTGTAACCCGAGTGAGGGAGTCAGCAACAACTGTCATTGCAGTTAACAAGGAAGTTTAGGGATCCAAGTGGTCTTTGCCAATAAAACAAAGCGTAAAGGACATTAGCTGATCAGCCACCAGAGAAGGAGGCACTTTATTCCAATGTCGTCAGGGGTGACAAGCACTGGCAAATTGAATCATAAGTCAGAGGAAGTGAAATAGTGAATGGGAGAATAAAATGATCAGACCAAGTGACAGGCAGGGGCTTGAAAGGGGACGTCAGACATTAGGCAGAAAAAATCAGGTCACAAGTGTTTCCCATACATTGAGTGGGAAGATCATTGCTTAGATAGAGGTGCATACCCGACAATGCAGCAATCAGATTTGTAGTCCATTGTATTTCTGGGACAAATATTAACCCCTTAAGTGGCAAGGACGAGCATGCTCGTCCTTTTTGCATACACTTCAATAATAGCCTGGCACTTAAAATCACCCATAAGGATGACATTGCAATGTAATAATGAAAGCTCAGATCATTCGAGTGAAGTTGTTAGCAAAATTCACTAAGGGTCGAGGTGGGAGGTGATAGACAAGTAATGTATGTACTCAGAAATTAGAAGTAAGTTGAAGATGAATAAAAGAACGGTGTGTAGGCTAGCTTATGCATCAGAGGTACAGAGAAGCAATTTAAAGATGCGATATAAGTTAGGGCAAGACCTCCACCAGGGCAGGAGGTAGTACGGTCAGAATGCAAAATCATGTAATTAGCAGGTAGAAGCTGCATAATATCAGGTTCAGGAGAAGGATTGAACCAAGTTTCAGTCAGGGATAAAATGGCTGGGTGAAGATGTGTTAAAAGGGAATGCATACCATGGTGGTGGGCTGCTGCAGATCAAGTATTAATTATAAAACAACCAGTGAAACAGATAGGTGATGTTAGAACACACATTAGGTAAAGTAGATTTAAATTTGCTATTAGTAAAAGCGGTAAACACGAGAGAGGGCGTAGAGACAAACAGGGGATAGGAAATACTCAGTGTAAAACTGGTGGAGGAGGGTGCAAAAGACAATAATTCATCCCGTGCATATGGCGGGGTGATAGTGGTGGCAGCAACCTCTAAATTCTGCCCCTCTTCCGACTTGTTTTGACAGGTCGTAATAGCCCATGGATCGTCCAAATCGTGAACGGGGGCAGATGGGCTTGCCTATGGCACGCCTTCTGCGCACCTGCAGCGCAGACGCTAGCCCCGGCACAAGTACAAGAAACCACATGTGGCGGTGAAGCACAGTTGAACAATGTAAAAGACCAAAATTCTTCAGGCAAAGTTAAGTGCGACCTAACATGATTTAAATAAAGTATTAAAGTAATATAGAAAGAAAAGAGTCCCAAACTTCTAAAATGTAATAAAAAATGGACAATTCCTATTAGTCGTAGATTTGTTTAAAATGGGATTAACAGACTAAAATAACCTCCATCAAAACGAATGGCGAGTGAGCTCACCCATTCAAGCTGCGTGGACGCTAGCCTGGACACAAACGTGCAAGAAACCATGTGGGGTGGCAAAGCGTAGGTGGACAATGGAAAAGAAGAAAAGACTTTGGGCAAAGTAAAGTGCTACCTAACACGATTTAAATAAAAGGTATTACATAATTTAGAAATAAAACAGTCCTAAACTTCTAAAATGCATTTCAAACAACTGACAACAATTCCTCATAGTCGCAGATGTGTTTAAAATGGTATTAGCAGACTAAAAT
The DNA here is from genome assembly GCF_040938575.1 of Ambystoma mexicanum. Classification (NCBI taxonomy): domain Eukaryota; kingdom Metazoa; phylum Chordata; class Amphibia; order Caudata; family Ambystomatidae; genus Ambystoma; species Ambystoma mexicanum. The sequence continues at coordinate 283,335,868 of NC_090928.1, forward strand.
AGCCTCCACCAAAACTAATGGTGCACGAGTTCACCCGTTGCCATTTTAATCTTTTTTGCATTGATATATAGTGTGCTAGCCTTATGTTTAAACATCAAAAGTTTATCTGGTTTGTTCCCTTTCTTATAATATATGTGTTTGATCTTCTCTAATGTAAACCTCGCTTTGCTAGTGAGAATAGAGATAAACTGGCCTCTTACCAGTGTTAGACTTTGTTATTTATTTTGCAGGCCCCTCCTCCATGCTCCAACCTCAGTCGCTTAACTTCTCCAGTCAATTTGTCCACCTCAAACTACCTGAACCATTTATCAAGCAATATATTTCTTATAAATATTTCTCTCAGTTTGGAGTTTAAGGAATCCCTTCTTGCTGTTTCTGTAGTTTCTTCAGCAGAGTAATTGGCTAAGGATATCTCTATCGTTTCACCTATTTCTGTGAGTACCATTGGGTCTCTCAATCATGAAGGCCAAAGGTTCCATGAATGGGTTGTGTCCCCTCTGAGGATGGTTGTTTATTTGAAATGATAGGGAAGGATCCGAAAGCACAATTGGTCCCTTGCTGAAATCCTCAACAGATATGAGTATGGCCTCGCCCACTATAATGTAAACCATTCAATTGGAAGAGTCACGGGTGAGGTCATCATATGAGAAATCTTTGGTGTCTGGGTGGGATCTGCAACACGTGGCACTGCTGCCAGCCTCTTTAAAGTATTGAGCAATTTCCTTAGTAGTCTGATTGCTGCTCCTCCTACCCCCGCTCCTCCAGAGATTGGTCCAGCCTGGATTCAAAACAATGTCGAATGCATCAATCAGCAAAAACGTTCTATTTGCCAAGACCATTAATCCAGGGAGGACGTCTTTCAGAGAAGCATTTTGACTTGTTTAGGTCCATATAATATAGCAATGGTCACCAAACGGTTCTCTAGTACCCCCTTCAAAACTGTTGCGCCTTACAAATTGTAAATTTGAGGTCTCCACTCAACAGAATGCCCACCCTCCTCTTTTTGCCCTTTGCTAATACCAAAGTTATACAAGGAAAATAGAGTGTAGTATGCGCTCATCTGACATAAGCAATTGATTCTCTGGAATTCAGGGATGTCAGCCTTCTGACCCCTTAGCATATGTAAGAACCACACCCTTCTGTTAGGGAAGTTCAGTCCCCTAACATTACATTTTGAATCATTCATTGTGTGTGTGCAACTGATAAACTGGATTGTTCCTTGAAGCCGTACTAAACTTACATTTTCCTGAATTAGTAAATAACACAATTGTAGTGATTTCCCAACCTTACCCGCACTTTCTCTTTTTCCCGTGGTAGGACATGTAGTGATAGCCATCATCACTGAACAAAGGACTTTTTGAAGCAACTTTCAGCTGGTAATGTAGGATTCCAAGAAAACCCCACCGGAATTAAGGGTTGCATTTCCTAAGAGGGAGATTTCTGTATCAGCTCTCTGCACTCAACCCCAAGATAGAATTCCCCTATACAAATTATGCTCCTTTTACTAGTGTAGCATGCTTCCCGTCTGCAAGAAGAAATGCCTTGCCTGCCCAAATACTCCCAAACATAGAGGAGAACTCTGGATGATTTACAAAACAACAACGTACCTTTTTTGGGATTCATTTATTAACATAAAATAAAACAGAAGGGAGACATTAGAAGTCCTAATACCCCTGGCAACCTGTGCACATAGTTGCCATGATTCTAACCAGGAACCATACTACCAGCCCCCTCCTTTTCTTCATCATTCTTTGGTTGTCTGCACCTGCCTTGGCATTTCCACGGACCTGCTGATGTCTATCTTGCTGCTCTAACGAGTTGTGCATCCTCTGCAGCTCTGACCTCCAAATCCAGGATGCAACATCCATCTTCGGTTTGTGTGAGCTGATGTGTTTGATTGTTCCAGAAAACCAACCCAAAAAGAACAGTTCAATCCTTACCTCATCTTGAAATCCCAAACCTTTACTGTGAGCTGGTGAAAGGCCAGTATTCTGTGCAAGGTACCCAGGGCAAGATTCTGAAATATAACTAAGATTTGACCGTGGTGCAAAATTTATCAGATTTCCTTTGCCATCTGTAGGATTTGCTCTTTCATTGGGTATGAATGTGTGCAAGTATATTTTCATCATGATGTAACAAAGGCCTGATTCCTTGCTGCTCAATAATAGGCTCACAATCTCTACCCTTCGAAAAAATCAAACCCTTCATCCCGCCGCAGAACTTCCTGACCGAAGTGCAGGCCCTTGTGGTCTCGCACATCGATGGGGGAAATGCTCTCCCGGCAGCACCTGCAGCTGCTCACTTGGCTACCCTGAAAGCAGTCTACCACGCTGCAGCAAGTCTTATTAAATAAATTTGGAAATTTGACCGAATTACCCCCATCCTACACAAACAACATTGGCTTCCATACTAAGCCAGTATACTGTTCAAGACTGCATGTATTATCTATAAAGCAGTCACGAGTAGCACACTAGCGTACCTGGCAGCTAAGCTCGAGATATCTGATGGCAAACACTCCTTGAGCAGCAAATCACCCAACCATTTTGAATAACAACTCGTCCGCAAAGAGAGTACCCACAAACAATCCTTCTCTTATCATGCACCCACCCTCTGGAACACATCTCAGTGTGGGCTCGGAATGCCCCTAGAATTCTTCAATTTCACAAATCTCACAAAAGATGACTCTTTCAACAACACCTGACCAAGAACTAATTCCAATGGATGAACACACTGATGCACAGACCTTACAGTACTTCGCTACTGTTAAAAGATGCCAGCCCAAATGCCAGCTACCCACACCCTTTACAGTGCTCCGCTGCTCTTGAGCTAGGTCCATGCTTTAAACAATAAAATAAACTAGATGCATTCTGTGCACTCTGTCCAATGTGATACTTCCTGTCTGTACTTCTGTGGTGATAAGTGGAGAAATCTGTTTTATCCAGTCATTGACATCAGACCATTCCTTCACTTCAACTAGGCACTTCATGTGTGTGTGGTAGTTCTGAAGATTTCCAGCCCTACTCAGGACCATTTCATACACCAGTTTCATTTGAAAAAGGACTACTTCTTTTTCTGCAAGCTCAAGACCCTTTGCAATGTCTGCAAGGACCTCTCGGGCCTGGGGCCACTATACCTCCAACTCTCTCTTCGGAAATATCTTCCTACTCGAGCTCTTCGCTCCTCCATCTCCAACTCCCTGAGGGTCAGGCACTTCACGAAGCAACAAGTAGAGGGCGAATCGCTCTCTTCAGCTGGCGCCTCAATCTGGAACAGCTTCTCTGCCTCTCTGAAACTTCAGCAGAACCATCTCTAGTTCCAGAAGCATCTCAAGACTCTCCTCTTTGCTTCTTCCTTCTCTCTTCCTCTTCCCTGCTGATCTCCTGTTTCTGCACTCGTCACCTGGCTACCCTCTGGACTTCGGGCCCAGGTCCTTGCCAGCCCATTTGCAAACCTGCACTGCCTCCTGGCAACCCTTTGCACTTGGGTCTGTATCTGCAACCCTACAATCCCTTTACATGCACTTATCAGACACTTGTTGTCTGACCTTAACCCTTCTACTGCCACTTGTTGGCCACACTACTTGTTTTGTTTTGATCCTGTGTCCTGCACTTGCTCCTCCTCCCCTTCCCATGGCACTTTTCCCCTTCCCTCTCCCCTGCACTTGCACAATCACAATGTCACTTGGCCTAGTAAGATCGCTGTCTTGTCTTCCCATTGTTCCCCTCCCTTGCCTCGTCGCGACTTGAAACACTTGTGTGTAGGGGCGTTATAAATGTCATATCATATCATATCATCCAGTTGATTTTGGTGAAATGGTTCTGATTTTCTTCAAATCACCTTCCTAGAGATATAGCTTCCTGCCACCTGTTTACACCAATTGATTTGTATGTTCAACCAATTGAGGCGTGGCTTCCATCATATATTTGTATCTTAGATTTTTGTTGAGCCCTGCGATGCATTAGGGGAATCATTCTTTGTCAGAGGACTTTCAGAAGGGGGAGGTGTCTTGCTAATGAGCTGATTGATCACCCAATTAGCCACCTGTACTGTTGCCCATCCATTAAATAACTTTATTCTTCTTCCTCTTCATTTTACATGTAGTTAATTTACAGGTGCCCCAAAATGACTGCACGGTAGTACTTTGGGTTGCAGGCTGTTGTCCCACCATGTAGTGTGGTAAGGTACAGGATAGATGGTGCTTCGCACAGTACTTCTTAACTTTTGTTATCCTAGTTCACGCAAACTCAGCGTGTTTTGGGAATATGTATAGACAACCTATAGCTTGTGTTGACCAGTCAGAGCACAGGCAGGTGTTTGTCAGAATGCAAATGGCCTTTGTTTTGCGTGTTACTGCAATCATTCCAGTGATCTCTCCTAGGCCGACTCCTGCCTACAGTGGCACCATTTTGCCATGAGCCCGGTTGTGGTGTGTGCTAAGGATTTTTTCCCTCTTGCTCCCACATCACTTGCTTGTGCTTCTGCAGTTAAAGTGGGGAGCAAAAGGACAAATCAAGAGGCTTATGCCCATTAATCCATATGGTGAAGCTAATGCGTCCACACCTCTGGTCCCCAGTCGAAGATCTTCTCCCCAAAGCTCAGTAACTAGAACTCTTGTGAGTACTTCTTGTGAAGAGCCAGGAGCTGATAAGGGGTAGGAAGGCTGCCCATCAACATACTCTGCCCAAAAGTAGTTCTCAGGTTGCCCCTTGACCCGATCCTTGCCTGCGTGCCTTACTTAATCAGCACTCTCTTATGCAACCACCGTAACTGCAGATCTCTTAGAATTCCCCTCTACCTCTATCAGTTGCACTGCTGAAACCTTACCGGTTTGGGAGGAACCCTGTAGCTCACTGCCAACACAGTTGCATCTGCATTCTTTGTAAGAGTCCACTGTATGATCTGCGCTACTCACGGGAACATTGAGTTGCCAAACACAATCTCAGGGATCCCTAGTAGGTCACCTGTTCCTGTGGGAGTTTTGGTGGAAATGCATTCATTCTGCAGTATTTCTTTCACGTTTGAAGCGCCAAAGGTAGAGGTACTCTGCAATCAAGATGTCATACCTGATCACAGCTAGCCACACAACCCCCTCTGAGAAAAGCCATTGGCAAAAAGATTTCTAAGAATTTTCATTAGCAAAAAGATTTCTAAAATAGTTCAATGCAAAAAGATTTCAATGCCTTTTCATTCCCAGCAGGATTTCTAAAATATGTCTATCAAAAATATTTCTAAGCCTTTTCATTGAAAAAATAGATTTCTATGTCTTTATGCAGAAAGATGTATAAGTCTTCTTCTACTCAAGCAGGAGGTATGAGGACTGGCCACAAAAAATGCCATCCTTTGGAGTCACTGAATGTAGTTTCCTTTGCCTACCAAGAATTCAAAGGATTTTCTACGCAAGTAACAAGTATGTGAACTGGCCACGAAAAGATAACAATCTCAGTCAAAGCCACTAAATGCACTCTCTTGCTCAAAGATGCCAGAGTCTTTCTATTGGCATACACATTTCTAAGACGTTTCATTGGCAGAAAGAAATCTGGGGTTCATTATAGGTTAGGCCGTGCGGGTAAAATGTGGTGCTAATACTGTATACCACTGCATTACTGCACCGCCCAATACAAGTATTGCGTTAAGGTGAAGGAAAAACCTCCATAGAAATGCTGGAGGTAATTCCGCCGCTCCAATGAGGCCATTTCAGCAGTGTTAGCATTGGCAATATGACTGCCAGCAGTAATACCGCCAAAATCCCCATGGAATCCTATGGGCTCCCTACATGGGTACTAAAACTGCCATACCACCACTTGTAATTCAGCTTTAAAACCGCTGAACCAAGTGGCGGTAACAGTAATACAGTTTGGTGTTATCTCAAAAGATTTACCGCAGGATACCATCAAACGTTTAATGAGCCCCACTGAATGTGATCTCCTGCCAAATGCTGCCTCAAATCAATATTTTCATTGTATTGTCCTCATTATGAGAAACAATGGTGCATGTGTTCATGTATTGAAATGTGCTCACTGTGGTTCTTTCCTTCTGGAACTGAGATGGTGCATGCAGTCAGATCCACTTAACATAATCTTCTTACGCCCTAAATCGGTCAGACTTTTTTAACCAGTATATAAACCTGGCACAAAACGATGACACTCTAAGTTGCAGCCACTGAATTCAATCTCTTGCCTATGAAGACTTCTAAGACTATTCACGGGCAAAACGTTTTCTAAGACTTGTCTACTCAAGGAGCACGTAAGTGGACCTGCGGCAAAAAGACTGCACTCTGAATTACAGACACAGACAAAGATATCTAAGACTTTTTTAATGGCAAACATATTTCTAAAATTCTTATACTCAAGCAACAAGTATCTGGTTTGCCCATAGAAATATGATACACACATTTACAGCCAATGAATGCACAGTCTTGCCAACAAATAGACTTATAATTGGCAAAAAGATGTGTAAGAACTTTCTTTGACAAATATAATGCTAAGTCTTGTCTATACAAGTAGTACATAAGTACACTGCCCACACAAAGACAGCACACTTATTTGCAGACACAGAATGCAATCTGCTGACTGCAGCTGCCTCCATAAATGATGTGGTCCTATTATCAATATAGCAAGTCATGGTATATACATTTATATCTTGCAAGGTACTTAGCAGCCCAAAATGTCTCATTCTAATTCAATGTTCTATCTCTTCCTTAACTAAGTAGGGATTTAATTGTATGCCTCTCCATCAACTGATTGCTAGCAGCTTTGGCTGCCTCATCTAAACCCTCTCATCTTTGAACCTATCCCTCAACTAAAGCATATTCACCCGACTGATGTGCAACCTACTTTCTCTGCCTCTCTCTACAAAAAACTGATTTCAAAATTGAATCAGGCAGCCATGTGTACACTATTTCGCCGCAACCGCAAGAAGACCTGACACCCCGCAAACTTTGGAGAAGTCTGCTTCGGAGAAAAAGGACACATTCGGGTGGTTGGCTTTATAGAAAAATATATTTAACCAGGCTTAATCACAAGTATACCACATTTTTTCTCTACTGTTTCCGATTTCCCGACCCGGAACTTCATAAAAAAAATGTGAGCACATTCCCCCAATCCCCCTCGCACATGGTGATTATAATAAGTAATGCTCCACTTTTATGAAGTCTCCATTTTGTTAATACCCCTCATTTGTCATCCCTAATTCAACACATCCTTTTCTGTTTTCAGTTTCTCGAATGTAACAACGTAAACACAAAGTAATGCAGTATTGCAAATGCAACTATGTTTTATTTCTTTCTGTAGCAACACACATTAAAGGTCACATGATATTCCCCTTTCTCACAACCCGTTGCCACATGAACAGCTTAGTACCTAAACATTATCGAACAGAGGTCCTTGGAAAACGCACAAGTGATGTACATTTTCATTCTGTTTGGCATGAATTTTGAAACCTGAAATTTAAATTTGCATTTGAATTTGAAGGGGGCATTCTCCTTCATTGGTCACTAATGTTGTTGACTTTTCTGATTTTGTTGCCTTTTTGACCTGGACAGACACAACTTCAGATTCAGCCGTGCTCTTTCACTCTGTCTCTGATATCTTTCTGTATCTTCTCTGGTGTGCGGCTAACCAACATCAACAGCCATCTCTTGGCAACCAGCAGGAAGATAGAGTACTATCTTCCCACAACCGATTTTCCATCTGGGAGCGTGGAGTGTTGAGCCTGTGGCCGCGCTTTGCTCCACCAGACAGATGAGAAACAAAGCAGTTCACTCCATCAGCAACTAGTCCCCTTCAGCATCTCCTGATCTGAGCCTCCATTGCTTCCTGTGATCAGTGCTGCAACCCAAATAACTCAAAACCACAATCACGCTACTACCTGGACTAAGCCATCCAGCCAGTGAAGAGTATATGGCACAGACTACACCAGTTTGCCTGTTTGTCACTCACCCTCTCGCCATCACCAACAGACCTGACCAGAAAAGCTGAACTTAAATCAGGGGGAATATTTTGGGAAGTTCGAGCACCCAATATGTTCCTACCACAGCACTAGGAAGCAACATATTAGCATGCAGTGCGATATAAAATGCCAAATAAATAAACACATTTGCAGCATTGATGCAATAAACATATGTTTGCCTTCCCTAAAAGGAATAAGGTCCAATAGATGTAATGATTATTGTAGAAGAAAATAATGCACCATCTTACACGGTTTTGCACCATTTAAGAAAAAAACATTAAAGAGAGCCAATAGTTTGGTGGTTGACCACCATATCATAGTGCTTTGAACATCCCCTTGCCTTGGATCATCGATTTGAATATTAAAGACTAGTAAACAAATGAAATGACTTGCCTTTGCCTGAAATAAAATCAAACTCTCTTCTGGATTCTAGCTAACTCTACTCTTCTATTTTGTTAAGTTACATTATATTATCCTCCTGTGTATATCAAGTTGGAATTACAGATGTTTAAAGGTCTTACTTCTACCCTTGAGCCCCTATCACCGGATTAATTGTTCTGCAGCTTACATACTTCAGTCTGTAACAGGGCTGTACAAAACAGTGGCGGCCCGCCTCCCCACCAGAGTGCCGGCCGCAACCTTGCCTGAGTGGCAGACAGGACAGTCCCAATGTGCTTTATCTTCATTGGGGATTGTGCTTTCTGCTTCTTAGCAGGGGTGCATCCCCCGCCGCACATTTTTGGTCATTTGTATGCAACCTGCTCTCCTGTCAGGCAATGTGACTACGTCTTGGAGAGGAAAGAGTACCATCCAGTCCTCTCTGTGGCTTTGTGGCGCATATGAAGGATGCGCGTAGGTAAGTGTTTTTTAATGTAGTGTGTGTGTATGTATGTATGTAGATGTGTTGGTTGGAGAATGATGCGGAAATCTGAAGATGGAGGTGTTTGCGTCCGTGTTATCAGCCCCATCCCTAAATTTAGCAGCCCCACTCCATTGAGTACCTAACTTTAAGTGTGGGGGATGCTGAGGGTATGGAATTGTTTTTGCTTTATCATTGTTGCACAGTACTGAGCATCAAGAGTAACAAAAGTGTGATACATGAAGTGTAATTAAGTGGCTAGACAAACAAAAACATTGAATGTAGCACAGTCTAGCCACATGATAACAATTCACTCATCATTTTCTTTACCTTTGATGTATGGTGCTGTATATTACGTGTAAGGCAAACACATGATACATTTTATTATGTGGCAAGACTGGCCTACATTCATTGTCGGCCAGTTTATCCTTTTAAAAACACTTACAGCCTGATTCATGGAATTATTTGCGTGGAAAAAAAATATTTGCGCGCCCTTTTGCCCCGAAAATCCCTGTTTGAAGTATGGGGATTTTCAGGCAGAAAGGGGTGCAAATCTGTGTTTTTCACGCAAATAATTCCATGAATCAGGCAGTTAATTGTGCTTTACCTTGATGGCAAGTAAAAAAATGCCATTAAGAATGTATATGCAATCTGGTACTACTATTGACAGTCTGCATATATTTGTTTAATGTGCCATGGTGTTTTTTACTTGCCATCAAGGGTAACGCAAACATGATGAGTATTATTACATGGACTGGAATACATTGGTGGCTCAGATTAGCCATATCTTTTTGAATGTCATGACATGTTTGTACTTTGCATCGAGGTTAAAAGGGAAAATAAGTGTGATTGGGTCATATACTAGCCTTTCTTGGTATAGCCAGTCTGGAAATAATTTCTTTCTGTGGCATGGCATTTTTTACTGGCTGGAAGGCCTTATATGTTAATACTGGCTTTTATTGGTGCAGCATGCATGCATGGACATGTATGGGCACAGCCAGCATGAACATGTTTTATATACTGACATATGTTCGTCCAAAGGTGTCATGAAAATGTGTTCTAAAAGTGTACTGTGCACTGTTTGTGACTTGCATCTATTGTTTTTTTTTAATCTGCTATAATGCAAAACAGATTGCAAACTGCGGCTTTTTACCGAATTTTGCACAGAAAATGCTGTGAAATGCACCATTTTAAACCATTATTTTCAAAAAGGTCTAATTGGGAGGACCCCTGACTTCCCATCATTTAGTTCCGACTCCTTAGTAGACTTTGGTCGCATTTTACACTCAAACATTTACGCCCCTCCAGTGCAAAACATCAGTGCAAAACATCTGGCCAACTATCAAAATGACCAGCCTCAGATAATCGTGTCTATGACCATACAATGGTGACCACGCAAGATTGTTTTCCGAAAAACGAAACGCTACTTTTCCACTGGAGTGAAATCGCATCTGGAATCTTCCATGGTAACAGGCGACAGACTCCTGCAGTAGCGTCTTATGGGAGTGTTTGCATGTAACAACATGTTCAAAACTCGCGTCACTACCTCAGTCATATCGAACAACATAATGTGGCGAGACCAACCAGAGTGGTATTACAGAAACGTGCACCAGAGCAAGCGGAATTAGCATTTGGGCCAAAACTGACAGTGCAAAAAACATATATTTTAATGTATTTTTGCTCCAGGGCAAAGCAATGGGGCAATAATTCCTCTGCTAAAAAAAATGCACTTTTCTTTTTTTTTGTGCCCTAGGGCTAATTGGATTTGAACCTGTGTGAAGTTTCAACCATACATCCTCCAGCTTTCCACTGCACCTGGGCAATGTGTGTTCCAATCCTTTGTCCTGGTGCAAACATGCATTGAAAGCATCTTTTTTTGCACTAGTTAAAGCCGCGCTGAGACCCTGTTTCCCTCTGCGGGAATTGAAAGCAGCGGCTTCCTGGCGCCCTAACCCCACCCGAGGCTTTACGTGCCTCGCAGGGCGATACACTGCATGCAGACGGCTGTGATCTATTGGCAGGGCAGAGACATTAACTTGTCACACGCAAGGTCGTTCATCACATGCTTGGGACATCATCGAAAGGAGCTCCATTTACAAAAAGATTCCCTTTCCAAAATCGCATGTTTTCCGCAGACATCCTGTGGGTAGCGCTGCCAGTGAGGGGGCGGCCGAGTCCCCCCCCCCCTAACACCCTCTCCAGGGACATTTCATCGCCTGAAAGGAGGGCATACAGTGTTGATGCCTGCACCCCTGCCAAGTCACAGTGTCATGCTTACAATGTTACATTAAACAGCCCATCGGGCAGAGCCGGGCTGCACGCAGGATTCTTTCCTCTGTTCAGCGGCCTGACTTGTGTGAGTCTGCTGCGTCTGCTCCGACAGGAATGCAGCTTTGTTTATGAGCAGGGATGACGGTCTGGTCATAATTCTTGGCAAACAAAATATGTCATTGCATACCAGGGGGATCATGCCCTCCCAGCAACAGGAGAAGAGAGCGAGACATAAGCGTCTTATTGACAGTGCTGGTTATAGCACATGAGCGCTCGCTCGAGCCACAGGCATGATTTAAGCTGAAAGTCGACTTTCTCTCGGAGGCCCTCTTTCATCGCTGAAGCTCAAAGGGATGCCAGTGGTACAATGGCAGATAGTGTTGTGTGTGTGTCCCCGCAGGGCAGAGAAAATGAATTCCATGGAGGCGACAAGAAGCCATTCATTTCTCAGATTAATCCAATTGATATGCTGTGGGGGGCTTCCAGATGTTCTTCCTTTGGTGTCAACAAACTCGAGCCCTTCCCCAAGCATGTTTCCCCATCGCCAAGCAATTTTAGTATTACTTGAACTGCGAGAGCAAACCACTCGTTCGGCTCAAGTAAAAGCAGAACAACAAAAATGACATCACACGACGCAGGTCATATGTGCACGTGCTACCATGGGCAGCCTGCTCACGCGTGCAGAGGTTCACTGAACGGCGCAACCCGTCTCGAGTCTATTGTTATCCGACGCTGCGAATCAGGGCGATGCAACCAACACAACAGCCCAGCTTCTGAAACTTTGCCTTGTGCGCCAAAGCCAACATAGCAACCAGTCCAGAGTGAAAGGCAAACACCAAAACAAGATTGTGTGTTAAGTAGCAAAGCCGAACAGCCAAATATTTCCTACGATTCTTTGTCTTCCTTTTTCTTTAATCTTTCTATTAATTATTTTGTGATGATGCGTGTGCCGCCCCATACACTCACAAGCACGCATGCACACAAGGAGACAAGTGGACACACGTCTGTAGCTGTTGGGGTCCCGGCGGCAACTGCCGCACGAACCGTCTTTATTACTTCCGCGCATGTGCGGCCCGGAACGAGGCTCGCGCATGCGTGCCTTCACTCAAAGATGTAACATCCCTCCTTTTCTTTAAACAGAAAACTCAACATTAACATCACAACTTTAAACTGACCCAACGTGGGTCGCTGACCTGACTGGAGCATCGGCTCAGTCTCCTGAGTCCAGGACGTAGTCCTTCAGACGGACAGGTAGCTTGCAACCCTGTCGCACGGGGTACCGGCTGCTACTCCTCGGGGTCGGCAGCAGTGTCCCGTCCTATGGTGGCATGTCTATCGGTGGGTCGGATTCGGGGGTCTCTGCTCTCTCCTCTGGTGGAGGAACCTCTTCTGGTTCCTCCACTCGGTGTGGGCCTTCTATTTTCTTGAAAAAGGACTTGTTGCGGGCGACAGTCCCTCTCTCGCTGGCAGCGGTTATCATGGACCCCTTCACATGTGTGACGGTCCACGGGTGGGGCTCATACGGAAGCGACAACTTCACTTTGGGTCGGCGGTTCCTCACGAGTACCGAATCTCCTACCGCTACCTCCTTCTCTTGCAGGCCTCTCCTCACACTCTCTTTCTCGTTGCGGGCTGCTCTCTCTCGTCGGACCTTGTCATTGTCAATGACTCCCGGCTCGCGGCCTTCCACTTCGGGGATGAGCACTCTCGGGCAGCGTCCAAACAGGGCTTCGGCCAGGGCAACTCCTGTCGACTGGTGTGGTGTTGTTCTGTATTCCCAGAGGAACTCAACCAATTTCTTCTTTAGTTCTCCTCTGCCGTTTGCTGATATTCTGAAGACTTTGTTCAGCGTTCTCAAGAGTCTTTCAGCCTCTCCGTTTGCACGGGGCCAGAGCGGTGATACTTTTCTGTGTTGAATTCCCTTCTCCTTCATAACTGCGCAAACTGGTTCACTGTGAACGGCGGGCCGTTATCGGACCACAGGATTTCTGGGAAGCCATGGGTTGCGAACATCTTGTATAGGGCCAAGATGGTATGGTCGCTAGCTGTTGAGTCCACTTGCTCCATCCCCGGATATCTCGACCATTGGTCGACTATGGCCAAAAAGTACATGCCCGCCCGCTTGACCCAAAGTCGGCGTGGACTGTGTCCCAGGGGCTTTCCCTTCTTTCCATGGAGTTGATTGGTGGAGCTCTTTCCAGCGGGCTTGCCACTTGACATGGCAGGCACCTTTGCACATGAATTTCTACCATGCTTTCGAGTTCCGGAAACCAGACTTTCGGTCTCAGTCGTGCCTTTGTCTTTGCGACCCCCCTGGTGGCTGGTGTGGGCCAGTTCCAGGACCCAGGCCCTCAGCGCTTGTGGGATGGCGATCTGTCGCCCTCGCAGTAGTAACCCATCGTCCGAAATTGAGAGTTCATCTCGCACTCTCCAAAGAGCTTGAAGATCTCTCTGGGCCCTGTCCTCCCGCCTGGTGTTGTTCTGGAGTACTTCCTTCCACACTCCGCTGCATATCGCGGCTCGTATGATCTTGAATACTTCGTCTGCCGTCGATTCTGCGGCTACTGCTTCTCTCGACAGTGCCATCGGCATTGCACTCTCCACGATATTGTTAACAAACTCTTGACACTCCACAAGTTCGCTGGGACCTTGCCCTCTCTCATGGTTTGGGTGGCGGGACAGGTAGTCGGCTGGATTGTTTGTCCCCGGCCTGTACATCAACTTTACCCCCATGCTCAATGAGAGCAACCATCCAGCGCTCGATCCGAGGCGGGGGCTTCGACGATACTCCCGCTAGGATTGGCAAAAGTGGTTTGTGGTCTGTCACAACTGTTACCGGTTTCCTGAGGATAAACAGGCGAAAGTGCCGGCAACCCCACAAGATCGCTAAAGCTTCCCTCTCAATCTGCGAGTAGTGTCTTTCAGTGTCAGTGAGGGCCTTGCTCACATAGGCAATGGGGCGCATGTCGCCTCTGGTGTCTGATTCATGAGAACCGCTCCCAGTCCCACTGGGCTAGCATCTAAAACTATCTCGGACTCCGCGGTGGGGTCGAAATATGCCATCGTGTCCTGGTCAGAGAGCGCCCTCTTGATTTCCATAAACGCATCCTGTTCTTTCTTTTCCCAGACCCATGTGGCATTGTTTTTTGTCAAAGCCCGCAGGGGTTCCGATAGGGACGCCAGACCTCTAATGAATCGGCCACAGTAATTGACCATCCCCAGAAAACTGCGTACCTCTGTGGGAGATTGGGGTGCCGCGGCCTCACGGATGTCCTTTATTTTCTCTGGGGCTGGCGATACCCCGCTGGCGTGGAAAATGAATCCAAAGAATCCAATACGATCCTTAAAGAATTCAGACTTTCCTCAAAGCAGGGAAAGGCATAGCTCTTTCAGCCTTTGCAAGGTAGACTTCAACCGCTTCATGTCTTCGGCCTGGGACGCTGCGAATACTAAAATGTCGTTGCTCATATTGAGCACGCCCTTTAGGCCTGCAAGCGCACCTCTTATGGTATTTTGGAAGACTTCAGCAGCGGAAGACACGCCAAAGCTGAGATGTTTGAACTGGTAGAGGCTCTTGTGAGTGGTAAAGGTTGTAATATACCTCGAGTCCGGGTGCAGTTCTAGCTGGTGGTACCCTGACCTCAGGTCCAGCTTGGAGAAGGCCTTGGCCCCCTGTAGCTCACCCACAATGTCGTCCAGCGTGGGCGTTAAATGCCTCTCCCGTTTGATGGCAGCGTTCGAGAGTCGCATGTCTACGCAAATGCAGACGGCACCAGGCTGTTTAGGTTTTGGCGCCACGACGATGGGCGAGACCCAGGGCGTTGGCCCCTCCATTCTTTCAATAATGTCCATCTCGATGAGCGACTGGAGCTCCTCCTCGACTTGTGCCCGGAGGTGGAAGCGTATTCTTTGATGTTTTAGGGCTGTGGGCCGAATGGTGTCATCGATGTGCAAAAGCACTGGGGCTGCCTTCAGTTTACCCACTCCCTGAAAAATGCTGGAGAACCTGTCCAGAAGTCGATCAACGTCCATTTGGTACACCTCCAGTGCGAAGTGCACAATGTCCAATGCCTCAGATGCGGCGCAGCTTAGCAGTGAATGTGGGCTGACGTCAGTGACGAAGAATCTAGCTTTAATGGATTTGGTCCCACGGGTCACGGGCGCCACAAACACACCCTGAATCGGCAGGGGTGTGTCACCCCAAACGTGAATATTTTGGCATTTGACTTGTCCAGCGGCGGCGGTCCCGGGATGGCATCGTAGTGCTCAGTGGCTAGTACACACACCAAAGCCCCAGTGTCAATCAATACTTGTGTAGGGGCACCTTGAATGTCCACGACACATGTGGGTTGCCTCATCTTCTTTGCCCCCGTAGCTATATTTGAGATAAAAAAAATATCTTCCTCCTCTTCCTCTTCTTCCGCCATATTCAGCCTTTGGGTGTCCTGCTCTAGCGTGGCGATGCTTCGTTGTTTCCTGAAGCCGCCTCCACTTGCTCTCACTGGCCCCCTGTGCATGGTCACTGGGGCAGCAGCCTGACATATCCTGGCATAGTGTCCCGGCGTGTTGCATCTCCCGCAGACTCGGGTTTTCGCCGGACAGTCCTCCGAGTGTGGCAAATCATACCCACAGTATTGGCACACAACTGGGGAACCGTGTGTAGGTGTTGCTTCTTGGCGTTTCTGGCTCAAGCGAGATTTTGACGAGGCTTGTCTCCCCACTGCAACCGCCTCCTCACTTTTACATGGGCGCACTGCAGCATCCATTTTCGCACCTCTACTCTCGGCGATCTCATACACTCTGCCATTGTCCAATATCTGTGTGAATGTCATACCTGGCTCTCGCAGGATCTGCCGTCGCAATTTGCCGGAGCTGCAGCCTTGGATCAATTGATTTCGAATCATGACCACTTCATTGTCCCACCTGCAGGTGTTTGCCAACTGCCTCAGAAGTGCACAAAATTGGTCCAGAGATTCGTCATTGTGCTGTTTCTCCCCGCACATGAGAAATCTATCGAAGTTGACATTTGATAACAGAATAAAATGATTGTGGAGTGCCGTTTTGACAGCCGCATAAGTCACCACTTGCAGGTTCAGTAATTCGTAGATTCGCAGAACATACATACCTGCCGAATAAAGTAATGTCGCCACTTTCGCATCATCATCCGTTTCCCCTGTCGCAGTGAAAACCATGTCTAATTTCTTTCTCCACAGGAGCCATTTGGAGCCCAATTTCCAGGGTGGACCAGAGGCGTCAAACTCCTGCATCGGTTGTAGTGAGCCATGTTGTCGTCGTGTCGCTCTTGCCGGCGTGGGCGTTTTACTGTCGCTGTCCGTCATTTTCACAGGTCGCACAGGCACGTCTCTTTATCATGGAGGTCGCAAACCTGACTCCACACAGCTTCGAACGTTCCTTGCTGTGCAAACTGCAACTTGCTGTGATGGGCATCAGCCCTGGCACCTGCCTCCGGCTGTGGATGGGGGTCTGGATGGCCTTTCCAGCTCTCTGCCTTGGAGAATGTCTACTCACCAGCTGTGTCTGCAGTCCTCTGGATCAGAGGACCACAGGAGTTCCAAAAATTGAAGAAAGTACCTTTCTGAACACGTGGGCAGCGCACAAGCACCCTTGCGGGCCGCTACTGCCACACGCGTTGGAAATGTAAAATGGTCGCCATCACTCTTGTCGGGTCCGGTTGTGTTAAGGGGAGAGATCCATGATTGACACGCTCACGCGTGCCAAAATATCCCCCTTTTCGCATCCGTCCTCATTGCCAATGTGATACTCGGACCCGTGCCTCGGGCCGCCCCATACACTCACACGCATGCATGCACACAAGGAGACAAGTGGCCACACGTCTGTAGCTGTTGGGGTCCCGGCGGCAACTGCCACACGGACCGTCTTTATTACTTCCGCGCATGCGCGGCCCGGAACGAGGCTGGCGCATGCACGCCTTCACTCAAAGACGTAACATTGCGCTCCTGTGTTCCAATCCGAAATTGCTGTTTTCTTCAGGGAGGTTACAGCACAGTGCTCCTTATTATTGCAACGAGGAACTGCCAGTTGCCTCCGATGCAAATTATCCCAGGTCCACTGAAGTCACATAGCTTAGTCCAGTGCTTACAATGATGTCACTTATGAGTCGTGTTTTGTTCACTTCATTTACATATGGCAAGCCATTTTGTTCATTGAGTTTGTGGGGAAGATCACCACAGTTCACAATCCATGTGAGTTAAGCAGTACAGAGAGGGGAACGATAGGTCCTGGAAACTTTAAAGGCATTTGGCCTCATTACGCATTTGGTGGTATACTGCAGGTAAATCCGGCAGGATACCATCAGACGGTAATACCGTTACCACCGCCTGATCTGCCGGAATTACTGGCAGATTACAGTTGCTGACAAGGGTAACTAAATTCCCATTAATTCCATGGGGGGAATTGCTGATAATACCAGTGCCAATAAGACGGGTTGTTTTTTGCCGGTGGGGTGGCTGGAGGTAAATCAGTCACCCCATTGGCAAACTTGTATTTTGGCATGTGTGGAAAAGTGGTGGTAACAGAATTTTTGCCACCTTTTTCCTGCACTGCCAACCTTGTAATGAGGCCCTTTGTCTCTGTTGTGGCAGGTCCAACAGCCATACATGTGCTGTGTTTGCACCACTGTACATGGCTTTTCTCATTTCTGTCAAATCAATATCAGTTGGTCAGTCTGAAGAGATTCCAGTTACCGGACCATGCCATTTGGAATCTGGCAGGTGTCAATCCTGTTCTCTATGTTATTTAATCTTTGTGTGTCGGGTTCGCCTCGGAACTCAAAAATAAAAATTACAAAAGTAGTGAAAGGAGTGTACACAGGCAAAAAAGTAACACATGTTTATACAGGGACCAAACGCGGCTGGCACATGTATATTCAAACAGATTGCGGAGCGGAACTGCAAGAAAAGGCGCTGTCAAAAAAACATCCCTAAATCTGACACTTTCATAATAGTCAAGCTGATTGGCATTAGTAACTTTGCAATATGAAAAAATCTCCCCGCACGAGCTGATTGGTGCTGATGTACTTCAGACCCTTATAGTAAAGCATACATTATATTCTGTAATTGGGTCTACTAACCTTCACACACCACCCACAATTAGAATATGTTATGTCACAATCAGACCGCCACTTCCCACATCGTAATGACAATACATTGAAACATTTGAGATGACCAGTAGAACTTTAGTCAACTGCCCTGGTCATCTCATCTGAATTCTTGTGAGACGAGCTCCCCTCCGTGACACTGCCGTTGTCAGGCTTTCTCAAATCTGATGTTGTCCCCGGAAGCTGCTGAACCCCCGCAGTCCCCTTTGGAGGCTAACCTCTTAACTGGTAACAAACAGTTCAGTTGAGAGCACCCCCAAGGGAAAGGGGGAAAATGGGACAAAATAATAAACTTCAGGTTTTGCTCAGCTTCTTTATCTGCCAACCTGTTGGTGAAAATAACAACAATTCACTTTAGTCACTAACCTTTGAATTCCTTGGCTCTGACTTCTCTTTATAAATGTAAGTAAATAAACACGCCACCATACCTGATTATCCTCTGTGAATAACGTAGAGGACGTGTATGAATTCTACTGAAGAAAACATAAAAATAGAGTCTTAGATGCTCTTACTGATTTCTTCAATTTGGTTTTGCAGAAAACTGCTAACTCTCTCAGTTTAAGGAGTTTGTCTTCAAGCAGTTCAACTGTCTTTTGCCTAAAACAACCCGCTGGAAATATTATACATGTAGTTTGTATTGGTGTCTATCTTCAACACAAATTCCAAGAATGACACTCTAACTATTCAATTTAAAATGGTTTGTTTTCTGAATGTGTAAAAGTGTTCATTAATTGGATCTTTTGCTTGCAAAGAAAATCGCTCGTTAAAGAAGCGTTCCTTTTACCAGAATATGCGCATGCGTGAAAATATTGTTTACTCCTTCTAAAATGGAAGCGCACATGAACAAGGAATTGAGTTCAAAAATGAAACTGGCTTGGGCGCATGCGTAAAGGAACAGTCTTCCACTCTTCTTAATATGAATTGCTCCAACAGGAAAGGAGTAATTCCTCAGTTCAAGAGACTAATCCTTGAAGAGACAGCCCAGTGAAGATCACGCGCCAGGTTAGTTAGAATGTTAGTAAATTAAACATAAAGTCTTGGAGTCGCGTGGCTACCACACTGTCACTTGCGCAGACAGTGTAAGATTTCTAACGCTAGTCCGACGCTAAGAAAAAGCACTGCTACCGAACAAAAGGTACAGTACTCAATAAACTTCTATACGGCCGAAAAATCACACGACGCTAAAATGAATAGCAGACCTCCACACTCCAATTTGCCAGGTGCAAAAAATGTGACGCAGTTCAATTAATTTAAATACAGTTCTAGAAGTTCAAAAATAAATACTTGAAAGAACAAAAAGAATTACTATATAAACAAAAACTAAGAAAAAACAGGAACAAGTTAATTAATAGTTTTGATATTTAACTCCTGCTTGAATATCATAAAATTCCATAAAAGATAATGAAATCACTTAGCTTGCTTCTTTCTTTCACCGGAATGTTTTCTAAGTTTCTTTTTTAAAATCTCCAACACTTTCCTGGTCCAAATAACTAATAATAGGCACAAAGGCCTAACTAAAGTTTTCTAAAACTTAAGAGCTTCAAACATAAGACCTTCCAGCTGGGCTTCTGACAATGAAAGGCGGTTTAGAATGTTCCGACAATGCCTTTCTTTTACTTCTGGCCAATCACTGATCCTTTTGGAATTCTCCATTTTGACTTGGGAAGCTCTCCACACTCTGCACAGAAAGTTAAGGCCCAAACCATACTATGTTAATCATATCCTCATTCATCCAAATCCCACGAAACCTGACAGTATCCCCCCCTTAATGCCCTGTCCCAGGGCCAACTTTAGAAGGATACTTTCTATGAAATTTTGCGACTAATTGTGGTGCATGCACATTCACCTCATCCTCCCATGTACGTTCCTCAGGTCCGAAACCTTCCCAGTCTATTAAATATTGTAATTTCCCTCTTAACCTCCTGGAATCTACAATTCTTTTCACTACAAACTCTTCAGATTAATTCTCTAACTGAACTGGTGAAGGTGGATGTACAACTCTAGTCCCCTGAATAACAGGTTTTAACAGACTAATGTGAAAGGTGGGATGAATTTTCAATGAAGTAGGTAATTTTAACCGTACTGACACTGGATTGATCACCTTTTCTACTTTAAATGGACCTACAAAACGTGGAGTAAATTTGTTTTTGCCCTTAATTCTCAAATGTCTAGTCGAAAGCCAAACCAAGTCACCAACCTCATATTTAGGACCCAACCTCCTTTTTTGATCTGCAAATCTTTTGTACTTCTGTTTACTATCGAAAAGTACCCTTTTTGCTCTTTCCAAATTCTTTCTCATAGTTTTTAATCGAACCTCAACTCCAGGATTCTCTGACTCTTCAGTAATTTCAAAACTTAAAAACCGTGGGTGAAAACCTCTTCCAAGGTAAAACGGAGACATGTTAGTTGAATCTTTAGCACAATTATTATAAGCAAATTCGGCAAGCCAAATCAAATCCACCCATTCTTCCCCTGCCTGTAGATAACACCTCAGATATTTCTCCAGTTCTTGATTTACCCTTTCTACTTGTCCATTGGTCTCGGGATGATAACCTGATGATAAACTGACTTCCACACCCAAATCCTTACAAAAAACCCTCCAAAATCTAGAAATGAATTGAGGACCTCTATCTGAGATAATTTGATTAGGAAGACCATGCAGTCTAACTATTTCTCGCAAAAAGACTTTGGCCAAAACGTCTGCAGTAACCTCTCCCTCCATTGGAACAAAGTGAGCCTCTTTTGACAAGAGGTCCACCACAACTAGAATAGATGTACAACCCTTGTCACAAGGAAGATCTGTAATGAAGTCCAGGGAGATTGTATGCCAAGGACGAGGTGGAATAGGCAACGGCTCCAACAACCCGACTGGTTTTCCGGTTTGATTCTTCATTTGAGCGCAAATAGCACAGGTTTTTACAAAATTTAAGATGTCCTGACGCATTTTTTCCCACCAGAAGCTTCTCCTGACCAATTCCAGCGTCTTTCTAAAACCTGGGTGTCCGGACAGCATAGATTCATGACAGTCTCTTATTACTCTCTCTCGCAATTCCAAAATAGGTAAGTAAAGTTTATTTTCAAAAAACGGCAATCCTTTTTCAATTTTTCGAACCGGATCCTTTCAAACCCATTCCTCCATTTGTACAATTGACATGGACTTTCGAACTTCTTCCTTAACATCCTCAATTTTCTGTATTCCGGCAGAAATAAAACAACATGGATCGATAATGGATATCATCTCCTTTTCTGATTCCATCTCACTTCCAGGAAATTGACGTGATAAAGCATCAGCCTTTCCATTAAGCCTACCTGGCTTAAATGTCACTACAAAATCATAATCAGCAAAGAACAATGACCATCTTAACTGCCTTGGTGTGAGAGTCTTAGCTGATTTCAAAAAAAGCAGATTTCTATGGTCTGTTAACACAGTCACAGTATGTCTTGATCCCTTTAAAAAATGTCTCCACTCTTCAAAAGCGAACTTGATTGCCAATAATTCTCGATCTGAGATGGTATAATTTTGTTCTGCCATAGAAATTTTTTTAGAATAGTAAGCCACTGGATGAAGTTGTCCTGTCTCTCGATGTCTCTGAGAAAGAACAGCCCCCATGGCAAGATTCGATGGATCCGCTTCTACATAAAAAGGCTGAGATGGATCTGGATGAATTAAAATAGGGGCCGAACTGAACCTTTTCTTCAATTCTTGAAATGCCTCCTCTGCCTCTGTCGACCACACAAATTTGGCACCTTTCTTTAAGAGTTTTGTTATGGGAGTAATCAACCGAGAAAATCCTTCAATAAATCCTCTGTAAAAATTTGCAAAACCTAAAAAGCTTTGAATTTCTTTTACTTTCGTTGGTGCTGGCCAATCCGTGATGGCTTGAACTTTGTTCGGATTCATCTCCAATCCCTTGGGAGAAACAATGTATCCTAAAAATTCCACAGAATTAGTATGAAACTGGGATTTTTCTAATTTAGCAAACAAATGATTCTCTCTGAGTCTTTGTAGAACCTTTCCCACATGAATTTTATGAGACTCTAAATCCTGAGAATAAATCAAAATATCATCAATATATACTACTACGAATATGTCTAAAAAATCTCTTAAAATTTCATCCATAAAGAATTGAAAGGCAGCTGGTGCATTACATAAACCGAAAGGCATTACCAAGTACTCATAAAGCCCAAATCGGGTTTTGAATGCCGTTTTCCACTCGTCACCCTCCTGGACTCTCACCAGATGATAGGCACCACGTAAATCTAGTTTGGAAAAAATTGTGGCTCCCTGGACCTGATTCAAGATTTCCGAAATTAGAGGGAGAGGATACTTGTTTTTGATCGTAATCCTATTCACAGCTCTATAATCAATGCATGTTCTGAGAGACCCATCTGGTTTTGGTACAAAAAATAATGGAGATGCGGCTGGAGATTGAGAATGACGAATAAAACCCTTAGCCAAATTTTCTGCAAGGTACTCTTTAAGATAATCATTCTCCTTTTCAGTTAATGCATACACTCGACTACTTGGTAAAACCGCCCCGGGCTCCAAATCAATTTTACAGTCAAAACTCCTATGTGGAGGTAATTCTCCTGCCTCCTTTTCATCAAAAACCTCCTTGTACCCTTGATAACACTCCGGAAGATGTCCTAACACCGCTCCTATATTATGTCCTGTAATACCTGCATCAGTTAGAAAAAAGGAAACCAAACCTTGTGTTTCTTCCCTCCCAGGATTACCTTTCAAAAGGCAATTTTCTAAACAGAAACTAGACTGTAATTCTACCACTCGCCTACTCCAATCAATTTGAGGATTATGCAAGGTTAGCCATGGCATGCCTAAAATTATTTTCAAAATTGGTGTATCAATTAAATCAAATGAAATTTCTTCTCTATGACCTCCAAGTAATTTCATAACCAAAACACCAGTTTCATGAGTTATAGGACCTGATGAAAGAGAAGTTCCATCTACAGCCCGAACCTGTTCCACAACTTCCTTCCTCACAAGTGGTATTCCCAATGCCTTAGCTATTCCCCAATCCATAAAGTTCCCGGTGGCTCCTGAATCAATCACTACCGGTCCATACCCTTTCCTTTCCTCCTTCAAATACAAGGATACATTTACAGTTATGTGTGGAACCGCTGACTGAACTGTATTTGCAACTTGCTGTCCTTTTCCTCCGGCTGATGAAAATTTTTTGGGTGTAAAGGGACAATTTCCTAAAAAATGACCGCCCCTACCACAATATAAACACAAATTATTCTCACGCCTCCTAGTCTTTTCCTCCTTTGATAAAGGACCTTTTATTCTACTTTGTTGATCATTTAACCTTGGTTTCACTTCTTTACTACCCACCTCAAGCCTTGAACGATCTCCTCTAGTGACTGACCTCACCTCCCCCTGAGTACAACGACGCCTTTCTGCTTTTCTTTCACTTATACGATAGTCCAACTGAACTACTAAATCAATCAATTCCTCACAAGAAGAAGGGCGTTGGGCTACACTGGACAAGGCATCCTTCAATTCCTCCTTGAGACCTCTATAAAAAAGAGAAGACCTCTTCTCTGCTGGCCACTGGGATTCTAAAACCAGAGACCTAAACTGTGTGATATATGTGACCAAGTCTCTGTTTCCTTGACGCAAATCTAATAATTCCCCATCAACTTCTAAGGACATTTGTCTTTTATCAAACATTTTCTTAAATTCTTCCATAAAAAGAGAAACATTTTTTAAAGATGAACTCTTTTGCCTGACCAATAAACCTGCCCAAGTAGAAGCCTCTCCAGATAAATAAGACATCATAAAAGTAACTCTGGAAGCATCAGAAGGAAATAGTTCGGGCCTACTAAGAAAGTGCAACTCACATTGGGTTACAAATGTCTGATATTTACTTGAATCTCCATAGTAACGCTCTGGAGCTGCCAAAGGTACTGGCATAACTAATGCCCTAAAACCTCCCTCTGCCCCATCACCTCTACCCACACCTCTCTCCTCACCAGCCCTTACCAATTCAGGGGGAAATTCTTCTCTCACAATTCCCTGCGTCTGTGCCATCTTTTCACTTAACTCATCTACTCGTTGTCCTAATTTTTTATTCTCTTGATATGCCACCTTTAATTCCTCCTGTAATTCCCTCACTAAAACACTTAACGCTTCCATTGAGAACTCGGGGTTCATGACAGTTTAGGAGGACTATTTTTTCTGGCCTTTCATACTGTCAGGCTTCTCAAATCTGATGTTGTCCCCGGAAGCTGCTGAACCCCCGCAATCCCCTTTGGATGCTAACCTCTTAACTGGTAACAAACAGTTCAGTTGAGAGCACCCCCAAGGGAAAGGGGGAAAATGGGACAAAATAATAAACTTCAGGTTTTGCTCAGCTTCTTTATCTGCCAACCTGTTGGTGAAAATAACAACAATTCACTTTAGTCACTAACCTTTGAATTCCTTGGCTCTGACTTCTCTTTATAAATGTAAGTAAATAAACACGCCACCATACCTGATTATCCTCTGTGAATAACGTAGAGGACGTGTATGAATTCTACTGAAGAAAACATAAAAATAGAGTCTTAG
This sequence comes from Ambystoma mexicanum, assembly GCF_040938575.1. Classification (NCBI taxonomy): domain Eukaryota; kingdom Metazoa; phylum Chordata; class Amphibia; order Caudata; family Ambystomatidae; genus Ambystoma; species Ambystoma mexicanum. Next base: position 283,360,651 of record NC_090928.1, read on the forward strand.
ATGCTCTTACTGATTTCTTCAATTTGGTTTTGCAGAAAACTGCTATCTCTCTCAGTTTAAGGAGTTTGTCTTCAAGCAGTTCAACTGTCTTTTGCCTAAAACAACCCGCTGGAAATATTATACATGTAGTTTGTATTGGTGTCTATCTTCAACACAAATTCCAAGAATGACACTCTAACTATTCAATTTAAAATGGTTTGTTTTCTGAATGTGTAAAAGTGTTCATTAATTGGATCTTTTGCTTGCAAAGAAAATCGCTCGTTAAAGAAGCGTTCCTTTTACCAGAATATGCGCATGCGTGAAAATATTGTTTACTCCTTCTAAAATGGAAGCGCACATGAACAAGGAATTGAGTTCAAAAATGAAACTGGCTTGGGCGCATGCGTAAAGGAACAGTCTTCCACTCTTCTTAATATGAATTGCTCCAACGGGAAAGGAGTAATTCCTCAGTTCAATAGACTAATCCTTGAAGAGACAGCCCAGTGAAGATCACGCGCCAGGTTAGTTAGAATGTTAGTAAATTAAACATAAAGTCTTGGAGTCGCGTGGCTACCACACTGTCACTTGCGCAGACAGTGTAAGATTTCTAACGCTAGTCCGACGCTAAGAAAAAGCACTGCTACCGAACAAAAGGTACAGTACTCAATAAACTTCTATACGGCCGAAAAAACACACGACGCTAAAATGAATAGCAGACCTCCACACTCCAATTTGCCAGGTGCAAAAAATGTGACGCAGTTCAATTAATTTAAATACAGTTCTAGAAGTTCAAAAATAAATACTTGAAAGAACAAAAAGAATTACTATATAAACAAAAACTAAGAAAAAACAGGAACAAGTTAATTAATAGTTTTGATATTTAACTCCTGCTTGAATATCATAAAATTCCATAAAAGATAATGAAATCACTTAGTTTGCTTCTTTCTTTCACCGGAACGTTTTCTAAGTTTCTTTTTTAAAATCTCCAACACTTTCCTGGTCCACATAACTAATAATAGGCACAAAGGCCTAGCTAAAGTTTTCTAAAACTTAAGAGCTTCAAACATAAGACCTTCCAGCTGGGCTTCTGACAATGAAAGGCGGTTTAGAATGTTCCGACAATGCCTTTCTTTTACTTCTGGCCAATCACTGATCCTTTTGGAATTCTCCATTTTGACTTGGGAAGCTCTCCACACTCTGCACAGAAAGTTAAGGCCCAAACCATACTATGTTAATCATATCCTCATTCATCCAAATCCCACGAAACCTGACAGCCATAGCCCTGAACCACAGATGTACTGTTATACAAATGTTGCATATTAAGAACTCTTCAGCCTTCATCCCTGGCAAAATGTGCTAAGGGGGAAATTGAAACTGCGGTGGTTCTCTTAATTCAATCTAAAAATCATGTTTTGTAAATTATTTTGACCTATTAAACGCCTCTCCATGCCTGTCGGTGGGACCCATGGGTTTTAATCTGTGAGCTTGAAAAAATAACAACTGTGGTTTGGCTTATTACCGTACCAGCCTGGGATCGTGGGACCAGCAATGTGTTACCAGTCGCTGCAGCTCCGTTGCAGATTAAGAAAAAGTTAACATACGTTGGCTGCAAAGGAATGCTACAAGGCCTATTTACCGTGTTTTAGCCTACCTCTAGATTTGGTTATACTTACAATGCCCCTACATTTCAGTTATATGTAAATGACCTTTGTTTTTGGTTTGAGTTGTGTAACAATTAAAAGGAGCTGCTCCCTTTTTAAAGTGCTACTCTCGCAATTAATTTGCGCGCACCTTTTCACTGCGCAGAACTTGCATTTGTATTGCATTATTGCCCCCTTTTATTGATCTATCAATAACTAACTCTTTTGGTGCCTCCCGTTCCTTTGCTGCTACTTTATCTTTGTGAATCCAAATTGTTTCAAAGTTTGTCATATCTCCCCCGATCTCCTCCCAACCACGCAGAGTTTCCCCCACCCATATGCACCCTGTGACATCCTTTAGGCATGGGATCCAACATTTTTTATAATTGTCTAAGTCTGCTGGTTGTGTAAGGACCCACCCATTAGCATCCCCTTCTTCATTTTCCCCAATTATTGTATTACTACCCTTCTTTTCGGTATCCCTTTTATCAACACTTAAAGGTAACATCAACTGTCCTTTTCTCTTAGAATATAATCAAAACATTTTCTTAATGATGCAGAAGGTGAGGAGAATGAGCACCAATGTGGTGACAGTGCCTCAAAACAGTCAAGAAAGCCAAGTGGGTATCCATATGAAAATGCTGTCCAACCAACTACTTGATTAACTTCGCTGGACATCTTTTCATATCTCTGCTATGGCTGCTTTCAATGTTCCATTTGGAGGTTGTGCATCAGGAATCATTGTGCAGCAGCTACTTCCAAGATTAACACAGACCCCTCCCTCGATGGTCGTTAACAGGTCAAGTATATACCTGTTCTGAAGAGCCACCAAACGTAGCGCCCTCATCTCCTCCTTAATTGCATTCAAACTTTTCGCTGTTGAATTTGCCAACTGTAGCAGCTCATATTTGGAGAGCTGCAACCACTTTGCATTAGTCATGGCCTGGACACCTGGAAACAGAAGTGAGGTAAACGTTGCAGCCATAGAGAACAGTCTATACTCATCTCATCTGAGATAGGGGGCAGGCTTTTTGAACTCTTCTCAGAAAAAGTAATTATTGGCCCATTTCTTCTTCCTTATTGATTTTTGATCCTCTTGCTGTGTCATTTTTCCCTGTGTTGGGATGGAAATAAGTCTATCCCAGCCCCCTAGGTGCTTCCAAATAAGGCAAACCTCATATAAGGCAATATAACATACAAGGGGGGAGCCAATGCATCAGCATATACCATGCAAAGACCACCCAGCGCATAGACGTAGGTGCTCAGCACTAGAAATGCCCACACCCCATGACTCCATTTTGTATTAGGCATAGAACGGACAAGCTGCAGCTCACGCTGCTCACGTTCCGAGTTTACACAGGGTTGCAAAGCCCTATTTCTGCACAACATGCTGGCTCCACTTGAGCACTGTTCCCACGGAAGTCCATATCCCTCTAGTCCCTTCAGTGTTGCAAATAAGTTAGTATCGCCTCAAGGAATGCACCCTGCGATGAGTGTGAGACAGCACCAGGCTCCGTGCTGTGTCCATTCATCTCCACTGACCTCCCATCAGGCCTCTAACCCACACAAAGCCAGGCTGGAGCCGGCCGCACTCCACCAACCCAACCCACACACATTTTGATGTTTTGGTAAGCACCCGACCCCCAGGTCCTAACCTCCATAAAGTGCCCACCACATAACTAAAAGCCTACACAACTGTATTTCTCTGTAGCAGCAACACACATCTCCTGTAACATGAGGTTCCAGGAAGGGTAAATCAAAGGTCAATCCCCAGAGGGGAGACATTGGGTGTGGGAAATGCGGTATCAATGAAGTCCTGAATGTATGGGTCAGCATGACTGCATTTTATCCTCCCCTCTCCCTGGCACCCCTTTCCTGTGCCGCCCATGTGCCTGCCATAATGAGTGAATAGTCGATTTTAGTTGTTTAGCTTAGCTAAGATACATTGGGCCTCATTACGACCCTGGCGCAGTGGGTTTACGCCAGCGTTATTCGCGGCGGACCCGTCCGCCCTACTACGAGTTTCCGTAGCACCATGGAGCGTTTTCCGCCTGGTTTTTCCGGGCAGAGAAATCCATGGCGCTACGGGACCTTGTCGTTAATTACGCCACCGTATTTTACGGTGGCGTAATTAACGCCTTCCCCACTCCCATTATACCCTATGGGCAAAAATGGGAATGGGGAAGGGTAAAATGGGGGATGGGGATTTACCGCCCCGCCAAGGTCGGAATGGGGCGGAAAATCCGCCAACCCCCATGGCGCTATCGGCAGCTTTCCGCCGTGCTCCATGGTGCATTTTGCACCGCGATTTCCGCCAGGGTCGTAATGAGGGCCATTGTGTTGCATGCATGCCCTGACCTTCACTGTGAGAATGAGCCCAGCTGACCCATGCGCTTCAAGATCGACGGGGAAGAACCAGCCAATTACCGCTTGGCATCCTATATGGAGCAGGCCCATGTGTAGGGTGCCTCCAATCAGTAACACCAAAGCGTCCTATAGGTGTATGACGATTTCTATACTTATAACCCAATGTTTACTGATGAAAGACCAGAGCACTCTGGAACAGCAGAGTCCTTTACTGGCACTTGTATTTGGTACGAGTAAACCTTGTTATCCTTGCAAAGATGTCTCTTGGCTTATTTCCCAAGCGGGTTGTATTTACTCTGGAGTGTGCATATAGAGGGAGTTGCCTTCATTTGGTGACCCTTATGATGTGATTCCTCAGCTCCCGTACTTGCAGCAATATCCAGTTGGCCTCTCAGGAAGGGCTGTGTCTAACACACAACAGAAGTGGCTCTTGTGGGTGCTGTCTTTGCAAAAATCCCGCCTGCTTGTTGGAGCGGAATGTGGCCACAGGGAGAGACACAGAGCCGCTGTGGATTACCTGCAAACGGAGGCTTTCGGAAGAATGTGAACATGTGAGTATAGCTTGCAAGGAATAACAATGGTTGGGGTGGAGTATGGGGTTGAATGAAAGAAGTGAACACGCAAAGAGTGAAAGCGGAAATATAGATTGTGTGTTGATTGCTGAGATTTTTATGTTCATTTTTGTTTAGTTCATGTTTTAAGTTATACAGAGAACAAACAGAGGAAGGAAAGGGGCCTCCACGAGTAAGGGGAGGTGGTGGCACCACAGTGCACTGTCCCGACCAGTTCATGAAAAAGAAATATAAGGAGAGAATTAGGAGCCCCGTATAGAGGGCTCAGGAAAGGTAATGATTGTAGTTTTAGCTTATAATTTTAGCTTGTTGTTTTCAGCGTATTTTTTATGTGCATAGGATGCCCAAGAGGGACGTGTATGGTGTGTGTGTGTGTGTGTAAGAATGAGAAGTGTTTTGAGAATGAAAAAAGGTGTTTTAGGGGGAAAAAGACTTGAAGTAACTGTTTATGTTTTAGTGGTGAATATTTTTGACTGAACTGACCTATCACATAGTTAAGACCAAGATAGAGATGTTCCAAAAGGTGATGGAAAAGGGGAAAAAGGGAGCATACTTCATTGTTTTATTCTAAGCGGGAGGGAAACACACAAGCAAGGACATCACTGACACTACACAGACAAGATATTAACATGGGGACAGACCCCCGCTAGACCATATATGTAAGAGTTTGCCTCTATACTATGAGAAGATCAAGAAATACCACCATAAATGGGTGACAGCGACTAGAGGGGCGGGGATGCCCCACTCCTGGCCAGGGCGGGGATCCTTCGACAAGTGTGCCTTAGACCATATGTCTACATACCTGACTACCAAGTATAAGGGGAGGCTGCTATAGAAACGAAAATATTGGACTTATGGAGAATGTTCGAAGAAACAGAGACACCAGAGAAAGGAGGGATAGCACAAAACATTGGGACAGCAACTAACATGGGGGAGAGTGAGAAGTGAGGGGAACAAATAAAGAAAAGGTACCCACTATTAACAAAACTAGCAGAGGGATACCCAAATCTGACCTATGTGTCTGGGGCAACGATCGTGGCAGACACCGGCACAGCCCACCCCCTACATATGTTGCACCCCCAACCATGTGCTACCATACAGCGGTGAGCGCTAAGGTCCTTGAAGTGGCGTTGTCCACAACACGCACAGAATTAGCTAGACTACAAGCAGCATGTGAGACCGCAAGAGAAACAGAAATTCGGATGTTGCCCCGGGCACATCCCCTTCTGCCTGGAGACAAATGGAAATCTGGAGACTTTCTGTTCAGAATTGACAGTGCACCCATATGGGCTGTATGTGTTGAAAGGGAAGGGGAGACAGCTAGCTTGGGGTATGAGAATATGGGGTCTGCAAGGGGAGATGAAGAATATTAGAGCAATTTTGAGGATACAGACGAAGGGGCAGTGGGTGGGGTTGAGCGAGTACCCCAAACCACACCGAGAGTAGAACGTTTGTGGGATGGGAGGTTGAGAGAAAGGTGCGGGAGGATAGCTTTGGCAAAGAAAAAAGGAATTTGCCAGAAAACCGGAAAATTAAAGACAAAATTGCAAATGTCCCATATCCACAAAGGCGCAGGGCGTCTTCATTATGTTCCATGGACACAGATGGACAAAAACATGCATGGATCTATGCATTTGAAAAACACACTGCAGGGGTGCCCCTCGCAATAGGAGACATCAAAAGCCTGTTAGTATCTGCAGTGGGAGATCAGGCACAATCATTGTGGGTGAAGGCAGGGTACCCGGGAGTAAAATTGAGCAACGACTCCCATGATGGGGCGTCATTCAACAATATTTGGGGACGTGTATGGGATGCACTGTGGAGGGCCTTCCCAGATACTCCGATTTACAATCGATCATGCAATGCCCGATGGGAGATGAGGAAGACACAATGGCCTGGGAGATGAGAAAAATGGCGGGACTGGAAGCAAAAGGTTGGCCTGCAATCCAAAGTATCATAGTAGACCATTGTAGGAGGATCAAAGAGCGTGAAAAGGAAACTATTCAAAGAAGACAGGCAGAGGAAGAAAAACTAGCTCAAAACAAAGTAGTGAAAGTAGCAGCAGTATCAGTGGCGATGCCCCCAGAACAGATGGGAGAAGAAGGGTGTGCCTCTATCAACACACAGGCAAGGATGGCAGCTGTATGGGCTGACAATGGGCAAGGGCAGTGGGGAGGAAACTAACACTATACAGGACCTCAATGGCAAGGAGGGCCGCAAAGAGGACGAGGTGGGTTCCGGGGGCAAACAGGAAGGGGGTTCAGGGGACAAGGACCGAGAGGGGGTAGACATGGGCAATGCTAGCAGGCAAGGAGGGAACTACATCTACAATACACAACCTTACGGCAACCCCCACCACGGGAGCCCGCAAAGGCCTGTTCACGATAACCATGATCCCATACAAGATACACCAAAAATACACGCAGTTACCTCCCCAAATCCCCAGCCCATACCACCCACCGCCACAACAGCAGGCCATGCAACAACACCAGACCCGTCCCAACTCACAGGCCAAGGGGGGCAGACATCCTTTCGCTACCGCACCAATGGTGCCGCAGTCCCATATCAGGGAGCAACCCTGGTAGGGGGAACCCCTTTTCATTTCCAGGGGTAGACACGTATTCCGACTAGGACAGCCCACAGGGAGCACTTGCGTGTCTAGTACTATCAATGACCTTGCACCCAGAAGAGGACCCACTGGTGGGGGCAGACATAGGAAATAAGCAATTCATCTTCATGGTGGACTCAGGGGCAGAAAAGTCATGCATAAGCAAAGGTGTCTTCTCGACATGCAGGGATTTTCTGGGGCTGTCGTTACGGTTCCATACACAGAAGATTTAGATGTCAAAATTGGGGGGAGGAGTATGTGGGAACCACTCCTCTACTATGAAAGCTCCCCTGTCAACTTACTGGGAAGGGACCTACTCAGTAAACTAAACATGACCATATCGTTCACAGATAGAGGAGTTGTCTGCACCAACCCCTGACATGTGCTCCCTCCGACCCATGCTAGTGATACATGCAGTGGCCAATGAGATGGTAGTGAGAGGGATACCTGTAAACCCAGATATGTTCATCTATGGCATTAGAGTGCTTGCCAGAGCTGTTACCAGATTATCAGGAAAGAATGGAGAGTAGCTGCTGATTTCATTTTTTCGACCTGTAGCACTTCCTAAAGTGGTTGCTGGTACCATCCTGTCCTTAGACCTAGAGGAGCTACAGGTGTCTGCAAAGAGAATTGTAGTACTGGGAACAGATATCCATGGGTGTGTGTCATTGACCCCAATATACCCCTCAGAGAACTGACAGATGAGGATTTGTTTAAAGATGACAATAATGATGGAGAGATACATCTGGAGATAGTTCTTGAGATTTGTATACCTTGTGACATCATGGTACAGTATCAAAAGGTACAGAACCTCCTCATGGCCATTGTTAGTGGGCCACCCTTGTTCTGTGAGAGTGACCTGCAGCAGGTTCCACCACACTTGTGGACCACAAACCCACACGATGTAGAGATGCTAAAGGAAGTGACACCAGTAGGAATAACACTCAAACCAGGTGCAGTACTGCAAAGAGTAAAACAGTACCCCCTGTCCAGGGGAGCAGAGGAAGGGATACAGGAAACATTATAGGCCCTACTACAGCAGGGGATTATAGGGCCCTCCACATCACCATGCAACACCGCTATCTACCCAATCAAAAAAGCAACAGGGGGTAGTTGGAAGATGATTCAGGACTTGTGCCCCCTTAACGATATTGTACAGAACAAGTTTCCTCTCATCCCTAACCCAGCTTCCACCCTGTGCAGCATCCCGAAGCAGCCACCCATTCCACTGTGTTGGACCTGAAAAATGCATTTTTCTCACTACCCCTTGAACCTGAATCACAGTATCTTACTGCATTTACCCTGGGGGAAAGCGATACGAACATCATCGCATGCCCCAGGATCTTCAATAGGATACTGTATGAAGATCTTGGTAACAGTCAGGTGCCCAGCACCATCATTCAATACATAGATGACCTATTGGTCTGGTCTGCAGCGACAGAGAGCAGAGCTGTGGAAGGGACTCCATTGCCTTACTCCAGCTCATAGCACAAAAGGGGAACAAGGTGGATATGAAATAAATCCAGTATTTATCAGAGATATTGGACTCAGGCCATCTCATCTCCAAAAATGGCAAAAGAATAATCCCAGACCGAGACGCCACAGTGTGTGCCACTGCTAAACCAACAACAGTGAAAGAGATGCAAAAGTTCCTAGGGCTTTGCAACTATTGCAGGGCCTGGATTTTAAATTATGCAGCATAAAACAGGCCACTCCTCCAAGGTCTCAAGGAGGCACAAAAAGAGGGAACCACAATCCAGTGGACAGCAGAGATGATAACTGCGTTTAATGACCTAACCAATGTAATTTCAGCAACTCCAGTTCTGGCAACCCCAGACTATTCGCAGGAGTTGTACCTGTTTTCACATTCAAATGGCACCCTCATGACTGCAGTGCTGACACAGAAAGGTTCAATGGGACACAAACCTCTGGCATATTACAGTGGCACACTTGATTCTGTCATTCAAGGTCAGTTTGCTTGCGAACAAGTCCTTGCAGTTGCAGCCTTCGCAATTGAAAATAGTTCCACTATCGTGATGGGGTGTTCAGTAACATTGTATGTTTGCAATATTGGAACAATCAAAATCCATTTTGACCACACAGAGAGCATCTGCATATGAAATAATGTTACCAAGCTCCCATATCCATGTGGTGAGATGCAGAACAGTAAATCCAGCCATCTTCTTTACAGAACCATGCACTATTGGGGATATTAAACAGCATGACTGTGCAATATATGAAGGGGAGGGAGATGGCATTCCCAAAGCCAAACACAGCGCTCTAGAAGAAGGGGAAGTATTTTTTGTTGATGGGTCAACGTCCATTGATCAGGTAACTGGTGAAAAGTATGTTTGAGCAGCTCTGGTGCGATTGGAGGAGGGGAAATACAAAACGCTAATGATGAAGAGATTACTAAGTCATTATTCCACACAGGCAGCAGAACTCGTAGCGCTTATTGAGGCCCTCAGGGCATCCAAGGGATAGTGTGTTACCATTTATTCAGACTCTGCTTACGTCACCACCATCGTACATGCAGATCTATCCCGATGGAGAAGAAGAGGGTTCAGAAGAGCAGATGGCTCTCCAGTGCAACATGCAGATCTACTAAACACGATGATTTCGACCCTTGCAGAGCCTTCTGTAGTAGCGGTCGTTAAATGTGTAGCTCACACCCAAAACACAGAGGAAATATCTTTGGGGAACACTGCCGCCGACACAGCCACCAAAAAAGCAGTTTACCTCCCAATGCATATGGGTGCAGAATATGTCCTAGCTATTCAAAACATGTCTCAGGGGGCAGAAGCATACACAGCGCTCCCCATAGCACAAATCATTGAATTTCAATGCAGAGCACCAACTGAAGAATAGGATTTATGGCTTAAACAAAGGTGCACCCAATCACCAACAGATCTCCTGTGGCGACAGCAGGCAATGGGAAAAGTTATCATACCTCTCGAGCTACTATACTTTTTGCATAGTATGCCTCTATTAAGACTGCCACCCTAGCGCGGTATAGTCCGGGTGTGGAGCACACCATCCCTTTCTCTGAAAAAGAAATTGTGTAATTCACTTTGCTGAGGAAGTCCCTTCCCAGAATGTTAATGGGAGTATCATTTGAATACAGTAGTGGTGCTACAATATTATGTGTCCCTATTGCCAAGGGTAAATCTTTTGCCAGTAGTGTGACCCCTTCTTGTACTTGTGTCTGTGCTGATGCCTCTAATATGCTTACCATGCCTGGGGTCCCTGCCACTGTCCCAACTTGCACTTGTACTTGTCCCTGGGTGGATATCCCTTGTGGTTGTGTGGGTTACATCTGTAACTGCTGCTGTAGCATCACTTGTACTTGCTGGGGTGGTGGTGTATAAGGTTGCTGTTGTTAACCTGATTGTGCTATTAATAGGCATTGTGAGATGTTTAAACCATTAGGCTCTGCCCTGCGACATCCCTGTGTGCTGGTGGCACCAGAATCAGCAAAATGGCAAAGAAAAGCCCTATGCACGCCAAAAACCTGTGGAAATGGTGCTCCACCAAGCACAAAAAGATTGCTGCCAGATATACTTTGCCTCTTGTCAGTGGTGGTAGGAGACCACACTACTGAAACATGCCACTGGGCTGCCTACCAAGGAAAAATGGAAACTGCATGAAAGGCAGTGCGTTATTGCAAGAAACCCATACATTGCTCTTAGAAACCTTTTTCTTGGTTGCTGAAAATACAAAATAATGGTCCAACACATCACAAAACATCCTATATCTTTGCTGGGTGTTACCCGACACTACACTTAAGGAATCAATATGAGCACACACGGTAGGAGGTGGACCAAGGTGCTATTAGCACCTTGGTCCATGCTGGTAAAATACCGGCACCGCCTTGGAGGAAAGGGGAATTACTGCCCTATTCCAAGGTTGGTGGGGCGGTAACTCCCCCTTCCCCCATTGCCCTTCCCCATTCCCATTTTTGCCCCATAGGGCATAATGGGAATGGGGAAGGTGCTAATTACGGTACCGCAAATTGCGGTACCGTAATTAGCACCCTGGTCCCTTTGCGGGTTGGTCTTACCGCCTGCTAAAAAGCAGGCGTTAATGTACCAACCTGCAAAGGGACCTCGTAGTAAGGCGGTAAGGGTTAACGGTCATCGGTACCATTACCGGTGACCGTTAACCCTTACCGCCTTCCGTGTAATGAGGCCCTGTACAATGTCAGGAAAAGCAGAATCTATCTTCGGAATATCCGCAGTAAAAAGTGTGCTTGCCTGTGAAAATCTGTTAAAATATGGGCGCAGTACCACCGGCCGCCTGGATTGACAGCTGTCATTAATTTCATCAGAAGCTTAAACTTGTGCGATGGAAATCAAATGTTTGGAATTAAGTGACCTGTCATTAAGAGGAACATAGGTTGTAACTATTTAATCTCCATGATTTAGAGACTGGAATCAGAGTTCTAGCTGCTTAAATGGCAAGTTTTATTTAAAATTAAGAAAAATGTTATAAAGTGACAGTGAATTTAGCTGAACTCAGAGTCACCAATCCAGTTTTCTCCAGCTTTCCCCAAAAAAAGGCATCTCTCCTGCTTCCCACCAAAGGCCAGTAACTCCCATTCAGGTGTTGATTAAGAGGGGAGGAGATTTTGGGCTGCTGCTCCTGGGAGAGGCAATGGACCTTCCATGGCTGAAAGGATATGCAGATTGTAAGTGTCAACAGTGGCCTCTGCCAGAGGAAGAAGGCAGGGATTGCTCTTGAGCTACAAGGTGGCAATGGAGGCGGAGATAGACGTTTTTGTTGATTCTCAATGGACAGAAAGCATATTTTTGGAAAAGACTGATAAAGGACTGTGCAAATTTGTAAAAATTAGAGAACCAACAGCATTGTGAATGTGATTTTTTGTGCACATTTTAAAAGGAGCCAGAACTCTGTGCGATGTTCTGAGAAGGCACAGTGAAAATTCTGTTTTTTTAGCAATTGTATTTATGTCAGAAGCATGAAACTTCATATGATTATGCCCAGATATCCTGCGCACATATGTACAAAATTGTGGACAAATCAGATGTTGTGTCCCTGATAAAAAGTGTGAATATTTGTCAAATCCAGACCCAAGACCTCACAGCTATGGGGCTTGGAAGAATATTTGCTCCCCAAAATATGTGATCTATGTATGTCATTGATATAAAGATTGTACACATGTAAAGATGTATTATATCAAAAATAGATTTTATGTGCAAAAGGCAAAGGGGAGGTTTTGCCTGTCTCATAAACCGCATCATCATAATGACACTCTGTTTTCTCCTCCAATCAAGGGAGAGAACAGACTTTAGCCAATAGACTGCCTAGGAGGTGCGCCTAGGATAATTCAATTTACCCACCCCTTTATCAAACACATAAATAGAGACAGCTGAGGACCTAGAAAGTCACTGATCCACCCACCGTCCCGATATTGGTGAAGCACTCTGACGGAGATCCATCCATACTCCTTGTTCCAGACTCCAAAACTTTGCAGCAGAAAGGCTCAGAGCATAGCTGATCCACTTTCAGATGGGCCTAACTTCCAGAACCCATCCCTCCACTTAAAGGGGAAACCAAAAAGAAGCAGCCAGGCTGTGCTGTAACTGCTTACCTGCCAAAGAATCATCTTCATAACCAGAAGGGCAGATTGAATCCCAGTCTGGTGCCGTGCTGTGCTGTGCAGACCAGAGAGCTATTGCAGATCCAGTCCAGTCATGCTGTGCAGTGTAGACCAGATCGCCTTGCTGTCCAGTCCTGCCGTGCGGTGTCCAGAGTGCCTTGCCGATCGTTGAACCAGACCAGTCCGGTGTGCCCAGCAGTCTGTCCCAGAAAAATCCTTGACCTGAATCCCTGACTGGTCCATTCAAAACCTTGGTAGTGAGTATCCATAGCATAGGATAGTCACTAGCCTATGTACTGTCCATAGTTATCCGTATCCAAATCAAATATATCTTATATCCAGAACTGTATTGTTGGAAATCCTTTTTGTCTTACCTGAACTCTCTCTCTTATCCTATAGTCCTTTTGTAATCATATTGTTAAAATCATCTTTGCGCTGATATATTTTATCTGGAGAAAGGCAAGCGTCTCGGTGGGCAAAAACCTGATTGGTGACGTCGTGGTCTGGTGGCTGTGTTGCTGTGTAGTTTGTATCTTCATAGTCCATCCCTAGTGTAGAGAAACCTTGTTTGTACTGTTAAAAGCACATCCCTGTTTTACATTTTTCCTCTATCTGATAAAAACGACCTCCACGAAAACGTTCATAACTTCTTCATACTTTATGCTAGAAACGAAATGTAAGTGTCTACTTGAAGCTAACATACTAAGCTTTCTAACAAACCTAAAGGTATAGTTTCTCTGCAATCGCACTTACCGCGCATGGAAAAGTTTGCCGCAAGTTTTTTGTTTGGCTCAAATATTTAACGTGTAAAATAGCTTTTCCTTGCACCGACCTCAAAATTAAGTTTTCTACTAGCTTCTTACTCTCTACTCATTGATAGGGTTTGTCTGAAACCATACAAAGCGGCTCCCCTTAGTATTCCAACAATTTCAGTGAATTAAAACCATTTTCAGTGTTTTACCTCATTTATTCAAAGCCAAATTTAAAACCAATTTGACAAGTTTGCAATCAATTCTGTTTTTCTCTGGTGTTTGCTGGGGGGAAATTGGGATTGATACATTTGCTGAGTTCTGCATTCCTGAAACCTGTTCTCTCTCTTTCTATCCCTTTATATTGTATTGTTGGGGGGATTGAGGAGTGTGCAGGGGGGAATAGTAATCACATTACCATTTGAGTGAACACACACAAAAGTATGATTTATGTGCTGCATTATTTTTCCCATCATGGCTCCTTGTGATTAAAGAGATTGTTAGTGTGACATCACCCATTGGTGATTATTGTATAACCATTAAAACTAGTGTGATATATATATATTGTGAAATTCATAAATAAATATGTTAACTTTGCAAACCATCCTGATTCCTGGTTCAGTGTGACCGGGAGGGTTAAAAGAGAGGGGCGTGATATAAGTGGTACATCGTTCAGAATAAAATAACTTTTAGACACAAATAAATAATTAAGTGTTTCAGTTGTGCTTTCCACGCTAGGCATTGACTTAGGTGAAGTGCTGCATTGAAATCACTTACAGCATGTTCGTGCAAAATGACCAACATTTTCACATGCAAAAGACTGTCCTCCAAACTATGGTCCCATGCCCTTATACCCCATTCCCTGTTCCCATGTGTGATATCCTCTCCCAGTTTGATACGATCCAATGTAACTGTTTCCTCCACCTGTCTGCATAACCATTGGCTGTTGCTGCACGTTTACAAATGCAGGCTGTTGCTGCATCTTCACTTTTCCCCACTGCTGATTGGGTGGTGCTTAAGTCAATCCTCCTGATTGCACTACCATTGCCACTGGGAACCCCCGTGCTGCACCTGAGGAAGAATAACTGGCCCTGTGAGTACTGCTCCTTCCATGTTTATTTTAGCCAGTTTTTTCTGAACTAGCTTGTTTTCAGCTTTCGTTACATTGTCAACTGCCTCTTTATCCTTCTCTTGCTTTCTCTTGCAATAGTGTACAATTGTTGCCTGTATCTCAGGTCACCCTTTTGCCTCAATTCCCACTATCTTCTCTAAGGACATCTGCACATCTGCTGGGAGCCCTCTCACTAAGATGTGATAAAACAGACATATTTTGTCGTCCCATGATTGTTTATTTTCCTGCGTCCACATTTCTTGTATGGATCATATATATTCTGCAGGGTCCTCATCAGGCTTCATTTTATGAGCCAATATAGAGCCCGTGTCTGACGTAGCTGGATAGAGCTCCCTTAGAGCCTTCCAAACATATGCTTGATAGTTATTAAAGAGTGCTCCATCATGTATGTTAGAGCTTAATTTTACCTCAGTGTATCTGGCTTGTTGCCTTATTGTGTCACTTCTCTCCCCAACCAACATTGCCAATAAACGTTTTATATCTCCTATAGCCAATGGGATTCCCACTGTCTCTTTTTCAAAAACATAAATCCACACATAAAGCCACTAACTTGCCCCCACCATTAATGAAGTTAGACTGTAGACCAAATTGTCCCTATCCATTGTCAGTCATGGTATGTAGTGAACTTCGCCCCTCGCTTTCTGCAAAAGGGGCATTTGTGTGCCAGCTCTGCGTTTATCGTCACATTGTGGTCTTGTCGTGACTGCTATTCTCTTTGTCCTACTCCAAAGCCTATTTCCACAATCTCCCATTGTCTCCTCTCTGTCCTCCTCTTCACTCTCTACCTCCTTCCCCGTGTTTGCGTCTGTCAAATTGCATTTCTGTAACTCACCATCCCCATGATCGCTGTCACCTCTGTCCTCCCAATCTGATGGGGTGTGCACACCTTCGGTCATGTCATCTTCACCATTGTCCGATTACAGTCCCCAACTGTCGATTCTAAATTGTATACGTCCCGCAGTCCACCCCTATTCGTCAGTTGCCTTTCCATGTTTTTTCCTTTTTTCTCTATCTCCTTTTCCATGGCTTTCTTGAACACAGAGTCAAGTTGCTGCTGGGTGCTCTTTTTAATGTCCATTAAATATTTCAACCTTCCCTTCCATCTCCAGGCCATTCCTGGTAGCATTTCCCCATTGTGTCATGTACTCTCTCGAAATGGTACTTTGTTATTTTTTTCACATATTGGTGCAGTTTCTTACACATGAGATTAAGTGGTGCATCCATCCAATAGGACATCATTATCGCATCTTAATTTTTATTGTTGCAATACTCTTTCCTTTCTTCTTCCTCTTCTTCTTTATAATTTAAACCTTTAAACTCTTAAGCCCTTATTCAATCAATCCCACAATTTTATACTTACCGCTAACTTGTTCACCCTATTTTCATTCACTCGGGCCTTCTCCACAAGCCCTGCCCTTTAATACCTTGCAGTCCACACTTGCATACATTGGCCTTCTCCATAGGCCCGTCTTGTTAAGTTATATTAGTACATGAGTGGCCTTCTACCCAGACCCAACACCTTAAAGAAATGCCCTATGTTAGTTTGTTAAAAGAATAGTTACTCCTCCCTTCTCTCGACTGCACCTTTAACTCGTGCTATGCAGCGCTGTACATGTTATTTCGGCTCTGGCCCATAGCCACATTAAAACAATACTATGACCACTTTGCACAACACTAAAAAATAAACTGCAGCTACTCACAAAACACACGCACGCATGTCCCTCAAACAGATTCTTCCCAAAAAAGAAATAAAACGATGCAACTATACCAATTGCCTGCACTACGTGCAACACTTGTATAACAAGGTCTGCCACTTACTACGCAACCCTCTGCTCAAATGCAGACATGCCACCATCTACCTGCTCCCTATCGGATCAGCAGACCTAAATTCTAAGACTATTATGGTCAATCAGCCTTCACCACTCTGAGGATGCGTTGCTATATACCAAAAATGAGTCCCTCCCGTCCCTTGCACTTTCATGCACGAGTAAGCTCACAAATCCTTTAAGGAGATCCTTCACTTCTCTCAAACTCGGAGTCTCCCTTTAAAGGCCTGCACTTCAATCGGGTTGAAGGCAGCCCTGGACCAGGCGGACTGTTGGGCAAGTTGGCTTCCACTGACCTTTTTGGCTCAAGCTCTCAGTGCTGGCCAATGGACGCTGTTCTGCACTCCTGCGAGAGCACAGCTGGAATTCTCACGCCTTGGTCGAAAGGCTGAGATATCTCACTGGAATCTCCAAAAATGTGTCAGGATAGCTTCCAAACTCTCCAATAACAATTACAAATGTAGAAAAAAAGGATTGCATGCAGGCAAGAAGTAATACAGGTTTATTCAGTGCCCAGACACCGCTGGGACAGCCATATTCAAACAGATCTTGGAACAGAACTGCATGAAAAGGCGCTATCAGAGAAACACCCCTAAATCTAAGACTTTAATAATAGTTAAGATGATTGACATTAGTAACTTTGCAACATGAAAACATCTCCCCACCCAAGCTGATAAGTGCTTGTAGATCAGAACCTTATAGAAAAGCATACATTGTATTCTGTAATTGGGTCCACAAACCTTCCCACACTGGCCACAATTAGAATATGCGATGTCACAAACCAACCCACACTTCCCACATTCATTGAAACATTTGAGATGACCAGCGGAACTTTATTCAACTGCCCCGGTCATCTCATCCAAATTCTCGTGAGACGAGCTCCCCTCCATGACACTGCCAGTGCCCTGATCCACGGACGGACTGTTACGCAAATGTTGCATATTAAGAACTGTTCGGCCTTCTTCCGAGGCAAAATATGCTAAGGGGCAAGTTGAAACCGCTGTGGTTCTCTAAATTATTTTGACCTATATATGATTATGCTCTCCGTGGGTTTTTATCTGTTACCTCAAAAAATAACAACTGTGGTTTTGCTTCTCACATACGAGCTTCCTGTGTGGCATGCAAATACTAAAAGAAAACAGGCCTTTAAGCATCAGGGGAGAGTATGGCAACTGCGGCCCTTCACCACTTCCAAGAGAAAGAATGTTATATATGCAATATCATGCCCATGCAAAAAGATCTATATTGGGAAGACATCAAGGGAGGTGCATTTAATGATCAATGAACATTGATCTAAAATTGCTACCCGCACCCTGAATGCCCCATTGGTGCTGCACTTCCTCGAAATGGGACATACTGTGGAGGACCTATCTTGGTTTTGTGTTGATAAGATCCATAAAACCAGTACTGTAAAGGAAGACAATAAATAAACAGCTGTGGATTTTTAATCTGAAGACATTTGAAAGAGGCTTGAACTCAATGATGCAGTGAGATGTTAAATCTTGATCAGCATATGGATATTGAGTATTTTCCAAACATCCTTTGAGAGACCTTACGGGGTATACCAAGCAAGCCCCTCTGTCAATGAGTAGGCACAGTCTACGTCAAACCAGAGGGGATGTGAACTATGGGTAAGACTACTGGTGCTGGCGAAACCACAAGGTGTTCATTGCCCACTGGTACTGATTGTGCACAACAACACGTCACATGTTCCCATAAGTTCACAGCAGGACACCTGTAAATCTGTATGTGGGCTGCTCCCTATAAGGTCGGTCTCATTGTGAGAAAAAGAAGAGCACCCACGGGTGAAGTAAATAAATGACTGAGACCATTCAATGAATTTTGGATGTGATTCCACCATGAGGTACAAAATGCGTGGGCTCATTTGTTTCTATTCTTCTGCCAAATCTCGATGTGAAATTATAGACTCATATGACAGAATGGGATAACCACACAAGGAGGGACCACCCCACACGGCAACACGCACATTGTCACAAGTGCGCTGTACCATTCCAGTCATCATCGGAGCCGTGGATCACGTGATGACATGGAACATCACAAGTCACATGACCACAGTGAATGCTGACATACGCCTGATCGTGCAAATTGCTCCAACTGCGATTCACATTGAAGAGATGCTTGTAATTTTTCAAGCAGATCCAGATCCCTGAAAGGGAAATCGTTTAATATTACCCTTTTTTGGGAATCTTGAAAGTTACTGAACAACACCATAGAGGCCACCAGTCACAATGTGTTCCCATTTCTTTCTTTCTTTCTGAATGGCCATCCAATACAGACTGGCAGAACTCATTTTTCCGAACCAACATTGTTGTCTTTTAAACAAACGAGAGATATGGGTCGTTTAAGATCAAACTTGTACATCAAGGATTAGTTGGGAGAATATAGGTAACTGTTTTCTTGTAAAGAAATATATTGATATCTTGACATATACCATTGTCATTTTGTTTGTGTCTGCAGGATCTTAAGTGCATGATTCTTACACACTGAGAACATGAAGCGCCAATGTAAAGGCTGTAGTATGTATAGTGAGAATTAAACATGTGGATTATTGGTTGTCACTGTTCCCCTTATGACTTTGCCATAGCTTGTTCTTTCAGTGGACATTATGGGCATGAGCCAAATCAAAGACTGAAAAGTGATGTTCTGCAGAAATCGTGCCAACCCACGTGATCAGGAGACCTGATTAAAACAGGTACTGATAATGGAACTTCTCATTCGTGACAGGAAATTGTCATGGGGATAGAGGCCCAATGCCCCTTGCAACTGATAAAACAACCGGAAGGCATCAGGTTACATCATAACCGGAAGTGGATACTGAAGAAAGACAATCCAATTAGGAATGTCATCATTGTTTTGGTGGCTGGCGGGACGAGCTTGTGAAAAGTGTTCTTAAACTTCCCCTAGTCTGGTGACTAGTGACCTATAAAGGTAAGGAGTTTAGAGGGTGGGTCAGGTCAGTAAGGTGCGGTCCCAGTTAGATGCAGGATGCTGTTTTCCTTAATTTACAAACCAATTAATGAATTGCCTCTGTTTACCATTACCTGGAGTGAGCCTAGTTTCTTAACAGAGTGAAGTTAGTCACCAACAGCCATGAAACTGATAGATTTATATGCCCCTCTTTAACACTCAGGTGAGTGGTTTTATATCTGGAATTCACTCGTTTGAATGTTCTCCCGAATACCTAACATCATTTATCAGATCAACTTACATTTTACAATCAGATAAATACTTGTTTATGGAATCCTAATTTAGATTATTGGGAAATGCTAGTAGTGTTTTCTTGCCTGCTTATTTGTTTGCTAACTGTTAAATAGTTTGATGATTTCCCATTTAATTGAAAACAAGAATTGTTCCTTCTATCTTATGTTAGGTTATGTTATGTAAATTGGCATTTATATAGCGCTCTATTGATCATTGGTATGACCTCAAAGCACTGGTAGGTTGAACGCCCTCGGAGACCATAGTCCTGGTCAGCTGAAACATATTACTTTTTTCCTAGTGCGATAAAAAAAAGACTATTCAATTTAGTAAACCATCTTTGGTGTCCAAGCAATGTATAATACTTGATGTACATCACAATACCTGTCAATTTGGAAATTGTAGAACTTAATTCTTTTATATCATCGAGGCAGTTGTAGAATCAATCTTACATCGAGTTTATTTCTATATTATGAATATACTGGATCAATAAATGAATCAATAGTGAATGATGAAACGATGCAAACACAGAAGAAACACATTTAATATCATTAGCAAGTGAAATGAAACAATAGAGTGCAATGACATCTTAAATATTGCAACCACAGGTAAATCAAATGGCTATCTAACAAAGAATTTGCTGTGCTAATATTGGACTCATTCATTTTGATTAGGTCAGCAATACTTCAAAAGATCCACTTGTGCCTAATCATGATGATTATGTGAAGAGTATTGGACTGGACCTCAATAGGCAACAAGGTCCTGATTGACATCAAGTATTATCCATTGCTTGGACACCAAATATGGTATACTAAATTGAATAGCCTATATATATATTATGCCAGGAGCATTGTCTTTGTTATGTTGTTTGCTTCCCCCAGTTCCTATGCCCAGATAGTTAGTCCTTCTGTAAAACCCCTTCTATGCTTGACGTCATTAAAATGTAAATACTCACTGGTCCACTATATATGTCAACCTAGCCTCCCAGAATTCAAAGAATGTAGAAAGTTTAGCAATAGAAGATGATGAAGGTAGCAAGGTTTTGCTTCTGACTTGCATGGTCCCTGCTTACAAATGGACAATACTGTCGAGAGGAAGATGAATACATCATTCATGGAGTCTGCCCCTCCCTGCATCTAGCCTATAAAAGTGAGATGAATGCGTCATTCATGGTGTTTGACCCACCCCTGCCTCCACCACAAATATGAGAAACGTTATGCACTAAGACAACCATACCAACCTTATCCTGGAACCATACAAGAAGAAATGGATATGATGTAATTGAAGATGACGAGAGCAAGTGACATCACATAAAATTGAAAACACGTACAAATGAAAATAAGAATTGTTCCTGTTATGTCATGTTATGTTATTTGGCATTTATTTATGTTATGCACACACGTGCACTCACCATGAAGAAACATGAACACTAGGTTAAAATGTGAATTTAAGGATTAAGAAAATTGCTTCCACCATATAGACATGAAGAACATAACATAGCCAAAGTATATGTTGAAACGCAACACAAACGATATGCACATATAGCTTGCTAAATGTAGAAATGCAATGGTAATGAGTGGCCATCTTGTATAAAATGGATGACAAAGCCACGTTAGAGTGAATGGGAATCCTTGAAGAAGCCTCAAAGCTGCAGGGAGATTCAACTTGCTAAATTCGCTGAAATACAGATCCATGCAGGCCAGACAATGGCTTTACGGCCCCCTTCCAAGTTTATTGTGAAAGAAGGGCGGGTGCTATAGCTCCAAAGAGAACAGAAGATAATAATTCCCAAGCATAAGACATATTTCTCTTAGATTAGAACAAACAGCCTTTGAATGCCAGGTGCCTATTAATTAAAAGCTTAATACTGTACGAAGAACGGATCAACCAAGTCTCCAGTGGCCAAAAAGGGTAACAACACCCAAATTAATATGCATTCAAATCATGGTAATAGCATGGAACTATAAGTCAAAATGTGGTCTTCTCACACAAAACCTATATTTGGAAGACAGTGGGCCTCATTACGCGGTAGGAGTTAACCATGGCGTTATTAGCAGCATCGCTACCCCCTTACCGCATTCCGGGTCCGTGTTCCCGGAATAGGGACTTACCGGGTCATTCCGACCTTGGAGGACCCGGTAAGTCCCCATTCCGGGAACCATTCCCCTTTCCCATTTGAGCCCCCATAGGGCTCAATGGGAATCGGGATGCAGCTAATAACGGGCCCGCTGTTAGCGGGCCCATAATTAGCTCCGAAGTCACTTAACGGGTCCCTTCCATAACGCCTGGTAAAACCAGGCATTGAGGAAGGGACCCGCTAAGGGACCTCGGAATGGGGTGGTAAGGGATTACCGGCACCGGTGCCCTTACCGGTGCCGGTAATCCCTTACCGCCTACCGCGTAATGAGGCCCAGTGTCTGTTCATAAACTCCAGACAGAGACAGGCACCTTCTCAACTCCTCACAAATTCTCAGAACAGAGATGCCACACAAGGCCAAGTTCAAAGCTAGATACCCTGGCTTGTGACCTAGGAAATAAGGGATGGTGTCTTATTTAATTGGAAGATGCAGTTCCTGGGTGTCGCTTCCCCCAGTACTATTTTTGGTCATGTGCTGTTGACCTGTCAAGTGTTCAAGCATGGGAAGACCATTGCCAACCAAGCACAACTCTCAATGTGATGCCACCCTGTAAATGTTGCATTAGCCAATTACTTATTGCTAAGATGATGTCTTTTTTACCTTTTTCAATTTCGGGATGGCCTTAGGTGGGGCAATCAAATAGGTATATCCAATGAATAGACTAACCCATAAACAAAATATATGCAGAAAATTCCCTTAACCAATACCTCAACCCCTTAGGTTTTTGCAACTTACATTGTGGTATGACATCTATTAAGATGTATTTTTCAGTTAAGAGCTGTTTTGTATTGAGATGATAGAGAGGTTCTGAGACTTGTGTGCTTATTGCTGTGCCTGCGGTATGCGCATTGTTAATAAAGCAGACTTTGCTATTTACTTTAACTATTTTCGTTATTGGGCATGGGATATCACAGCCTGTCCGTTCCACTTGCGAGTCTTCTGGCAGCCCATTACAATACTTCAACAGTAGTAAGCCAGGTGTGAAAGCAGATACGTCCTTTCTGTTTCCAATGCCTTGGCGACAAGAGTTTCTTTGTTAATAAAGGTGGTCTAAACTGCACAATGGTCTTCTTGAATGTGTTAACTTTGTTATTGCCCGTTCCTTTGTGTTCTTGAGAAGAGCTACATGTGAGGCATATTCCAACATGTACTTCTCAACTATGTAAGACCTCCTGGCATGTGGTGTATTTTGGTGGGCACAAGTTCCTCCCAGTCTCTCCCTAGATGCTGTGATGGAGTAATTTCTAGCTAGAAACAAGTCATTTTGCTTATGCCCTGTTATGAGACCTCCCTTTTGGAAGGAACCTATAGACAGGCATGCAGGTGAAATGTTCCCATCTCCCTTTACACCACCTGCGTATCCTCCCTTTCATGATTTTAAAAGGCAGCAGTCAATAAGCTGTGTAGGAAGCCATTTCCGATCTTGTTACATTTCAAAAAGAATGAATTGTGGTTACCTTCCCTCTTTGTGCTTCTGCATTCCGACGTCATGGGTCTTTTTAGGGGGTGTAAGCTGGAAACAATGTACAATGGAGTAGGTTTATATATTTTACTACAGGGATATACTTCCTCACTTGTGTACGTTGGTGGACATTTCTAAAGTGTACATCCGATTAGCCTAGTTGTGTCATTTATATGGAAAACCTATGAGTACGTGCAGAATATACAACCACATCCCGACAGAAGGACAAAGGATCCAACCGAGTGCTGTCTCCATGCTAAGTAGCACTTGTTCCACATGTAAAATGGCCTACGGTACATCCTCCTATGTGGTATGCATGCGCACTGCTGGAGGAAGCAATGTTGTTTTCTGTCACATCCTTTGAAAATATGCTTTTCTCCCTTTTTACCACTTTCTCTGCAAGGGGTTATCCAATTGGCACAGCTTTCTGTCACTGATATGCGTCAGTCTAACCGTTTCTCTGTACACAAACAGCTGTATCCATTCACTGAACATTCACTCCTGGGCAGCAGAGTGATGAATGCCACTATTAAATAGAAATAACGATGCAATCAGGAAACACAATTCAAAATACTTTTGTATTGTATGCAAACGGAAAGTTCATCTCGCTTTGATTGAAATGAAATACATATTTTTATCAAAAAAGAAGAAAGACATTGCAAAGGCTGTGTACATTGGGCTCCGCTCCACAGTTAATGGTCTTAGCCATAGTACATCTGAGGCCATGTGCCCACGACCCCACAAGCCTTCTGTGGGGCCCAGTTTCCTCTCAGTGTCCGTCCTTGGCACAAGACTGCAACATTGTCTGAGCACTAATTTTATAGAAACCTGTCTTTATGGGAAATAATGAATATATAATTTTTTTCAAATTTCATTTTTTTTAACTTCATGTTGGCTCAAGGGTTTACTTAATAGTTTTGTTTACTTCTTTTGCAGACTACAGTCGATATGAAATAAGGTGGGTGCAGCTGTACCTCAGTAGCGTGACCCCTTAGAATGTGCTAGTAACAAGAGCGGGCCAATTCGACCAGCTTTTTCTAGACGTGTGGACATTGCACCTGACGAGACTGTCAATGGATTTGAATAGTTACCCGTTAATCCTGAACAAGTGTGTGTGTAGGGAGGGGGTGGAGAGGTGAAATGCTTCATGTGCCTACACATTGCATCTAGAATTTTCTGTAGCTTTGAAAAGCAAGAACGTGCCAAATCTGGAAGATGCACTGGTGTTTGTTTGTTTGTTTTATTTATTTCTATAGCGCACCTTAACCCAGAGGTATCTGGGTGCATTTGAGCAGTTACAGATGTTACAGGTATGCAGAGGTCATGTAATATAGGATAACACGGTATACAATAAGAAAGTAATAATGACGATTCATTACAACAATGTACAGTCACAGGTTTGAAACTGGCAGTACAAGGCAAAAATCATATGCAGAAGAACTAGATGGAAGGAGAGTTCTATTATTTGTATTTTTAAAGTTAGTACTTCTCAGTTAGCCATTTGATAGAGTTTCTTCTAAAGTTTGAGAATTACTTGGTCGTTTTCAGGTAAAGAGAGAGCGAATTCCAAAGCTGTGCAGCCATAACTAGGAAGCAAATCCCTCCTGACTTTTGTAGTTTATATCTAGGGACTATCAAGCCGAGGGTGTTAGATGACCTAGTGAATCAAGTTGATGATCTGAGGTTGAACTTTTCTGTTAAGTACAGCAGGGCCGCAAGGTTCAAGGATTTATACGTGAGGGAACACGAACCACAAAGATAGGCTGTGTCACTCAAGTCTCCTAGAATTGTGTTTAAACAATTGTTCAAACAGCACTTGCCTTTTTAAGATGAAATATGTACAGTGGGTACAATAGGGGCCATGCTGCTACAAATGCGGGTGCACCTTTTTGTCACAAAGAGATATTACCTAGGCATAATCCGATCATTTCCTCTATTGTGTGCAATTTTCCTGAGGCATCGAAATTAAGTTTCACTGCAATAGCCTAATACAAAAGGGATCCCTAATAAGCATGAAGATTTGATCTTTCTGATCAATTTTGATTTTGGGGTTTCTCCTGTACATGTGTGTTTGTTCATAGAGGCCATATCTGTTATATTGTTTTTGGTTTTATTCTGGCATTGCCTCAATTAGAGGTAATCATAGCATATGCTGATGCCTCTGTTGAGACACATCAGTGATTTCATACAAGCGATGAGAGATTAGAAATGGTTAAATCAACTCTATAATAATAACTCAACCACTCAGACATAAAATGTTTATTTCAGTTATACCATTCCTTAAACCACACAAAATAGAACATAATATCAATTGCATTGTAAAGCATTTCATCTCCCCAAAATAAACAGTTTGCAAGAAGCCTTCACAGGATAACAACATTCGCCAGAAACTGTTCATAACATCCACACATCGGTAGAGCGGAGTTAACACCAAGCATGGAAGGTGTGGCTGGGGGCCAGCTATTCAAGTCCAGGTTTTTGGGGTAGGGGATTCTGGCTCTCACAATGGAGCATTAATGGCTGCTTCAGGGGATGACCCAACCAATAATGTTGCTCAAGCGCACAGTAATAAGCCTGATCGAAACAGTGGCCTTTACTTAAGGTCTATATCTATTGTCACCCAGGTCAGCACCCGTTGTTGGCCCATACTGTGATCTGCACCCAGTATGAGGTGGGTGTACGGTGTTGGGGTAAGACATGATATTTTTCGGAAAGAGAGGTGGTAGGAAGTGGAAGAAGGAAGCAGGAGATGTGATGATGAAGGGAGATCATAGAGCGGAAAGGTGGTGGAGGAGGAGGGGTTCTCGGGAAGGAACCTTTTTAATGCCCTCTCTGTAGCAAAAAACAGGCACAGCATCTTTGACCTCCTCTCCTCTGACAATCCTGACCTAGTCTTTATCACGGAAACCTGTTTCTCTGACGACTTTGCCCCTGTTGCTCATGAGGCTTTCCCCCTGACTATTCCCTGATCCCGCTCAACAGACCCCGAAGAGGAGGCGGCGTGGCAGTCCTTTTCAAATCTCACTTCACTGTCTCTCTCGTCGACTCCCAGACTTGCACTCCATCAAGCGAATCCCTAATTGTTAAATTCTCACTACCTCCAACGTTCTCCCACAGCTTCCTAATCATCTACAGACCCCCGGGCTATGACAGACATTTCACAACCAACCTCTATGACTCTATTGCCACCATCCAAGTAAACCACCCCTCTCTGACTCTACTAGGAGATTTCAATATTTGGTAAAACATCCCCACCAACCCCATGACCCATTCACTGGTCGACAGCCTTGATGTGCTTAACCTCTCCCTCCACATGAACGCCCAACTCATTCCAAAGGACCCACCCTAGATGCTATCTTCAGCAAAGGACACACCCTAGATGCTATCTTCAGCTCCCACAACCTGATACATCTAGCCCCCCCTTACCACTCACCTGGTCAGATCACTTTCTCGTCCTTTTCTCCATCCTCTCACCTGTCTCTGCCCCCACCCCTGAACCAGCCGCCCCCCTTCACTGCAAATACTGGAACAAGCTAAAGATCCTCCCTGATGTAGCCAAAGCCTTGCTTCACAGACCCCCACAACTGTTCCCCTTATGAATCTCTAGCCATCGTCTCCTTCGACTCATGGCTGAATGACTCACTAATTCCGCTCATCCCCTCATGCCGCTCCTCCTCATGCCTTGGGCCTCTTCCCAAATGGTTTACTCCTGAGCTGAGGAATGCCAAAAAACTAAATAAATCCCTGGAACGCAAATGGCAAAAAAGAAGAACCAATCTCAGTAGATCCACCTTCGCCTTGCACCATCGCAACTATAAAGCAGAAATCTAAAAAGCCAAAAAAGCCCACTACAACAATCAAATTCTCAACTGTGGAAACCGCAGGAAGGAACTCCACAGAATCATATCGGAATTTGTCAAACCCACCTGTACCTCTGCCCAATCTACCTCATCACAATCACTCTGCGACTCTTTCTTGCTCCACTTCTACACAACCGCTCTCGACAGATCGACTTCCTTTAACAAAAAACTGGCACTCCTCTCCCCACCCCAAAATCTGACCACCCTATCAACCACCCCCCTGCCCACCGCCGAAAACACTGACCTTACCCACCTTTGACTCCTTCAAACCAATCCCCAGAGAAACATTTCTCAACGTTCTCTCTGCTAGAAAACCCTCTGGCTCCCCCCTTGTCCCCTACCCCACCTCAGTCCTCAAAGAAATATTCTCAACCACCTCTGCAGGAGAGTACGCAAGAACCATCCTAAATGACTGCCTCAGCTCTGGAGTCTTCCCCGATGCCTTCAAAATTGCACATGTCACGCCTCTTCTAAAAATAAAACATCCCTCGACCCCCTTAACCCCAAAAATTACCACCCCATCTCGAACACCAGATTCCTTGCAAAACTCATCGACTGAACTGCATACTCCCAACAAAACGCCTTTGTCGAATCCAACAACCTCCTTCACCCCGCCCAATCAGGCTTCAGACCGTGACACGGAACCGAAACCACTATGGTCTCAATCTGGGACGATCTTAAGATCACTGCTGACTCTGCAGGATGCGCTGCACTAATTTTCCTAGACCTCTGCCGACTTCGACACAATGAACCACTCAATCCTTCTTGACCGCCTCCACTCCCTAGGTATCTGTGAAACTGCCCTCAAATGGATCGTCTCCTTCCTCAACGACAGGAAACAAATAACCCTCCTCTCCGCTTTTGCCTCGGCCGCTCACCTAGTTAATACTGGAGTACCACAAGGCGCATGCCTATCAGCCCTCCTATTCAACCTCTACATGTCCACCCTCCCTAGAATCATCCACCTGCACAATATTCTATGCTACAACTACGCTTTCACCCCACAAATCCTCAACGCAGACTCCAACTCTCAGCCTGACCTCACAGCCTGCCTCCTTGACATCGACCGCTGGATTGTGGAAATCGATATAATATTATGACCCCAATCGCATCGTTTAAATGTATGTTGGCCTACGCCAAGCTGTCTAAAGAATACTATGTACATAGGTTCCGCGGCAAGGTCTTGACCTTAATGTATCGTGTAAGCCGCCATCTTGGATCTAGCCGCCATTTTAGGTACTCTTGCAGTGTGGAAGTCACCCTGAATCACAAAATGGAGGCCGAATGACATTTCGAGTAAGACTTCGGCGATGGTGACCTCCGCACACGTGAATGAATAAAATGTCCGCAGGCTACTTGTTAGGGTCATGAACTAAGACCCTGTCCTCTGTTTAACCTATGTGTAAATATGTAACCGTATCAGCGGAACTGATCTAATGTATGGAAATTGTGTGTTCGACCTGGCTACGAACCCTAGCCATGGTTCCAGAAATGGTTAACTTGTAAGAGGGCTGGCCAATGCAGTACTAAATGTATAAAAACCCAAGCATCCCGATGATCGGTCTCTCCCACTTTCAGTGCGAACCTAACGTTGAAGGTTTGTGTGTTAGTCAGAGGGCTGAATAGCTATTCGCATGTCAATTGACTTTGGTAACTTTGTAACTTTGAAATAAAGCGCTTTGTATGTCCTTTGTAACCTGTGTTGGTGTGTTTCCTTTTGGGCTTCCCGGCCTCATGTCAATTTCTCTGTTTCCACAGTTGGCGCCCGAATAGGGACCCTCAAGATTGATGCCGGATCATTGAAGGTTGACGCAGACTATCGAATCGGGATCGGACGGTGTGATTCTGCGGGCCCGACCGATCGAGACGCGATACCTCGGCAGCGCTGCACGATCCGATCCTTGGGCGATAGTCATGCGGTCTGACACGGCATCTTGACGAGGGTCCAATTCCGAGGCGGGCAGATTTGCCGAAACCACCGAACGCAGGTAAAATTTGTTAGTTGAAGTCCTTTGTAAACCGTACGGTCCTCCTTAGGTTTGGTCAGGTGCAGTCGTGACCCGGCTCTTAATTTAACCCTGACAATTTGAATTTGGCGTATTGTATCTGCAGACACAATTATTGGACCAGGTAACACCAATTCTTTGAGAAATGCCTGGGAAATTGTCTAGCTGCTTTAGGGTTCTGTTCCGCAGCGATCGACAATCTTTGGAATTTAGCCGTCCGGCACCACAGGAGGGGTCACCGGCGTGTACTATGTACTGTAAGTATGGCATTGGTAGTATTGTATTTAATGACATTTGGCACAGACAGACCAGAAATGCCTCCGAATTTCAGTGGCCAATCAATGGTAGTTTTGAGATCCCCCGTATTGAATACTTAGAATCGATCTTGCTTAAGAAAAAGGCTAGGCCAGCAGCCTTTGATGTGTTACAAAATTGGAAAAAGGAAGCATTACAGCAGCTTAAAAGTAGGGATAAACATGCACGACGTCATAAAACGAATGCCGAAAAGGCATTGTTGTATGACAAGGAAAAACGATTAGATGAAACCCAGAAGATGGATAGAGCTTTCTCGCTCGGGGTCCAGAAAATTTACCCCTCTAAAGATTTCCATGTTTCCGAGGAGTTTATTGAGAAAATATTAAACGAACGGAGGCCTAATTCTTCAGCGCCACCTCCGTATGCTCCCGTTGTGGGCACCTTGCCCGTTCCTGCTATTGCTCCTATCGTTATTCCTACTCCTCCTGCGTAGCCTACTGCCCCTAGTTCTTTGGTTGTCGCTCCTCTGTCTATTTCGTCTATTACATTACCTCTTTCCCCTGCACCCTTGTTAGGTTCACCTACACCTCCGATTCTGGGGAGTCCCGTGTTCACTAAATCAGATCCCGGTGCAGGGTCGAAAATTGTAACTCGTAGTACTGTTCCTGCGGGCAGGAAACAGGAACTATTTGCTTGGGCTAAACATTGCATGGAAAAAGGTGATCAAACTGATGTACTTTCAACATTATCTAATTTGCACGATTTTCCCGAGAAAAACGTTTTTATTGAAGGACTGGGGATTCATTTAGGTGTAATGTGGGGTAGATTGCAGACTTCGGATCTCCCACAAGGGGTGAGAGATCTGAATGCCTTGGCACTTTCGAGGGATACAGAGCAGAAAGTATATGGACATGTTGACAGATTGTTTGAGTTTAGGAGGGATTTTGAAAGGTTACAAAACGAGGATGATGAGGACGACAGGATGTATGCACAGAAACGGTTCCTTTCGTGCCGAAGTTCAGCACCTGAGGAAGTACGAATTTGTACCAAAGACGCGATTCGATGGATCTCGGATTCATCGATACCGCCAGATGAGGTGTATGACACATATAGTCAATACACAGTAGAGATGCAAAGGAAGGTAATCCAAGTGATGGTACAGCACTTACAGGAGGAATGTATAAGGAAGAAGGTTGGTTGCCCCATAGAGTTATTGGGTATTTGTAAAAGAGCTTTTTCGCCCGACACTTCTACAGCTGCTTTAGCGCTCGATTTGGCCCTATTGCTCAGTAAGCGGTCGGAGGTCCCTATATCTCAGTTGCCTATGAGAGAGGTCCCTCCGACCTTTGTCCCAAAAGTAGAAATCCCCGCCGACGCGGTAGCCGGTACTCCCGCGATGGATATCCCTGCACATTACGTATCGCAGTTTGTTCACGTCCCGTTCTCCCGACAGGAAGTGAACACGATTAGACAATCAGTAAAAACCCGACAGGGTTTTATAAAGAAATAGAATCCATCTTGCAGTCTTCTGTGTTCACCTTAAGTGACATGGATTTATTGTTTCCGGTGCTTTTGCCAGTTGATGTATGGAAACAGGTACGGACAATAGATGATGTGCCGGGGCTAGGCGATACATGGGTAAATCTGATTAGAATAGACAGAGAACGACTAGCTGGTGAGAAACCACCCCAGGTAATACTTACCTTACCCGATAGAATAGTTGCTAAACTAAAAACTATAATCCCAGAAAAAAGGATTATTTGGGACAAGCTTACGGCCTGCATCCAAGGGAAAACTGAAGGTACTACTGAATTCTTTAATAGATTCGAACAGGTGTTCTCCGACTTCAGTGGACAGGATTTAGGTACAGAGTCGGGGAAGAGGTTGTTTGTGGACAAATTTGTGCGTGGATTGTTGCCCGACATCCAGTCACAAATTATGTCCTCAGAGAGCGCTTGGCAGGCAAAATCTCAGTCAGAGGTCTTGCATATGGCTCAGTATTACGAGAATCGGGTTAATAATGAAAAAGAGAAAATCGAAAAAAGAAGGGGTGACCTAAAGACTAAGGTATTGTTGCAGCAAATTGTCAGAAACCCCAGAGGAGGTACGACACAGACTAGAGGTCAGTACATTCCAAGAGGAAATACTCCTCCAAATTCTATAAATATTAATCAGTGTGCTTATTGCCGCCAGGAAGGTCACTGGCGAGCACAGTGCCCTGCCCTTCGTCAGAGGTCAGGAGGCACATTTGGAGGTATGGGTAGGCGACCAAGGGGCCGCCCCGGAGCAGGGGGCCCTGATAGGGGTCAGCTTCTACAAGATCCCCAGCAACCTTTTTCACGGGAAAATCAGACTCCGAGTATGGACTCGAGAAATATATTTGATCACCCTTCCGCCGCCTATCTTTCTGAGGAACTTCCCTTTGATGAAGTTCTGCCTTACTAGGATTGCCCGAAGCAGCGTTTGGAACCTTTACCTATTCCCGTTATTCAGAAGGGCCCCTATGTTGAATTATTGGTGGGGAATAGGAAACATCAGTTCTTGATCGACACTGGAGCACAAAAGTGCTCCATCGACCATTCGAGGGTTCCAAACATCCCACTGTCAGGGCAAACAAACGTCTCTATAGGGTTCTCTGGCATACCAACTGTTTGTCCAGTTTCTGCGCCGGTATCCGTTTCTTTGGGTCCTTTTACAGACCAGTGCCCTTTTCTTCTTACTTCAAACTGTGGAGAAAATTTGCTGGGGTTGAATCTGTTGAAGAAACTGAATGCAGTGATTCATTGTTCCCCTGACGGAATAAGATTAACAGTTTCACCACAGCAACCCTTTAACTCCCAATACTTGACCCGACCTCTACCTCCCGAATTTGACATTGTCCCAGAATGTTTGTGGGCAATAGACGATAATGATGTCGGGATATTGCACATCGACCCTGTTAAGATAATATTGAAACATGGGGTTAAGCTACCGCGCATTCCGCAATATAAAATTTCAATTGAAGGAGAGCGCGCTCTGAAATGCATTGTCTCCGATTTTGTACATCGTGGAGTGATCGAAGAGATTACAGGTAGCTTATGTAATAGCCCGATCTTGCCAGTATATAAGAAAGGCGACAATGCAATTCCGTACCGGTTTATAATAGATCTTCGTGCTATTAACCGGGTGGTAGCCCCACAATTTCCAATCGTGCCTGATGTAACAACGATCTTAACAATGATCCCTGCTACGGCTACACACTTTAGTGTCGTAGATTTAAAAAACGCCTTCTTTAGTATTCCGATACATGAGAAGAGCAGGTATTTGTTTGCGTTCACCTTGGGGGGACGCTCGTTTACATTCACAAGGGCACCTCAAGGGTATACTGAAAGTCCTAGTATCTATAGTAGAGCCTTAAAAGAGCAGCTCGACACCCTTGAATTACCACCTACTTGCACGCTGCTTCAATATGTAGACGATTTGCTCCTGGCTGCAGACTCTGAGAATGCTTGTAAAGAAGGCACTATATTGTTGCTTGTTCATTTAGCTGAAAATGGTCACAAAGCTTCACTTAAGAAATTTCAATATTGTTGTCAGGAGGTTGCCTATCTAGGCTACCTCCTGTCAAAGGAGGGGAGAAGATTGACACCTGAACGAATAAAACACATTTCTGGCATGTCTGTCCCAAAAACACAGAAGGAAGTCAGAGCCCTGATAGGGATGGCGTCCTACTGTAGACTGTGGATCCCGAACTTTGCCCTAGTGGTAAAACCGATGTTGGCTTTGACGAAGAAGGGCATTTCTCTGCCATTGCCATGGGAATCGGAACATCAACGATCATTTGAGCTTCTCAAAGCCGCGCTGTGTTCAGCACCGGTTCTGGGTACACCAAATTACGATAAGGCCTTTGTGTTGTTTGTGCATGAATGTAATGGATGTGCTTTGTCTGTGTTAACGCAGGAACATGGAGGGAAGAATAGGCCGTGCGGCTATTATTCCTCCGCCCTCGATCCTGTTGCATGCGCTTTGCCGCGATGTCTGCGCGCTGTTGCTGCTGCCGCTGCGTCTGTAAAACAGAGTGAGGGGATGGTCCTAGGCCACGATTTAATTTTGATGGTACCTCACTCTGTCGATATTCTATTGAATAAAACTCAAACACAACACCTTACTTCTGCCCGGTTGACCAGGTACGAATTAGTTCTATTTGCTCCTCATATCCAAATTAAAAGGTGTTGTGTTCTCAATCCGGCTGAACTTTTGCCTCTCCCGCAAACTACTGCTTGCGGCGATGACGGATCACATGACTGCCTGTATGCCACCGAACAAGAAACAAAGGGCAGAATAGACCTCTCAGATACTCCTTTGGAGAATGCGGAAGGGGAGCTGTTTTGTGATGGCTCCTGTTTTAAACTTCCGAATGGCACATCTACAGCTGCTTATGCAGTTACTACTTTGAACAAGATCGTAGAAACTAAAAGGATTCCGCATAACTCCGCGCAGGCCGCAGAGATTATAGTGTTGACCCGCGCTTGTGAGCTCTCCCAAGGGCATAGAGTTAACATTTATACGGATAGTCAGTACGCCTTTGGGGTGGCTCACAACTTCGGAAAACTGTGGTCGGAAAGAGGGTTTCTGACCTCACACGGGACCAAGATTCAGCATGGTCCCTTAATAGTACAACTACTTTTAGCGCTCTCACTCCCTGAACAATTAGCAATCATGAAATGTGCAGCACATCGCAAGGTCATAGACAATGTGGGAAGAGGAAATGCTTTTGCAGATTTGATAGCTAGACAAACAGCTATAGACCTTAGCACAGACATGTACACCTCGAGGGAAGTGAGAGATGGTTGTATAATAGATGAAGGCATTGGGTCTGTGCGAGATATTCAGACTGATGCCTCTGTTGAAGAATCTAGGAAATGGGCTGAAGGCATGGGGAAATTGGATGACAAAGGGTGTTGGGTGGACGCATCTGACGGGAAATGGTTGCTTCCTGATTCTTATGTATTAGCAATGGTCACGATGGCACACGGTCCAACACATGTGTGTGCCCAGCAAATTGCGAAGATATTACAGCAGGTTTGGGTGAATGATAAAATTTTGGAAACTGCAAAAAGATACGTCCAGAACTGTATGATTTGCCTGCAGCACAATGTGGGTAAAGGGACAGTGACTCCAAGGGGAAGTTTCGGGCCCCCCTCTGTCCCCTTTGAAACCATTCACCTTGATTTTATTGAAATGGAGCGATGTAATAACTTGAAATATGTTCTTGTTATCATTTGTGCTTTTAGCAAATGGGTCGAGGCTTTCCCCGTCAAAGATGCTACCGCCATGACCACCGCAAAGATCTTGGTAAAAGACTATTTTCCTCGATTTGGGCTCCCGAGGATAATTTGGTCGGACAACGGCCCCCACTTCATCGCAGCCGTAATGTTGCAAATATGTGTTGCCTTAGGGATAGAGAAACGTTTTCATTCAGCTAGGCACCCTCAAAGTGCGGGGTTGGTAGAAAGACACAACGGTATTTTGAAAAACAAACTTGCAAAAACATGTGCCGACACTAAATTAAAATGGCCAGATGCTTTACCTATTGTGTTGTTAGCTATGCGCACCACACCCCAGACTAGATTTGGGCTCTCTCCATTCGAGGTAGTAATGGGAAGGCCTGCTAATATTTGGGGTCTCCCTAAACCTAAAGCCCTGAGGGATGTGGAGAATGTATTGCTCATAGACTATTGTAATCAATTGACTAAAAATCTGTATTTCATTTACCACCAGGTGAATGCTGCCTTACCTGTACGGTTTACGGGCCCAGGACACGATATATTGCCCGGCAGCTGGGTCCTGGTGAAGGCCTACGAAAGGTCTTCCTGTCTCGCGCCTTGCTGGCGGGGACCCTACCAGGTTTTATTGGTCACCAGGACGGCAGTGCGGGTGGCAGGAAAGAAGAACTGGATACATGCAACACATATCAAGAAGATCCCTCACCCGACGCCACACGTTACAGAAGAAACAGAACCCCTCGCTGGTGCTACACTCTCTGATCTCGGAGTAGCAGGCAGCGTTGTGAGTGCGTCGGAGAAGTTCTCTGAGCCTGAGGAGCTCGGGGAGCCATCCATTTTGTCTCCGCACTCCCTTGATCAATCACTTCCGGAAAACCTTGTTTCGAGTTCTGCGACTTCCGTCGCCACCGACGTGACGCTCCCCTCAGGGAGCGACAATACTTTGCTTTTGGATTCAACAAACTTGGGTACCATCAGGTACAACCTTCGACCACGAAAATAGAATCGCCGCACGAGTATCGTGCATCTGGAAGAAAAAGGAGTGATTGAAATACTATTGTCTTTCCCTTTTTTGGAACACAGAAAAGGAGGGTTCTGTTGGCTAGGGTTGGGAAGGACTAAGAAGTCGCGCGGCCGAAGTGCCGCCAGCAACGAACATTGGGGCCGTTGATCGGGATAACCATGATGCCTGCCGCCTTCACCGCTGCTCCTCGTATTGAAATATTAGATAAGGAGGTGACCAATTCGAACAATGGACAATGTGCCTGGGCCCTGAAAACGTACTGTTGTGTTCTCGTTTTGATTATTGTTAGTTTTGCAACTGCTGCCGTGGGACTTTGGTACTTTGAAGAAATCTATCCTTTGAAGCCTCTATTACCGACCAAAATTGTACCAACTGTTTTGACTCCCTCTGTACACCTTCACACTCTGTCCCCTAGGGATTCTCGGCATAGACATAAATATCATAATAACACTCTGATGATAGTGATGAATGCTACGCATGCTATTTTTAATAGGAGTAATTGTTGGATCTGCGCTCACTTACCACAACACGGGAACAAGGGACTGGGATGGTATATACATCCCTTACCTCTAACAACCTCTTGCTATGCCTCTCTTAGAGCACTCTTTTTTGGCCGATGGAATGATAGCATCTCAGGGAACTTCGATGGGACTAATTTGAATGAATTTGAAAAACGTGAATTGACTCCCCTGGGATGCTCGCTTTTCGCAAATAGGAGTAGACCTAATATCGCTTCTATTAGGCCGTCTGATAAACTTTCTTTTCCTTTTCAAAATCTAGTTTCTTTCAAGATGGCTCCGATAGGCAATAAGGATGCCATGCCTCCTTCTTATTCTGTAAATCATAGTCCTGATTCTGTCCCTTTCTGTGTACAAAGAAACGGCACTAGGCCAATGGGAGATTTCGAGCCTTTTATAAATATTGTAAATTTGACTGGGGAAAATAGGCCTTTGTATGTAGGGGGACCGGTTTATTTTGTGTGTGGTAGTTTAGCTTTTCCCTGGTTGCCCAAATATTGGCAGGGGACTTGTTATTTAGGGATATTGTTACCAGGTGTATTTATAGCCAGTACCTTAGAGGTATCTAAGGCTCGCCCGCGACGGGATAATGATGGAGATACCCCTGGACAAGTGTTCGGGGATATAGCCAAATCAGTAGTCCCCTTTTGGGGACAAATAGCAAATTCAGAAAACATTAGGGGATTAGCGAGGGTGTTGGAGAAAACGATCAACCGGACCACGGACATACTTTACAATATGACCTTAGAGCAAAAGGCAATAAGATTGGTAGCACTTCAAAATCGAATGGCATTAGATGTCATTTTAGCTGAACGAGGTGGAGTATGTAAATTAGTGGGGTCCGCTTGCTGTGTTTTCGTACCAGATTCTTCACCAACAATATTCAAAGCAATTCAGAATTTACACACTCTTAGTTCTGAAGTCCATATCCCTGTAGGAGACTGGAGCCTTAGTACTTGGTTTTGGGATTCTCTACGATCTTGGGGGTGGAAGGTGCTTTCTGTTATTTTAGGTATTTTAGGGACTCTGTTATTCCTTTGCTGCTGTTTTCAATGCCTCCCGAGTATATGCGGAATGATAGGGGGATGTTGTGCCCAAGTTATGAGCGCAATAGGGCGTAGAATATATACCCCGGAGACAGCATCTAAAGAATTCATGTTGCAAGAAGTTCTTATGAACAACTTTATGGCTATTGACATTTCAGACAATGATGCGGAACCTATGGATGCTAATGCCTTCAAGTATTTTCAAAAATATTAGGAAATAATGTTTTAGCACTTGGCATAGGCCAAAAGGAGGGTCTGTGGAAATCGATATAATATTATGACCCCAATCGCATCGTTTAAATGTATGTTGGCCTACGCCAAGCTGTCTAAAGAATACTATGTACATAGGTTCCGCGGCAAGGTCTTGACCTTAATGTATCGTGTAAGCCGCCATCTTGGATCTAGCCGCCATTTTAGGTACTCTTGCAGTGTGGAAGTCACCCTGAATCACAAAATGGAGGCCGAATGACATTTCGAGTAAGACTTCGGCGATGGTGACCTCCGCACACGTGAATGAATAAAATGTCCGCAGGCTACTTGTTAGGGTCATGAACTAAGACCCTGTCCTCTGTTTAACCTATGTGTAAATATGTAACCGTATCAGCGGAACTGATCTAATGTATGGAAATTGTGTGTTCGACCTGGCTACGAACCCTAGCCATGGTTCCAGAAATGGTTAACTTGTAAGAGGGCTGGCCAATGCAGTACTAAATGTATAAAAACCCAAGCATCCCGATGATCGGTCTCTCCCACTTTCAGTTCGAACCTAACGTTGAAGGTTCGTGTGTTAGTCAGAGGGCCGAATAGCTATTCGCATGTCAATTGACTTTGGTAACTTTGTAACTTTGAAATAAAGCGCTTTGTATGTCCTTTGTAACCTGTGTTGGTGTGTTTCCTTTTGGGCTTCCCGGCCTCATGTCAATTTCTCTGTTTCCACAGGATGAGTACAAACCACCTCCTCCTAAACCCCACTAAAACCGAAATCATGGTGTGCGGCAACAGCTTCTCCCCGTCCACTACCTTGGCCCCCGTCCATGGGTCAACCGCCCACCTCCTCTGCCACAGTAAAAAATCTTGGATGCGCTATGAACTCTGACCTAACCCTCTCTTGTCAAATCAACAACGCATCTAAGTCTTGTCATTACCGTCTCAAAATTCTCAGACACATTTTTCCCTGCCTCTCCTTCCAAAACAGACTTGCCTCTGTTATGTCTATTGTAATGTTGAGATTGGACTATGCTAACACCCTTTACCTTGGAGCCTCTCCAGCCCTCAGAACCCTCCACTGGCTCCCAGTTGGACAAAGGGCCACCTTCAAGACCCTTTGCATCACTCACTGTGCAGTGCACAAGACCGGCCCTCTATACCTACAAGACAAGCTAAAACCTTACCTCCCAACCCGCACCCTAAGATCAAGTTCCGCCCTCCTTTTAGTGATCCCAACCACCAACTCCATCAGGATCGGAGGACCCTCCTTCTCAGTTTTGGCCCCCACTCTATGGAACTTGCTTTCACCCCACATCCGACACACCAAAGACTATTTGTCATTCTGCAAATTACTTAAAACATGGCTCTTTCCATAACACTAATGACAACTCTAAAGATATGTCTGAATCTCCAAACAACCGATTACGAAACACACAATGAGACTATCTACCTGGTGTTCAAAGACCTCTGAACCTACCCACAGGATAGGATGGAATGGATGGAGTATATAGAGTGGATGCATAGAGTGGATGGAGTGGGTTGATGGGGTGGGTGGAGTGGTTAGAGTGGATGGAATGGATGGAGTGGATGAAGTGGCTGGGTGGAGTGGATGTAGTGGGTGGCGTGGGTGGAGCGAATGGAGTGGGTGGAGTGAGTGGAGTGGGTGGAGTGGATGAGATTGGATGGAGTGGATGGAATTGGATAGAGTGTATGGAGTGTATGAAGTGGATCAAATGAATGGTTGGAGTAGATGGAGTAGATGGAGTGGATGGAATTGGATGGAGTGGATGGAATTGGTTGAAATCGGATTGAGTGTATGGAGTGGATCGAATAGAATGAGTGGAATGAGTGGATGAGGTGGATGAAGTGGGTGGAGCGGACAGAGCTGATGCAGCCGAAACAGTGCATGGAGTGGATGGAACCAATGGAGCGGATGGAGTGCGTGGAGCGGATGGAGCGGATGGAATGAATATGAGTCAATTGAGGAGATAGAGTGGATAACATGGATGGAACAGGACGAAGTGAATGGAATTGGATGAAGTGAATGAAGCAGATGGAGTGGATCGAGTGGATCGAGTGATGGAGTGATGGAACGGATGGAGTGGATATAGCGGATGGAGTGGATAGAGCGGATGGAACGGATAGAGCGGATGGAACGGATGAAACGGATAGAGAGGATAGAAAGGATGTAACGGATGGAGTGGATGTAATGGATGGGGTGGATGAAACAGATGGAGTGGATGAAATGGATGGAGATGACGAAATGGATGGAGTGGATGAAACGGACGGAGTGAATGAAAGAGACAGAATGGGCAAAACGGATGGAGTGGATAGAGGAGATAGAATGGATGGAGTGGATGGAATAGACGGAACAGGTGAAATAGATGCAGTAAATGGAGTGGATGCAATAGATGAACTCGAATAGATAGAATGGATGAATCGGACAGAATGAATGAATCAATCAGATAGAAAGGATGAATCAGACAGAATGGATGAATTGGATTGACTGGATGAATTGAATAGAATGGATGAATTGGATAGAATGGATGAACTGGATAGAATGGATGAATTGGATGGAATGGATTGGATAGAATGGATGAATTGGATTGATTGGATAGAATTCATGAATTGGATAGGGTGGATGGCATAGGTAATGGAGTGGATGGAGTGGATGGAGTGGATGGAATGGATGGAATGGATAGTGTGGATGGAATAGATGGAATAGATAGTGTGGATGGAATAGAAGGATTGGATAGTGTGGATGGAATTATTGAATGGATAGAGTGGATGGAATCGATGAATGGATAGAGTAGATGGAATTGATGAATGGATAGAGGGGATTTAATAGATAAATTGGATGGAATAGGTGGAATGGATGGAATGATGGAATGGATGGACAGAGTAGATGGAATATGTGAAATAGATGATATAGATAAAATGGACGGAACAGATAGAGTGGACGAAGTATAAGAAATCGACTGAGTGGACGGAATGAATGGGGCAGAATGGAATGAGCGGAATTCAATGGAATTCACCCCACACATCGTATAACTGTGCACCCTGTCCCCCATGCTGTTGCTATATATCTGTTTCCCCCCTATATATGCTATATATCTGTATCCCCCTATATACCCGTATGAACCCCCTGTCTCTAAGTGTCATTCTACTACTATTTTCACACCATCCTGTCCACATGCCTGGTCTCGGGCGCTTCAAAAATAACCACCATATCACATCACTATGCTTACTCTCAACTATACACCATCATTCAACTAGAACACAGCTATACCCTGATTAATCCGGCCTAGCTGTTCACATACAAATACGACCCCATGAACACCTCATCACCCTAATAAAACGCAGCTAGTTGAGCACATTCGGCCTTGTTGCTCACATATGCGTTCTTCAGGCCTAACGCAACCAGAGCCCAGTCTGGATGTCCACCCACCAGACTGCACACATCCAACCGATATCTTCAGCACCACAACTATCGCTAGAATGCAGCTACTATCTGACAATTACACCAGCTGCACACATATCTGGTGCACCCACGCACCCTACAACACCAGCTCTCTCTACTGACCTCAACTACGGTTCCCGAGGGCGCTCAACCTACCAGAGCTTTGAGGTCATACCAATGATATATAGAGCACTATTTAAATGCCAAGTAACATAACATAACATAACATTGATCAAGGGAAAAAGTGTGTTGTGCAGAAACCTAAAATATTAATTAATGCAGAAATTAATCACTTCTAGCATTCCACTACTTTTGCAGATAACCTATAAACCTTTTCTTGTGAGTGTTTCCCCACTTTCATTATAATGGTGAGGGGAGTCAGCACGGGCAATCAGACTGGTTTTACATTTGCCCGCTTTCATGCCTACTTGGAACTTGCTCAGTGTCGGAAAATGAAACTGAAGCAAGATATCAAGGTGGCTCAATGTAGTATGGCCTCTCGTGTTTTGATTGCAGCTTTTAATACAAGGCTATAAAAACTAGATAAAGGCCCATAAATACCTAATTTTGCAACATGATGCTGAATTAACGCTGGATGTATTTAATGACCAAAATAGTCAAAAAATGTTTAACTCTCGTACCGAATGAAAGCAGTTTTCAAGTAGAGGCGCTTAGCAATCCGGTACCAGAGTCGCAATGGATGGAACACTTATTGACCCTATATGAGGGTAATAAGCCAATATTTATGGAGGCAATTACGGCTCTCCGTGGTTTGTTCCTGTATCACAAGAACACATTTGTGCAATTATCTGGAGTTAAAAAAAAAGTCACCAGAAGTTTGGTCTTCAATGTTTTGTTTTTACTTTTTAAGAGTATTTTAGAAAATGTTATTATTCCTGTGGCATGGCGAACCTCAATCATCATCCCGGTATTTCAGAAGGGTGACCGCACGTCTATCAGCTACCGCCCAATTGCCCTCCTGGACGCAAATAGCATACATGTGTCTGCGTTAATCTTGAAAGACATGGAGGCCTGGATTCTTGAAACTAATCGATTGTCAAGATTTCAGA
Organism: Ambystoma mexicanum; assembly: GCF_040938575.1. Lineage (NCBI taxonomy): Eukaryota > Metazoa > Chordata > Amphibia > Caudata > Ambystomatidae > Ambystoma > Ambystoma mexicanum. Next base: position 283,402,673 of record NC_090928.1, read on the forward strand.
CTGGGTTCAAGAGGGGCATGGGGACGGAGCTGAATGGACTTCTAATTAATGCTTTTTATTGAAAATATGGCACAGAAAGGTGCAGACCCCCTATTTGTCGACTATGTGGACCTTACACGGGCCTTTGACATGGTCAATAGGTCTAGACCAATGTTCCCTCTAAGCTGTGTGCTTGTGCGCTTGCCCAGCTTCATTCTGGTAGCCGCTCAGAAGATTTTTAGCAGCGCACACAGACAATTCTCACCTATTCAATAAGATTTAATAAGGCACAAGCCACAGCAATTACCTGAAACTTTCTTTCTCTTAAAATAAGCAACTAGTTTTGATATTCTGCTACTTTGCATTACACTACTATGCACCTAAAATCCCTGCCCGCAAAATACAACGCAAGAGGTTAAAAACTAATACGAAAAACTGGCTCCATGAACAGAAGAATCTAACCAAGATATGCCTGCACACATTAACCAACATTTTTCACTCAACACCCATGACTCCCAAACCTGACTCTACCCCACTTTGACCGTATGTCTCTAACTTCTGCCCCAGAGTACATTAAGATACTACAGGACAACCGTGACTCTTCCTCTCTTGGCTCTGCGAAAGGTTAGCAGACGTGTACCTACATCCACTTCTTTTATGTTTGTTGTAACATAAAATAACGTTCACGCGCCAGAATTTCTGTTACTCGTTGTGCCTTACCAAAATCGTCACCCACACTAAATAATGGAACTACCGTCTCAAAGATCGGATACTGACTGTAAGTAAGCTGGCTACTTGGATGTGTAACCAAATCCCATACTTCATCTTCTTTGTACATCACGCAAGTTGTTTGAAGTGGCTCCCTTGTAAGTTAACACATTACAAAACTTAAATATTAATTTGCCCTCTAAAGATTTTGAAAAGACAAATGTGATGCTCAGCGTCTACTACTTTAGCATTACTAACATTACCCTCTAAGTAGAGAGCAACATTGCAATATAATTTACTTAGCCCACAAAGGATAAAGGGTATGGACTATGCCTGGGATTACTCCTCCATAGTATTAGGGCACCGGATATTCAGACAGGAGAATGCTTTTCACACAATATGCATCGTTTCCAAGTGTTCATATTTCCTTTGGGCATAGACCATCACACATTATATGGTAACTTGCTTCTATACAAAAACTGTTTCACTGAGCACTTGTGTAATCCTACACAATGATATATGGGTGGGTTATGTTGCGAACAATCTTGTATGCACTAGAAAAAGAATTGTGTACATGCAGAGTCATGCCATTCTTAAAATGCACATCATATGTTGGGGCATTTAAATATGCCTTGCTTGTAAAGTATTGTGGGTCTGCAAATATCCCAGCGAGTGTTTACTGCTCCAATCCCTCACTTTTTACAGCGCTCTATCAAATAGTATTGGAGGCAAGCACAGAGGCCAGGGGAAGGGTAGGGGTCGAAGCATCACTCCTTGCGGGTGATGAACAAAGCAGCACATTTCAAAGACCAAGTCAGACGTTTTGGCAGTACACTGAATGAAATGTGTTGCGTATTTGCTAAAGGATAGGAACTTCTAGTACCCATCTAGACAACAGCACCTTCTTCTTTCTATGCTCAATTGCCGAGGGCTTCTCTGCGACGGTAGCTCACAAAGTGGCTTACCTCATTAATCAGTTGCGCACATGGAAAATAATGTGCGCACAACAGCCAACCGGTTCCGCACATAGAGAAAACTAATTAGAGGGAACATTGGTCTAGACTTTAACTGAAACTAAAAAAGTGGAATTTTTCGGTGTACCTCAGGACAGTCTCGGCCATCTGCATTCCGACACAGAGCTTCAAGTAAGATCAGGTTTGCTATCAAAACCCATTCCTTCCGCTAGAGGACTTAGGCAGGGGTGCATTTTAGCCCCCTGCCTTTTTAATCTTTATATGGCAGATCAGGACGATTGGCTAGAATCTGCTGCTATTGTTTCACCAAAAATTGCAGACGAGAATGTATTTTTGCTCAGTTATACAGATGATGTTCTTTGATTGGACAGGACTCGAGCTGGACTTCAGCGGCTTTTAGCTAAATTATTTAATTATACGAAACAAAATGGATTAACTGCCAATCTGCAAAAGACAAGTATGCTATGCTTTAAAGGCCCTAGATCAAGAGCACCTAATTATAACTGGAATTCTGGCGATTCTAAACTATTGGTCTCCCAGAGCATGAGGTACCTTAGATTCACTCTGGCGATGGTCTCTTATCGATGGGCTATACGCGATAAATTGTTTTAAAGGGGTACTCAGTTTGGTATCCAGATGCAGTTTTTCACTCATAAATATTGCTGTTTCACTATTCTCCTACTAATACTTTTTTATAAGTTTAAGATGTTACCAGCAACATTATATGATTTAGAAATCTATTCAATTTCGGAGAATTTTGATTTTGGAAAACTGGAACGCAGAATTTTGCAGATAGCTCTGAACTTGCTGAATTGTACTCAAGTTATTTTTATTAGGCTTTAACTGTGCCTTTTATTATTTTTATTAGGCATTATCTGTGCCTTTTATCTATGTACGTTTCTTAGCTGGAAAGCTATGTCCTTGTATAGGAAAATTCTTATGGCGACACAACAATTCACTATACTGGTTGCTTCGAGCTGAAATGAAAAAACCCAATTCAGGCTACCTTAAGAACTTAAAAACCAAGTGTTAGAAGTTTTAGAGCAATTGTTTGTAACAAAGGAGCTACTTATTACAAATCCAGTAGAGGTAAAAAAGAAAGCCTATGAAGATTATTGGGCTAAGACATGTGATCCTAGAGCCTTGTATAAACTGTCTTATAATCTTAGTCAGCAGAATAAGCGAGTGGCGGTTGTAACCCCTTATATCACCAAATATCCTGATGGGTGAGTACTAAGAACTTTTCTTAGACTTAGACTAAATATTTTGTACACATATTCTTGAAAGCTTGTTGATGATGATAAGTGGAGATTCTGCCAACAAGAAGTGAAAATGCTGCAACATATTTTTAAATCATGTCTTGCATTGAAATCCGCTAGAAAGAATCTGTTTTTAAAATATTTTAACGACGCTGGTCAATTGAATGAATCCTCATTTTGGTCTAGAACATTTAGCGGTTGCTCAGCTTCACTATTAGTTGCAGTTGTTTCTTTTTTATCTCAGTTGAATCTGATTGATGAATTTTAAACGATATGCAGCGTTTTACGGATTATGTTTTTAAGGAATCTATTGGGATATCTCTTTTTGTAATAATGCTGCTTGTAGGTAAATTGAATGATTTGTGAAATTGTGCTAAAATAAGTTTTATTTTGAAATTGTAATTTGAAAATGTATTTTTATTTGTTATTGATGAAATGTATGTTTATGTTTGTGCTTATATAAGGCTTAGTCTTTTCAACCAATGCAATAATAACATTTAAACAAAAGCTTAAGGTAGAGAACATGTATATGTTCTATTGCATCAAAATAGGCCTCTGCTTGTCCAGAATTGTGGCATTCCAAATTATTCTCAATCTATTGCAAACAGTTGTGTGCAATTTGGTGAAATGGGTGTACTATTTCCTTCACCAAATACCCTTCTAGAGTATCTCCTTTCATGCAGCAATTACCATACACCACATCTGCCAACTGTTACTGCCGGCAGCATTTCACCACTTTGAGCATGCTAACCTGGATCCCTCTAACAGCATGGCATGTCCCATTCTGTTGCATCCTCTCCCTGTTTCCTCACACAATGCACCTTACCAACCATACTCTTATGCCCTGTTACGAAAATGACTACTGCTTTGCTGGAGTATATAGAAGATTAGTGTCTAGGACACCTACTCAGCCCCACACTATTTCCAGACCAGCAGTGATCTCAATCATAAAGGTAAAACAGGAACAGTCTGACAGGTATACCACCTTCCTCTCTCTTGTTAATGTGGGCCGATGGCAGGCTAGACTCTTCAGGGGAGGTGTGAAATAGTCCAGTGTCAAAGTAGCCGAAATACAGGGTTTTCTGTGGATAGATAGAGTTGGCATTCATGATGGGTCGAGTCGGTGGCTCCCAACAGGTCAAGTCATTGGTCGAGTCGAGTTCAGACGATGCTTCTGCTAGGTGAGTCAACTTCCAAGTCAGAAAAATCGATGGCTTTCAGCGGGTTGAGTAGGATTTCCATTCAGGTCAAAAAGAAGCTTCTGTTGGGTGGAATTGGTGCTCGGTATGCAGCGGGTCGGGTACTTTCACAGAGGGAAGCCTTTAATTAAATTGTCTGGCACCTGCACAGGTCCTTCACCTCCATTGGGAAAGATGCTGGTTCTGGTGCACAGGCAGCAGAGAGGCCTTGGTCCACAGCAGTGCCACACCAAGTGTGCCCTTTGGTTGGGTAGGGAAAAGAGATTTCCTGTTTCTTGGAAACTTCAATCTTCACCTCTGTGGCAGAGAACTTTTCAATAGACTATGGGCCTCATTACGACTTTGGCGCCATGGCTGCCTCCAAAATCGGGTCCGGGTTCCCTGAAAGGGGAATTACCGGGCCATTCCGAGTTCGGAGGGCCCGGTAATTCCTCTTACTGGGAACCCGGGCCCGGACCTTCCCCATTCCCATTTGAGCCCCTACAGGGCTCAATGGGAATAGGTGCAGGAGCTAACAACGGGCCGATTACTACCGGCCCGTTGTTAGCTCCCTGGTCCCCTCGCGGGACCCGCTGTGTACGTCTGGTAAGACCAGACGTCCACATCGGGTCCCGCGAGGGACCTCATAATATTGCGGAATGGTGTTAACGGGTCCGCCTCCATTAGCGGCCTCCGTTAACCAATTCTGCAATACTTATAATTAGGCCCTATATCCTTAACAGAGTTCCAGGTGACCCTTACTTGTCCGGAAGTCCAAAGGAAATCATTTGGGGGATGGGCAGAGGTTCTCCCCATATAGAGGCAAAATGCAACAGTGGATTGATCCAAAGCAAGCGTTTTGCCATCAAGTCCACTCCAGGTGGCTGTAACGAGTGTCCTTTGCCTTCTGATGACATACCCAGAGTGCTTTATCTGCAGGAAACTAAACAAGTTTTTGAAAGGTGCATGTCATTGATGATGTTTGCTGCATCTTAGATAACAGCACAGTCCCATTCCTTGTACAGCTGGACCTCTCAGCTCCCATTAACAGGGTCCTAGATGATATCCTCTCAAAGACTTTAAATAATCAAATGATGTTCAATTAAGTCCTCACAGGTTCACTAGGTCCACACTATTCCCACAAACCTATTCTTAATTTCAAAACATCAAAATTGCTTGGGTCCAATACCACAGAGAGGCAATCAAATCCCAACCCCCACAGCAATTTTTCTAACATCCACATGAATGCTCTCAGGGCCTTCGTCAATAACCTGGCCTTTGCTATGATGCTCAGCTGTGTCTAACAGTAAGCAGGACAGTATATTGATCACGTGGCAGAAAGTGCAGCATCAATAGAACGACATATGACTTAAATTAAATCCCCTAGGAAACTCAGTTTCAGACACTAGGATGCTCTCTCCTTCAATTCTTGATTCCGAACTAAATGACAGATCTAGCCAGAGAAAGACTGCCACTTTTCTACTAAAGACTAACCTGCATCTTACGCTTCACTGTGAGGCAGGTCCAGTTCAAAGACCTTCTTCAGCTAAAATGAAAAGATGCATCTCTAAGTCTGACTCCCAGAAATAATTGCTGAATTCCTTATCCATGTCCATATTGGACTTGCTAACGACACTAATGCTTAGGTAGAAAGGTAATGCAATATGCTCACGCTGGAGTGATCACCCAAGCTCGCTGGTCTGACTACATTACTCCATCTCTGACATCACATCACTATCTCCACATCCAAGCATGCAGTAAATTCAAGATGAAATGCTTTTTGTAAAAAAACTTTTATGGGAGACTGAGGTACACATCATGTATGAGAAACACATTATATGAATCCCAGTTCTTTCCCCCAAAATATCATTAAACATGCAGCATTTTCTTTAAAAAGAGCCAATTCTAAACCATGTATTCATTTCTATTTATTTATTCATTCATATTCAGTGAGGAACAATGCTCTTTTGATCACAAAAGAAAGTACAGTAGCTAAGACATCAGATTTGACAGGAAGCAGAGAGCTTCTTATAATGGGGTGAGTTTGAGTGACACTCTGACCAGGTTGTAGAGGGGAGTACATGGAACAGTCTCCGGGTACAATACATGGGTGGACATACATACATTAAGGAAAACCAACGTTAGACATTTTAAGTGCTGGTAGGCGGTATGGCCAGCTGTGTTAGGGATGTGACCATGATGGATGAAGTCCTTGAGTGGAGGCAGACAAAATGAGGGACAGAGACAGGTTAGCGGCAAAGGACAAATGTTAGCTAGAAGGCAGAGGAACGGTAGGTTAAGAGGGTAACTCAGAGGCGAGGAGGTAGGCTTTTAGTTTGGGTTTGAACCAATCCATGTGGACTGTTCCTCGGATTACCAGGGGAAGAGAATTCTATGCATGTGTAACAAGAAGAGAGACAGAGTGGAAGCGAGAGGATGTACAAGGAGGCGAGTTGTAACAAGGGTAGTCAAGGTGGCAGAGCAGAGATTACGAGAAGGCTTGTAGAGTAGGATAGAGGAGGATAGATACAGTGGTGCCTTACCGTGGATTGATTTGCGAACCAGAAGAAATTTAAATCTGGCAAGTATGAAATGAACTTTTGGATTGATATCACTTAGTGCCTCCGCGACCTGGTTAGTTGCAGAAATTGCACTGTCGCATTGGTGTGTCATAGAACAGAGACTTTGCGTTCCTCAACTCCATTTGTTAACTCAAGAAACAAGCTGCTGTGACAACACCTTATTACTGTGCCAGAAAAGATAGAGCTGGATCCAAAAAAGGGTGATGATAGATGAATTTAATTAATTAATTTTCCCTATAACATGACACGTGTTTCGGCAAGGTGCCTTTCTCGAATCAGGGCATAACTAGGTGCAACAAATCATAAGTGAAATTAGTCAATATGCAATCAATTCACTGTGGTCCATAATACATCATAAGAAATGAAAAAGAATATTTTTTAGTCAACCATGCCATGAAAAAAGAAAACAGCAATCAACATGTTATCCATGTACATTTCAATTTTAGTTGAAAAACAACAGAGAAAATGGATGGGGGATAAGGGAAGGATGAATAGGTGTAGAAAACAAAATTATGCAAAAAGAATTAAGAAATTAGTAAGCGGCAATGATAGACCGATACTGTGCTGAATGTACAGTAAGGTAAAATGGTTGTTTCTTACCCAATGATGCTTCTTGTAATCATTATCAAATATGTAATAACTGGGATCAATCCCGACTGTGAGGTAGAAGGGAAGGGGAGGGAGGAAACACACAGTGGGGGTTTATATCCTTGGGTATCCATAGTCAGCTAGTTCTGCTAATTGCAAAGGTTCAAAGCTAATATTTCTGGCATTGATTGTGTCAGAATGCAGCGCCGTTGCCGCCCATAGCTTCATGTTTGTAAAAATAGTGATACGGGTCAATATTAGTTCTCTCAGGGATGCGCAATTAATGTGTGTGCTCATTTTCGCTTGAAATCTCAAGGTCATTGGTCAATACATGATCCTGGTTGCAAATATACGTGCGCTCGCGCATGTACAATTCTGCCCTTGTGTGTATAAAAGTGGAGGATGCAGTGAAAGGGAAGTGTGCTAATTATTATCTTAAACATGTGTCCGTGTACATCAAAGTCGCATCTATAAGCGATTGGTCCTAATAGTGAGCGGGCTGTCATAGCCCCCAAGGGCTTACCTAAAAATAGCATTCCCGCATCCCGCATCGAGGCGAAATGGTGCTGAGATCCCTGCTTGTTGCAGTGTAAAAAAGAGTTGTCATGGGAACCTAGTCCCTTGTTTGTGTTGAGTGTAGCTGTCTGCAAGTATTTGCGGTTTGTCGGCCATGTTGGAAGGTTCTCGGTAGTTGTCTCTGCAATGAAGACGGTGATTGTGAAACACTGAGGCGTTGTGTTCCTGGTGTTGAGCAGTCAATAGTCATAATTAAATGTGAATGGGGATCGTATGTTGCCTATGAAGATGAAAAGATGATGTAAAACGGGTACTATTCGAATTTCATTGGTGCTCGTAATCACATCCTATGGAATCTTTAGGGTATCTGAAAGTTGAGAATTTTTAAGAAACATTATGTCATGTGGGAGGCATGTATTCTATGTGTAACCGAGGTCAATGGGTGGACCCGGTTTTATTGAGAGGGCTGAAAGGAGAATCTGGTGGAAAAGGCACAAGTTGACCTTTTGTGATTCTGTAGTAGTGTCTTGTGGGAACCGTAGTTTTGTGTAGGTAACATATCCATGGATACTTGAAATTGCCTGATAAGGTCTGTTATAGAAATATAATATATCGTGTTAGGTGCAGACTGTTTCCATGTTCTTTCCTGCGGGCCCATGCCATTTGTGCAATTATTATACATATACATCATCCTGTGCTTGTTCCTGGCTGCATCCTGTGTGTGAAAACACCTTGTTGCAGTAAGGTTTATAAAAAATACGACATCTCATTGTCCATGTTAAAGCCAGTGTCTACACTTCTGAAACGACATATATATCTGGCCTCTTACGACGTAGGAGTAGCTCTTGATTGCCACCCTTTGGTCCCAACAATACTCTTTTTAAGCCTATAAATCTGATGTCTCTTTTGTCTTCCAATTGATGTGCTTTCTGCCAATGGACGGCTAGAGGTAGGTTCTTATCTTGACTGCCAATTGTTGAGAGATGCTCTCTGATCCTTGCCTGTAGCTCTCTAATTGTGCTACCAATGTAAGTTTGTTTGCAGATACATATGATTGCATAGACCACATATTTGGTCCGGCAATTAATTTGTTCCCTTATTTTCGTTTGAATGCCATTTCGGTCTTTGAAAATGTCTGTACTGGTTGTTGCATACCTGCACTTGGTGCAAGTACCACATTTTCTAAAACCTGGTCTCGGATCATCTAACCAGGTCTGAGCTTTTTCTTTAGTCTTCTCAGGTAATAGTGAATGATTTAGACTTGTGCAGAGTGTTCTCGCTCTTCGGTAAATTATCGAAGGATGATCATGGATGAAATTCCCTACGTGGGGATCAAGCTTGAGCAGATACCAACTTTTTAAAATAATTTTTCTGATCTCACGGTTGTTGACAGGGTCAGATTTATGGGGAGATCAGGATCCCCTACATGTGGCCCTGAGTGAACTATATATGGCCCCTAAAGCCAAAGATGAACATAATAAGATTGCCAGGATAGTGGCATATTTGTATCTATATATGGGAGCCATGCAGGACAAATGTGCTGAAGGCCAAGATCTGGCAAATAGGCAACAGATGGCGTTAGAGAAGGCCCAATCTGATCTGGACTCTTCTGAGCAGAGGCTGCTCAGGAGCCAGGAGTCAGAAAAGGACAGCAGACAGTACATCACTAAAATAAAGGAGGATATGGATGTGCTGCAACAGGAAAAGGCGGACCAGGATACCAGATTTCTGGCCTTGCAGAAGGAGTACCAAGAAGGTTTGGACTCCCTACTGCAGAGCCATAAAAAGCTGGAGCAACAATTGGATTTCAATAGGGCATGTGCCGAGCAGGTAGTCACCCTGCAAAGCCACCTAGATAGGGAGAAGGCAGAGAGCAATAAACTGATTTTGAAAGACCTGGATACCCAGGCAGAGTTTGACCAGGAGCGCCAGAAAGCTGGTGCCTTCCAAAGGCAAAGGGACGACCTGGCGGCACAGATGCAGGCTCTTAGTCAGGAAAGGGATACCTTAGGCCGGGAAGTCTGCCACTTAAAAAGGAAAATGGAAGAAAATCACCTGGCCCTCCAGGGACTGGGTGACCTCCAAAAAGAACACCAGAACTTGTTAGAGCACACCAGGAGGGTGGAGGATGCTCTGGCAAGAAAGGAGCAGGCCAATAGGGACACAGCTCAGGAGGTAACCCTCCTGCAGCAGAGACTGGCCCAGTACTCCAGGACCAATCAGGAGGCACAGAGAGAAAATGAGGCTCTCTGTCAGCACAATGATAGGCTCCAGCAACAGGTAGCGATGCAGGAGAGACTGATAGAGTCTAGTAAGGCCTTAACTGAGGAACTGAAAGCGCAGGCTCTTGCATTGCAACAGGGAGCAGGGGCTGGTAGAGACGAGGTGCGCTGGAAAAGGGAAACGCCTGAGCATAACCTCAGGAGCCACGGTACCAGAGGCCTTCATCTCTCCCAGTCCCTGGACTCTGCCACCCCCATGTCCCCTCGCGCACATGAGCCCAGGGCCACGGAGATGGCAGATTACTATCCAACTAGAAGTATGGGGCTCATAGGCCAGTACCTCCCAGGAATGAATGGGCGGGCATCCGGGTATGGGCACCCAAGCACACTGCAATTTAGTGGGGAACCCCAGGAGAGTAGGCCCATTAAGGGCATCCTGAAAACCTCTGCCCAGTTAGGTCAGTGGGGGGGTACCCATCAAATCCTGGCAGCAAGGAGGGGTCTGAAGACTCCTCTGAGCATTACAGGACACAGGAGACCAGGTCCCCACATTCTGCCAGCCATTCCTAGGCTCGCAGAATCCAGGAAAACCTGGAAGATCAGACGGGCACCTCTGGGAGCAGCGCTTCTGAGTCGGAGGATGAATGGACCAGGGTTACCCGAACCAAAAAGGCCAATAAGGCAAAAAGGGCCTTGCTTAAGGACCCATTGAAACAAATAAAGGCAATAAGGAGTGTCATCACGCCTTATCATAAGAACGCCAAGTATTCCGTTTGCGAACACTTGGAGCTCTATGAGCAAATGATGGAGACTTTCCATTTGAAGGACAGCCAAAGCTGTATTCAATATGTAAAGTGGACCTTCTCACCAGAATACTCCAGTTTCTTTGCGGGGCTGAAGGATCAAAACCATTCAAGGTGGTCCACATACAGGGCGGCCATCTTGAAACATTTTTCTGTGCACAGAAATCCTCAAGAGGCTCGCAAGGCAGCCTACAATTTGCAATGTGGGGAGGATAAGGCCCCACAAGAGTTTGTGCAAGAATTAAAGTGTGCTTTTGCGCAGACCACCAGAAGGGTGCGCACGGATAGCAGAGAATTTATCAATATGTTTTTCCATGCCTTACCCAAATACATAATGACCCAGCTCGTGAGAGATTTTCATGAGAAAAGATCTTTAGACTGGGTCATTGAACAGGCTACCCGGATCTATGAGGTGCAGAAGCCCATCGAAAATAAAAATAATGTGCCGAAAAACCCCAAAACCAACAGCACCCCTGCTGCTGCCAAGGTGGCAGAGGTAAAGGTTGCCCCCGTTTTAGATTTGGAGATGGGGGGGCCTAAAAACCTGCCTGCACCAAATAATTCACAGCCCAGAAGGCCCTCGGGCCAGTCACAGACAGGGAGTTGAGGAGGTAGTCCCACAAATGGGGTCCCCCGCCCCCCTGACTATGTAAGGGAAACCAACCAATCCTGGGTTATGTATGGACTCCTCCAGCCGAAAGGGGGGGATCCAGCCAAGCACCTGACCCGGGGAACTTCCCTCCTAACTTCCCCCAGGAGAGCAGAAATTCTCCAAATCCTGGGCAGAACTTTTTCCCCAGGTATCCGCCCAATTTCCAGCCCCAAAATCATCCATCCTTCTTTCCCCAATTCCCTGAGCCCAGACAACCTAATCTGGGAGAGGGGAGGCCAAGGGTGGAGGGGTACCAAAATCTTCCCAACCAGGGTTACTACCAGAGAAGGGATAGCTACCCTTCCCGGGATCAGCCCAGGGGAGAAAATCGAGCCCTGTATCAGCCTGAGCGGGTTTCACAACTTGAGCGCCAGGTCGAAAATATGGCACGGGATCTGGGTCACATACTGAGGGCTCAACAGAACCCTCAGATGAGCATGCCACCGCAGAATGCCCCAATCTCTGGACCTGGTGCTCCAGAACAATTATGGGGGCAGCACCCTGATAACCCACCGGTTCCCAGGGAGGAGGCACAAGGGCAAGGGGGGTGTAAAGCCTTGGAGGAAGCTTCCTTCCCAACTTGTAAACAGCCCCTGGAAAACCAGGAACCGGAAACAAAATCTCCTGCCCTTGAAAGCCTGCCTCCCAAGGAGCATAGGGGGGGTAGGAGAAACAAAGGACCCAAACCGACCCACCTTGTGGAGGAGGTACAGATCTTCCAATTTGAGGGAGAGGAATCCTCAGAGGATCCTGGGAAAAGGATCTCCTCCTTTAGAGATGGGGGAACTCCTCCCAAAGAAAAATGGGTCCCAAGGGATACCAATTCAGACTGGGGAAATGTGGAGACTGAGCTACCGCCACCCATCATCTCATCCCAGAACCCACAATACCGAAATCCCCTCGTTCAAACCCATCCTGGTGACTGCCTGCAAAAAGGGGGGGGCGGCCCAGAACCGGAACCAGGGGAACCCACAATGGCTCTGATCTCCAGTTGCCAACTTTTTCTTTCAGATTCCCAAGACGCTCCACAGAATTCTGCCCAAATCTCTTTGCTAGCAATGTCCAAAACCAGAAAGTTAGCCCGCCAGTTGTCCAAAAATGTGCATTATCTGTGCCCCCTTGAGGAGAAGGAGGGAAGATATTATGCCCCGGTACAAGTACAGGGGCAGGGTACAATTTGGGCACTGGTTGACACTGGATCCCAAGCTACCCTTCTGTCCAAAAGGGCCTTTGAGGAACTTAATGCAGGAAGGGGGGAGAATTACCAAATTCCTCTCACCTCTCTTCCTGGACAACTGCAGAACTTTGACGGGAAGGAAATTCCCACTGAGGGGACTGCAGACTTGGACATTAAAATTGGGCGACGCAAGGTGAAACACCCGGTCATAGAAGTGACTCCAGAGGGCACCTCTTGTTTACTAGGGAATGACCTCCTGAGAAGGTTGTCACCCCTAATAGATTGTGTAAACAGACTAGCCGACCAATAAAATTAAAACAGAGTGTCAACCATGTTAGTTTAAACGGCACCTGCCACATGGTTGAACAAAAATCTGACCAAGTAGAATTTCACTTCCAGAACAACCAAACTCCAGATGTGACAGTAATAGCAGTAGGACAACAGACTGGTGATGGGGGGTCCTCTCTATTTCTGAAAATCAAACTTCCTTCCAGTTTAAGGTGGTACTCCACACTGGAAGGAAACACCCTGAAATACTTTACTAATCCAAAATCAGAAACTCCCACTCCTATAGTCCAGAAAGATGTGAAATCAGCTCAGAGCCTGGCTGATATTCAGCAAATTGGAGAGCAGTTGTTCATCCCTGTTCAGTTAAATGATGGGAAGGACTCTGTTCTCGCTCAAGTGTGTGTGAACAACGGTAAGAGCTTCATCAGCGAAGCCATGTTCCGCCAACTCCCAAAAGATCCAGCCATTCCCACATTCAAACTGATAGACAAATGGGAAATAGACATGGATGCCCGCCCATCCACCCAATTCTAAACATCTCCTGCCAAGCAGGTGTATGCTCAAAATCTCCATTGGCAACAAGAGCATAGTCCATAATTGTTGGGTCGTGCGAGACGTCACTGCCGCCTTTTACTTAGGCAGTGACATTCTCAATCGCTTTGCCATTAGTTTGGACCTAATAAACTTCAAAGCTTGGTCCCGATTAGCGGATAATCCCATGGGCTTTGATGATTCAGAAAAAGCATTTAGGTCAGCTCAATAACTACCTTATGCAGTTGAAATTCAGCTCAAAGAGGAAGTCACCATCCCAGAAAGGACCCGACAATTCTCCCTGGAAGTGAAAGTTAAAAGAGGACAAAAATTGCAAAACCCTGATGCTTATATTCATCTAAATGCTTCTCTCCAACAGCAAGGGTTAGGGGTAAACCCAACACCATTAGTCAACATAGAAAATGACACCATTCCAATAGAGGTGGATAACAGCGACTTACAGAGTATTATTCTAGCCGCAGGCACCACTATTGGAATGGCGGTTGATGACCGACATTTCTCCATTGATTTAGGAAATTAACTGTTAGGACCAATCCCCAAGGACTGTTTTGACAGTGACAGCGAGGACAATACAACACCAGACAGGATTTTCACCCGGCATGGGGGGAACTTCCTGGTGTACACTTCTTGCCCTTATGGTAAGGAAGATGTGACTTGTGACTTCAGGAGGGATGAGGTGATTTTCCAGGTCCATGAGGGCTGCCTTTCCCACCTGAAGCCTCTAGTCCAAATCAGCACTCTGACCAGGGACTTCTCCACCCAGCTGGAGGAGGCCGCTGAGATAGCCAAACCAGAAGTCTTTCCAGGCTTCAGGCAGATGGTGGAAGAGAGAATCAACCTAGCTGATGCATGCATGACTCTGGAACAGAAGCAAAAGTTGAAACAAGTTTTCTTGGATTTCCAAGATCTCTTTGCGGTAGACTCATATGACTGTGGTCGCACAGACATCCACACCACAACAATTGCCACGGACCCTGGAATGACTCCAGTGTTTGTGAAGCAATATCGTTTGCCTCTCGCATCCATGGAGCCCCTTACTGAAATAATTAAGAACCTTGAGTCCCGGGGAATAATCCGTCCAGTACACAGCACCTTCAATAATCCGGTGCTGGGAATATTGAAGTCAAACGGTCAGTGGAGACTCTGCGCCGACCTTAGGGAGCTCAACAAACGGGTCCATACTTCCCGATGGCCTCTGCCCTACATTGACCAAGGGCTGGCCCAGATTCAGGGGTCACAGGTATTCACAGCAATAGACCTGACCAATGGATACTGGACCGTGCCTGTCAGTAGGGAGGACCAATACAAACTGGCTTTTACCTTTGGGGGCCAGCAGTACACATGGACCCGGACTCCCTTCGGATACCTCAACTCCGGCAATGAATTCAACATTTTCCTACATAAGGCTATGCCCGACCTGGGTGCGAGGGGTAACCTGGCTTATGTAGATGATGTCCTCATCAAAAGTTCATCTGTGGAGGAACACATAGCGGAGATCCGTTATGTTCTGACACAGTTGAGGGCCGCCGGAGCAAAACTTTCCTTTCAGAAAGCACAGTGGTATAGAACCCGTGTTAATTTCTTGGGGCATGAGATTACTCCTCAGGGTCTCTGTCCCCAGGAAAAGAAAGTGGAAGCACTCCAGAAACTGAAAGACCCCACAACTCTGCGGGAACTAAGGAGCCTCCTTGGACTGACTAATTACAGCAGGAAGTTCATTGAAGGCTACGCAGAGATCACTAGACCCCTGATTCATATCTTGAAGGGGGGGTCAAGTGGGAATGAGGTCCAGAACAATCCGAGGCGGTAAGACAACTCAAAAGAAGCCTCTCACAAGCGCCTTGCCTAGCTTACCCTGTCAGAAACAAGGAGTTCTTCCTGGAGGCGGGGTTCTCTAATACGTGCTTGAGGGCAGTATTATACCAAAAGCATGACAAGGTCAATAAAGTAATCTCCTATGCGAGCAAAACTTTATCCTCTGTGGAGGAAAAATTCAACGATTGTGAGAAGGCACTCCTGGCAATGGTGTGGGCATTGAAGAATTACCGCCCGTTTATCCAGGGGGAACACATCATAGTGGAGACTCCACACCAACCTCTGCAATATCTCCAAAGTGACAGAATCCGGGCCGGAAATGTGAGTAATTCCCGAATTACTTCCTGGATTCTGTCAATGCAAGGCTTTCCTGTGGAGGTCAGATATGGCCCAAAACAAGAAGAGTCCCCTCGCGCAAGGTCTGGCTGACTTGCATGATTGTGCCAGAGAAAACTGTCTCGAGGACGAAAGTCTAAAAATCAAGGACAACATGGAGGCATACCTTAATTCCCCACACAAAGTCTTTGAAGAAGACAAGTGTGAGGGAATGCCCACTGTCTATGTGGATGGATGCTCTTACCATGTTGACAACGAGGGGGAGAAAGAACTGGTGGCTGGCGTAGGGAATGCATGGGTGAAGGAGTTCCCAGAACCCTCCGCTGGATACAGAATTGGTCCCCGAAGTAGTCAGGTGGCAGAATTGATGGCTGTGCATCAGGCCATCCTCACTGCTGTCCAGCATCAACTCCACAAACTGGTCATAATCACAGATTCGGATTATGTACGGAACGGGTTCGTGGAGCACCTGGTCAACTGGAAAACCAGAGGCATGTTATGCGCTAATAACAAACCCCTGAAACATGGGAAGTTAATCCAAAACATTGATGATCTGGTCACCTCGAATGGGATGACCATCTACTGGAAGAAGATCATGGGTCATTCCAAAGTAGAGGGACCAGACAAAACTGGAAATGACTTAGCTGATCAGCTGGCCAAAACCAAGGCCATCCAAGGGGATCTAATCGAAATAGAGTCCCTGTTGGAGGAAATCCAGGTCACTGCTATCACTAGGTCTCAGACAAATGCTCACAATGATCTTTCAACTGCCCAATGGAGTAAGGAGACCCCTGATGCTGATTTAATTACAGCTCAGAAGGGGGATCCAATTATTGGTAAGTTTTACCAACACCTTGAGGACCCTGAGAACGTTCCCCTGACGGATACCGATAACATTGGGAAAGAGGACCTAAGAGTGTTGATGAAATATCCAAAAATGTTCCGAATCCAAGACGGTTTGCTGCTAAGGAAATCCAAAGCTGGCCACGATCAGTGGGTGGTTCCTACATCATTCCGAAGCCTGATTTTAAGTCACGCCCATGATGCGGCCACCGCCGGTCATAGGGGGTTTCACACAACACTGGAAATCTTAAGAGAGGTTGCATACTGGCCACACATGGGCAGGACCTCGACCAATACTTGAAGGGGTGTCTTGTGTGTGCACAATTTCAGCCATCATCCCTCAGGCACCGTGCACCTCTCCAAAAGAGGGGGAGGACACTGCCATGGTCAGATTTGCAAATCGACTTTGTAGGCCCTGTGATTCGCTCGTCTAGAGGAAGCAAGTACATGTTGACCGTTACATGCTTGTTTACCAAGTGGGTGGAATGTCTTCCGGCCCCATATTGCAAGGCAGAAACAGCAGCTGCCCTGATGATTAACCACATCTTTTCCCGTTTTGGTCTACCTCAAAGGATTGAGTCAGACAGAGGTAGCCACTTCACCAGTGAAGTAATGACAAAGATGTGGGAGATACTAGGGGTTAAAAGGAAGCTACACATTGCTTACAGGCCAGCTTCTTCTGGAGCAGTAGAGAGATACAACTGAACCATTATGAGCATATTAAAAAAGTTTGTGGCAGATTCTGGGCCAAGTTGGGATATCCGATTACCTCTGGTCCTAATGGCCATCAGATCTACCCCTTCATCTGCAACTAAAATGTCACCATTTGAGTTGATGACGGGATGCAAGATGGTGCTTCCCCAGCATTTGCTCTACAGGACTCAAGAGCAGACACTGATAAATGCCTCCACAACTCATGAGTATGTGGAGAATTTAAGGAAACACCTTCAGCATGCTTTTGCCTATGCTCAGCGGAATCTAGAAAGATCAGCCGAGAGCATGAAGACCCACTATGATTTAAAAACTACCCGAATATAAGGTGGGTGATCGGGTCTATCTATACAATTTCCAAAGGAACCAGGCCAAACAGCGAAAATTCTTGCCTACATGGAAGGGACCGTTTGAAATTATAGACAAGATCTCCCCTGTTGCCTATAAGATCTGCATCCCCAAAGGCAGTCTGGCGGAAGGGGAAGACAAGTGGGTACATATAAATCAGCTAAAGTGTTGCCATCCCAGGCACACTCTGCAACAACTGGAGGAATCCTTTGGAATCCCAGAGGGGGCCGCTCCAGAGTAATTCAGTTCCAACCCTAAAATATTCCACATATAGCATATAAAATTCTGTGATCCTTGTATATATACATGTTCTTGTCTCCTAATTTAAAAAAAGAAAATGTATATGTTCATATCTTCTGATTCATAAAATGTATATGTTCGCCACACCATTAATAGTGGTGAAGAAATGTCTACGAATAGGTATTGCTGCTTTGCTTTATCATCCTAGGAGAGATGAAACCATGGAGACTTACCAAGCAGGACGACCGGGGACCGGGAGCAGAGACCCGAGGGGCCCGGGGTACCGCCCAATCCTCTCATCAGGATCAGCAAGGAGAACTGATTGATCGACTGGAGGGAGGAAAAGATGCTGAACTGTGCCATCCATGGAATTGGAAGAAGAGGAGGCGAACATCCCAGATCATGCGAGTTCCATCAGCGAAAGGACAGAATGGCCATCGCAAGAGGGGGGGCTTGTGGGATGTTTTTACCCATGCATCCAAGCCCTACCATAAAACTGTGCAGTACTGGCTTGGAAAACATCATGATGGCCAGAACTCCCCAGAGCGTGCACAGGGAAAACATGAA
Organism: Ambystoma mexicanum; assembly: GCF_040938575.1. Taxonomy (NCBI): domain Eukaryota; kingdom Metazoa; phylum Chordata; class Amphibia; order Caudata; family Ambystomatidae; genus Ambystoma; species Ambystoma mexicanum. The sequence goes on from NC_090928.1 coordinate 283,421,011, forward strand.
GAATAGGCTGCAACCCATTTTTGCCTATGTTGTGAGCACAGGAGGGCACTGCCTAAAACCACCATTGGGCTACACACACAGTAGCCTGAAACCATTGGGAATGGCAATGCTGATTGCCAAAAGCAACTCAGAACTGTGGGGAATTCATTTTCTTAATCCCAAAAATGGTTGCATTATCAGTACTCACCACTATCAGAAAGCCGGCGTTTTAAAACCACCAGACTTTTGTGTAAAACTGAACAAATGAAACAAAACCAGGCCAAGGAAAGACTTGCTAAGAGGTGGATACAATGTAAAACTATATTCTGAAATGACTTGAAGGAAGTAATTATTTAATGTACATGTAAAAATTGTAAGTTTTGATTTAAACTGGGAACTAAAGTGACATTTAGCTGAAACCTGGCTTAATGAAACTGGATTCTGCCTGACAACTACCCCCGACAGGAGTTGAAACTGGATCAACAGCCACTCTTCCCAGGCCTAGCTGCATCCTGCTGCCCCTTGCCAAAAGGAGATCACCTCTCTGATTAGATTAGGGGTGGAGCACCTGGGAACTGGAAGGGACAGAACAATGCAACTTCCTTGACTCAGGCAAATGTTATATTGGGGGCGTCGTAAAATAGCTTCCTCTTGGGAGAAACTGGGGGGCAGCTGTGCCTCTGTGAACAAGCTGGCTTGGGGGAAGTGGATAAACCAGTTATTTCACCATGTGATGTGGGAAGCCACACCCCTTTTTGACCAGAGCATAATTTTAAAAAGATAGATAACTCATAGTGCGGACTTGTCAGAATTATATAAGTAATATCATTATTTTTGTGATTTTTCTGTGAACATTTTAAGAGGCGTTAGGACCCTGTGGTGTATTCTGGGGGGTTGCTAGCGGAAAATAGGGTTTCACTCCAAATGTATGCATGTTAAAAATCTGACACTTTATCATCTGTAACCCATATCCCTGGTGCACATTTGTGTAAAATCTGGAAAGGTTTAGAGGTCGTTATCTGGATGAAAAGGGAAGAATTCTGTCATCAGTGGACACGACATCATACAAAGACAGGGATCGGATGGTTTGGTGCTACAGAAAATATGTTAACTGGACCTATAATATTAGAAAAATGGTACATAGATAAATATGTATTTGGGTCAGAAATAGATTTGTGTGCAATCTGACAAGGGGAGGATCCTCTGACCCATAAACAGACCTCATCATGATGACAATCCATTTCCTTCCCCCAATCATGGGAGAGGGGAGAATTGGGCCAATGACAAGTAGAGAAGGGCAGGCTTAGCTAGGCCCAGGCACACACCCATTTTCAAAACACATAAAAAGAGACTGCTGGGACAGGTAGGGACATTCAATTCCATGTGCTGCGGAGCATGCTGACCGACGACTTCACATCCAGAGATCCAGACTTCAAATCCATCAATCTCCAGAACCGGTAGCAGAAATTAACTCCAGAATTTGTAGCAGAGAGGCCTGAATCCACCAGCTGAATCCTCTTTAGCAGGCCTCAAAACTAACCAAACTATTCAACAGCCGGGCGAGCTGTTTGAAGTTTTGCCGAGAATTTTTGCAAGAACCTGTAGCAGTAGCCAGAAAGCAGTGTTACATCCAGAATCCAGAGAGGCTAGACCAGCAGAGCAGAGCTGACCCAGATCACTGTGAGCAGAACCGGTGCCTGATTGACCCACCGAGCAGACAGAATCGCAGCCAGACGTGTTGACCAGATCCGTGACGAGGCCTAGTTCAAATTTATATTGTGAGTGCCTAGCAGAACTGTGCAGAACCAATCTCTTAGTTAAAATAATCTAATCCAAACTATTTTAACCTAAGTAGAACTGCCTCCTAGAAATCGTGTCATCTGTCATTTTTAAAGCTGCACAACTGTAACCTGTCAATTCTGCAGCTGCAAGCTGTCACCTGTCATTTTGAGTTTACTTTAAATCCGAAAAACGACCTTTATTTAATCGTCCGTATCTCTCGAACCGTTTGGGCTAGCAACGGAATTTAACTATCATCTGAAAGCTTAGAATCTAGGCTTTCCAAGGAACCTAGAACCGACTTCCTACTCCCTATTCCCGTAATCGCGAGACACGCACTCGCGAAATTTACCGCGATTTGCGATTTGGCCCGATTTCTTCATCTGTAGAAATCAGCAGCTTTTTGCTTCTCTTTGCTAAAATTTGTTTGCAATCTGCTAATCATTCATAGAGTATTGTTAAAGTGAGCCCGAACTAATATAAAGTAGCCATCACCTACCCTGAACCTCTAGAGGGAATTAAAAGCAATTTTAGCACCTTTTCACTTCCTTGCAAACCACATTAAAGTAATTCGCCTGTGTTTAAAACTCATCCCTGTTTTCCCTAAGCTTGCTGGGAGAACTGGAACTGTGTATTGCATTATAAAGTGTGATTTGTTGGGATTCTTGAAGACTGTGTGCTCTCCTTCCATTTCTTGTATTGCATAGGGGGGGAGTGAATTGTCAAAAGAAAAAGTGATCATATTACCTTTTGCTAAAATCAAAACAAGTTATTTCTGTACTGCTTTTTATTCCACCTTGCGTTTCCTTGAACCATATAAAGCATTCTTTCCCACCTTGTTCTTCTGTTCCTATTCATAGTTACCTCTTGCTGATTACTGCTCATATTCACAAATGTAATATCCATTATCAATTTATTTATAGAAGTGTGATATATATTGTTTAAATTTTCAAAAAAACCTTTTAATTTGCAAAACAAACCTACTTCTTGGCTCAGTGGGGTCAGGGGGATTCTAAGATGGGGGTGTTATACAAGGGTTGTCATCCAGAGTACTGAACTGGATATAAAAATACATCAATAAGGGTTTTCCTCAGCATCCCAGACTAGGCATTGACTTAGCTGTAGTGTTGATTGAATATCGCTTACAGACCAGTGGGGTGATATATGGAGATGATGTGAACCAAGTGCGGCGGAGCAATAGTAGAGACGGTGAATTCAAAAGAGGTAGGAGAGCAGTGGCATTGGAGATTTGTGAGGCATTGAGACAGGAAAAGGGTAGGTGCCTGACCCCTCCACCTCTGCCAGTCAGATCAGGAGAGTGAATGAAGGATAGTTTGGAGTCGTGTAGGGCTGCGAGAGTGGCAGTGTCAGATGGAGAAATCCAGGTTTCAGTTATAGCAAGAAGGTCTAGGGGAGGAGAGCTTGCGTGAACGTAGTCAGTGATAAAGTTTTTTTTTTGTTTGCATACAGCCTGAGTATTTCAGTGTGCAATGTTAGGTTGATGTGATAAGGAAGAGTAGAGACGTTGAGTTCAGCGGAAGAGAGTGGAGGTGTTAGGGGTGATATGGTTAGCTCGTCGGCTTTGTTTGTTGCAAGTAGGTGAAAGAGAGATGGAGTAGCCCACTACAGTTTCTAGATTTGAGTTTTATGATAGGGTCTGGAAAAGAGGATGATGTAGCATGACTGGAGAAAGTTTAGGGAGAGGTGAGTAGGAGGAGTGCCAGAAGGTGCACGTTTGAATGCATTATAAGTGAGTAATGCAGTGTGGAGAGACAGCACAGAAAAAAGCAAGCTAGAGGTTCTCACAGGTGCATCAGGTAGTGAAGGGGCCCCTAGGGGACCCTCGCGTATGGAAACAAGGCACAATCACCACACACGAACTGATACGACAGACACGAGGTTGTATTCCCAAAAGCTAGGGTTTATTGCAAAGCAAATAGTTACGGTTGGCCAACTGGGTCCCATGCCCCGCGACGTGTGTTTCCAGACCCCGGGGGACACAAGAGAGTAAAAATCGCACAACAGTTACATATATACAAAGCAAGCATCTCACAATCAGTGGTGACACATTCAATACCGCCCATAATGTATTTCCTTTGAACTGGGTTCGATGATTGACAATTGTGACAAGTATGACACCTTTAGACATTTATTTAGCAACAGTTTGCAATTTCATGAGCCTGCAGACACAATACTTTGTTATAAGAACACACTGCTTCTGTTCTCTGCAAGAAAGCTGCATGCAGGGGAGAGACACATTCCAGGCCTCGCTATCTCCTAGTTTCTATTTGTGTACTGGGGGTCAACTCGCTCTCCTGGGCTCTACAGAGCTCGGAAGAGGGGGGCCGTAAAGGAGAGCATAATTCAAGCCATTAAATGTTTGTTTCTAACATTTCTACTGTATTAGCGAGATTAGCTGGCACCTGTGTACTGATTAAATGCCCCGCTGCTCACTTCCAAGGACTTGTGAGGGAGGAGACCGGGCATTTCTGTCTGGGTTGCTGCGTTATGTTTCAACAAGTCTCTCGCGGCCTTGCTCTATGCATTAACAATAATGTACTAGTGGAGCAGAATATGTTTTCAGCAAAGCAGTTTTAACAGAAAGCAAGAGGCAAACGTTAGAAAACAAAATGGCTATTTCAATCGATTCAAAATGGCCGCACTTTAGTCAAGCTTATGGCTTTATATTTCTAATACTAAACATATGAGGCAATTGGTCTTCGGCCAACAACGTACATTGCCTCCATCATTCAGTGGCTGGTCTTTACACTTCACTGTACCGCCCTGAACTGGGACACCCATGACTGGACGCCACTAGGAAGTTCAGAAGTGATGTCACATGGTCACACGCTCACGTCACCTGATTGCTTAGTCCATCAGTGGTTTGTCTCTCTGATTATTTCCCTCGTGTTGCTGGGTTGAGGGGATTACTTCCTGATAGGTATTCACAAAGCAGTCTCTTCTTGCCTTCAGCTAAAGAGTGGGCCGACTCAAGATCGCCACAGGAAGTGATGTCACTGATCCAAAATGGCCACAGTAAGTGATGTACTGATCTAAGATGGCTGAAAGAAGTGATGTCACTGGTTTAAGATGAGCACCGGAAGTGATGTCACTATGCCAGAATGGCCACAGGAAGAGATGTTACAGACAGAAAGTGAAGCCATGCACCAGAAGCGATGACACATATCCTCGTCACTTGATTGCCTACTCCATCAGTGGTTAGCCTCTCAGATCTTTTCCCTGGTATTGCTGTGATGAACAGATTACTTCCTGATTGGTGTTCCCAGAGGTGTCTCTTGTGGCCTTCAGCTGGATAGTGGGCTTAATTTCATTTGCCTGCAAAACGTTTAATTTCAGAATGTTATTTTTCTTGGATATTCATCTTGCGATGCTCCAGTTATCAAATATATGTTTAGAACATTAGTTTCTGCAAAGAGCTTGAAACCCCCCCAACCAGAAGGCTACAATTGCATGAAGCATACTGGTCCCTGAATTAATTCCTAGCCATCAATAACTAGGGTACTTCAATACACAAGACCACTGCCACACTAAACATGACAAAAAAAATAGACGTTATTGGTAAAAGCACACTTATCATCATATCATCATATCAAATGTCAAGCATACAAAGTTTATATCTAATACCGATTGATGATTGATCACAGAACATTTATATCACTTTTGAAACAGAATGTTTAACCTCTTAAGTGAAGTACTTCAATGATATTCTATGTAGATTAGAATGAATATTTACATTTCAGAGTTTAATTGTGCAGCCTTTTCATGTTTTTAGTAAATGTGTCATACGAGGAGAGAAAACAATGGAATATTCTGTTGGCCCAATTGGAATGCTGACCCCAATGCTAGAAACCAGGAAATAGTCCAAAAAGGAGTATGAATAATGAGAATAATGAGAAATTGGATAAAGTGTCCGATGGCCATTTTAGGACTATATCATACCAGAGAAACATCCCGAAACCAATAACTTGCAGTGGGTTAACAGAGATCAAATAGCAAGAGAACTCCCTCCCCCCCAAACCCCTGAGGAGGTTAACTTGAACACAATAACCCACGAGGGGTTCCCAGAGACCTGACAGCAAGAGAAATGCCCAGAGGGCTTGAACATGAACCCAATAGCCTGCAAGGGATTATCAGAGACCAGAAAGCAGGAGAACCACCCCAAGGGGATGAACCTGAATCCTATAAACCACAAGGGGTTACGAGATATCAGAGAGTGAGATAAACACTGTGAGAGGGTGAACTGGAATACAATAATCGATGAAGGGTCACCAGTGAGTATGCGAAAACCCCAGAGTGGTGGAACCTGAATTAAAGGATCTGCAGAGCCAATTGTACCCTTGAGTAACAAACTTTTCTGTGAACTGTATGGCCAGGAATAGGCCTGAAAACCAGGAGATAAACTAAAAGACATTTGAACTTTATTTTTGAACTGTACGATTAGAGTAAGGCCTGAAAGCCCAAGAGAACATTTGGGGAGGGTGTCACACACCAACAAGCACATGCCAAGAAAGGGGAGTAAGAACACTTCTCTAGGCAAAGGCCCTCATTACGACCCTGGCGGAAATCGAAAAACGATGGCGGAAATGCAATACCGCCATCGAATAGCGCTCGGTGCGACTATGACCCATCACCGCAAAGTACGAAGCCATTAGCGACACCGTAGTGAACGCCAACGCTAACTGCACCAAGCACGCGCGCGCCATGCCAAACCGCAAACACCACCATGGCGCAAGGGTACGCCAATTCCGACCCTAGCGGACATGTACCTAACGCCATCAGGCATGGCGTAATGTACCATTCCGCCATGGCGAGAAGTACGGCATCGCGAATCAACCGTAAACGGCCCCACTGAGTGCCTGTACACCGCTCCCTGCCCACAAAGTACAACTCCCCGTAGGTGCAATGAAGTCACAATGCAACCATTGAAATGTACAAGTCACCCATGCATGCCAACGAACAAAAGAAACACAAGAGGGGCCAATGGGAGCTGCAGGGCACAGATGGCACGAATACAGAAGCCATCCCAATGGACATGACCACAGTCCCCCACCAAGAAACGCACGCAAACACAGGCACCTGTGACCAGCAATATTCCGAAAATCACATCATTCCACCAGTCCACCTGGCTGACCGGCATCTGTTACACAAAACCCAATCCCCCGCCCCTGAGCATGACAACATTCAAACTGTCATATAGGCAGCCCCCATCCCTGACCTCACGGGCTTAGTAGGCAAACGCGCCCAGTACAGTACCACGCAACTAAACCCCGAAGCTGGAACCCAATGCAGATCTCCTCACAATACATCGCCCCCCAAATAGGCATATGCCACATCACTTGCAAAGAAAAACGCTACACGGGCCAAATCAGAATAGAAATTTATGCACATCAAAGTCACCAAGCCCATACAGCCATCAGGCCATGAACACCAAAACACTAATCACCCTTGTGGGCTGCATCCGCAAGAAATGACCAGCCACTACTTGTGTGTCGCCCTGTTCCCCCATGGTACACAGAGCCACATTCACGTACGAAAAGGCAACATGGAAGCGCACAGAACCGCAGGGCCGTCCCAATGGGGAGGCACTAGTCCAGCTGAAAGGCCGAAATGTTGCTCCGAGCCACCAGTACTGCGTAAGGGCATGTGGGCCATTGGCGATCGTCCCATAAGATCGTAATGCTGCTCCACTGATTAACACGAAGCAGCAGGTGTCGGGAGTAAAATCCATCTGCAGGAGTGGCATACAGATGGCAGTGGCAAAAGGGGAGGAGATACCTGTCAACCAAAAGAAAAGAAAAAGAACAGAATGGCCATCAGAACTACATCCGAACAACTCACTTCAATGATCACACGAAATCCACAGCCATATGCATGCTAGCCCACTCAAAAGGATCATCACCACCCCAAAACCACTTGCGACTCATAACCATCTATATCGAGGTGCAAACACCATCACAAACGAGTGTACCTGTGCATGCGTCTGTCAAAACAGAATCCATCAGATGGGAATGTTAACGTGCATGGACACAAGTGTCTGAGGGTGCCTCGAGACAGGGAGGGCTCAACAAGGCCAGATAGACGATGGTCCCACTATGGCAGCCCTGCATCACATAGCGTAGGGGAGGCGGATAGATCCCAAGAAGCCCTGTACATGGCAAACTCTGTATCAAATCACCTGCCCATGCATCCATTCATCATTCCCTCATCCCGGGATCAAAACGCCTGAATAATTACTCACATAACATTAGAAACATCCATTGAGTCTGTGCGTTATGCAGCCTGCAAAATCCACAGTGCCCCAGCCCGTAATTCCAGTGTTGTGAAGTAACATGTATTTGGGAACGGCCGGCCTCATCGCCCACGTAGCTATTGCGCATCCCAAACTATTCATATCAATCATTGCTCCCTCGCCATGGGCCCTGTCTCAAGGACATTGAACAATAGAACGTTATATTTGCAGTCAGACCTGTGGGCATCTCCTCGCCGCTAGCTGGAAACCGAAAGCGCCGCCCTTCGAATTCCTCATTTGCAACACCACGTCGGAAAGGCATCTGTGGCCGTTTGAAATCACTAATTATTCCATCGAGTGCGGCTGTGTGTGAAAATGGCAACTGCCTTCACCCACGAATGGGACGCCCCGCCCGTCGTTGCAACTCGGTACAGTGATGCATGAGGGCCCACCGTTACTCGAGTACTACGTTCCACTGACCCTTCACAAGTCTGTTCGCGACTGCACAGATAGTATGTGAAACAATGGGACCACAGCAGAATGAACATATCAACCAATCTTACACGGCCATCGGGTACAAATACATGATAGCAATAGCAAGATACCATTCCCCGAATTGCAGCGTTGTGCGCGTGACGTGCTCGGCCAAAGGGGAGAGCAGTTTGCACAGGTGGAATGAACCACCACAGGTGGAGGCCATACAGCCTGAAAACACATAAATTGCACAGCCAGTCTCCTCCCACAACCACACCGAAATGCTACCGGCAGGACTCGCGATGTTGGCCCTGGGGGACCTGATAGCACTACAAGTGCTCCAACTCCAAGAAGAAGACGAACACCAACTACAACCAGCCGCACGGAGGAGACGCAGGAGGAGGAGGAGGCCAAGGCAGGGCCAGCAAGGCCCACCAGCACAGCCACTACCACCACGCAGGCAGCCCGCAATACCACGCCTTCGAGCACATCCGTTCAACCTCACTGATGAGCAGATCCACACCCTCTACCGTCTGGACCGGGACACCATAGCCGCCATTGTGGACATGACACAGGCTGACCTTGTCAGCATGATAGATAGCCCAACCGCCATCCCACCCCTACTGAAGGTGGTGTCTGTACTCCACTTCCTGGCCACAGGCACCTACCAGCACACAGTCGGACAGTTGCATGGCATTTCTCAGCCACTGTTCTCACGGACACTATTGCAAGTGCTCGATGCCCTCCTGCAGCACGCAGACGACTACATCTCCCTACCACGCTCGGAGCAGGAAATTACAAACACGAAAGTGGGATTCCATGCACTTGCCGGCATACCGGGTTGCATTGGTGCCATCGACTGCACCCATGTTGAATTGGTCGTCCCACATGCCATGGAGGCCCAGTACCGCAACCGAAAACAATTTCATTCCCTGAATGTACAAATGGTGTGTGACTCCAACAGGATCATTACACATTGTTGTGCCCGATTCCCTGGATCAACCCATGATTCTATGGTCTTGAGGAACTCTACAATACCACGCTACATGGAGCGACACGCAGGGAACAGATCCTGGCTACTCGGTGAGTCTCATTACATGCATGATGATGTGGGGTATGTGAATTGGCAATGACCTGGCAGGAAGGGGGGGGGGGTGTGCGTACGTATCAATGGCATTCCACATCATACGTTTCTCGTCCACATACAGGTGATGCTGGATATCCACTGAAGAGATGGCTCCTCACACCAGTCCGGAACCCACGGGACCAGCATGAGGAGGACTACAACCATGCCCACTCACGTACCCGTGTAGTCATAGAACAGGCATTCGGCCTACTGAAGGGCCGTTTCCGCTGCCTCAGCAGGTCTGGCTGGGCACTCCTGTACCGCCATGAGAAGGTTGCAAAGATGGTGATGGCATGTGTCATGCTCCACAACATGTGCGTACGTAGAAATGTGCCCATGCCCCCTGACGCAGAACTGCAAGCACCTGATGATGGTCATGATGAGGGTGGGGATGTGGCAGCACCTCATGGAGTCTGCGAGGCACCGGAGGCCCGTGACATTCGTCAGCATCTCATTGATGTATGCTTCTAGCACTCACGCCTGGTGGCTGATACATGGACACGGGACTCGTGGCACTGCGTGTGTCTGGGACATGCACAATATGGACTGTACGCCTATGATGGCCTAGTACACAAAGATCAATGTCCACACATCTCATTGGTTGATCGTGCACTTTTTATGACATATGTGATATCATGTAAAACACCCTATCGACCCGCCACCCAAGTGAGCCCAACACACCCCCTCCACCCTCCTACCTCCCCCCCGAACACCAGTGTCCAAAGATGCTCATTGTCAGTGGGCTGTCGCTATTGCATGCCCCCTCTGCGGGTATCAGGGGCACCCCTGCCTGTGGAGCGCAGGTTCCTTCCAGATCTACGTTGGGGGCTGCCCTGGACGGAACTTGCAACGGATGATGTGTCTGCCTGCTCACGTCCATGCATGTCCCTAAGGGTTTGCGAGAGCTCAGTGAGCACACGGCGCACTGCGGCAAGTTCGGCACATACGTCCTTGGACGTCGCATGCAGTTCCCCCCTCAGGCTCTCGGTGCTTCTCTCCATTTGGACTCTCAGGCTCTCGGTGCTACTCTCCATTTGGACTCTCAGGCTCTCGGTGCTACTCTCGATTTGTGCCCTAAGTGTCTCAGTTGATGTTTCTATGTCTGCCTTAGTGCCCCCACATTCATCAGCATGGTCCTTGAGGAGCGTGGCCAGTTGCTGCTGTTGTTCGATCAACTGGTCGAGGGACTGTTGCCTCTGCTGGGCCATGGTCATTTGCGGGGGTGTCACAGAGGGGCTGTTGTCCTCATGTTGCCTTGCCACAGGGCTTGTGGGGGATGGCCAGTCGTCGTCTTGTGGGTGCCCCTGCGTGGTATCCTCATGTTGTACAGGATGGGACAGACAGGGGGATTGGGACAGGTCATGGATGGATCTGACTTCGGCATCCCCGTTTTCTGTGTCCGAGCATGCTGCCATCAATGGGGTGTCACCTATGGTGCTGCTGCCACCAGAGGCAGTGCCTTCTGTGGCATCCATTGGGGGGACCTGTGGTGGTGGTGTTGTGGGCATGCTGGCTGCTGGGGTGCCTGTTGATGTTCCCTCCTCTGTGCTGCCACCTGATTTGTGCTGCTGCCGTGTCTTGATGCGTGCAGCTGAGGTGGAGGGTCTCTGGCCGTTGGTCTTGGCCCTCTTTGCAGGTGTGCTGGTAGGGGTGTCCTGTAGCTCGTCGTTTGGATCGGACCCTGTGGTGGAGTAAAGGAGGGCGAGGGTTATTGATGGGTCTGTGGGAATTGGAATGGCATTGTATCACATGCATTGGGGTGGTACCTGAGGGTGATTTGGGTCGGGGCCTTGGAGGTGCTTTGATTCGTGTGTGGAGTGAGGGTGCAGTTGTTTGGCAGCCTGCAGTTAGGGTGTGCCTGCTGCACGTGTAGTGCGTGTTTTAGGGGTTTTTAATTATTTATGTATTTATTGTGGGTTTTAACGTGCGCTATCAGGCCGATGTGTGTGGACGTTCTCCTGGACATGTGTTTCTGTTGCACTATGTGGACGCATGGTACTTCACATGGATGGACTGTGTGGATTTGGCATTGTTTTATCTGGCCCACCTACCTGAATCTTCGGATGTCTGCACTCCTTTCTCCATCCCTCCGACTCCCTCTATGCTCTCCATTCCGATGGTGGAGGCACAGATTTCTTCCCAGGGGGTCAACTTGATGGGTGATTCAGGACCTCCCCCGGTGGCTGTGGCAATGTTGCGGTTGGCAGAGAGTATGCTGCAGACGCGTATCCGCAGGTCGTCCCATCGCTTGCGGCATTGCTGTGGGGTGCGGGGTGCGGTCCCCACCGCACTTACCCGCTGTGCCACCAGAGCCCATATGGCCTTCTTGTTTGCAAGTGCCGTCCTGGTCATTTGCGTGCAGAAGACGACGGCAGCATTCTCCTGGAGGGTCTCTGTTAGCACGGTGAGTTCCTCACGGGAGAAGTGGACCTGCCGCTTGCGGTCGCACGCTTTCTTTGCTACTTTTCACATTTTTCTTGGTTTCGCTAGGGTGGTTGACGGGTTGGGGTGTGTTTCAGGGTAGTGATTTTAGTGGTTGTGTGGTTTTAGTGTATTTATAGGTGTACGCCGGGATGTTTCCCGTTCCGGGCCCATGTTTTAACTTCCGTTTCCGTATATTTCCGGGCACCGTACTTTCCGGTAGGCGCACACTACGGTGACCGCTAAGTGGGGTGGCGGTATTGCACCTAGGGCGCCGTACGGCGGCGGTGTGGGCCGTTTTGGGGTCATTTCCGCCATCGCGGACTTTGCACTTACGCCATGCCGTGGTGCTCGTGCCCGATGGGTCGGAATGGGCCGCACTTTGCTCCTTCGTGCAATGGCGGAAACGCTATTTACGCTGTGGCGCTCCGGTCAGTCGCTTTCCGCCAGGGTCGTAATGAGGGCCAAAGTCTTAATGTTTCCATTGTTAGTGGTAGGGCCATCCAGCAGGGTCGTTATTTTCTAGATTGAGGAACCTCTACATTAGAAGTAGCTATAGGTGAGGAATTTAGTCTTTACTTTAATAAATTGAGACCATTAGAAAAATGTTCAGTTGCAGGTTCCTTTGCCTCCCAATTTGATCTGTGGTGGAAAATAACCAACAGACCACTCGATTTTTGAAGCTTATTTATTTTCTTACATGGGCTATGTAGCTATCTATAGCCCCCCTGCTAATTTCTTAGTAGCTCTGGTTTCTGCTGGAAATGATCTGCCCCGGCTGGATTTTAAGTTCTTTATGGCATTCTACCATATTCCCCACAAAAGGGTGGTTTAATTGGAAATTGTGTCCATGAAAAAAGCCTAGCAGCACAAAGCTGAAATGAATAGTCAGTAGCAAAATCAGAGACATTGCACCTGGAACCCATACGTTGTTTTACATTACATAAAATCTTCCAGTCAGAGAAATTTTAACCCACCCCCTTACCCCTCCCAGAGAAATAGGCAAGCTGATAGTCCCATGAAAGATTAGGTATGTATCAATGGATCCAGATTTAACTATCTGAAAGCTTTTGCTATTTGATGTACAATGGTGCTACCCATCATATTGGTTGTAAGAGCTTTGCCCGTCCTCACAGCCTGACCCAGGGGACACAGTAGAGCAGTGAATGCCAACAGGTTGCAAGAAGCAATACAGTGATCATCTTATCTTACAGCTGTAAATTCTACACTACAAAACCATTAACTTGCAGAGAGGTTAGAGATAATGCAAGGTTTAAAGAGATGCTTGCAGTTTCAAAGTTAAAGCAGCCCAGTCTTTTGTGCATGCCCACACATGTGAGAATTGAAAATATAATTAATGTCCATGCTAAACATGTCTCAAAGTACGTGAATTTACAAGATAGAGCAAGAATGTGTTATTGTGAATTGCACTGTTGAAAAATCCTGGCTGCTTGTTCTGAAGACAAAATACTGAATGACTGAAGTGGGTCTAACTCTTAATACTGCATCGCAATACGCACTTTAGACTGCTAGCATAATGATCTGTCTGTTTTTTTTTAGGTATGTTCAATTGCGGTGGGACTTTTATATCTTGGCACAGCAGTATATTTACTGGCACCTACATGAACTGAGGGGCACATTAGCAGTATTGACAAAGTATGCTGCATAGTGTGCTACGCTATAGAGTTCACCAGAGCAAGATATGAAACCTACATCTCTGTTGGAACGTTTGCTGTTTATGTCAAGTGCTTCAAAAACATCAGTTCCCATGTTCTTCTGTGTGTTTTGTTCGGAAATCTGCCTTCAATATTGAAATTGATCAGTTCTTTAGACTGTGGGGGTCATTATGAGATGGGCGGTAGCCATGGTGCTATTAGCACCATGGCTGCCTCCCATACCATGTCCGAGCCCGGTCTTCTTCAATGGGGACTTACCGGTGCATTCCGACCATGGAGGGACCGGTAAGTCCCCATTGAACAAACCATTACCCATTCCCATTTGAGCCCCCATAGAGCTCAATGGGAATGGGCAGGACGCTAATAATGGGCTCGTGACAAGCAAGCCCGTTATTAGCGCCCTGGTCCCTTAGCGAGACCTGTAAGGGACGAGTGGTAGGACCACATGTTCCTTACGGTTCCCTCCAAGGGACCTCGGAATCGGGCGGTAACGGATTACCGGCACCGGTCTCCTTACCGGTGCCCGGTATCCCTTACCGCCCGACTTGTAATGACCCCTGTGTCCATCTTCTGTTAAGCGGTAGCCTACTGGTGTTTTTGCTTTATGGTATGGCTTTGTCGGTTCATTATTTGGTGCATTTCTTGGTAAACATACTTTCCTTGAAAGCATGTATTGCATTGTTTGAGGTACACAATATTGGTTGATTTGCAGTTGTGTCTTGGATCTGCATTGTTCAGTTTGCTGGTATTGTTATGACAGATTCAGTGCAGATGTGTTGGCAGGTTTTAGATCTCCTCATATTTGGTGGGTACATTATATGTCTCTTTTGTTCTTGATCCATTGGAGATGCACTCCAGGACAGGGTCCATGCTAGCTTTTTGGTTGCTTACGTGTCATGAAGGGAGATTACTGAAAATGTATTTCAGTTGTTCTTTGTCCCTGATGAATATTGGTGGTAGGTCCTTAACAATTCTGATCAGTTGTTTTAACGTTGGGTGACAGGTGACAACTAGGGGTGCTTGCTCTGTAGTTATACGTTCTCTGCATTGTAGAATGTTCTCAAACTCCCTACCAATGTGTCTGTTTGAGTTTACAGACAAGATGTGTGCAGTGAGTTGCTTGTCCCTTGACCTCGTGTTGGAGCATCTACTTTGGTGCCACAACGCTTTGCTGTAGATTGCAGATGTTTATGTTTGGCTCTGAATGAAACTTGCCCTGAGTAGGTACTTGTTCCTATATGTGAGTTTCATGTATACAGCTGTTTGTAGCTGGCCATTGCTTCCCACAGAAATAGTAGCATCCAGAAAGTGTATGCTAATCTTGGCTTCTTGAATGTAGACTTACAACTGTTAGATAAGATGATCGCATCATTGCCTACCTTGCATGCCAGCTCTAGATTTTAAAACTCTCAAAGAGATTTCTGTCTCCTCGCTTGTGCTTGTTAGCATGTGATGAAGATGGTCTTCGAGACTTTGAAAGCTGATGCATTATTCCATTGTAGCATATTTTCTGTAAGTCCAATAAAAGGTCTCAAAACTCAAACTTTTCTGGTTCTCTTATTGTTATGGAAGCTGTTGAGCACATGTGCTGTCTCTTCTTGCCAACAGCCTGACCAAAACACTTCTGGGATGTTTGGAAGATGCAGTCTGTGCACCTCATTGTCTCGGGATCCTTCATCTCTGGAAGTAGTTCATTGACCACAATGATACGTTTGAATCTGGAATAGGGGATAGAGGACTCCACTGAATGTGGCAGCAGCCAATGAGGCAGAGTAACTCGTATGCAACCATTTGTGTCGAAAGAAGATTAGGATATATATGTTGGGCTGTTGCTGCACTATATTGTAACATGAAGGAAGGGTTTCTACTACTAATATGACCATCCACTTCAATGCACAGGCAGAAACATTATGTGGTTTATCATCCAGGCATCACGCATAAAAGTACATATACAATCGCTTGACGTCTTCCCAGGGTGTCTCTCATTGGCAGCTCGGACTGGAGACACATTTGTAAAAAATATATGTTGACCATACAATCTTTAAATATTTTATTGATTTTAAAATATTTTTGTATACATGGACATTGTATATTTTGCTATACTATATTCCTCCCTCATTTGTAACTAGATGTTTAGGCAAGGAAAACGAATGTATCTAGTCTGAGGTGATCCAATCTGCCAATAGGGCTACACAATGTTACATCATTTTACCAAAATGCTTACAGGTAGCTATTGTGATCTGCCATCTTTTGAAAAGTAGGCCAGGCAATTACATAGTGTACAGCAGGTCCCTCAATCATCTCGTTCCAGTGCATGGGGCTAGACCCTTCCTGAATGACACTTATGATGCATTCAATGCTCGGGTGTGTTGCTAATTAGGCAATGAGGTGTAGGAGCAGCAAGGGATTTGAATCTCTACCTGAAATTCTTGATGTGTCTCTTTTGCAAAATAGTGTGTTTTCTGGCAGTACAGCTCCAGATGTAAAATCATTCATATATTTAATTAATTTGATAGTCATCCCATGCAAAGGTCAGCAATCAAAGTATTCATTTGTGGTGGGGAGGTGTGTGGCGAGTGGAGTCTGCAGTCACATCAAGTAAAATGACATTGTGATGCCTGGACACCACTTCCAAATGCCCCGAATGTGGCACACCACCTGGACTCGTGTTTTACTGTTTATAACTACAGTGGTCTGGTAGTAAAACGAGGCTTTAGAATTGGAGGTGTGAGATGCATGCAAGATCCAATGGTGTGGATTCTGGGCAGCACATTTAAGATTAGCAGGTGGAATAAAATAGTTACATAGTTGTAGTTTATGTAAGTATTTAAGGCAAACATGTTAAAAAGGTTGCATTGGTAAAATGCCTCCAAAAGTATTACCTGTATTTATTCTTTAATTTGTTTATGTGTTTTGAAGAGTGCTCATGCTGCCAGAAAGGAAAGGTGGGGAGAAGACATAGGAAACTTGGTGGGCTGTACAGGAAATATTCCAAAACGTTAAGCCCTGGCCAATGTTGCAAAGGCAGACCACAACAGGAGGTATTCCACAATTCTTTTGAATGTCGGTTTGTCAGGATCAAGACGGGGCAGAGGAAGGAGGTTCCTGTGGATTGGGCCCCAAAAGTGAATGCACCTACCAGTGGTTGACGGCTTAGGTGTGTGATCCTTATCACAGGTGTCCAATCAACTGGTGGAGTGGCGATACTGCAGTGAGAAAACTTGGTACTGGACCATTCTGCGCTTTGAGAGGCGGATGCAATCTTGAAGTTAGTTCTCTGCTCTGGGAACTTTGAAAGCTGATGCATTCAAAGTTCTGTTCGAAGCAGTGCATATGTAATAGGAATACTCCAGGCTCGAGCAAATGGTGGCTGTGCCATTCTGAGCATGCTTTGCGTTGTGTAATGATATGGCTGGTGGACCTCAGTAGAAAATGGTGCTCTTGTATCACCAGGATTGGACACCTGAAGAAGCAAGTTGATTATGGGAGACAGCTGAGGAAGGTAGGAGATATAGGTAATACACATCTGGATTGTGGATTTGTATTGTGAAGTTCCAAAACGACTCCTTGGCTACAGGGGCATACATTTGGTTGGACTCGAGAATTGTAGGTCGGCACATGCCCATTTGACCGTGAAGCAGGACAATGTGTGACAATGTGTTTAGATAGAGGTGGTTGCTATTAATGTTTAGACTGCAATGCCTCAGGGCGTCCTCATAGAACATGAGCTCGCTGGCTGCATACCTCCTGAGGATATGGCCAGCAGGTCCATGCAAAAACTGCAAAAGGTCACCCGTAGGGCAGATTCCTTTGTCATTCTTAAGGGGATATTTGTTGTGGAATATAGGAAGGATGGCAGCTTCACTTAGCGGGTGTGTTGTCAGAGAGTTTAAGCAAAACGTACTCTTCAATAGTGTGTCATAGATGCCAGCATATCATTTTAAGTAATACAGAAGCAAGGGTTGGCAGACAGTATCAAACCAGGAAGGGAGATTTAGCAAGATTGGTGTGTGCGTGTGAGGCCCTTGTATTGGGCTGTGTGTCCCTTTTCCTTGCTATCCATGAGTGCAATGTCGTCGCGTGAGAAAGGTGGGCTGATGGTCTTGCAGGAGGCAATTACATTCCAGTTTAGGATATGATCTTTGTGTTATTTTGTTTGCCTGTTCAGACAAGATTACAAGTAGTTTTAAAGTGTACCACTTTTGCTGCGTCTCTGGTGCGCTGTTTTAACATTATGATGTCGTTTTTTCAACATAATGGGGTCTCTCTGTAGTTGAGCGATGAATCAGTAGGTTGAGCTTGGGACAGGTGGTTGCCAGGATGCTGAGCCTAGCCACGCTGTAGTTACTAATGTCTGCAGCAGACGTTTGAATGGCATGGAGACATCACCCTCAGAAGGTAGGATGACAACACCCAATATGGGCAGAGCGAAAGGTGCATTCAGATAATCCAGGTAAAGGATGATGTTGGCACTGCAGTGTTTTATCAAACATATGTGAGCTTTGAGTAAAAGTAGTGCATCGATTTTGTGCACAATTGCTGAGATTCTATTGGGGATCTGTGCTGGGAAGCACCAAGTAGGTTCTGAAAAGTTCTTTTGAAATGTTCTCAGCTTCTGTAGTTTGGCCTTGAAATCTGATCATGACTGAGTGTTTATCTTTGTTGTGGATTGTGCAAGCTAAGTCATCTGCTGTGGTTTTATCTATTGATTCCATGAAACAGTCTCATTTGGGAGTTGCAAAGGTGTTTAAAACACTAGAAACCCACATATGTCTGTCTAATGTATTTCCAATGTAAGTGAGCCATGAGGGAACTTCATCTATAGAAATACTTCGATGAAAATGCAGGAATGTACATTATTCGGGATGCTGTGCCAGTGGTAGGGGTGGTGAAGCATTTGATATATGTGAATAGGGGAATTTGATGGCCATAGGTCAGTGGATCAGGGCTTCATCACACCAGGATAACGGCTGGCAATCAGTAATGCTAATGCTACTGTTAAGGGTAAAGAGTGGGTGGAGGGTGTGAGCTGCTGCTGCATGTGTGTAATCTTGTATGAACTGTTTGAACTCTAGGTAGTCCATGTCAAGGATCGTCAGTTGTACATGGTAGTCAGGACCATCCACCCAGATATGAAAGTCTCCTAATTGGCAACATCATTTGAACCAAAGGCTGAGTCTGTTTCTTGACTTCTCTGATTAAATCAGTTCGAAGCTTGGCGCAGTGGTAGCAGACCAGGACTACAAATTACACATTGTGGCTAGTGGAACAATCAACCAATAAGTGCTGGAAGGAGTTGTAGTTGGGATCATCAACCCCGGAGGCTCTGATCTGCAAAATAGTGTCCATCCTGGAGGCGCGCTACTTGACTAGGAGACACGCAGCTTGATTTTTAGACTCAATCGGGATTTTCCATGGTGATGGCACAGACCTTACCTTATAGAACTATGTTGTGTTAGAATGGGACACACTATTTAGATTAAGCGATGAAGATGGAGCGAGATAGGGTGTTGTCTGGAAATGTGATAATAATACACCTGTGTATGTGTATGTGTGTGTGTGTGTGTTGGTGTGTGCGTGTTGGGTCTGGGATGGTTGGCTAGTGTGGAATTCTTGACACGATTATTTGGAGGAACCTGATTTGGGCAAAAGTCCTTTACTTCAGCTTGAATGCACTCAGTATGCACATTACCTTCCCTCAAGATACCCTGAAACGGATAGCTTATTGTGTAATGCATACATGCTCTAGGTAGGATGTTGTTATCAACACAGTAGTGTATGTTCTTGATCTCCGCTCACCTTGGACATGACATTGCACATTGAGATTAGGATGTACCCAGTGGCGTAACACAAAATGTGGAGGCCCCCCTGCGAGCCACGCTGAGGGGGCCCCCCAACTCAGCAACAAATCACGGGTCACGCCACACTCCTGGCCGGCCTAGATTGTCACGCTTGCGCAATATACATGAACGTGAAGCTGAAGGGGTATACCACACACTGCACTAGGAGAAAGATGTAAATATGTATTTGAATGCAATATACAGCACACTTTCTGCAAAAAATGGCTATAAAGCTACAGTGTTTGCAATTGTTTTGTAGGGTAACAAGTGTCATTTTACACTGATTAGCACTAGGGCAAAAATTGCTCAAGAGAGAAAAAAGCACACTCTTTCAATGCATTTTTCCAAAAGGGCAAAAATTGCCCTGCTGCCAAAAAAACCCCACTGAATAAACATTTTTTGCCCTAGTGCTAATACCATCAGAATTGCGCTTGTGTCAGTGCAAAGGTTCTATAACCTGGCCCCAGAATTTTGCTTTCATGGGAGAAAGCCTTGTCATCATCATCATAAGGCACAGATGCATTCATTTATTTTATAATCTTTGACGAACTTCATGCACATGTAATGCTTCTGAGCGCTGATACTGCTACATTAAAAGTAATGGCAAATGCACTTTCTGTCCCATTGAAGGCATAGCAGCCCTGCTAAGAAGTGACATGACACTGTGGGGTATAGTCAAAAGCCCCAAACCAACAGAGCTGAAGGGCCCACTGAATAAATGACTTACCAGTCTTTATAACAAAACCTTCACACTGAAAATGGGCCTAGTAAGGCAGGCTGAAAGGTGTCTGCATGTAACACAAGGAAGTGCCATTTGTACCTCTCTTGACTGCCAGTGTTGAGTAAAGCTTCACCCTGTATCTCTCGTTTGGGCTCTGACCTCTCTTAGTTTCTTAATGTCTTTGTCAAATAGTTCAGTGTATTTCCTTTTTCTGGGTTTACTTTAACACTCTCTTTTCGTGGAACCTTTAGACTTTGTCCCTTTCCTACGGCATAACACCTCCGGATTTACTATTGCCTTTCAAAACATTCTACTGGTTTCAAATGTTGGCGGGATTCATGTCCCCTTCCTTCATCCACAATTTGGGGCTCACTCCCCTTGCTTTTAGCCAATTTACAGATCAAAGTCTTTCGATTGTAAAGGGTTTTTGCTCGACCCTCACATATGACCACTTTGAGTTCCTTTTGGTGGCCTTCCTATGGCCTTCTGGTTTCTGTAGTTTATCAATACAGGCTCGACCCAAGTCTCTTGAGTTAACACCCACGTAGTGCTGCTTCTCCTCTGCAATTCGTCTCTCCCTCACACTTTCAACGGTTCCTTTAAAGTTCATTAGCTTTGGTTTAAAACTTGCCACTTTGCGATTCTCACTCAATACAGCCCGCTGCTTATTGATTCTCCCCTCGACTCACCAGCTGTGATAAACCGATTGGCTATTGGCTTCCCTGGAGTCAATTCCAGTACCACGGGCATGGGAGTCTCCTCTGTGCTACCTTCTCAGCATATGTTTGCCCCGTGTACAGTTCACATCTGCTGCAGGACAGTGATGATATTGTTTGTTGTCTTTCTCAGAGAAAGGTTCTGCGGGCATGAGACGAAAAGGGCAAGGTCACTACTCCCGTCGCCATCCTCTCAACTTCCTCTGTCTTTCTCCTTCATTTGAACTGCCGCTTGGTAGCCGTCTTGTCGTGCTGTCCGCTATATTGGCCTTCACCTTGCTAGAACTGCGCTCTCTGGCTCCACCTTTTATACCTGTGGGGAAGGGAAAGGGGAGTCAGGTGTGTGTGATTCAGATTAATTGCCTGACTTTGCCTGACCCTTGTATTGGGACATGTCAGGGAAACGGCCCGGGTATTAGTCTGTTGTCTTTTATGTTCTGCTAAAATGTTAGAATCAGAAGGGGGAGCAGTGGTTTGGGATGTCCTGCGTGAGACGGGGAAAATGTGTTAAAGGAAGCAGGATTCTGCGTCTCACCCATCGGCGTTCCAATCCCGCCCCCGAGGACCCTTCATCCAAGTGTTCCTCCCCCACTGGTCCACCCCCAGGAACTGGATCCAATAGCGATGGCTGAGTCCTGGCCACCTGGATGACCGATCCTCGAGGATTAGGCAGGGATACACCTTCAGGTTTCTCACACATACTTCCCCTATGCAAGGTGGAAATGCCTGTTCTTTAGTCAGGTCTTCTATGGTTAGGACGGGGCAGAGAACAGGGATGAGAGATATCCATGCACTCTCGCATATTTCACTGATTGGGTTTCATAGGTAGACGGATAGTGGTTGTATCACTCTGCTTGCAATAACCCATGAACTGGGTGTCAGGGACTATTTTGGTTTCTGCATATTTTAGACTTTCCCAGTCCCATACAGGCAAGTTTGGGGATGTGCAGGTTTCTTGCCAAGATCTTTGGGGAAGGAAATCTCCAAATGGAGGTTCCTGTAAGAGTGTAGAGAAGATGAGAAAATCTAGTCCCAGATAACTTCCTCAGGGAGCCCTGTAATGATGGCTGATGGTATTTCACAGGATTCACCCCTGATTGTAATGCTCACTGGAATTTTTGGGTGTACCTCTTTATCTCCATGTACACAAGTCACTCGGACCAAAGCCGTTTGATCTAGGTCCTTCATTGTATTTAAATCAGCCTATATAGTCATCTGTTTACAATCCGAGTCGTTTAGGGCACATAACTGTTTCCCATTTACCCAAGCCTTTTCATCTATAAACTCGGCTGGAGTTTGACATAAACAGATGTTAAAGTTTTCAAATCCTTCATCTGCTTCTTCCAACTCGTCTTCCTTCAAACATCCCATCTCCATAGGTTCCTCCTTTATGTTTTGGGACAGTGTCTAGCTAGGTGTCCAGTTTCTCTATAGGAAAAACAGAGGGGATGGTTTACTTCCTTTTTCTTCTTCTCTATTACTATCCACTTTGGGCTTCAGGTCAATTTTCCTGATTTCTTTGCTTTCTCTCTGTATCCCTTCCTTGTTTTTGAATTATCCCTCTGATGTGTCTATTCCTTGGGTTTGAGGGCGATGGTTGGGTTTATGATCTCTTTGATCCTCCCAATAGGCTAGGTGAAAATGTTTAGCCGTATCACAGTGGTTTTGCAACGTCTCGATGGCCATGGCTAGGGTAGTCTGATTTAAAGGACGGCGTTTTGTAAAAAAGGGGGTCATGAGTTGGTTAATTGTTCGAGGGTGTTCATATCCATCAGTTGATCTAGTCTTATTACTAGTCCATAGGGCCACAGTATTTTTAATTTGTTCACCCATCTCTAAAGGGTTTTCACCGAGGTTTAATGTGATGACTCGTAATTTCTGCCGATAAAAATTGCAGGTTTGCCCTATCCTTTTCAATAAACCTTCTTTGAAGGATAGGAAAGAAGCTCCTTGTGCAAGGTTGAGCAATTGGTAGACAGTTTGGAGATCCCCTTTCACTAGAGCACCCAGATAACAGCCTTTAAGGTTATCGCCCCAACCCAATTGTTCAGCAAAGCGCTTGAAGTTTAGAAAACAATTTCCCAAATCTTTGCCTTCAAGATAGGGTTGAAGTACGCTCTGAGGTAGGGAAGGTATTGCCTGTAACTCAATTAGTTTGGTTAAACCCTCTTGGGGTTTACTTTCAGCCTGTATCTGGTGGGCCGCTTGTTGGCCAATAATATTGGCAGATCAGCCATTTCTTTGGGATGCGTAACAGGTTCTCCTGAGGTGTCTGAATCAGAAAAAAAAAGTTTATCCCTTCAGACAAGGTTCCTCTGATTCTGAGTCGGTCGAAGGAGTGTACCGGGATAAATTAGTTTGTAACCCAGAGGGTCCCACCACTGATGAAAACTGACTACCCTGAAATATAAAGGGTTCGGAGAGAGGAGATTCAAAGCACTGGTTCTAATGAAAGAGAAAATTGGTCAAACTCTGAGAATTATTTGGTCCCATGGTTGTAGGTTATAATAACCGAGAGGAAGGGTATCGAATAAGACTTGAGTCTTGAAGAATAGACCCTGTTGGCCAGATGTAATATTTAACTGAGAGGATAACACCTCTTTCAATGTGGACACCCGGTCCAATTCTAGGAGATCGACTATCCTATTTTCCCCGTCTGGTTGCACCACAATTATTAGCATGGGTTTTCATTTTTTTGTCAGGACAAAGACTAAGATGTATTCAAAATTTCTATTCTGTTATAGCATGGTGAGCTAAAGGCTTAGGTTGAGACTTTAACCTGGGATATAGGCCGATAGTAGAGAAACTCCCAGAACCCCCCTTGTTTTTGCATATTAAGTAGCTTTGGGTTTTCACCGTAAATTACTACGGTAATCCATACATGGAACCCTTGCTCACTGTTCTTAGAGAGGCACAGCTCCACCTCACTGACAAGGGCCAACCAGGCCGAAACACATGTCTGTGGTTGCTGTTGGTACTCTTGTTCAGAAGAGAATTGCCAGGCATTTCGGTGTTGGACTGCCCTTGGGCAGGACAAAGACTGATATGCAGTGGAAATGTCTCTTCTGTGAAAGGATTGTGAGCTAAAGACTCTGGTTGAGACTCTAACCCGGGATATAGGCCGGTAGTAGAGAAACTCCCAGGACCCCCTTTGTTTTTGCAGTTGAATATATCCCACTCTGACACCATAAGTGAGAAACTCATGGTGACACAAGTAAGACAGACAAAAGTGATCAAAGTTCAAGGGTGTTTATTGAACAAATGAAAGTTTGTATGCAGGTTGGAAAAATGCCTAATGTATGCCTAAATATGAGATTGAGACAGGTGTTGACCATTAAATGAAAATAAAGCAGTCCTAGTAGTGTCATGTCAAATAAAAGGGTCTATACTAAGAAAACCTATTGCCAACTGCTTGCGCTAAATACAAAGGGTATGGGGTTAAGTCTCATGAAGGAAAAGAAGTGTTCTCAAATGATAAGTCAGGAGGCAGTAGCATAAGTCCCCCTTCTGCACGTTTTGAACACGGGGTAAGGTTGGAGCTTGGAGCCTGTAGCACAGTATGGTCTCGGGCTTCTACAGCATGAGAAAACAATTCCAATGGCAGTTCTCTGGACCATCGTTGGTCAAGTCTTGTTTCCTCTGAAAGTCTCTTGCCTTCGGGGCCTGATGTGCTTAAACAATACAACAAAAGTTCCTTTAACAAATTAAAGTTTGTTTTCAAAGTTCAATGTGGGTGATGGTTTCACCCCTGGGACCCCCTTTTCTGGGCTGGCCATTCTTTGTATCGTTTTTTACAATTTCACCAGGGTGATGGCTTCCCCCCTAGGTCCCCCTCTTCTGAGATGACCATTCTCAATTGTAATCCAAAGTTCAATGTGGGTGATGGCTTCACCCCCAGGTACCCCTCTTCTGGGCTGACCCTTTCTCGTTAGGATTTCTGTGCATCTTTTTGTATTCTTTTCTTCTTACACTTTGGGTGATAGTTTAACACTTTGGATCACCCTCGCTCGGGCTGGGATCTCTCTCGGCTGCCAGCCCTTGAGTGACGGCTTCACCCCTGGATCTCCCTTGTTCAGGTTCGTACCTCTCGTGACTGCCAGTGTTCAGTTCAGCTTCACCCCAGACCTCCCTTGTTTGGGGACTCAGTCCTCTCTTCGCTTCTTAATGTCTTTGTGAAACAGTTCAGTGTATCTCTCTTTTCTGGGTTAACTTTAGCACTATGTTTTTGTGGGACCTTTAGGCTTCATCCCTTGCCTTCAGCATCCCTCTTCTGGGTTCACTAATGCCTTTCAAAACTTTCTATTGGTTTCCAATGTTTGCGGGATTCACGTCCCGTTCCTTCATTCACAATTCAGGACTCACTTCCCTTGCTTTTAGCCAATTTACGGATCAAAGGCTTTCAATTGTAAAGGGTTTTTGTTCGACCATCACATATGAACACTTTGAGTGTCTTTCGGCGGCCTACCTACGGCCTTCTGGTTTCTGTAGTTTCTCAAGGTGGGGCTCGACCAGAATCTCTCGAGTTAGCACTCACGCTGTGCCGCTTTTGCTCTGCAACTGGTCTCTCCCTCACATTTTCAACAGTTCCTTTAAAGTTCATTAGATTTGGTTCGAAACTTGCCACTTTGCGATTCTCACTCAACACAGCCCGGTGCTTATCTATTCTCCCCTCGACTCACCGGCTGTGATGAACCACTTGGCTTTCAGCTTCTCTGGAGTCAAAGCCGGTACCATGGGCGTGGGAGTCTCCTCTGCTTCGCCTTGTCAGCATAAGCTTGCCCTGTGTACCATTCACATCTGCTGCAGGACAGTGATGCTATTGTTTGCTGTCTTTCCCTGACAAAGGTTCCATAGGCCTGAGGCCAAAAGGGCAAGGTCACTTCTCTCCTTGCCACCCTCTCGACTTCCACAACCTTTCTCCATCATTTGAACTGCCACTTGGTAGCTGTCTTGTCATGCTTTCTGCTTTACTCGCCTTCACCTTGCTCAAACTGTGCTCTCTGGTGCCACCTTTTATACCTGTGGGGAAGGGAAAGGGCCGTCAGGTGTGTGTGATTCTAATCAATTGTCTGACTTTGCCTGACCCTTGTATTGGGACATGTCAGGGAAATGTCTCGATTATTAGTCTGTTGTCTTTTGTATTGTGCAAAAATGTTAGAGTCTGAAGGAGGGGGTAGTGGTTTGGAATGTCCTACGTGAGAGGGTGGTTAAATGGTGTTAAAGGAAGGGGGATCCTGCATCTCATCCATTGGCGTCCCTCTCCCACTCCCCGAGGACCCCTCATCCAGTGATCCTCCTTCACTGGTCCACCCCCAGGAACTGGATCGAATAGCGATGGCCGTGTCCTGGCCACCTGGATGAGAGATCTTCCAGGTTTAGGCAGGGGACACCTTCAGGTTTCGCACAGTGCACATATATGGGGCAATAAGCAGGTCTCAAACACACAATTCATTTGTATGCATGATGAATTTTAATGTTATTGACATGTTCTGGTGATGTTGTTTCTGTCTTCCTTGCTTTAGTTTCCCTGTATGTGCCTCTGATTTGTATCCATTGTGGGTCTTCATATGTATTGTTTGTACTAACACAAGTATGTAGTAAATCTTGAATTATTAGCTATTTATTCCATATTTAACATTATTCGAAACTGATAAGATAGCATTCATTATTTTACTATTCAAAATTACCAGATTACAAATATCGTACTTCTATGGTGCATGCTGCAGGCATTGCCTATATGTATGTATGATTAGGTTCCTGTATTAACAACAAGACTCCAATATAATATTAGATGAGTACATTCTTGAATTCATTAAGTAGTTCATGACAGGTCTCCCAATCACCCCTGACATCTTGTTACAAACGTTATAAACACAACCCCTTGTAGGGACTTTTCTTCAAAATTAATTCCATATGTGATGTCATCAGTGATGGAATCAATGACATATTTGATGTCATCTTTGATGTCCTGGGTGCATGGTAGTGACGCTGCTATTGCCCCATGCATCTGCACCATGAGCTGAGACCAAACCCTAAGGAAAGTAGTTTAGGAACAAACGATAAGGTTAACGTTTTGATATACAGCACATTTTGAATTTTAATATTCTGATTGTCAGTGAATAAAACCACCTGGCTTAGATTTTTCAGTGAAGCAAAATGAGTGAGCCAGATATGTGGTGTCATCAGTGATGTCATCAATGACATTTGTGATGTCATCTTTGATGTCCTGGGTGTTAGTCTTAGCAGTGCACGTGGTGCCACGAGTTATGGTTGCTTAGCTTAGTTTTACCTATAACCATAACGTCCATGTAACAATGTTTTTCCATTGAATTTCATAGGTTTTTATTAGTGCAACCTAACCTTAATGTCCCCTTAACTACGTTTTTTCATTGAATTTCATAGGTTTTTATTCATGCAACTTAACCATAACGTCCCTTTAACAAAGTTTTTTCATTGAATTTCATAGGTTTTTATTAGTGCAACTTAACCATAAGGTCTTTTTAACAAAGTTTTTTCAGTGAATTTCATGGGTTTTACCAGTGCAAGCTATTTTCCTACAACTTACTAATATCATACTTAGCCAATAAGCAATATTTGTGTTCAATTTACAAAGTTTCACCTTAAAACTCTGCCATTTCCCACCTTGTAGCATCATTTTTAACATGTCTATACACTTTTTGCAACTTTTTTGATATAATTTTGCATCCGTAGATGTCCAGGAACGTCTGACTTAAACGCAGACCTTCTGGACAGTGCCACGTGAACATACGCTTGCGCGTGGCAGCATGACCTGTTCGCGAAGGTGTCTGCACTTTGTGATCGTATCCATGCTTCGAAGACAGTCCGGAACTGCATTTTCTACTGATCTAGGAACTTTCAACTTCAAAATTTCCCTTGCACACCTCCTACACCTTTTCATACTCATTATCCATTACCAAACTAGTAGACAGTACATACTTGGAAGAATGTTATCAAAACTGCTATTTCTCTTAGAAATGGCATCAGTTATTGCCATCCCTCCTCCCCAAGAGCCACCACCACCAGCTGGAGGGCCTTCACAACAAAAAAAGCACAGTACTTTCAAAGACAATGAAGAGGACCAAGAAGATGAGGTAGAGGAGGTGGCTACTTCTAGCACCAAGATCGAATCATGGGTGTGCCAGTTCTTTGCTACAGTTGGGAGTGTACCAAAGGCTAAAGCTACCAAAGTGAATTGCACTGAGTGCAAAAATCCTTTTTCAAGACAGCCAACATGGAAAGAGAAGGCGGGGCTCTGTACACAGCCCCTCTTCCCTTGCCATGGCAGCCTTCAAAACCCTATGACCATATACCACAAGCACTTTTTTCCCTTTCAAACCTATCCTACCTTCGAATAATTTTAAGACATAGCTGGTCCCAGGTAGACATAGTCACTTTAACACCATTTTTCGCCGTAGAGGTCATGGCCAGTAGCCAGATTGTCTGTGTCATGACCTTATGCCATGACCCAGACAATCTGGCTACGGCCCATGGCCACAGGCTATTCCTCAGTCACCAAAGGTATGACTATTTTTTGTACCTACATTATGACACTTGTCAAAAAATAAAACATGGGCACATTTGCAAAACCATGCTTTAATGTCCTTGCCAATGCTCCTCATTAGTTTGCTTGAAATCTGTCCGTGTTTTATTTTTTAAAAAGTATCAAAATATATGTACATACAATAGTCATATAACTTAGCCCCCACTTGACAAAATCCATTCAGTCTTTACACAAACAGAAGGTTGGGTCAATAATCTTTCTCAAAACGTTTGTCCACATTCGTCAAATAGCAACAAAGTTATAAGCCCCCTCTAATTTCGCCCCGTCTTAAGAAAATCCCAACAAACTTTAGAAAACCATGTATATCTAGATCCACAATCGTTTTGCCAAATGTTGTGCAGATTCGTCAAATGACAACACATTTATATGCCTTTACAATATTTTGGGACACCCCCCTCTTATTTTGCCCCCTCTTGACAAAATCCCACAAAACTTTGCAAAACCATTTAGGATTAGTTCTAGAATAGATTTGCAAAATTAAATGCAGTTTCAATGAGTGGCGCAAAAGTTATAAGCCATCCAAAAACAGCTTTTCCCTACCCCTGTAATGCAGAAATAGGTACCGATGTCTTAGGACATCTGAAGTGTCCACGAACACCACAGCACTGCCCAGGACATCTGGAGTGTTCGCTGACTTTCGGGGGGTGAAACAACCTGTTTTTTGGCTTCTTATGGCCATATCCAATACAATGCTCATCCCCCCCACCAGGGGTGTTGCTAGGTCTAGAAAAGACCTGGGGCACGCTAATGTCAGAACTGTCAGGACTGGGGGCTGGCTAGCTTTTTGGTTGTAGCTCCTGAGATTGTATCCGGGGCTATAACCAAAAACCCAGGGGCTATAGCCCATTTAGCCCCCGCTAGCAACTCCTCTGCCCCCCACATCCCCAGAGATTGTTTGTTGAATTTGACAAGTGCAATGCTACTTTTTTTTAATGTTTTCACCGCGCTGTCTGCGGACCCCAAAAAAGTCAGAGAATCCAAGATGGCGGGCGTTTCATGAAAAACAGCGCATTTCACATTTTCTCACCACCCAATCAGCGGCCGCGTTCCAATGTCCATGGACCATGCAAAAGTCAGCAAATCTTTCTGGCCAATCAGAGGCCAGTCTGCGTACCGAACAAGGAAGTGAGTCCGGGGAGCGGACATAGATATCACCAATTGTTTTGCCTTATAATTTGGTTGTTTAAAAAAAAAAACTACTGGACGGATTTACACCAATCTAACAAAAGCACGCTTTTGGGACCAAGCCGCCGCTCCTGCCGCAAATTTTGTGAAAATCCGTCCAGCGGTTTGGGCTGTAGGCGCAACAGAATTTTTTTATCATTATGTCTATGGGAAAAAAAGAAATGTTGGGACCCCCCTATAACTTTGCCCCCCCCCCCTTGACCAAACCTCACCAAACTTTGCAAAAAAGTTCAGAGTGGGCCATATACTTTTTTTTGCGTTTGGTGAGGATTCGTTCAGGGGGAGCGTTTGGTGAGGATTCGTACAGCGGGAGCAAAAGTTATAAACCATCCAAAAGGTGCTCTTCCTATGGGTTTAGCAACTTAACCATAAATACATGGCTGCTACCGCAGGCCATGTAATATATACACTGAAAAACGTTGTTAAAGGGACGTTGTGGTTAAGTTGCGCTAATCAAAACCTATGAAATTCAATGAAAAAAAATGTGTTAAAGGGATGTTATGGTTACAAGTAAAACCGCAAAACCTCAGAAATTCGCCAGTTATGGTAAGCTAAGCAACCATAACTTGCGCCATCAACGTACACTGCTAAGACTAACACCAGGGACATCAAAGATGACATCACAAATGTCATTGATGACATCACAATGACATCACATATCTGGGCCACTTGTTTTTATACCCTGACATATCTAGGCCAGGTGATTTTGTTCAATGACAGTCAGAATATTAAAATTCAAAAGGTGCTATATAAGGTGCTGTATATCTAACGTTAACCTTGTCATATGTTCTTAAAGTACTTTGCTTAGGGTTTGGTCTCATCTCATGGTGCACATACATGGGGAAATAAGCAGGCCTCAAACACACAATTCATTTGTATACATGAAGATAAACTTTAATGTTATTAACATTTTCTGATGATGAAACAGTTCTTTCTTCCTTACTTTGGTTTCCCTGTGTGTGCCTGTGATTTGTATGCATTGTGGCTCTTCATTTGTATTGTTTGTACTAGCACACGTTTGTAGTAAGTCTTGAATTGTTAGCTAGTTATTACATGTTTAACATTACTCAAAACTATGAGAAGGTAGCATTCATTATTGTACTATCCAAAATTACAAGATTATAAATATTGTACTTCTATGGTGCATGCTGCAACTATTGCCTATATTTATGTATGATTAGGTTCCTGTATTAACAACAACACTCCAATACAATGTTGTTTAGATGAGTATATTTTTCAATAGATTACGTATTCATGATAGGTCTCCCGATCATCTTGTTACCAACATTATCAACACAACACCTTGTAGCAACTTTTCACCAAAATTAATTTCACATGTGATGTCATCAGTGATGTCATCAATGACATTTGTGATGTCATTTTTCATGTCCTGGGTGATAGTCTTAGCAGTGTACGGTGGTGGCGTGAGTTATGGTTGCTTAGCCTACCATAATTGGCGAATTTCTGAGGTTTTTCGGTTTGACTTGTAACCATAATGTCCCTTTAATAAAGTTTTTCAGTGACTTTCATGGGTTTCTACCAGTGCATGCGAATTTCCCACAACTTACTAATGTCATACTTACCCCAATATAGCAACATTTTTGTCCAATTCACAAAGTTGCACCTTAAAACTCTGACATGTACCACGTTCTATCATAATTGGTAACACTTTTATACATTTTTTGCAATTTTTTCCACTGTTTTTGCATCCGTCAACATTCGCAAATGTCTAATGTCATCCCAGACCTTCCAGAAAGTGTCACGTGATCACGCACTCGTGCTCAGCATGATGGGGTGTTAGTTTCTGAGCTTTGCGGACAGTTCAGAACTGCACTTCCTACTGATCTAGCAACTTTGAACCTCAAAATGTACCCTTGCACAGCTCCTACACCTATTCTTACTCATTATCCACAAATAATCTAGCATACAGCACATCCTTGGAAGAATATTAGCAAAGCTGCTATTTATGATAAACATTGCATCATCTACTGACATCCCCCCTCAACAATAGCCACCATCACCACTTCCAGCTGCAGGACGAGCACAACAAAAACAAAATGCTGCACTTCCATAGATAAAAAAGTGGACCAAGAACATTAGGTAGAGGAAGCGCCTACCTCTAACATCAAGAGACAATCATGGGTGTGGCAGTTGCTTACCACTGTTGGGAATGTACCAAAGGCTAAAGCTCCCAAAGTGAAATGCACTGAGTGCAACTTGCTCTCAGTCGTGTTCTACCTGGACAATACTCCTACAGGACCACATCCATGTGCCACCGCACTCAATCCAACCACTGCAGTGCTCTCAGAAAGGCTGTTCTTTTCTTAGCAAGTAGTAGCCTGTATTCCTCCACCTCATCTTCGTCAACCAGTACTATAACCTCACAGCCTAATTCTGTGGGGCACAGAATTCCACCAGCTACCTTGCAAGCAATAAAAGAGGTTGTTGATCAATATCTTTCGAAGACAACATTCCTCTGTATATACTGCAATACACCACTCAGGGGGGTGCAATTTCAAAGTGCTTTTGAAGCAGTAATCAAAGAGAATGGAAAACACTGCCTCATGCATTAGATGTAACACATGTGCAACATCTTCCCCTGTCCACCTGCCCCTCCATATTAGTGCTTGGTGCCTATTCTCTCATTTCCACCCCATCTTACATGGTGACCTTCCGTGTAAAAAAAAGGAAAGAAAAAAAAGAAAAGGAATGTTCCGTAGGAACCACCACTCAGAGTTAAAAAATAGAACTAAAAAAGTCTAATAGAACTAATCTTATAGAATTCATCTACTCTGCATGTACAATAAAGTATATAAACTCAATAAGATTCTGTCAGCCAAACTTCAAAGAACCGCGCAGCATTGATTACATTTGCCATCCCCTAGCGTTAACATCACTATACGCTCAAAATGAGCTCCACCTACTTCAATGACATTAGTAGCCAAATGTACATGGTCATCACCAAGGTCATAAGGTTATGTTACACATAACAAGGAAGTTAAACCCAAACATCCACAACAAACCCAAAACCTTGGTCTTTTGAAGGAGTAGAGGTGGCCGAAGGGAGCATGAAAGAGACCACGGTGTCATCCGCATAACACTGAAAGTTGGAGCAGAGAGCAGTAATGCGGTGTGCAAGAGGTGCCAGGTATTGGTTGAACACCCAGGGAGAAAGGTTAGAGCCCTGGGGTACACCACAGGTGGAGAGAGAGACAGAAGAGAGGAAGGACCCCATCTGGACCTGGCAGGGTCAATCAGTGAGAAAGGAGGTCAGCCAGGCCAGTGCCTGATCAGTGACACCTAGGATATCGCGAAGGGGGTTGAGCAGGATGGCATGGTTGACCATATCAAAAGCAGAAGAAAGATCAGGGAGAATGAGGACAGAAGGAAAGTTAGAGTAAAGGTTAGAGATCAGGTCTTCACGGATATACAGGGATTAACTTACTTAGTGTTCATTGTAAAAAGAAAGACAACAACTAAATAAGGTTTTGTAAAATGGTGAAAACATCTTGTGTTACAATGGTAAGCTTCGGTTGTTTTTATCAATACCGTGTAAATCTGGGGAAATATGTTGTGTACAAAGTACTGAACCTCTCTTTTTTCTATTTGCTAGATAATGATTGTCCTTCTCTTCCAGCCTAGAGGCAAGAGGGAAGTCCAGTGAGGACCCCAGTGACAGAAGAAAGAAGCACAATAGGGGGTTCAATGCTACACCACCAATCCAAAGAAGTCAGTAAAGGCCGAAGTGCACACTCCCTAGTGATGGAAACTGAGACAGAGCGGCTCCAACCAAATTAAAAATATGAGGAGAAAATAAAAGGGGACTTTGGATGAAAACCCCACTCTTTCCTGATCTTCTCCGTGAAGGAATCATGGAAGAACAGGTGAGGGGGCATGCGGGGTACAATCAAAGATTCCCAAAACAACAGAACTGAAAGGGCCCACTGAAAATATTACCTGTCAACATTTGTAACAGAACCTTCACACTGAAAATTATCTTATTAGGGGGTTGTGCAAGTAATACAAGGAAGTTTCATGTGGGAAAGGCTTACCTGTCATTGCAAAAGGAAAAGCAGCATTTTAATTTAATTCACAGTGGTATTAGAACTGCAAAGGCCCCTTTCACGTTGAAAGCAGGATTTTCAAACACTGATGTCAACATGACATTGCATGGGTGTTTGCAGTTTAAATCAATACCTGAGAACAATGTAGCCCAGCTAACATAAATATGTCAAGGGAAAAACGTGTTGTGTGTTGATAAAAAGTAATGTATTTTTTAGCTTCACATGCAGATTACCAGCTAACGTGTCAAAAGAAAATCCCACTTTGCATGAAAAGTTCCTGTGGGCCCAAGGCAGACCCTTTTGCTTGATGTGGGGCAAATGTCACAAAGGACTCTCCCACTGAAAGCCTGGCTTGCATCCCAGCTGTTTACAACTGAAATAAAGAGTGACCACTAAGGGTGATGGAAACAAACTTCCCCACAACTGGGAGTCTCTGAAAGCTCATTTCTGTGCAGGACAGATGACCTGGCTGGTTCATGACCGGAATGTGGGGGGAGCTGTGAAGACAGGGCCTGCAATCAAGGCTGAACTCTGACTGAAAACAAATACAGGAAAACAGAAGCTTTCTAGATTTAAATGGCGGTCCCCTTCAGATAAGAGGGCAGGATGGCAGATGTCTGCAGTGGGGGATCTGTGTGTTGCCGGTGCATACCAGATAATTACGATCTGCAAGCCTACACTTCTAACAACAAAGAGACTAATAACAAAAACCTCTGGTCACAGGCTGGCCTAGAGTGGCAAATGGCCTGGAGACCAGAGAGCTACAATTTGCATAACATGAAGAAGTGCTATTAATTTAAAAGAACTATTATCATTTAGCCATTTTTCTCAGCAACCATAAGTCACACTGCCTTCATTTTTGGGTCATTTTTAGATACTTTCCAGATGATTATGTTAAAATACAATTCACCCGTCTGTGACTTAGGGAATTGTAATGGGCAGCTAAAAGGTGTTTCTGGCAGCACTGAACATGTCCTGAATTTGAGAATTGCCGTGCTGGTGGAGGGCATGATTAGGAATGTGGGGATAAATCACATGTTCCTAACAATTATGCTTTTTGTAAAAATGGCAGAAAATTGACAAACGCCTGTGCAAAATGCTACGAATCCGGCTGTCATTTTATTTGCTTCCCCATAATTAGCTGAAACCGAAAATATATATATGTCACTTTTGTCGTCTTCTTCTGAAGAGATGACAAGTTCTCCCCCTTCCCTCAACTCCTCACCTTCCTCTTTCTGCTTACTCCTTCTGTCCTTGTGTTGTGGAGGCTTCTCTTTTTTCTTGTGAAGATAAGGACGCCCTCGATAGGATGCCACCGTGC
Source organism: Ambystoma mexicanum (assembly GCF_040938575.1). NCBI lineage: Eukaryota > Metazoa > Chordata > Amphibia > Caudata > Ambystomatidae > Ambystoma > Ambystoma mexicanum. The sequence goes on from NC_090928.1 coordinate 283,456,145, forward strand.
CACTAGATAGGGGCAGCGGGGGCACTCCTACCGAGAACGCCTCACAGGGGGAAAAAAGCCGGAAGGCACAAAAAACCCCTGAACGTGGAGGATCCCAGGAGGTGAGTAGCTGAAGATGGCGCGATCCGATGTGCAGGCACCGAATCGGGAAATAGGCGGATCCAAACGGTAGACCAGGATATGGCAAAAGGTGGTTTCAATGCGGAGATACTAAGGAAATCACAGGCAGTCCGGTAGGCAGGCAAAGGGTCTGGCAACAGTTCAAATAGGATATAGGGATATTCACAGGCAGTCCGGTAGGCAGGCAAAGGTTCTGGCAACAGTTCAAATAGGATATAGGGATATTCACAGGCAGTCCGGTAGGCAGGCAAAGGGTCTGGCAACAGTTCAAATAGGATATAGGGATAGAAAAGGGGAAAAAACAACAAGGCAAGAAGGAGAGGAAGGAGGGAGAAAAAAGAGGCAGGACGAGGATGAGACCACGCACTGGGCAGGGTGGAGAATTAACTGAGAGGGAAGGCTGGCAAAGGATATGAAGAAGTCACGAATAATCCACCGGGAGATGGAGCGGCAGCAACACAGGAAGGAACCCGGAAACGTTGCAACGCGTATGCGACCCGGAAGTGAGGACTTAAATACTTCCGGGTCAAGGACGCGTGCAACAACTAGAGCGGTAAAACGGATGACGAGTAGCGGAATGCTACGGCGGACAGAACCGCCAGCGATTCCACTTCCGCCAACCCTGCCGCGGCATGACAGTATGCCCCCTCCTATGGAGACCCCCCCCCCGGTTTTCCCGGATGAGAGCGAAAGAACTTGCGGACCAACAGTGGAGCATGTACCTGAGAGGCTGGTTCCCAAGAGTTTTCCGACCAGTGATACCCCTTCCACCGTACAAGGTATTCCAACCTTCCCCGGCGGTACCGGGAGTCACAGATTTGGGCTACCTCGAATACCTCCTGGGTCGAAGTAGCAGGCAAGGGGGTTTTCTTCTTTTTGCGAGACCAGATGTCTGCAAGAAAAGGTTTGAGTTGTGAGGCATGAAACACCGGGTGGACTCTTTGAAGACTCTTGGGTAATTTTAGCCGAAAGGCCACCGGGTTGATGACTTGTGTGACTTCGTATGGACCCAGAAATTTAGGGGAGAGTTTGGAAGGGTGTGCCCATCGTGGTAGATATCTTGTGGACAACATGACTTGAGAACCTATTCCCCAGTCAGGCCCCGCTCTGCGATGTTTGTCGGCCTGGACCTTGTATCTCATTTGGGCCTTGCTAAGATTGTGTTTAGCCTGTAGGTGGACGTCTCTCAACACGGCGAGAGTGGAGTCGACTGTGGGCAGAGAGGTTGAGACATTAGAGACCGGTAGTATAGCTCGGGGATGGTAGCCATAGTTACAGAAAAAAGGGGTGAAACCGAGAGTAGACTGGAAAGAGTTATTGTAGGAGAACTCAGCCAGGGGTAGTAGAGAAACCCAGTTGTCCTGTTGAAGGTTCACATAACACCGTAGGTACTGTTCTAGTGTGGCATTTAAACGTTCCGTCTGTCCATTTGACTGAGGGTGGAAACCCAATGTTAGAGCTCTCTCTATGCTCAACCGGTTGCAGAGATGTCTCCAGAAACGAGAAGTGTACTGGCTACCTCGATCGGAGATGATCTTCTTTGGTATTCCATGGAGACGAAAAACGTCTTTGATGAGAGTCTCGGCCATGGTTGCTGCTGTTGGTACCCTTGGCAATGGGGAGAAGTGAGCCATCTTTGTGAAGTAATCGATCACTACCATGATGCATGTGCTTCCTTCAGAAGGAGGTAAGTCCACGATGAAATCAGTAGATACCACTTCCCAGGGACTGTCGGGAACCGGAATTGGTCTCAGAAGGCCCAAAGGTTTCAGACGAGAACTCTTGCTGCGAAGACAGGTCACACAGGATTGTACGTAACTGGTCACGTCTTGGCGCATCCTTGGCCAATAAAAGTGCCTCTGTAGAAATTCTAATGTTCCCTTAATACCTCGATGACCTGCCAGCTTGGAGTCGTGACACCATCTTAACGCCATTCTCCGAAATTCCGAAGTAGGTAAGTATAATTTTCCTTTCACAAAGTATAGGCCTTCCTTGACTTCGTAGACGGGGTCTTGTGGGTGACACTCCGACTCAAAACCCCCCTTTGAAGCTTCTTTCACTTGTCTTAAGAAAGCGGATAGAACGCCTATCCTCCTCGTCAAGGGGAACATAAGATCTGGCGACCTGTCGGATTCATTCCCATAGTCTCCTCTGCGAGACAAGGCATCTGCGACTATATTCTGTGGTCCTGGGATGTAAGTAATGTTGAAATCGAACTGGGCAAAGAAGTGAGCCCAGCGGGCCTGTCTTGTGTTGTAGCACTCAAACTGTCGCAGAACTTGTAGATTTCTGTGATCTGTTCTGATGGAGAATGGGTGTTTACCTCCTTGTAGAAGATGACGCCACTCTAGACAGGCTGATTTCATGGCCAATAACTCGCGCTCTATGACTGAGTAGTTCCTTTGGCTGTCATTCAATGTCTTGGAATAATAAGAGACTGGATGTTCCTCGCCTTGGTGTTCCTGCAAAAGAACTGCCCCCATAGCTGATGAAGATGCATCTGTCTCGATGATGAAAGGCCGGTCTTGGTCTGGCTGCAGAAGGATGGGGGCGGTACAGAAGGCTTCCTTGAGACTGTGGAAGCTATCCTCAGCTTCACTGGACCAAAGGAAAGGTTTGGAGCTCTTCTTAAGTAGTGTGGTGATAGGTACCATTCGGTGGGAAAAGTTGGATATAAATTTCCAGTAAAAGTTCGCCAGACCTAAAAACCTTTGTACCTCCTTGATGGATTTTGGTGAAGGCCATTCCAAAATGGCAGAAACTTTGCGGGGATCCATGGAGACACCCCGACTGGACAATATGAAACCCAAATATGGGATAGATGTTGCAGAAAATATACATTTGTCTATCTTGACTGAGAGGTGATTTTCTCTTAGTCTCTGGAAGACTTCTTTGACATGAGCCACATGTTCCTCAGGAGTCCTGGAATAAACCAGTATGTCATCGAGATAGACGATCGTGGTCTGACACAACAGGTCCGAAAAAAGCCGGTCCATAAAGCGCTGGAACACAGAGGGGGCGTTAACAAGTCCAAAAGGCATCACTTGGTATTCGTACAGCCCATAAGGGGTCCTAAAAGCAGTTTTCCATTCGTCCCCTTGGTGGATCCGAAGAAGATGGTATGCATTCCGAAGGTCCAGCTTTGTGAAGATCGTGGCGCCATGAACCGCTTGAATAATTTCGGTGATAAGTGGCATTGGGTATCTGTCTTTTATGGTCACCTTGTTTAGACCCCTGTAATCGATACAGGGTCTTAGTTCTTGTGTGTCTTTCTTCGGAATAAAAAACAGGGATGCCCCAGCTGGTGACTTTGAAGGTCTTATAAGTCCGTTGGTCAGATTGTTATCTAAATATTCCCGGAGGAATTGTTTTTCCCTGAGGGATAATGGGAACATTCTACCAAACGGTACCAGTGCATTAGGAACTAGATCCAGACAACAGTCTTCTGGTCTGTGTGGAGGAAGATCACTAGGCGTTTTTTCCGTTACTACCTCTGTATATTCTTGTAGATGGCGTGGAAGACAATGGATGAGTCTGGAGTCGTACACAATGTTAGTTTCTACAGTCTCGAACTTGGGTTCAGGTAGGCATTCGGATCTACAATAGGTGGACTGAAAACTGAGTACGTTCTTCGCCCAGTCAATGTGAGGGTTGTGCTTTCGCAGCCAGCCTATCCCTAGTATGATAGGGAAATGGGCGGCTCGGATTATGTCAAACGAGATACTTTCGGTATGTTTTTGGATACATAATTGTAATTCCTCAGTGGTATGGGTGATCATGCCGGAAATCAGGGGTTCCCCATCCACTCCTTCAACCTTCTGATCCTCCTGTTTGGCCAGACGAGGTATACCCTTTTGCTTAGCCCACAAGGTATCTACGAAGTTGCCTGCAGCACCACAGTCTAATAAAGCCTGAGTTGGGACTTCGGTCCTGCCTATAGTAAGGGTTACTGACAGAACCATCAGCCTAGAATCCTCTAGTATACCAGACGAGGCTATAGACAGAGATGTATAAGGACTAGAAAAAGCCCCTCGGGAGTGCGTCCCCATACTCACCGAGGGTGCTCGTTTCCCGAACGCCTCGGAGGAACGTTAGGACAGTTCCGTAACAGATGGTTAGAGGCTCCACAATACATGCACATGTTGCCTTCCCGTCGTCTCTTCCGTTCTTCCGGGGTGAGTGGTGCACGAGCAGTACCGATTTGCATCGGTTCTTCCTTTCCCTGGCGTGAAGGTGGTTGAGAGAATGGTATCTGAGTCTCTAAGGGAGGGAGACTGTAGAGTTTGTTCTTTTTTCTTTCTGACCGTCGTTCCGAGAGTCGGAAATCGATCCGAAGAGCGGCCGTGATGAGATCTGAAAATGAGGCTGGACGGTCGATCCGGGCTAGTTCGTCCTTGAGATCCTCTCTCAACCCTCGACGGAAGATGGTATATTGGGCTTGTTCCTGCCAGCCAGCTTCGGCGGCTATCTGTTTGAACGTAGTGATGTAGGAGAGGAGATCGTTATTTCCCTGACGGACATCTAAGAGGTCCTCTGAGGCTAAAAAAACACTTTCTGTGCGTAGAAATGTTTGTTGCAGCAGGGTCTTGAAGTCATTGTAATTCTGTAGCACGGGATCTGACTGATTTACCAAAGGGGTGGCCCACGCCAGGGCATTACCCGACATATGGGTAATCATGAATCCTACCTTGGTATGATCTGATGTGAAGGTCTGTGGACGGAAGGAAAAATGAAGGTTGCAGGCATCTAGGAACTCCTTGACTCGTTTTGGTGATCCATCGAATTTGCCCGAAACCAGAGGGTACGAAGGTAGGTCGGCAGGGGTTCGTTCCCGTTCATTCATTCTTAACTGTAACGCGGCGTTGGTGGTTTTTAGATTCTGGACCTCCATATTAAGGTTTTGGACTGCGGCTACTAGTTCCTGGACTTGCTGGGGGGTAGCCATCTCAGTTTCTTGTTGGCGTTGCAAACTGTCACTTTTGTCGTCTTCTTCTGAAGAGATGACAAGTTCTCCCCCTTCCCTCAACTCCTCACCTTCCTCTTTCTGCTTACTCCTTCTGTCCTTGTGTTGTGGAGGCTTCTCTTTTTTCTTGTGAAGATAAGGACGCCCTCGATAGGATGCCACCGTGCCACTAGATAGGGGCAGCGGGGGCACTCCTACCGAGAACGCCTCACAGGGGGAAAAAAGCCGGAAGGCACAAAAAACCCCTGAACGTGGAGGATCCCAGGAGGTGAGTAGCTGAAGATGGCGCGATCCGATGTGCAGGCACCGAATCGGGAAATAGGCGGATCCAAACGGTAGACCAGGATATGGCAAAAGGTGGTTTCAATGCGGAGATACTAAGGAAATCACAGGCAGTCCGGTAGGCAGGCAAAGGGTCTGGCAACAGTTCAAATAGGATATAGGGATATTCACAGGCAGTCCGGTAGGCAGGCAAAGGTTCTGGCAACAGTTCAAATAGGATATAGGGATATTCACAGGCAGTCCGGTAGGCAGGCAAAGGGTCTGGCAACAGTTCAAATAGGATATAGGGATAGAAAAGGGGAAAAAACAACAAGGCAAGAAGGAGAGGAAGGAGGGAGAAAAAAGAGGCAGGACGAGGATGAGACCACGCACTGGGCAGGGTGGAGAATTAACTGAGAGGGAAGGCTGGCAAAGGATATGAAGAAGTCACGAATAATCCACCGGGAGATGGAGCGGCAGCAACACAGGAAGGAACCCGGAAACGTTGCAACGCGTATGCGACCCGGAAGTGAGGACTTAAATACTTCCGGGTCAAGGACGCGTGCAACAACTAGAGCGGTAAAACGGATGACGAGTAGCGGAATGCTACGGCGGACAGAACCGCCAGCGATTCCACTTCCGCCAACCCTGCCGCGGCATGACAATATATTATGGCAGTTACTGGTACATTCTGAAGTTTTGCCACACAACTCATTTTTGCCAAAACGTTTAGATGATGTCAAAAGGGGATTTCAAATGGAAGTTGCCATATGTCTGTTCCAGACTCCTAAATCAATCTCTAGAAAGAGGCTGGATTTTGGAGGAGACAGAGGGTGACTTTCCAATCCTGGTTGTGGGAATTTTTGCAGGGAACTGGCCAAAATTGATTTTGGTATATAAAGTGGATGCACTAGGGGAGAAGGACAGAGTTGCTGAAATGTATAGTCTGACAGCGCAAGGAAACACCAAAAGGGGATTTTGCTGAAATTGCATCTGGGTGGAGTGGTCTATTGCTGGGAAGGCCTAAAAGCTGACTGGGTCCTATGGTGAAGAACTGAGGACCATCCTTGAGAGTGGTGTGACCAGACCCCTGCCCTCACTGTGGGTCCTCAAATGCAGCTGGCTTTCCTGAACTTTAAACAGAGGTTTTCAATGTAAGTAGAGTTGACCCCTGTGAAACCAAAAGATGGGGGAATCTGCTGTGCTTAAATACTTTCCCTTTTTAGTGAGCGGGAGGGTGCAAAAGTGTATAGATCATTAGCCTATTTAACTAAGAAATATGAATGTAATTAATTCCCCTGTGTAGTACACCACAGGGTGATTTTTGTTAAAATTGTTAAAATTAACAAAGCTTGTTACCAGTGTGCACTGAAAATTGTAGGTTGTAATTTAATTGGGTAAGCCTATCTGTCCAGTTTCCCCAACACATGCCTTGAAGTGGAGGGGGCTGAAAATCCAAAATTCTTAAATCATCCAATTTTTTACTGTTCATCTTCCCCTAACACAGGTGTTTAATTGGAGGGGGGCTGAAAATCCAAAATTCTTAAATCAATCCTGAAGTTTCTTGTTGAACTTCCCCAACACAGACCTTTAATTGAGGGGGGTCTGAAAACAAACCACAAAATCACCCTGTGTTTATTTTAAAGCAAAAGTGTTGGTGAAATCATAATTGCCATCTGCATTTGTACCAATCTATAAACCAAACTGGCAGTCTTTTGAGGGTGCAGGAAAATTGAAATTGCACAGCACTACATATCTAAATTGCTTTTGTTCCAGTGTTGACTATTTCTGGAAGTGAAATTGGGATAAAGAAAAGTATTGTGATTTGTGTTTTTCCCAACCAACTTGTGTGATTTATTGTGTAACCACAAGTTTAATTGTGAGCCACGAAGAAGGTGGTGTGTGTCGTTTTAGTGTGATATCCATTGTGTATCATTCAAATAATTTCAAATATATTTCCTATAACCCGGCGTGGTTCTTGGCTTGCTGTGGGCAGACAGGGTGTGGGGGGAGATTTGGGTGACTGTATATGAATCTTCAGTAAGGCCAGCACTAACAAACTTAAGCAGTTATTGCAGGGCTCCTTGATTGGAGGTGGGAAGGAATTCCCCATTTTAAGTGTGGTCTCAATATAATGCGAAAAAATGTCAGGCAGTCCTGATATAAATGCCAGTATGGTCCATTCAAAAGTGAAGAACAGGGACTCATGAACATTGGGACATGCCCACATTGTGATGGAACATGGAGTATTGAGCACTAGTTTCTATTTTGGCCAGAGTATAAAGAACAGACAAGAGACATGAAGACAGCATTGACTCAGCTGAAAATTAGTTCACAAAGCATGGAAGACATATGAGAGAAGGATTAACGAAATCAAGTAATTTTAAATATATATATATTTGACAAAGTAAAATAGAGACGATTGATGTCATTAAAATAGATAAGGGAGGGGTGCATCGTCAAGAATGTGACAGAACAGTGCTCCAGAAGATCATAGTAATAAGATGCCATCCTTCTAATAAATGCTGGTAGTGCTTCATCACACGCATAGCAGGCATCGAGAGAAGTGCTGCCACTGTTTGAACTAAAGTAAAGCAGACCTTCTGAGAAGTGCTTGGACAAACAGATTAAAAGAATGTCAGGAGTGTTGAGAAGAGTAGCTACTGTCATAGGCAAAGGAAATTAGTCCTACTGAGAGGTATGGCTGCCCTGTCCAATCAAACGAATAGCATACCAGCTCTAGAAGTGTTGACAGAGTCACGATTTACTCAAGCTTACTGTGAGTTGCTCATAAAGTCATATTTAACGTATGGCTGGTATGCTGAGATGTGTTGGTGCAGCCAAATTAAAAGCAGCAGAGCCTTTCTAAGAAATGCTGGTATTATTCTATGGAAAACATAAATCAGAGAATAGAATAAACAATATGTAAGTCCTTGTGCCATTATGCATTTCTGGAATAGATTTCACAAAGGATGTCTACTATGCGTATGTCACCATGAGCCCATAATCCCACCCAGCCTTGCCCCAGAGACTCCACCTTTCTTTCAAACCTCTATTGCCTACTTACAGCCCCCTTATCGCCCCAAATTCTTCAATATTGAGACCTCAGAATATTTGATTTTCTTTCCTTTTTCAGCAGTGAGTGTTGTCCATGCTGTAGTGGATTTGTGCTGGTACCAAAAGTAAGCTCAATTGTAGTGGGGTTCGAACGGCACCCACCTGACAGCGAAAAACCCAAAGGCAAACAGCTTAACTCCATCCCACCCGATACTGCTCCCACCAGATGATGGGTTAAATACCTCTTGCCATTTCTGTCACAGCAAGCTCTCTAGAAGGCGAGTTCTTTTTGGGATGGTCCTGCCTCACACCTCTTTTCACCTCTCTCAGACCCTACAGCCTCCCTCCTGGCCCCGAGATTCCTTCTAATTACCACCCCCTTCCCCCACACACTTTCATGTTGCTAGGCCTGCTACCACCGACTGCACCATCACTTCTTTGTTGTTGGTGCCCTTTCATCATATATGACACTCCAATGTTCCACACAGCAGAGTGTTCCTGCGGCCCCACCTTATGCCAGCATGAAGACTCTCACGTGCAGACTGACATTGGCTCCATCCATTTTGCCCTAGTGTGATGGCACAGTAAAAAGCAACCTATCGACAAGAGAGAACACAGGGGCCATTACTGAAGGTCAAATTACTCCAGGAATCGTAGAGAGATGTCATTAGCACATGGAGCACATTAGTGACCTTCTCTCAGCCAATCAAAATGTTCAGAGAGCAGTCAATAACTACTGGTATTGACTTAATTTTGAACATTCTGTCTTCAAAAGCAAAGAGGGAAACACCAATGGAATTTCCAGGCAAGATTTTTTTTCAACAAGACACTTCCTGTCTGGGAGGAGCTTTTTTGTGACAGCATCCTATTAACACAACAGTGTGAAAGCTAAAACAGGGAAACATGCTTTCACTTTCTTATAGAGAAATCTTTTAATTTGACCAGGTACCTAATGATGCTCATGTTAAACCTGCTCTTATGAACACAACCTTATTTAAATATGACAAAATAAAAACACATTTAACTCATTTGATCTATTTACTTTTCTCACTATTTAAGTAGCATTTTTACTTCACCACAACATTCGAAAAACGTCATTGTAATTACTTCCATGCGCTAATAGCCTTGGAGACCTCGGGAGGGGACTTTATCGCTTGTGATAATAACCCTTCTCCAATTTACAGCCCATACCTCGGTGGAAGGTCATTATCTCGTGATAATGACCCCTCTGGAGGTCTATGAGGCTATGTTATGGGGACGGAAATTATTTGCATAGGATCAGCAGCTCTTAGGGAACACATTTGTTTTTTTTGTTGTTGTTAAAATAATATCATTTTAAGTGGGTGCAGACTGGAGAATTGTGACATGGTTCTGCTGGTAACACTGTGGCCATGAAGTCACTTCAACATATACTGAACCTAAAGCAAGAAATGACAACCCCCCTGCCCCCGTCTATTCACTCGCTTACTCTCCCAGTGCTGGCCCCAATGGGGCTGCAACACTTCTCTTGCTTTCCCACCATCATTTTAATAATTGCCCAGTAAGCAGGAAAGACACACCCGCAGCTGAATCCATTTAAAAGAGACTGCTTGGAAATGTTTAATGCGATTTTAAGTTGTGATCTGTGCAGATGCTCCCACGAGTCTCATTTGAGTGAACCGGGTATGCAGACTCGAATTCCTTCCCAAAAGTAACTACTCACATATGGACAAACCCAATTTTACACGTGGAAATAAAGTCTTTCCCTGGCAAATTATCAATCGTTTACTTAACTTAATGCTTCAAAGCTAATTTTTTAAAAAAAGACGGTGTGTGCGGTAGCAGCAATCTAAGGCTCGGTGGGCTGGCACAGTTCGCATGACATCTGTATTATTATGCTTTTTTCTTATTTATGTATGTAACTTATTTAATTATGTATTCGTGTATTGTATACCTGTAGATTTCTCACTGACAGATCACCAGGGGCAGTGTAGTGGGAGGTTTGTGATTGTTGAACATCTTTGAATGGTACCTTTTTTTGGTCTGAGATACGCACTTGTAAATGAGTACTGTCTTATATAATAACCCTGGCATGGGCTTCGGCTTGGAACTAAAGCAGCAACGAAGAAGTGACCTTTTTTTCAGGAAACAATTCCATATCCACAACTGTGACGTGCCAGAATCTTGGTCAATGGGTTGTGCTTGTGAATAATCGGAGGCCATGTTGCAGTGGTTTTATTTTCCACTCTTAGGGCCTGATTCAGGGAATTCTTTGCACTGCCAGCAAACACCCTGATTCACGGAGCGGTGCAAAATGTATTTTACACTGCAAAATGACACTTTGCACCGCTCTGTGAATCAGGGTGTTTGCTGGCAGTGCAAAGTCACTTTGCACGAGTGCAAAGTGACTTTGCACTGACTGTGCTAAAAATACCATGAATCAATCAGGCCTTAATCAGCAGGAAAAGAGTTTTGCTTTTCCTCGTGCAGAAAAAATGCATAAAACGAACGCATTCCAGGAGGCATATCTGGGCAGCCGAGTTGCATATCTGCCCAGTGTCCATATTAATGCAGAGAGACACTTGGGCCCTTTTTCTGACTGACTGGGGTTCACTTTGTGAGGAAGCAATGCATTTCACAGTTTCTGCTGGTTTCCATGCCAGCAGGGCAACAGATGCGCAGCACAATGGCGGAGGGCGAGTGTCTTTCTGATCCTGCAACAGGTGCTGCATTAAGCGTGGCAGTGGCCTTGCTCGAGCACACTTGGGAAAGACCCCAGCACAGAGCCCCCATCTCAGCCTCTGGGCATCCAGCTGTGCAGCCGTATAATCCCCCGGAGCAGCTGAAGACGTGCAGACACTGATACCTTGACACGTCTTTTCCTACGGCTTGTGGCATTCTTCATCCACAACAGGAACTGCCTCCCACCCACACACACATACACACACCAGCTGCCGTGCTAGTTTATTAGGGCCTGCAAAGACAAGCCACATATAAGTCCAGAAGGTGCCATGTGACAACAGTAGTTGTAGCTGGTATACCATGAGCTGAATGGGTCCCTGGGAAGGACCTGGGGAGGAAAGGGGCGGGCACGGTGGCAAGTCTGTAAAGCGCAAACGTTTGGCAGGGACGTGCTTTGCTTACACAGCACATGTGTAGGGCTCGCTGCTGAAAACATACCGAGGGAGTTATGTTGTGAAAAGTGCCATTGTCATGAAGGCTACCACCAACATTAGCACCTGCATGCTATTCGCTATTTTAAACATTCACAAAACAAGAATTTGGAATAGTAAAAACGGCCGAAATTGCCTTTCATTTTACTCTCCGGATTGTAAAAAAAAATGAAATTTTCGCCTGAAAATTAACTTTTGCAGGTGACATCTACAATGGAATCCATTCCGATTACACTGCAATGAAAATACATGCTGCCGTTAAACCATGTCCTCTTTGAAATCGGAAAATGAAAGTGTGGAGTGTGTTTTCTGTTCACTGCTGTACTCTGCTTTTTTATATGGAAAGGAATACAATTAAGCAATAAGCTGGGGTAGGGGGGGCATTTCTGCTTCAGGTAAAGTCCTGTGGTCCATAGTTATAGGCCAGAGAGAAGCGAGGGCTTCAATGCAAGGCATTACCTGAAGCGGTAACCCCCCACCCCTTAGTGAGGTGCTTATTGCTATCAGTACCCCGGCCTTCTGGAAAGGGGTACTAATAGAATCTTTTTGGAAGTTGTGATACGCTGTCAGCGTTTTACAAATGAAAAAAAAAAAAAATAAAGATGGCCGCCATGGAACTCCCAGATCGGGAGCAGACGTGTTGGGAACACTAATGTTCCAGGTGCAGGACCAGAAAGGAGAAGGAAAGTGAGTGGGAGAGGTAGGGAAAGAAATCTGTGGCAAAGTGGGGTGGATGATGCAGGGCTGACACTTAGCTTGGCCCCCGGCAAGGGAGATGGCGGCCTCCAGCCATGAGGAGGCTCATAGCAGCAGGATTACTGTATGGTAAGGCCCCCCCTCTGAGCCTCCCAATTGCCTGGAAGGACAAACCCACACCCCCGCTGGGTACTCATTTAAAAATAATGTAGAGTTTTTAAAGAATGCAGCCATGTTCCTGCTTGAGTTGTCTGTTAAACACAAAATTATTATTTATTAATAGGATAATAATAATAATAATAATAATAATAATAATAATAATAATAATAATAATAATAATAATAACAAAAGACGAAAAGTGTAATATCTTGTTCAAAAGAAGACATGAAGGGGCCACCTCGAGAGTGCAGATAAGGTGCCCCTTGGAGGAAGAAAGGCCATAGAAGTTAGTCTGATCAGAGAACGGCTGTGAGGTGTGCCGTGGCAGTCATACAACTTGTGAGGGTCCCCAGTTCACCCTGAGAAATGTACGTATGAGTGGAATTAATATAGCACAAACCTAGCAGGGAAGCAGCGGAACACTAAATATAAGGTTTGCAAGAGTCAGGAATGAGAGTGGTTGATGGGAATAACTAGCAGTGCCACTCTGGCAGAAACGGGACGAGTACCATGACAACATTAGCACACAACAATTACACCAGAAGTGAGGTGTTTATGGTAGGAGAGGGAAGTGGAGTAAGTCAGGATACTGAGGAACCCAAGAAAAGCGAGTGGAAACTGGAAGGAGGAAAGCACGTCGTGGCACTAAACACTACGAACAGAAATGTGGGAACAGATGCTGACTTCTCGTGGAGCAAATCTGACTGAAGGACAAAGGGTGGAAAATGAAGCCCATATCGCAACCCTGGAAGACTTCACGAGACAGTGGGGCCAATTGTCAGGAGTCTATTGAGGTAAGTGAAGCTGCTTCAAGACATGTTTGGTGACATGGTGTTCAGGAAATGAAGAACAGAAGGTACAACATGTACAAATCTAGGGTCCCGGAGGGTGAGAAAGGTCATGCACCCTAGACTGGGCAAAGTGCAAGAAAGAATAAGGGCATACTGGCAGCAGTGGAGGTATAGTAATGTTCCTTCACCTCCCAGAAAAGGATGACGGCTTTCATAATAGTGCAAAACTACGCAACTCCTATTTGTCAGCGAAGTAAACAATCAAAAGGGGCATTGGATGCTAGTATAGGCTATGATGGAAGGGGGAGGAGGGAGGCTGATGTATCGCTCCAGCCTATTGTGCCATTGATAAGGACCCTGAGATGGAGGAGATCTCTCAGAGCATATTACAATGATGTTGTGGATCCAGTTCAGAACAAATCCAATCCTACAAAATGCAGAGTTTCAAAAAATGGGGAGGAAATGATAAACTTAATGGAAGTTCTCGTGTTAACAGGTAAGTGGCCGTTATGTCACGTTGAAAGGGGCAACACTTTGGCAGAGTATTCGATGACAAAAGTAATAATATGGTAGTAATCTTTACAGAGCAAATTCTAATGTATCACTTCAAAAAGAGGAACACTTATTATTAGCATTGGGAAAGGAATGTTAACCCTGTGAGTGCCTTTAGGACATATCTATGTGTATATATTGACGCAATGATAAATTGGGTTGGTTCTTTTTCCTTTGGGGATTATTTAGGGTAAAGAATTCTAATGCGTTTGCCCCCTTCCCCAAAGTCATGGATGTTTTTTTTGCCAGCCACAGGATTGCCACAGACGATCGAGATTTCAAAGCAAAAAACTGTCTTCTATGAGAAACATCATCCAAGCATAAAAGCTCAAAACAAAAAGAACAGAAATAAATCTCAATGGGAGAGGCACAATATACTTTTAAAAAGCCCACTTACTGTGACTGTATTCAAGAAGCATAAGAATTTGCAGTTACAAAACATATTTCTCAAACTCAATGCACTTCAGGAATGGTAGCACTTGCCGCAAAACTCCAACTGAAATGGTGGGATTAGCATGGAGGCCCTTCCTGTGCCAGCAAACACTGCAATGACTTTGATGATACAGACCCCCAGCCTCATGCTTATATTTATATGTGAGGCATGAGATGGTCTTATCCAATAAATATCCTAAAGGTGAGTGTTATCTTATGTTATTTGGCTTTAATACTGCACAAGTAACCACCGTAGTGGCCTTCAAATGCCGAGTCCTTGTCTGTCAGTGAGAAAATGGTGACCTTGCCCTGGGTTTTAAACCAGACCTTAGTCTGTGGGAGGAGAGGAAAAGGGTTAAGTGTAAGGAGGAGAGGATACGTTTTGGGAGAGTAGGTGAACAAATGGCACAAAGTTTGGTAAAAGACATTGGGCCTCATTACGAGGTTGAGGTAGCCTTGCCGGTAAAACTTGCATCCGGGTCCGGCACTCGCGAATGGGCAATTACCGGGCTATTATACCCAGCCAGACCCGGTAATTGCCCTTTCGTGGGTGCCGGGCACGGTACATCCCCATTCCCATTTGAGCCCCGTTGTTGCCTTACGGCCATACTTGTAATCAAGCTCATTGGGCCTCATTACGAGGTTGCCAGTCCATTAACAATGGTACCGGCAAGCATACTGGTACCATTGTTACTGTACCGGCAAACTCTGAGTTGTGTCGTGGGTCCATTTCATTCTGCCAGGTCTGCCCTGGCAGAATTAATGGCACCCGCGAGCACAGCATGCCTGTAGCACCGGCACCGTTATGAACGGTGCCGGTGCTACAGGCATCCCCATTCCCATTACAGCCCTAAGGGGCACCCACCCCGGCACCTGCAAAAGAGCAATTACCGGGTCCGGCGGGGTCAGAATACCCCAGTAATTGCCCATTTGCGGGTGCCAGATTTTCATGCCGGTATGGAGGTAGCCTTGCCGCTCTCTCCGGCAAGGCTACCTTCAACCTCGTAATGAAGCCCATTAAGTTAAAATAACAGAAAGTAGAATGAAAGTGTGAGCAGGGATGCATGTAAGAGATATGCAGCTGTTTGTTAGGAAGGACAGGGCAAATCAGGGGTATGAGAGAGAGTAACAATAAGGGCAACCTCCTCTCTAGGGGGTTCATGATATCTGAAAAGGTGATGAGGAGATGTATGGTTATGCATAAGGGATGGCCTTGGGATGTGCTTAAGAGAGTTCCAGATAGCTTTTGTGGTGGCTATTTATACCAAACGGCAATGATAAAACTCTCCCCTTATAAGAGTACTTGTAGGCTGGAAAAGGAAAGTCGAATTGACAGAAGTGTCTGCGAGCCAAGAGTTGAGTGTGATGCCTTCCATTTAAGTTTTACAAATTCAAAACAAACCTAGCTTTTTGGTCTTCCAGATATGAACATACATACAGTGCAAGGTCTGCTTATTCGTTTCTGCAACGTTTTCAAAACTTGTACATAAGACAAAAATGGGAACCTATCCACTAGATGTTTTATCCCACTGAAATCCGAAGAATTATTGCACATCCAACAAAGATTAGCAGTCCAGGCAAAAGATCCTGCCGTTGCGTCTTGAGACACATTGTGTATAGGCGCATTATACGTACCCAATAAATACATAGAATAAATAAATATAACACGCAACACGCTTCCTTTATTCTCATGATAAAACCATGGCCACTTTCAAATGCCCTGTCAGGAATGCCAGATGTGTGTACAGCTATAGAGCAACTCATGTCCATCAGTGAAACTGCAGTCCTCCTCCCTTAAAATCCTCCCTTTTTTCAGTTCACAGGGGTCTTCACTATCACTCAAGGTGGCTAAGAAATACTTCTGAAGAAAATCGTCCTCCTCCAAGAGTTTGTTTGGCTAATTGTGTGCATTAAATCTGATTTCACTTGTGCCATGTTAATAGCAAAGTGTCAGGGAACTGTTCATCTAAATTACAGTGATTTATTTTCTTGCCACCTCAGTTTCACGTGTCATGGAATATGGCCAACGTAGATTTTTCAACATAGATGTTTGCTGATGTACAATCACACCTTCATGGTTACAAGCGGCAATTTCATGTGATTTAATCAGTTTGACATTCATCGGACAGTTTATGGTGCTCATAGTTGCTATGATCTTTGCAGGTGAGATGTATTGGTGAGTAGGTGATGGGACACTCTAATCTGCTATGTTATAAGTATCCATTGGATGCTTTCAACATTCTTTTCAACCCCCTCCTCACCAGATAGATAATAATAATAATAATAATAATAATAATAATAATAATAATAATAATAATAATAAGTTATTTATATAACGGTTTTATCCCCAAAACATCTCCCATCTCCACCTAACAGTGGGCCTCATTACGAGGCTGGCGGTAGCCGTGCCTGTAATACATGGACGGCTGCCGCCGGTATTTTATTTTTTCCGGCGGCCAGAAATCGGCAATTACCAGGTCATTACGGCCTTGCCGGACCCGGTATTTGCCCATTCCTGGGCGCCAGGAAGAATTCTTCCCCATTCCCATTTGAGCTTCATAAGGCTCAATGTGAATGGGGAAGTGTGATGCACCGGTAGCGTAATGAACGGTGCCGGTCCATCCGACATGCTGTGCTCCCGGGTGCCGTTCTGCCCGCCAGGTACGACCAGGCGGACAGAAAGGCACCCGCAAGCACAACTCGTAGTTTGCCAGACCGGGAACTAAGGTAACGCAAGCTTACCGGTACCGTAGTTCCCGGTCCGGCAAACTTATAAGAAGGCCCAGTGTTTTGTCTACCTCCTGATATGTGTCTATCTCCTGGGCAAACGCTGAAGGAGTTCCAGATTTCAAGGCATGGTCTAGCAAATCTTGTTTTTATTGATGGAATCCAGGCCTATCCTTTAAGGCATAGCTGCTTCCGATTGGGTGTTGAGCCCTAGAGGCATGCAAGGAATTTAATTGTGGCCTTCAAAGTACAGTTGGGCATTTGTCTTCTTATTCACCATGTCCTGGGACCGTGCACCCTGCAGGACATGTCAAATGTGAAAGTGGATTACGTAAGTGCAAGCTTGAACTTTCAACCCTCGAGTGCATGTCGCCAGGAGCAAAACCTGAGATGGTATGACTCTAGGGATATTCCCCAGGAAAGGGCGAAATGAGGCCTGTTTTGGGGCTTTTAGTCCTTCTGTCCTGGCAATTTTGGGCTGCTACTATATTTGGTATGAACAATGTAGTTGGAAAATGTGGAGAGTCTCTTTCTCCCTGACACAAAAGGCACATGTGCCATAGAACCAGGCTCATCGACGTGCCTCAGGCACCGGCACACATGTCACGAAGAGAGTGTCAGGATTCCTTTACCATCAGTAAGAATCTTGGAGGGATGAGGCTTTCATATCATGTTCTATAGCTTATTGTCCTCGTCATCTGATGATCAACAGTCAGAGGCAGCCAAGGCAGCTGAGATGGGAAGGTGGTTTATCTTGAAAGATATGGTGGACAATGTGATTAAACATCTAAGGGAGCACAAAGTATGACCAGGAGGGGATGCTTTCCACGGCTGTCCGTGTGGATCTCATGGTCCTTGATACCGCGGGTCATGCAGTGGTATAACCAGAAGATTCAAATTCATGCCATGGACCGTAATGCACATAGCTTCAGTGCTCCACAGGCTCCATGGTGATCTTGCACTCAGGGCCAATGACACATACATTGCAAATTCAGTTTTCTGTCACCTTTTGCAGATCTTGAGGAAGAAGGAATTCAATTCCGCCAGTTAAGATGATGCAACTGAAGGTAGTGTGGGTTCTGCACTGGGCCATTGACAAAACCAGAGTTACAATTGTATCCTTGGGTCCATCCGTCTTGGACAGACCCCATCTCTAGTTAAAGGGCTCCAAGCACGCCGTCACATATACCTTCCTTTTCTGATCATAATTTGATTGGTTACCAATAGGATGTTGCCATGAAGAGGGCTGCTGAGGAATCCAACGTGCCATGCCTTTCAGTCCAAGCCTACCTCTATACATTTGCATGTTTTACAGATGTTCCATTGTGTAGGAAAGTGCAGATCTGGCTGAACAAGTTATTTAATTAATTATTTAGTTATTACATTTGTATAGCGCATAAACAGCCCTTGGGCATCGAGGCGCTGTTACTTGCAGGGAGCTTAGTTACAGTGGAGGTACATGTGGGTTATATATTTACAAGTTGTACATTAATACATATGAGCACAGGTTAATGATGCAGATGCGTCCTTCATTGAAGCATGTCCGACTGTTCCATGGATGGGATTTTGGCCAGTCAATTGGAAGGACACCGCACTTCCTTGGCAGACGTGTTTGATGTGACAAGGACATGGGTCATGGATATCACTAAAGTAGCTGGACACTGCTATGCTATGTTATTTCCCCCTGCTTTATATTCTATTGACGGTTTAGACCTTACATCAGATCAAGAAGTACATGTTAGCCAGAGGTACCCATAAAATGAGGGTTCTCATTCAACTTCGCTTAGGTGTTAAAACGGATAGGAGATTACTGACTGCTTTGGACCTGAAATGGGTGAAGCAATATATTTGACAATGTAGACCTTTCCAAAAAAGAATACATTTATTATGCAAGTGAGAAGAACTGTTTGCACCCTGGATATGTGTTATTACTATTATCACATTCCAATCTGGCTGCCCATCAGTTCTTTCTTCATTTCCCAGCACTGGTTTCAAATGCAAGATGCTGGACTCTGGTGGTTTAGGAACGGTCGTGGCTCTGTCAGCAGGTGTTACACTGAGGCATCGGGTCTTTTTGCTGCAGCACAAGGAAGTGCGTGGTTGGGAAGCAGACGCTCTCTGGATATGTCTGGCATCATAAGGTGCCAGAGTTTCAGGGCCTTTCTTGCTCTTCTTACCCAGAGTCACGCAGCGTGGAACCTTTGGTTGTCGGACAGAGCCAGTGAATGGAGTGTGTGGGCACCATGAACATTTTCCATGCCAACGTGGGGCTGCCAGTCATTCGGCACCATAAATAGTTGGAGTTTAGAATGTCTGAATGTTTTGAGGGAGACCTATTGATTTATGTAAAAGAAGATCCACTTCGTGCAACAACAAAAAAAGATTTTTCCTGGTCGATTCAATACGAAATCAAAAAGAAATGTGGGGGCTTAGAATGATAGACCAAAAATGTATTGAAGAAAAAGAGATTGGGCGCTCTACCGTGCTGCATTTTGAAATCCCCAAATCGGCACAGATGTTGCAGTTTTATGAAATTGCACTTCAACGTATACCCCAAGGTATGGGACCGAATACAGGCGTGGAAAGATCAGGATTATGTCGGCTATGTGATGCTGGTGAAATTGAATCACTTACATATCTGCTCTTACACTGTCTGTGTTTAGCACAGCTAAGGGACATGCATTTCAACAGCTTTACATGGGGCTTGGATGGAAGGTCAGGTGATGTATTGTGGGTAAGGAAACTGGGCCTCAGTACATGTTTGGTGGTAAATCCGCTGAAATACCACCAACCGGATTTACCATTACCACCACTTGGTCCTGGCGGAATTACTGCTGTATTACAAGTACTGGTAGGTGGTGTTAGGCCCCATTTATTGGAGTCCATAGGACACCAAGGTGATTTTGGCAGAATTACCGCCGGTGGTAACTCTGCCGATTTAGCCTTTTTTTGGCAGAAAGACAGAGGAATTACCTTGTGTATTCTGTTGGAGGTTTTTGCTCCACCTTACCTCCAAACTCATAGTTCCATGATGCGGTAATGTTGTTGGCCACACCGCCAAACTCGTAATGAAGCCCGCCAGGCATTCCATTAGCTGCTACTCAATTTATATGTATGCAATTTTTAAAGACAATTAATTGAATATTAAGGAACTGTGTAAGATATAGCTGCATTTTATAGGGCAAACCAGTCTTATATAGCCACTGTTTTCTTTTTCGTTTAGTCTTCTAGCCTATCTTTAGGTACAAAACAAACGCAATTTATAAATAATGTTTCCATCTTTTCGTCTCTTTCATAACAGTGTTTTATAACAGTGTCTGTACAGTGTCCGTACTCTCAGTGGTTTGTGCATGAACCACAATGGTATTTGCACATTTCCAGTTCTGGTGGAAGAGGCGCACCTCCCGTCACTGCATTGTTATCGATGTAACACTGCTACCCTCGTTTCTATTTCCTATTCTAAGTGGGTCATCCGGGTCTGTTTCCCTTTGTCTGTACTTTTATCACATGCACTGTATTTCTGTCTTGGACTCCTGCTGGAGTTATTCTTTCAGCTGTTCTTGCATTTCCACGTTGACACTATGTGTTAATCTTGTCGTCTAGAAGAGTGTAAAAGGTGGGCCCAGGAATGAGTTACTGCCACTTACACTGCAGCAGAAGATGGACACTGCAGCCCTGTCTCTTCCAGCCCTTGTCATTGGGTATAAAAGCAAGCTATCCTTTCCTACCTATAACTAGACAACGGACAAATCCAGGTATCCTCCATCCAGAAAGCAGAACAGAGTATGTGAATGGTGATCCACACCCTTCAAGACTATGGTCTGCTCCTGTACCCAGAAAACACTTCACAGAAATGTTCATGACAAACCAGGACGTTGTCATCCTCCTGAAAGGCACCCTCATGAGTATACAACAAACCTATTGTAACTATACACGTGTCAGCACGTTTGTTTGCTGTGATCACGGAGGTGCATGGCGTCACACACATTTCTCATTTCTTCACCGTCAGCTGGTAGGTCCATTCATTATGACACAGATCCTTTCCAATATCCTCTGGGGAACTAATACCAGAAACCTGTCACGCCAAGAATCCTCTGCTGCAGTGTGCGAGTTCAGTTCATCTGGTAAAGGAGGATTCCCTTTCTTCCACTTCCCTCCAGTGGGAACCGACACCTGCAGCTGAGTCTGGGGCAAAAATGCTATATCCCGAAGCTCCAAGCCGATGAATGTGGTTGGATTTCGGGGGCTCTTCCAATTGAAAGGAACATGTGATGATTTTCAGATAATTTTCTATTTTGCCTTGTCTCTAAATGATCAGGTGACAAAGTTTCAAACTGACAGCCAGGTGGCCATGAAATACATATATTAGGAGGGGATGGAATAGGGGGGTTAAAGTCGCTTTCATGATCAGCAAATAACATTGCTTGCATACTCGTGATGCCTGTGTGATTGCATGGGTTTGTTTGTCCACTGTCTCCCCTCAAAGTCAGGAAGGGCAGAACATCTGCTATAATGATGGTTCCTTGTTTACAGAAGCTAATAGAATCTACTAGTGGCAGGTGATGGGGGGAGGGGTGCAATGAATCTTGGCATTCTTCCTCTTGGAGACCCACTCCTCAGGAAAGAGAAGTTTAGTCACCATCAACTCGGAGTCTGAAAAACTAATGGCAGGGTTTGTTATAGGATATGGCAATGGTAGTATGACAGTCCTATATGCCATATTCGTTCCAGTCTTAACTGGGACACTAGGTCACTTTCTCGGGCCAGCGTAGGAGGAAACCATTGTAACCTACCTGTGCAGTGTCATCATTTTCAAACTTTTACTTTCTTTCTGAGTTTTTTTGATGGGACAGGCTTTGGCCTGACCTTTGGTGCAGCCGGCTTCGAGCCAAAGATTGTCTAGGATTTAGGTGTATTATATAATGCTCTTCCATATTTTAAATAGAGTCACCCTACTGTCAAGATGATTTCCCCCACCCCACCAGAATCTTTCATAATTCCTTTGAGCAATCCAATTTCCTCTGTTAGAGGTGTCTTTCTGTGTTTAGTCATAAGGAGTTTAGGTCCTGTTAGTAAGGACCTCTGCTCATAAATTGGGAAATGGAGGGGAGTTTCCAGGCAGTTTGGCCCTCCCTTGTGGTTGCTACTTTATGAAAAAAGTAATTTAAATTATTTCATTTTATTTCAACCCGGAGATCATCCACACCTTGTTTCTCCTGCCTCAACATCAACAGAAGAGGAATTTGCTAGAACAATGCAGATCTGGTGTGCTCTAGCTAGATATAACTGCAGTTTTCTGAAGATCAGATCTGAATGTGTGATCCGCGTGCCAGACAAGCATGGTGTACGTCCATCAGTGGTGAACCCGGGAAAGTACTGGGTGAGTTTGCAGATTGTGAAGTCATATGTTCAGTCTCACTTTCCCCTTCCCACTTTGGTCAGGGGGATGTCAAATCATCGGGTATGTTGTGTCCCTATTCCAGATGTGTGTAGAACATCATTCTATATGTGACTCTTTATATATGTTAATTTAACAGTTTAGGTCGAAGGGTAAAGAATATGATACTCTGCTATTTCTGTTGGGATGTATTTCTTTATTCAAACCTCGAGGTTCACATTTTCACTGGTCATTATAGCATGTTTGGGAAGTGTTTTGTCCGTTTTTTTCATTTTCATTGTTGTGTGGAGCTCGACATATGCTGCATTGTTTTTGAATAACCTTACTTTTTATTTTTTTTTATTTAAGCTTTTAGTATATAAAATATAAACTTTTTTGCTCATTCTTTGCTTATTCTTTATATATCCTTTCTCTTTCCTCCATAAGCCAAGCAAGAGGTTCTCCTTCTTATTCCATTCCTTCACTATTTAGTTTTAGGGATGTCCTGTACATGAGGTTGCTTGGCTATGGGTCGATGTCATGTCTGTTGTTGCATCATCAGTCACTGCTTTGAGTTTTTTCAGCATCATTTCTAGAAAATTTCCCAAGGCCCTGATTGTTCTTTGGTTAGGATCTTCTTTTAGGGCTTTCCACTATAATTCAGAATTCAGGCCACAAGATATAGATAGAATTTTGCTCAGAATGTTTGCTCTTTCAGCTTCTTATTTTCCACAAAACATTAGAAGATGTCGTAATGTTTCTTCTTGTTGGTGGCACAGTCGACAGACATTGTCCTTTGTCAAGCCGCATTTCTTCAAATTTTGCTTTGTTCTCAAGATGTTTAATTTAAAGCGCAGGATTAGATCTCTGTTTTTAGAATTGGCACTTTTCTCTAGATATTTAGGCAAAGTTTTGGGATTATTCGTTAGTGTTTTTGTTAATGAATGAGCGTGTGAGGTTACACGTGTAGCTTCTGATTGCGACCAGTCGATCGACATAAGCAACGTTTTGACCCGCTGTGGATGAACTCGTAACCTTACTAAGTGATGAAGTTGATGAGAAGGAAAGGCACATCCCACTCATTGCAGTGTCTGCCATAGGATGTGTACTTCCTCACTGTGTTGAATCTGATGTGGACGAGTGAACCTGGAATATTGAAGATTGTGTATATTATCAGACTGTTCCTGTTGCATAGGTTTCAATCATCGTGGGTCCTATAAAGAAAACTGCTTAAATTAGCAGAGGTATCTTACATATTTCCAGATACTTTATTGACTTTATTTTTAATCTCTAGATCACCTGTAAGTCTTTTGATTTTTTAAACGGTGATCCAATATTGTTTTTCAAGCAGGTATTAAATCATTAACATTTTCAGAAAACATCTGCACACATCTGTGTCATTTAATCAAATGTAAAACAAGTAAAAATAAAAATAAAACTAGTTCTTGATGAAAGAAGAGTTTTTTTTAAATACTTTTTGTAACCAAACAGTTCATGACAGGAATAGTAAACCAGTATGTACTTCAAGTCTACCCTGTCAATGAGAGTTTGTGGTACCATCACACAGAAATCCATTGTTGGCAGAATTCCTCCAGTCCAGGACTCCATGGGACCTCCTTCGGGGTCGTCATCTGCACAGCTTTTGGGGTTTTCATCTTCACCCCCTTCTTAAGTCCAGTGGGCTTTCCAGGGGACTCCAATCCATGAGTACCCTCCAGGGGTCCAGCACTCCAATGCTGACAAGGAAAACAATTATTTTTCTAATTTAAAATGAAAATAAATAATAAACCTTCCATTTCCTTTTTCCACTGGAGCATCTGAAATCAAATTTTATTATGTACACAAATACACATTATAGAAACACATGCCATGCAACCAAGACATTCTTTCAATAAACACTCAATTAATTACCCCATGGTATTTCCAGATAAAAGCCCCTTTGTACCTTTGTGCACCAGCACTATTTACACTTACTCATTTGCTAGGGCAACCCACATATCATATATATATATATATATATATTTGTTACTCTCAATTAGCTTCAACTTGCTCAAGCCTCTTCATTTCATGTTTCGGGGTGGAAAGGTTTGATTTGATTAACATCAACAAGCTGTTCCACTGTCAGTTCACCCTCCTTTTTAGCAATTCTTTAGACCACAGGTGAAACCTTATATGTAATTTTATATGGCCCTTGCCATGCTACAAGTTATTTAAAGTTTTTGTGTTTCCGCTTCCCGAAATTAAATTTAAATACCTGATCTCCTATTTCATATTCTTTCACATATGCCTTCCTATCATAATATGTTTTTGAACCATCAGCTCCCTTTTCCAAATTCCACTGCACAAATGCAAACGCATTTTGTAAGTACTTCATCAACTGTTCCACATATTCATGAATTGTGGACGCATTTACAAGTACTTGCTCATTCGTTTTGTAAAGTAAGTGTTGTGGCAAAACCATTTTTCTTCCCGTCAATACTTCATGGGGTCTTAGATTTGTTGATTTAGCTGGCGTCAACCTGATAGTCATTAATACCAATGGAAGCCGTAAATCCCCACTAGAACCTGCTTCAACTACAATTTTTTTTAACATGTGCTATTGATCTATTACACGTTACACCCCCCACGCCCTTGATGAGCAGGGCGGGTAAGAAATGTGTAGTTTTCTCTTGGCACCCAACATTTGCCATATTTTTGTTATTAATGCACTAGTGGAATGACGTCCACGGTCTGACTCTATTCTTTGAGGTAAACCAAATCTTGAAAAAATATGATTTGCCAGTAAAGTGGCTGCCGTTTGCACACTGCAATCCGGGGCTGGAATGCATTCCATCCATTTGGGCATTAGGCAAGTCACTGTTAGCATGTACCTATTTTCTCCTGCTGATCATTTTACTGGCCTGACATAGTCGATTTGCAAATCAGACCATGGGAGGGTCAAACCCCTTTTCATTAATGGTACTCTATGAGTAGGAGATGCAGTTTGAAACTGTGCACATACTATAACATCCTCTGGTGTAGAGCTCAACATCTTGAGACATGTGTGGCCGATAAACATAATCTTTCAGAATTTCCAAAGTTTTTGTGAACCTCTGTGTCCTGCAGTTATGGCATCATGGGCATGATGTAACATCAATCCCCAAAATGCAAGGGCACTACTCATTGTATTTGGCCTGTCACAGATTCTCTAATCATCCGTCCGTCTTGTAATCTAATTTTCTTTTTGTTTTTTTAGTAACACCCCCAACTCCTCCTTCCCTTTGCAGTCCTCTTCAGTCAGAGGATTTTGTTCTGCATCTAACAAATGGTTTTAAGATAGGCCTAAAACCAGGTCTTCCTTCTGCGCTGGAGAATCAAAACTCCATTGTGCCAAGGGCTGCTCCACTGCTTTTGGAATTTTGGAGTGCGTTATTGCATCTGCCTGTATTTCCCCAGCAGGTGTTCAATAGGAAATAACTCCCCCATTACTGCTCCAATTTTGGCCAACTGATCTGCCTTTTGATTCCCTTCTTTGTCCTCACCTGGAGGTTTTAAAAAGACCACACATTTTCCTCCAATGTATTATCAAATTATGTTCTAAATTGTTTTCTGACACAAGTTTGTCTATAGCTTGAATCATCTTGCCATGTTTAAGTGTTTTTTTGTTATAGGTGAGCATGCCTTTTACCTTCCACCCAGGTAAATATTCTATAAATCTATTCCATGCATAATCAGAATCAGTTACTAGAACTATCTCTTTGAGTTTGTTTTCTACTGCTGTAGAGATTGCTTTGTAAATAGCGGTCAATTCTGCCACGGGACTACTTCTAGTACCTATCCTCATGCTTACCCTTCAAATGCTGTCACATTTAAACCAGATATTTCCTATTCCTGCTACAAGCTCTCTTTTCTGCATTATTTTCTACATGGTATTTACATCCATCTACATACACAGTTGGTAAATCCTTACATATTTCTTCATTGAATGCTTCGTGTGGGGATTGCTCAAATTCATTCAAACTTGATTATAACTCTGTATTTTCCAGTGCACACATGGTTGCACAATCGTGCAAGTCTGCTAGCCCCTGGGCAACCGACTCTTTTTATTTTGTCCATATTTCACTTCAACTGGAAACACCTGATGTGCTAATGTCCAGGAAGTAATTCTTGACTGGGCCAAATTGCCTGATCTGATCCTTATACTTTGCAGAAACTGTAGAGGCTGTTGATTTGTTTCAATAATTACGCTCTCCCCTTGAATAATGGGGTGGAAATGTTCTAACGTCCAGACAGTGGCCAGGAGTGCCTTTTCGCCTTCACTGAACTTAGCCTCTACCTGTGATAATATTTTGCTAGCATATGCAATAGTTTTGTTATTCACATCATGTTTTTGATATAACACAGCTGACATGCATTGATCAGTAAATTCTACTCCTACAAAGAAATCCTGGTTCTTTATTGATAATGCCAGACATGGCGCCTTCATGAGAAACTATTTTAACCTGGCCACTGCCTCACTTTGTTCCTTTTCCCATTTTCAGGGTACACCCATGCTTCAGTACACTCCTTAAAGGGTGTGTAGTTTATGCATAATTCACAATAAATTTCCTGTTGTAGCCTGTCATCCCTAACAAACTCTTTAAGCCTTTCAGATTAGTGGGTTCTTTTAGTTTATGTTTTGCCTCCACTTTCTTCTTTTGCCAGTTTAACCCATTCTCGGTCACTTCATGACCTAGGAAGTCCACCTTCTTTTTACACCATTGTGGTTTCTGTAAAGATATGTTTGCACCAGCCTTCTGTAGCTGGCAAAGAACATGTCTGTTCTCATTGAAGTGGCTTTTCAGATTTTCATTTTTAATTAGCACATCATCCACGTAAACTATTGTCCACTTTTCAGCTGCATCCGGGAGCGCCTTGCTCAGGAATATCCCAAACTCACTCCCACTATTGACATACCCAAAAGGTGTCTGGGACCATGTATATTGTGATTTGTCAAAAGAAAACACAAACAAATTTTGAATAGCTTCAGCAAGTGGTACACACCAGTATCCAGCTGTAAGGTCTAATGTGGTGAACCTGGGCGAGACACTGATCAATAAATGGAAGGAGCAACCTTGAAACAGGAACCTTTTTATTTAGTTCTCGCAGATCCGCACACATGCGCCATTGGCCATTCGGTTTTAACACACCCAATATAGGGGTATTTTATGTGCTACAGATAGGCCTAATAATTCCTCTGGATTAAATTTATTTTTATTATTTCAGCGAGTGATTCCAATCATTCCAGGTGTAACTTATATTGCCGCACAAATACTGGTTCCCTACCATGTCCTTCTGGTAATGTGGCAACATGCAAATCTGTTAACCGACAATCATATACATCTTAGGCAAAAACCTGTTTGAACTCCAAAAATATTTTTCTCAATTGGTCTTTTTCTTCCTCGTTTGTGGAAGCATCTGCTGCCTGAATTTGCTCTTCTACCATTTTAGAAAACTCTGGGAAGTCCTCCAAAGGAGGAACCTCTCTAGTTTCTTCTAACTATGTGGCTGTATCTCTTTGGAGAGTCAACAAACTTACATATTTTGGAATATTGACCTCCATTTCAATATGCTGTTTTTCACTTTCAGATTCACCTAATTCGAATAGAATGCCATCATCTTGATAACAGCACAGTAGTTCACTAAACCCATAAGGATACACAGACTGAACTTTAAAGATTCCTTTAGGCTTAAAATCCAAGAATTCTGGCAACTCACCCTGTGCAGTCACATAGCGTTCAGGGGTGCTTCCCAATAACTGCACTACTGAAATCTGCAGTGTAATAAGATTTATGTATTGCCATTCCTATTGCTGAATTATTTTCCAAATGTATGTCTTGGAACCCTTTATTGTCCACCAGGATTGGAATGGGTCTGTCCCCAATCTCTATCAATGGTGTATATTCACATCCTAGCCCTTGCTGCCTCATGGATTCATTTAGGCATACAAATTCATCAGAATCTTTCATCTGTGGTCCCTTTCTGTACTTTAATGCTATTGTAACTTTGTCTGGTGAGTGCAGGAATGGTAACATCCTTTGTCGTCTGCAGTTCAACTGCATATGGTGCCATCTGTGCGCAATGATAAGCTTGTCTTTTGTCTTCAAATTCAGGTGTGGCCCCACCTAACCTGGACAAAACCTTTTGATTTAGAAAGTCTAACACCATACACATTATGTGCATGATGTTATTTCCCAAATAAAATTTGTTTTGTGTCTCGCTCACAATCGACACATTGTGATGGATACTCTTAGGACCAATTGTAATCTTTAACATGCATCTTCCTACAATCCTTTGCCCCGACTCTGGATCATCTAGGCCAAAGATTTGTCGATTCTTTGTTCTGAATTTTGGGATCTCCTCTCTGTCAATGATTTGCTGGAGTACCTTTTCATTAATGAAACGTCTTTCATGTTCAAGTGCTAACGTGGCTTCTATAATTTCAGGATGCCCATTCACATGAATAGGAATCCATGGCTGCCCATCTCCCATTTGTATTTCTGAAACAGTTGAAATGTACTTTTCTGTATTTACTCTGGGGTGACATGTGGCTTGCATTTTTCTTGATTTAGATAAAAGTGCAATGTGTTTTCATCTATTTCTGTTTGCCATTTTTTCTTGGGGTCCAAATAAATCTCTGAAGACTGCTTCTCTTTTTCTCCCCGCTTTTCACCATGACACATGAGAATGACAGTGATGCTAGGCACACAGCCATTCTGAAGATACACTTCCACTGCACTTTCTGATTTCACAACAGTCTGACATTCTTTTTTCTGCTGTTTTGTGTCATTATTTTTATTAGCCTCAATGGTTTTTTGGCTAGGGACTACAATGCCCCATTTACCCCATCAATGAGGGGCAACAACCTCTTCAGGTAATTTGCCCCTATGAGAAAGGGTATTTCATTGACGGATGTAATCGATACTTCCTGTTTCATCTTATGCTTCCCTATCTTTACTTCAACCTCAGTGACACCTTTGATAGGTATTTCTTCACCATTGAAGTTGTGCACAGGGCCTTTGTTTTGTCTGACCTTTACATAATTTTGTGGATAGCCCCCTTCATTTATACTTTTCACTAGTTCTTTTGATATTATCGTGGCTTGGGCACCCATATCAATCATTGCAAATGCATTACATTTTTCTTCAACAGTGATAGGAACATAGTGCCTGTCTTCAACCTCTTACTAACACACATAAAAAGTGTGCATTTTTGCTGATTTCAGGACTCATTTTCCTTAGCTCTTTTTTAATCTTTGCTAGACACATGGGTATGTGAAATTACATTTTTCCCTCCTTTTTGCCCACTTCATTTTGAATTTCTTTGTCTATTTTCCTGGGCTCATAACCCATATGGAGTGTAGCCACTGACTGCCCCTCTGCCTTGGGACTAGCAGTGTCACACTGCAACATTTTGAATGAATATTTTCACAAGTGTCATATGGCACCCTGTCAACTTCTGGCGCATGACACTTATCTTTGTTTTATATGGTGCCTGTCCTTTCTGTCTCTTGGAATATTTTCAGTTCAAAATACTCCTCAGGTGATTGACCTGCACTCTCCTTTTGAGCTACCATTTTCTCTGTATGGAGCTCAACAGTATTCTGACTATCAAGGGAGGATATTCTAACTATTGATTTTAACTCTTCCCCTTGTGTTTTATTTTCACATTGGATGCTCCTTTTAAATTTGTTGTTCATTTTCCACCTGTTTGTTCTTCATTTTCACACAACTCAATAGTCTGGTTAAACTCTAGATTTAACCAAACTCCCTTTTCGTGTGTATTGAAATTCCCTGTCTCAATTTCATTCGTTTATGTTCTTATTTTTGAGTCAGTAAGCAATTCAGAACCATTATTCAAAGGTGATTCATGTGCTTCTGTGTTTTCATCAGTACAGGTGCGATTAAATAGTCACTTATTGTCAGAAGGCACAAGATCACTCCTATGACATTCTGCACCTTCACCTGGCTGTTGTTTTTGAACTGAACATAGCTTTCCTATTTCTTCAGACAACATTTTGACTTGGGCCTCTAAACACTGAAACCTGTCCATGTCTCTGGATTCCACTCTTTGTGTCCTGGGCTGGCACTGATTGAACTCATCCTGATTAGACCTATTCTGGTACCTCTCAGGAGATTGATTTATATTTGTCTTACCTCTGAATTCATGTGACATAGGAGGTGGAGAATGCAGAGTGACCATCCTTTGACCATGGCCGACGGCTGGTGGCGATTGATTATATTGGAGAGGGAGATAGTTCATAGTTTGTCTTTCATTTGGTGGGAATTTTCCCCTATACTGGTTTCCATTTTTAATTAATCTATCCACATATCTTAGTCTTACTTGGTGGCCATACACCATCGTATTAGGGTTAAATCTGCTCTGAACCCCCAACATCTGGTATGTGCCATTGTACATTTGATTTTGACAGTTATTTAGAGCTGACATAGGGAGGTGAAATCCCACTCAGAGGGAATTACCCAGATATCTAGGGCTAATGTAAGACTCCCTATTGCTGGGATCAACTGGAACACATGGTTTGATGTGGTGTCCTCTGTGGAGGCATACCCCTTTGATAAGGTGTCATATTGTTTCTTGCCTGGGTTTGGGCTGATTCAAGCAGCATATTTACAGATTTTACCTACATTTTTGCTGGCATGGGTTCTTTAGATTTTTATTTTGTCTCCCTACACTTAGGCGCTTCCTCTCTCTGACCATATATCACTTCATATAGCTTGGTCCCCTGATCTATTATCCATTCTAGTGATTTTTCCCTGTCAAACTCATTAATCAACTGGGATACAATTTCTTTTTGGAACCCACAGAAGTATGCAGTCTTAAATTCTACAGAGTTAGGGTTAAATGCCACATCAAAGCGTGATAATGCTCTTTTTAAATATTGGAGGAACTGCTGAGGGGACATATCTGGCTTTGCAGTGATGGTATACGCTGCTTTTTTGGCATCTTGTATCGACTGATAAGGTGAAAAATTATGTCTAACCTCTTTCTTAAAGTCCGCCCATGACAAATGTTCCTGTTCATTGAGAGCCCAAATGACACTAGCAGCTGCTGAATCAAGTGTTAGGGGAAAGCACTCTCTATACTGTTGAATAGGTTTCTGGAGGGCTTTAAATATATTGTGAACTGTTTCTACATGGCTTTCCATGCAACAATTGCCTACCTTTTCCAATGGTTTAATCAAAGTTTTGATAGACTTCATGATCTTGATAGGACTACATGGTGCATTCTGGTGTGTGTCATTTTGTCGCTCATTCCTATTCTCTTGTGGGCAGGAAGGATTGCAATTATTTGTTGGTGATTCAGACCCAATCACTGGGCTATGACCAGGTCTGGCCATAGGAGAAGTTGTTGGTGCATTATTCCCTTGGACAGAGCTGGGTTTAATTTCAATTCCATTGAATGTAGTGCCTTGTCACCTTTCCTGAGATTTTAGACTCAATATTTGTTCTAAATTCTTGCACTGTCCATGAAGTTGTTCTGCCTCATGACAGAGATCAGAATTCTCATCCCTGATCTTATTAACCATTGCTTGCAACTCTCTTATTTCTGCTTGATACCGGCCGAGCGCATTATCTTTCTTATTCTCTTCCATTAATTTGAATATCTCCTGTTCCACAGCGCAGAAGTCTTTGTCTTTTTCCATGACATGTTCTCTAAGTGTTTGTATTTCCGAAATGACAAAATCTTTGTCTTGTCTTATTGCGTCTAAAATCCCTTTTACGTGCATTCATTCATATGGCTGCATTTAGATGGCAATTCTTTGGCCCTTTCTGTTCTAGTTCTGCTCTTAGCTGCTGCACTTGATCAAATGCATTATCCAAGCTGCATTGTAACTTACTAATCACTTCAGTGTCATTTCCCTGCATTTTTAAAGATCTATGTAATAAAAACCATAACTTTGCACATAATCTGATAATGCAATTGTTTTCCTCTTTGCGGTATGGTGCTCCGAACAGCCGCATGAGGCACACCAGTACAATGCTCCCTTCCTCAAAGATATTTTCAACTGCCTCTTTCTCTACTTCTGTGCCATTCCTGTCCTTCCATATTGTCTCATTTTCTGAAGCCCAAACTGCATGGCCAAAAAGCTTTGCCTCAAGATAGTTTACCAGATCGGAAAACTCTGCCTCAATTTGTGAAATGGTGACACAATTGTGTGAATTAAATGAGCACACAGTGCTGCACTACTTCACAACACTAATTCACTTAATACATGCACAGTATGGCTATGCCTATAATGCCATGCCACGCCCAGTAACAGTTTTAAAGATCCCAATGGCCAACGCAACAAATATGTCAGATATATTTTGGGGTTATACCTAATGTTGTGGTATTTTATGGTGGTAGTATCTCTTGTGGTAATTCCTTGGGGTGTTGATTTTTTATATTTGTGAGACTAACTTCAGAATATTCTCTAACAACTGTTATTTACCAGGGTACTTCTTCTCAAAACATACTGGACTTGGTACACTCCAGAGGATAACCAATATTTTCCCACCTCACAGCATTTTATTTACAATTCTGCTGTATGGGTTTGTGGCTGATATGCAAAATCATAAAAAACAAAATGAAACACTGCACATTCATTCACTCTCTAACTAGGTCGTTCACAGCAGTTATTTCTGTTTGGGATATTTCTAGTCACGCAAAAAAGCACCGGGACACACTTGACTTTGTACTGTTGATTTATCGTATCAGCTAAATGCACAATTTACACATGGCAATACTTATGTGGTTTTCGAATCAAGAAACTTATCCTAAAACATTGGGACATAATTAGGCTGGATCTTCCGGGTGAACCTTTATCTCGGTTTGCTTTTAAAAGGGCTCCCAAGATTCGAGACAAACTAATACATTCCAGCTTTAGCAAGAATCAACCTAAAACTCGTCTATGGGACCTGCGTTCAGTCAAGGGCCATTACCCATGTGGCTCATGCAGTGTCTGCCCCTTTACAAGAAAAATGAAAGATTTCAAAATAAATGACCGGGTATGGACTTTTCCTAACCTGACCAATTGCAAAACCAAAAACGTGATTTACTGCATTGAATGTCCGTGCGGACTTCGGTATGTTGGTCAAACCAGCAAGCAGTGCACATCAGGATTGCGGAACATCGATCACGCATACGATGCAAAGTGGTTACGGCACCCCTGGTTAACCACTACATGACTGCCAATCACTCACCCAATAATGTATTATGGTAGGTATTGGAAACAGTCAAAAATTCCAGTAACATACATAAAAGTCTGTTGGACAGGGAGGCGAGATGGATTTTCCGATTGGGTACTCATGTGCATGGCTTAAATGAGGAATTTATCCCACCTTTATGACACAGTTATTTATTATATATTTTTTATGATGCAGCCATACCCCCTCATCTTTGACATCTCAGCATCCGACACTTCTATCTGAGATGTACAGGCTTCAGTGTCCTATTAACCGTAGCCTTTCCGGTTTTCAATACAAATTTTGGAAGAACACCAGCTCAAAAACAGTTTGTGGCTTTTCCTCATCTCTTTCAGGACCAGTAATGTGTTTGATCCTGTAGGTGCCCATTCATATTCCAGCTAAGCATGACAAACACATAATTAGGCACCCTTTATTGGTTGTAGCTTTTCCTTTATTCTTTCAGGACCCGTTATTTGCTCCATTTCTCAGGTGTCTACTCATATTCCAGCAGAGCATGTTTAATACATTAGGTAGATCACACTTCTTTGGCGCGCATTACATTAGCCATCTCGGCATGACGTGCATTGTTTTCGCTTCATGCTCGTTGCTTTGTCCGGCCGCTTCATGTGCTTCGTACACTGTGAGGCTCCAAGTCCGGTTTCCGTTTCTCATGGCCTTCTTTGCCTAGTTGGGTGTGTCATACCACAACCACTTGTGATTGGCTGCACATTGTAAGCCAATAGTTACGGAGGTGTGTCAGCCTTGTCAACGTGAGGCTTTCCATACGCTTACGCCTCTCCTCCCCCTCGAGGCATCACCACGCTGCCAGCCCCAACATAAGCTATTCTGCAGCCGAGGCCTCTCTGCCAGATGCATGCAGGCACTTCCCCTGTCAACATCGGTACAGGCTATAATTCTTTGTCCGTCCGTACTCACGGTAAGCTTCTAAGTCCGTAATGCTTTTTCATTACGATACGATTTCATTTTCACTCTAACGGGTTCAATTATCAACTTTCTCTCTGTGCATGCATTTTCTTTATAAACTCATGCACTTCATGTACGGTTTAACATGATGCATGAAGCTGACGAGCGCCTTTTTATTACGATACTATTTCACTCTATTTCACTTACATCACTCCAAAGGGGCCATTAATCAACATTGTTCTTGTGCATGCATCCCGTTTTCACTAACTCATGCACCCTATGTACGTTTGAATATGATGCATGATTTTGATAAGCTCTTCAATACAGATGCTCTTTATTAATTTTTTTAATTCAGCCATTTCAAGTTTCTTAAACCTGACATTAATCATGGGGTTTTCTCTGTTCTGTTTCCTCCGTATGTTTTTTCTTCGTTGCTTCTGCTTTTCTTGTGCAGATTAGGTATTCATTACCGAATTATCGTCCCTTTATTGGACATTCATTTGCCAGCGACTCGTGGCAGTTCTTCTTCCTTTGTTCCGAAGTTTGTAATCTAGATACTGGCTTTGATTTTTCTATGTCTGTTGCCATGATGTGAGAATTCAACAGACCTTCACATTCAGGTACAATTTTTTTAATCCTTTTCTCTTTTCCACTTTTCTGCCTCTAATACTTCCTATGGCAGTTTCTGCAAGCATTTTTTATGAGCGCTAATTTTTACAATCATTTGACTTCTAGTGATGACTTACCTCAATTCCTGCTGCATCACGCTTCACCCTGAGGTTGAACTTTGGTCTAGAAATTCTGCCCTTGATGAATTTAACCCACATTTATTTTGGGTAAGGTTACTCTCTTAGGTAGACCCTAATCAGTAGTCTGTTTTATTCTACAATTGTTTGGCCTGAGTAGTTAGGGCCCCTATACTTGATATACCCAGGTCATGTGTTTGAGAGACATACAGCAAGCCACAGTGTCATTTTTGTGCTTTATTTATTATTCTATGTACATATTTATATGTGATGGATTGTTTTGTCTGCTTCCCCGTAGGGATTACCATCAGTTACTCAGCCCCGAGTAAGGCGGTTCTCTAAAGAGGCCTTACAGGTGGCCCGCCGAAACGTAACAGTGGTCTCATTTTGTTGAAATGTATTTCTTTGTCTGTTTTTCACAACATCATTTTTTGTTCGAGACCTCGACTTCTGCACTAGAACAAAGTAAAATGTTTACGTAGGCAGACCTGTATTATGTATTGAAAATATTTCAGCACAATTGGCAGAATTGCACTACCAAGAAGTTGTACTTGGTTGTCTTTATGCACTTGTTTTAGGCACATTTAAACATTTGTTTTAAACACAAAATTTCAAGCATATAGTGCATTATTTTGGCAAACTAGGACATTGACCAATAAAAAGCTGACTTTTTGTTTTGTCTTTATGCATCCGTTGCAAATACTCCTACCACATTCTTGTTAAAGGTATAGGAGGATGTGTATTGGTTATATGTATTCACTTTTGTGTAATAAAAAATTGTAACACATTTTTATCAATAAGTTGTGTGGGATTTGATTTTGCATTGCTTTATGTCTCTCTTGGACAGTCCGGGAGGTTTCAAGTTAGGATATCCATTTGTTGGATACTAAGGTAACTCATTTAGTAGCTTTTCTTTGAATTGACTTCTTACAGCTTGTGTACTTTTTGTGTGAAATACTTATGTGCATGCAGGTTTAACAAAGTGAATATTTTGAATGAGCAATGGCACTTTTCAAAAACAGAACAGGCTGTGCCCATCCGTGCCACTTGTCCTTGGAATCACGGCATTTGGCAAAAGTTACATTTTGAAAAAAATAAGAGAACATAGCAATGGCAACAGTTAATTTCGAAATTGCATGCACTCTTAACCACAATAGCAGCTAAAGTAGAATGAACTATTTTCCTGACAAACTGAATGACAGGCAATCCAACCCCCTCACTTTACTTATATTTACCTAGAAGTTGGCGATATTTCTGTCTCAGCTGAACAGGGAACCCCTTCAGTGTCGGCCACAGATAAGAACTGCTACGGCACCAGGAAGCCTGCCAGCAATGGACTCTGTCCTGCAATCCACCATCCCTCTCAACACAGTGCCCCAGGATGTCTGCCTGCCAGCTCATCTCAGCCCAGCATTCGAGGATGTCTGCTTTGCTTGAGCTGCACCCACTCAAGTACTTTTATTACTCTTTTCTTCCACTCAAAGGAAACACCTCCCATCGAGATCCCCGCCCCAACTCATCCGATTGGCTCAGTGTTTTTCCCCATTGAAAATAATTGTCTTGCTGAACAACAAATGTTACATCTCTTCCCTTTGGTTTCTGACTCTACAATAGTAATTTTCAGCAGAGCAGAATTTCATGTTTTTACCACCCGGCATGAATCTAGCTTGCACTTTATTCATCCATTGAAACAGAGCCTCATGACATTTCAAATTTCGATTCAGGTTATTTGCATATAGACTCATTTGAACTAAATGTTAAGGACATGGGATTCAGTGTGTTAACTGGGAATGGATTAAGTTAGTATGTTAATGTATATTAGTATTATATGGATTATGAAGTGGATTCGAAGCTGGGTATCCGTGCGCTAGTGATCACTGATTAAATTATGGTTAAATAAACTTGAATTTAATAAAGATAAGATGGGTGCAAGCAGCAATCACTCTGATCCCGCCAACCAATCCACCCTGGTTGGTACTAATAGAATAAACTGAAATGGAATGGGATGGTAATGCGCTCTGCACCATTACAATAATACAAGAAAATAGTGAATAGAGATTTAATTAGATCATGAACAGCCGACACGTGTTTCGACACGCAGGTCGTCTTCAAGGCTGGATAATTAAGACAAGTAATATGTTCAAAACAGGAAATGACATGATGACATTTTAGGCAAGGTATAAGTCACAGCAGTACAGAAATTATAAATAAACATCATGGCAAATTATTACATTGACCAGTAGATAAGGTACATGAAAGTCCCAGTTTCACATTGATGAATATGAACCAGAAAGTAATCAAAGTAAATGGATCAAATGCAAAATTAAAAAAGGGGCATTGCATACCACGTGTCAGGTTGAGAGGGAGGGACAGGTGTTGCGCAGGCGGTTGAACTAACAAAAGAAAACAAAATCACAGTGAGCAAAAACTTGGTAGTTGGCATGTTAAAAAAACATGGAACATGTCAGTAACAATGATCTGATAAGTTTCCAAGATTCATGCTGTAACACCAAATTATTAATATGGGTGCCCTGTAT
Source organism: Ambystoma mexicanum (assembly GCF_040938575.1). Taxonomy (NCBI): domain Eukaryota; kingdom Metazoa; phylum Chordata; class Amphibia; order Caudata; family Ambystomatidae; genus Ambystoma; species Ambystoma mexicanum. The sequence goes on from NC_090928.1 coordinate 283,493,846, forward strand.
TAGCCTCTAACACCGAAATCTACCCGCATGTGATTCAAGCATGAGTCACCTGATGAAGTTAATTAAGGACACTCTTAAGGCAAGCAAGAAAAGTGCCAAAGGGCTATGAAAATTGCTATGTGTCATTAGTAGACTAAGGCCAATCAGTGTGGCAAGCAGATCAACATGTGATGGAAAATAATTTTCAACAATGCGTGTGTACTCATAACGTGTCCACTCGAAATGGATAACCCTTAAGGGGTCCAGTGACATGTGAAACAAAAGAGGAAATCCTAATGCGCACAAATGCAGTCAACAAAAGTCTGGAGAATCCTGAATTTAACATAAATATCAGAAACCAATTGGAGAGATGGACAACTCAGTAATAAGGGCATAAAGCCAAGATTTATGTGTCACATACCTATTGGATGGCCGTGTGCACTGCACAGCAGCAAACACCAAGATCGTCATATAACTAACAGTCAGAATTGAAATAAAGGATGTAATGGCGAGTCAAATATATTGCCTGAAACAGAATAAAAAGAGCACACATTCAGGTCCAAAGTCGAAATCTGGGAGTAACTAGCAGAATCATACTGAACCGTAAGGTGAAGAGCAGTCATTCAGAAGTAATACTTACTCGTTAAATCGAGCAGCGCAAGAAAGAACAGGGTAATCCCAGTGGAGAAAGCCAGCAAAGCGTGCAGTCAAATAATGCTTCCACGTACATCACAGAAGTGACGTAGGCAACGTATGGACGTGTTACGTCGCGTTTGGTGACGTCAGAGGTAAACAAAGTGAATCCGCAATTGTCAATGCTTACGATTGAGTTAAACAATTAACCTGATGCTGTGAGGGATGGGTGGAGCTGTATACTCAACCATGAAAACATCAAGCAAGTGAAGCATAATCTAAAGCATGTCCTATCATGCACGCAAAGTGGGCATTGAAGTGGAGTATAATGAGTACACAGTTGAGCCAAGATAATGAGAGGAATAATGATTCAATATTCTGCAGCATTAATATGTGAAAAGTGTTGAATGCGAATTAGCATTTCAGCAAAAGCCATCGCACTCTGGAATTCCAGCTCAATGGGGTTAGTTAAACAAATACCGGCAAAATAAGCATAAGAGTGAAACAGATAATCACTGAGCTATGGTATAAGTAGGACTGGCCAAATAAAGTACAGGCCACTGAAATGGAGTACATCAAGTGACTGGAATTGAATACGGTAGGTGCTGGTGCTTGATCACAAGTGGGGATGACCCCGTTGAGGGCCAACCAGGTCCCAGTTAAAAATTGGGTGCAAAATGAAGGAGAGCACATGTATTTGATTATTGCAATAAAAAGCTGCTGGTTGTACAACCGTGACATCCTCTTCACAATGGTTGAACACCATGCTTACAGGAATACATACATCTCATGATCAGAGTTGAGACCTCTAGTTGTACAACGTAAGAAACAGGTAAGTTTAGCTTCCATTTGTCTGAGCTTAAGTTGGAGATTGCCTCCCTTTTTCCCCCGGTGCACCTTCATTAATCCAATATAGCGTAGATCAGAAATATGATCCAGCTGGTGTTCGAGTTGCCAATGCACGGCAAGGGAGACTTAGGCTCGCACATTATGAGACTGGGAAGGGGTTCCCTGATGCAGACTCTGAGCTGGCGAATGGTACTTCCCACGTAGAGCTTGCCACAGACACATATTATGGCATACACCACGAAGGTAGTCTTACTATTAATGAAATCACTTATGACCACTTCTGTGCCGAATTTGTCAGAAAAGACTTTACATTTGGAGTGAGCCCATGGACACCGATTGCAATTCCCACATTTGTGAAAACCCACCAGTTGCTGTAACCAAGCAGATTTGGTCGATTTATTGTCAAAAAAGATGGACCCACCATTGATTTAATCGTTGGTGCTCTTGTAAACGTAAATTTAGGCTTAGGTGTCAAATATGGTTCAAGGTCATGATCCACTCTCAGAATGTGCCAGTGCTTTTCAACAATTTTGTATAATAATGAAGAATCATTAGTAAATTGAGTAACAAGTGAGATATATTGTGGGGATTCTTTGCACTTAGTGCGATCAGCCAAGAGCTCAGATTGAGTTACATTAGCAAACTTGTCGTGTGCTTTATCGATGACAGAGCTATTGTAACCCCGATTTACAAAACGCTGATTAAGTATGTTACATTCCTTGTCGTAATCAATGGGATGGCTACAATTACGTCTGGCCCTATGAAATTCACCCAATGGAATATTATCAATGGTAGAATGTCGATGATTGCTCTGGTGTTGCAGGTGTTACCTGTTGATCATGAGCTGGGCGAAACAACACACATTGTAGAGGAGCAAGGTGTGGGAAGTTCTGATCTCCACCACCACCACACATCATTTACCGTCGAGTCTCAGAATAACGATGATGATGATTAGCAAAGTGAATGCTATGACCCATCTGAGTCCAGACTGTCTGACATAATTCTGGGAAATAGTTATGCCAGGGAGAAGGAGGACAGTGCCACATCTGCATAGAATGGGAGCAAAAGACAAAACTACTCCCCAACCCCTTTGTACAATGTCTTTCAAAGACCGGATGGTAGATATTAAATTGCAAAATCTTAGTGTGCGGCAGTAAGACTACCAACATCACCACTATCACTTTCAAGGCCAGATGAGGCTTGGTGGAATCATATTGCCTGAAAACAGCACCCAGCATGTGGGATATCTTAATGCAGAACTAAGAAAGACACCATCTCACCATGCACTCTGTTTAAGGAAACTGTGTGCTGGGAAAGGCTGAAAAACAACATGGGTAAACATATTTTCAACAGTATGCACAGGACCAGGATGAACACAGAAAACATGCAATGTAGTCCTCCTCCAGCAGACAATCGCCATACCCACAGCCCATATTGTCAAAGACAAAACTTTGTTGATGTGCCTTAGTTCTAGTGACTGGAAGCTGAAGACTGTCGTACTATGGGATGCAAATAGCGTTTGCGCTACTAGTTTGAATCCCGCATATTTGAATGAGGTTGCACATTTCTATGGTGTGCAACCCACATCCCTTCCGATTCCTAACCATTTTGAGTAACTTCTTGTATTTCCAAATATTTTCCATGCCCTCAAGTGTCATCCTCTCTGGCAAGCTGAAGTATTTCCAGATTCTTAACGAGGTGGGCACTGTCACGTGTGGGGATTACATTACATTACATAATTTATATTGTGCACTGGGGACCCTGAGGATGCCCCCTTCCCTTCTGAAACGTGGCCTGGCCTTGCTTCTTTTTAAGATCAGGTGTGGTAGCAGATCTCTTCCTTCTCTTCCACCTTTTGATATTCAGCCTCCTGCAGCACAAACTCCTGCACTCCCCCATATCCTTCTACAGAGTTCCTCGACCCTATGCCACACCATCTCTCACTGAGTTACCTTCGCATTTACGCCAATGTAAGGTCAATCAACAGAGACACATTCTCCCAAAAGACCCTAGTATATATACAGCTACCATGAACTCTCCTGCATTGCCATGACAGCTACGACCTCCATTGACACATTGCTAGCCCCCTCCACCACCTCTGAAACAAGGATTCCCTACACCGGCACGGACCCACCCGATGGCCCTACTTACTCCAACTCCCCCATGACCCTTTTGCATGGCAAAACCTTGCTTGTAACCCCTGCCTCCAGCCCACTTCCCGAGCCATCCCCCAATGACCTCCCAACCTCAGATATCACATCCCAGGATTGTGGGCAACTGGCATTATGACCTGCCTCCACAAACATAACAAGCTCACTATCTTCATCAAAGAGGTTGCAAACATTCTCGACCTCCAGAATGTGATTCTTCTGCTCCTTTTCTCCTTCCAAGAACAATGCCGGCCTCCTCTTCATGATTTTCATTCCTTTATGTACGGAATTAAATAAGACAAAAGAAACTAGACAAGTGAAATGACTAGAGCAAAGAAACAGATTCAGATCAGATTTACAGGGACATTTTGCAAGAGCTTCCAAAGGAATAATGGAAGGTGACTAAAACACACAAAGGAGTGCCTGCTCAAAAATAAATGATTGTTTATTACTTTTACATGCAAAAGGGAACCGTTTTATTTGTGTTAATAAAACATGTTTTGTGTAACAGGCAAGGTCAGGGTGGGAAAAGTCCCACAAGGCTTAATATGCCGAACACCCTGCCAAATAGGATTCGAAATGGAAAGAGGGAAGGGTAATGTTTGCCTGTTTAACAACATTTTTAGATAAAAATGAAAGATGTTTGGTAATGTTTTGTGGTTGTTCTAGTTTGTGGGTTAACTAAAAAGAGAAACAATAACAGGTGAAAGACATTGACGTTAAACATTGGTGTTTTTTAAAAGTTGTTTGTGGGAAAGAAAGGGTAGAAAAAGAAAGACATTAAGGGAGGCCTAACAAACACACAAACATGCTAAAAGGAGCACATAGAGACATTCTTTTCTTGTTTTTGTTTTTACTGTTAATTGTGTGCCCTGAGAACCATGGGATTGTAGCGCTATATAACAAATAAATAACATTAATAATAATAAGCACTGAAAATCCTTGAACTTGCAAGGACAGACCATCAAACGGTGCAAAAAACTCTCTAAACTACACATTCTGAATTTGCCCCATACACTCCATCTCTTAAGTTCAAAAGAAACCCGAGCAAATGGAAGGTGAAATAAAGCTGGACCTTTTATTGAATCACCAAACCTGCCCATAGATTCGAAAGCTCTATCCAGCCTTCAGATACTCTCGCAAAGATGCTGCACTTCTGTTTCAGCTTCCAAAGTTGGACCCGCCCTACTGAACTTTCCAGACCTAATTTGGGCTCCAGCAAATCCCAGGAGATCTCGCAAGTTCACCGAATCCCGGCTACAGGCTCGGCCAGGCAAAATGTCTGCCCAGGTTTAGTTTGCGTATCGCGTCCGACTTGTCCCTATACAGGAGGGATGGAACAGAGAGGGGGCACTGCAACTAACAAGAGTACCTCAGCGAGCCTACTGATCCTGGGGAGGTGGAGAAGAGGGATGTCAAGTATCGGCAGAAATCATCAGTGTTAGGACGCCGTAATTATCCGGCTTCCACAGCTTCCACGAGACCTAATACTTGTGGTTCTCGTGTTTGCCGACGAACGGTGGTTACGGTCCCTTTAAGACCTCGTCTGCCGGGAGCTTGGAAGTTGGCATGGAGACGATGGCGTCCTCTCACGTCTTTATTTTTTCCCCGTACACGATGAAAGACGTATAGTGATCATGTGACTATTATTTAAGCCACGCCTGTGCGTTTTGCCGGCGCTTCTGAATCTTGTATTCTAGCGGCTTGCTTTCTCTCGTATCCAGGTTCTTGTCCCTTTTGCCTTGTTTTCCTGTTTCTCGACCTCGGACTGCCTCCGGACCCGACTTGCTTACTCCTTTGTACTTTTGCTGCCAGTCCTGCTCATCGACCTCGGATCGTCCACGGACCTGCATTGCTTACTCCTTTGTACTTTTGCTGCCAGCCCTGCTCATCGACCTCGGATCGTCCACGGACCTGCATTGCTTACTCCTTTGTACTTTTGCTGCCAGCCCTGCTCATCGACCTCGGATCGTCCACGGACCTGCATTGCTTACTCCTTTGTACTTTTGCTGCCAGCCCTGCTCTTCGACCTCGGACCGTCCACGGACCTGCCCTGCTACTCACTTGTACTGTCTCCCGCTTACCGTTTTTTCTCCTGCATTGGAACTCTGCACCATTGGTACACGGACTAGAGACTGCCTTTAATGTACCTTTAGGCGTCCTCGTGCCGTCGGGTTAGATTTTGCTCTTTGGACATTCAGCTTGGATCTTCACCCTGCTTCTTGCTTTGCCTTCATTTCTGGATTGATTTCCTGGTCCTTTCGTTTTGGGTTTGCCACTACCTTACTTCTTATTCCTTCCTGGGGATATTCGGAGATTCGGAGATTCTGAAGAACCGCACAAGTTAGTGGTTGGTTTCTGTTTTGATGTCTGCATTTTTGGCATAGAGTCGCATCAGTGTGATTATTGCTCTTATTGCAGCTGTCTGGGGGTCTTGCCTGTACACCTTGAGAAGACATCCCGTTCCAGTATCCTGTTCCATGCGGTTCTGGATTCTTCATTGGCATTCCATCTTTCCGCCAATCAATTGTTCTGGTTGTTCATTGTACTGACTAGTTCTGTAGATTGGCGAGAAGAATTCCTCGGCTACACTACGAGGGCAAGAGCGCTACTGACATATTCAGAAGCCTTCTATATAAATGGATGCCAATGAGTCTTTGACAGCCATCATGCAATTGGTGGCGGATCTACGCAGTGAAATGGCTAATGCCCATGCTGCCACCGAAAGACGCATTGATGAGCTGCAGGCTGGTTTTCAGCCCACCGGTGCTGAGGCGCCTTCGCCCGCTGTGGCATCGGGTTCTGGGCTATCTCCTGCCCGTTCTGACACTGGGCCAGTGTACATGACTGCTCAGTTTCCCTTGGCTCCACCAGAGCGGTTTCTAGGTGACCCTAAGGCCTATCGAACCTTCCTTAACCAGTGTAGGTTACACTTTCTATGTAGGCCAGCCTCGTTTCCAGATTCAACCACTAAAGCGGCCTTCTTATTGTCACACTTGGGTGGTACGGCGGCGGCATGGGCCAATCCACTATTGGAAGAGGGCAGTCACCTCTTGTACAATTGTGACGCGTTGATTGAGGCTATGAGTCGGGTTTCTGATACGCGGTATGCTACACAAGCCACTGACTTACAGTTATTTCCCTTACAGCAGGGAACTTCTACCCTGTTGGCTTACTTAGCCAAGTTTAATCAATTGGTTGCCGAAACTAATTGGCCAGAGGAGAAGAAGGCATCCTTATTTTACAAAGGGTTGTCTGATTCCCTTAAAGATACTCTATCCACGGTACCGGTAATCCCTACAGCGTTCTCTGAATTGGTTGACTTGGTACTCCAAATTGACTCTAGACAAGCAGAGAGAAGGGGGGAACGGAGACCGCTTCCTCCTCTTACGACCGCCACGTCAAATCCTGCCACCGGGTCCTCAGAACCAATGCAAATCGGAGCATTGCGGGGACCGTTGTCAGCAGAAACAAGGGAACACAGGAAAAAGAACGGCCTTTGTTTCTATTGTGGGTCATCAGATCATTTACTACGATCATGTACTAAGAAACCTGTTAAGAAACAGGGAAACGCTTAAGCCCGGCAATAGAAGGGGTTCAGTTGCCGGGTGGTTCTTGCAGCAACCCCCTCATGTCTACACCTTACTGTTTATCCGTCACTCTTAATTCCACCTCCCTCGGTAGGCGGGTGATTCCAGTTGTATTGGATTCAGGTGCCACAGGGAACTATATTGACGGTGATTATGCTCGAGAGCTGGGTATACAGATTGTTTCCAAAGACTGCCCCGAGGTCGTGAATGCGGTCGATGGCTCAACCCTGGTTTCTGGTCTAGTGACTGAGCGTACTGCTACTTTGGTCATGAGGACGGAATGTGGGCATACTGAAGAGATCTCCTTTGACCTGATTGCCGCCCCACAGCTTAAAGTTATCCTGGGGCTTCCTTGGTTGCAACTACACAACCCCGTGGTGGATTGGCAGTCGGGGGAAGTGAACTTCCTTTCAGAACATTGTGACCAGTTCTGTTTGACATCAGTTCAGAAAACCTCTAGCCCAAGCCATGCTCTCATGGATTCCGCCTCCACGATAGGGGCTGTTCTTAACACTCAATTACCCTCAGAGTATCGAGAATATCCGGATGTCTTTGACGCAAGTGGGGCAGAAATCCTTCCACCCCACAGGCCTTTTGATTGTCCTATAGAATTGGTTCCTGGGGCCAAGATACCATCTGGTAGGATTTATTCGTTAACACCCAAGGAGGATGTCATCCTTAAGGAATACATCGACAAATCTTTGAAATCCGGCTTCATTCGGCCTTCGCGTTCTCCGGCAGCTTCCCCTCTGTTTTTTGTTCCAAAGAAGGAGGGAGACCTTTGCCCTTGTATCGACTATCGGGCCTTGAATGCTGTTACGGTCAGGAACCAATACCCGATACCTCTGATATCAGTCTTGCTTGATCAGCTCGCCTCGGCCAAGGTCTTTTCCAAGTTAGACTTACGTGGGGCGTACAACCTTGTACGCATACGTGAAGGGGACGAATGGAAGACCGCCTTTAAAACTAAATATGGTCTATACGAATACACTGTAATGCCCTTTGGTCTAAGTAACGCCCCCGCCACTTTCCAGTTCTTCATAAATTAAGTCTTTCATGACATGTTGGATCAATATCTGATTGTTTATCTAGATGACATTCTGATTTACTCCCCCAACCATAAAACCCATGTTGTTCATGTCAGTAGAGTCTTACAACGTCTGCGGGACAATCATTTATATGCTAAACTGGAAAAGTGTCTCTTCCACGTACAAGAGGTCGAGTTCCTTGGCTTTAACATCACCAACAAAGGAGTCAAGATGAGCAGATCTAAGGTCTCTGCTATTCTGGATTGGCCGGTTCCCAACAATCTGAAGGCGTTGCAATCCTTTTTAGGTTTTGTGAACTTTTATCAACGTTTTGTTCAAGACTTTTCAGCCATTGTCTGTCCCCTTACGGCTCTGACTAGCTCTAAGAGATCTTTCCATTGGAATGGGGAGGCTCAACAGGCGTTTGATTCTCTGAAGTCCGCCTTCACCTCAGCACCGGTGCTCCAGCATCCGGACCCAACCCAACCGTTCATAGTCGAGGCTGATGCTTCGGATGTTGCTTTGGGTGCTATCCTGTCCCAACATTGCCCAGATGATGCAGGTTTACATCCAGTAGCCTTTCATTCCAGAAAGTTAACGCCTTATGAAAGGAATTATACTATCACGGAGCGCGAATTGTTGGCTATCAGGGACGCCTTCTTGGTTTGGAGGCATCATTTGTTGGGTTCTCAAGTGCCTGTTCAGGTGTTCACGGATCATAGGAATCTCTTGGCTCTTCACTCAGTGAAATGCACCACTGCACGGCATGCTCGTTGGCATGAATTCTTTTCAATGTTTGATTTCACTATTTCCTATCGTCCTGGTTCTCAGAATTCTAAAGCGGATGCTCTCTCTCGTCTACATGGACCCGCCAAATCCTCTCACGCCACTGGTGTACCTTTGTTACCCACTCAGGTGGTGTGTGGTTGCTCTTTACGTCCGTCACTTAAGTCCTTTATACAGGAATGGCTTTGAAACGATCTGCCAGAAGTAGCCAAATACAGACTGTAGATCATAAATTCATTGCCCTATAACCAGGGTAAAATATTCCTGCCTACTCTAGGGACGCGACGTACTGCTATACAATGGTGTCACGATTCATCTCTGGCTGCTCATCCAGGTATTAGGAAGACGGTTGATCTACTAAAAAGATGGTGTTGGTGGCCATCTTTATTGCAGGATGTTACTGATTACATAAATACATGTTCGGTTTGTGCTCAGTGTAAGACATCACATGGCAAACCCGTGGGTTTGCTACAACCTATGCCTCTTCCAGATCGTCCTTGGTCCTCCATTTCCATGGATTTCGTTGTGGAACTACCTGTGGTGGAAGGTTTTGATACTATATGGGTGGTCATCGACTATTTTACCAAAATGGCACTATTTGTACCTTGTCAAGGGATCCCTACTGCTCCTAAACTGGCGGATCTCTTTCTGCGGAACGTGTTTAGGTTGTTCGGTCTTCCTTCTATAATCATCTCCGACCGCGGTCCTCAGTTTACTTCACGCTTTTGGAGAGCCTTGTCGGCTGCTTTAGGTATTGAAGCTCGGTTTTCAAGTGCTTATCATCCTCAGACGGATGGGCAGACCGAACGTCTGAATGCTACTATGGAACAGTATATAAGATGTCTCATCTTTCAGCGTCAGGACGATTGGCTTTCGGTACTGTCTATGGCCGAATTTGCCTATAATAATTCGCTCCACACTGCTACACAGGTTTCTCCTTTCTTTGCCCTTTATGGACAACATCCACGTTCCTTGCCTCTTGCCCCTGAACTGCCGGCTCACAACCCTGCTGCCCTTGCCTGTGTTAGGGACATTTCCAGCACCCATGTCCAGGTTAAAAGACAGTTGTTGGAGGCTCAGAATAGGACCAAGTTTTATGCAGACCGGCATCGTATCCCCGCTCCGGTGTATCTCCCAGGCATGAACGTGTGGTTATCTACACGCAACTTACGCCTGCCTGGTCAGAGGAAGTTGCTTCCACGTTTTGTCGGGCCATATGCTATATCGCATGTCATTAACCCGGCAGTGGTGCGTTTGGTTCTCCCACGTTCGTGGAAACTTCACCCAGTATTCCACGTGTCTTTGATTAAACCATGCCGTCTTGATACCCGTCTTCCCTCCCATCCTCCGCCTGTCAGGGTTCGGGGTGCTGTGGAGTATGAGGTTTCAGCGATCTTGGACACCAAGATTCGGAACGGTAAAAGACTCTACTATGTTGACTGGAAGGGTTATGGTCCAGAGGATCGCACCTGGGAACCATATGAGAACATACATTCCCCGGTTTTGTTGTCCCGTTTTTGGAAATCTCGGAATGTGGGGGCCTCTTTGGGGAAGGAAACTGTCAAGTATCGGCAGAAATCATCAGTGTTAGGACGCCGTAATTATCCGGCTTCCACGGCTTCCACGAGACCTAATACTTGTGGTTCTCGTATTTGCCGACGAACGGTGGTTACGGTCCCTTTAAGACCTCGTCTGCCGGGAGCTTGGAAGTTGGCATGGAGACGATGGCGTCCTCTCACGTCTTTCACTTTTCCCCGTACACGTTGAAAGACGTATAGTGATCATGTGACTATTATTTAAGCCACGCCTGTGCGTTTTGCCGGCGCTTCTGAATCTTGTATTCTAGCGGCTTGCTTTCTCTCGTATCCAGGTTCTTGTCCCTTTTGCCTTGTTTTCCTGTTTCTCGACCTCGGACTGCCTCCGGACCCGACTTGCTTACTCCTTTGTACTTTTGGTGCCAGTCCTGCTCATCGACCTCGGATCGTCCACGGACCTGCATTGCTTACTCCTTTGTACTTTTGCTGCCAGCCCTGCTCATCGACCTCGGATCATCCACGGACCTGCATTGCTTACTCCTTTGTACTTTTGCTGCCAGCCCTGCTCTTCGACCTCGGACCGTCCACGGACCTGCCCTGCTACTCACTTGTACTGTCTCCCGCTTACCGTTTTTTCTCCTGCATTGGAACTCTGCACCATTGGTACACGGACTAGAGACTGCCTTTAATGTACCTTTAGGCGTCCTCGTGCCGTCGGGTTAGATTTTGCTCTTTGGACATTCAGCTTGGATCTTCACCCTGCTTCTTGCTTTTCCTTCATTTCTGGATTGATTTCCTGGTCCTTTCGTTTTGGGTTTGCCACTACCTTACTTCTTATTCCTTCCTGGGGATATTCGGAGATTCGGAGATTCTGAAGAACCGCACAGGTTAGTGGTTGGTTTCTGTTTTGATGTCTGCATTTCTGGCATAGAGTCGCATCATTGTGATTATTGCTCTTATTGCAGCTGTCTGGGGGTCTTGCCTGTACACCTTGAGAAGACATCCCGTTCCAGTATCCTGTTCCATGTGGTTCTGGATTCTTCATTGGCATTCCATCTTTCCGCCAATCAATTGTTCTGGTTGTTCATTGTACTGACTAGTTCGGTAGATTGGCGAGAAGAATTCCTCGGCTACACTACGAGGGCAAGAGCGCTACTGACATATTCAGAAGCCTTCTATATAAATGGATGCCAATGAGTCTTTGACAGCCATCATGCAATTGGTGGCGGATCTACGCAGTGAAATGGCTAATGCCCATGCTGCCACCGAAAGACGCATTGATGAGCTGCAGGCTGGTTTTCAGCCCACCGGTGCTGAGGCGCCTTCGCCCGCTGTGGCATCGGGTTCTGGGCTATCTCCTGCCCGTTCTGACACTGGGCCAGTGTACATGACTGCTCAGTTTCCCTTGGCTCCACCAGAGCGGTTTCTAGGTGACCCTAAGGCCTATCGAACCTTCCTTAACCAGTGTAGGTTACACTTTCTATGTAGGCCAGCCTCGTTTCCAGATTCAACCACTAAAGCGGCCTTCTTATTGTCACACTTGGGTGGTACGGCGGCGGCATGGGCCAATCCACTATTGGAAGAGGGCAGTCACCTCTTGTACAATTGTGACGCGTTGATTGAGGCTATGAGTCGGGTTTCTGATACGCGGTATGCTACACAAGCCACTGACTTACAGTTATTTCCCTTACAGCAGGGAACTTCTACCCTGTTGGCTTACTTAGCCAAGTTTAATCAATTGGTTGCCGAAACTAATTGGCCAGAGGAGAAGAAGGCATCCTTATTTTACAAAGGGTTGTCTGATTCCCTTAAAGATACTCTATCCACGGTACCGGTAATCCCTACAGCGTTCTCTGAATTGGTTGACTTGGTACTCCAAATTGACTCTAGACAAGCAGAGAGAAGGGGGGAACGGAGACCGCTTCCTCCTCTTACGACCGCCACGTCAAATCCTGCCACCGGGTCCTCAGAACCAATGCAAATCGGAGCATTGCGGGGACCGTTGTCAGCAGAAACAAGGGAACACAGGAAAAAGAACGGCCTTTGTTTCTATTGTGGGTCATCAGATCATTTACTACGATCATGTACTAAGAAACCTGTTAAGAAACAGGGAAACGCGAAAGCCCGGCAATAGAAGGGGTTCAGTTGCCGGGTGGTTCTTGCAGCAACCCCCTCATGTCTACACCTTACTGTTTATCCGTCACTCTTAATTCCACCTCCCTCGGTAGGCGGGTGATTCCAGTTGTATTGGATTCAGGTGCCACGGGGAACTATATTGACGGTGATTATGCTCGAGAGCTGGGTATACAGATTGTTTCCAAAGACTGCCCCGAGGTCGTGAATGCGGTCGATGGCTCAACCCTGGTTTCTGGTCTAGTGACTGAGCGTACTGCTACTTTGGTCATGAGGACGGAATGTGGGAATACTGAAGAGATCTCCTTTGACCCGATTGCCACCCCACAGCTTAAAGTTATCCTGGGGCTTCCTTGGTTGCAACTACACAACCCCGTGGTGGATTGGCAGTCGGGAGAAGTGAACTTCCTTTCAGAACATTGTGACCAGTTCTGTTTGACATCAGTTCAGAAAACCTCTAGCCCAAGCCATGCTCTCATGGATTCCGCCTCCACGATAGGGGCTGTTCTTAACACTCAATTACCCTCAGAGTATCGAGCATATCGGGATGTCTTTGACGCAAGTGGGGCAGAAATCCTTCCACCCCACAGGCCTTTTGATTGTCCTATAGAATTGGTTCCCGGGGCCCAGATACCATCTGGTAGGATTTATTCGTTAACACCCAAGGAGGATGTCATCCTTAAGGAATACATCGACAAATCTTTGAAATCCGGCTTCATTCGGCCTTTGTGTTTTCCGGCAGCATCCCCTCTGTTTTTTGTTCCAAAGAAGGAGGGAGACCTTCGCCCTTGTATCGACTATCGGGCCTTGAATGCTGTTACGGTCAGGAACCAATACCCGATACCTCTGATATCAGTCTTGCTTGATCAGCTCGGCTCGGCCAAGGTCTTTTCCAAGTTAGACTTACGTGGGGCGTACAACCTTGTACGCATACGTGAAGGGGACGAATGGAAGACCACCTTTAAAACTAAATACGGTCTATACGAATACACTGTAATGCCCTTTGGTCTAAGTAACGCCCCCGCCACTTTCCAGTTCTTCATAAATTAAGTCTTTCATGACATGTTGGATCAATATCTGATTGTTTATCTAGATGACATTCTGATTTACTCCCCCAACCATAAAACCCATGTTGTTCATGTCAGTAGAGTCTTACAACGTCTGCGGGACAATCATTTATATGCTAAACTGGAAAAGTGTCTCTTCCACGTACAAGAGGTCGAGTTCCTTGGCTTTAACATCACCAACAAAGGAGTCAAGATGAGCAGATCTAAGGTCTCTGCTATTCTGGATTGGCCGGTTCCCAACAATCTGAAGGCGTTGCAATCCTTTTTAGGTTTTGCAAACTTTTATCAACGTTTTGTTCAAGACTTTTCAGCCATTGTCTGTCCCCTTAAGGCTCTGACTAGCTCTAAGAGATCTTTCCATTGGAATGGGGAGGCTCAACAGGCGTTTGATTCTCTGAAGTCCGCCTTCACCTCAGCAACGCTGCTCCAGCATCCGGACCCAACCCAACCGTTCATAGTCGAGGCTGATGCTTCTGATGTTGCTTTGGGTGCTATCCTGTCCCAACATTGCCCAGATGATGCAGGTTTACATCCAGTAGCCTTTCATTCCAGAAAGTTAACGCCTTATGAAAGGAATTATACTATCACGGAGCGCGAATTGTTGGCTATCAGGGACGCCTTCTTGGTTTGGAGGCATCATTTGTTGGGTTCTCAAGTGCCTGTTCAGGTGTTCACGGATCATAGGAATCTCTTGGCTCTTTACTCAGTGAAATGCACCACTGCACGGCATGCTCGTTGGCATGAATTCTTTTCAATGTTTGATTTCACTATTTCCTATCGTCCTGGTTCTCAGAATTCTAAAGCAGATGCTCTCTCTCATCTACATGGACCCGCCAAATCCTCTCACGCCACTGGTGTACCTTTGTTACCCACTCAGGTGGTGTGTGGTTGCTCTTTACGTCCGTCACTTAAGTCCTTTATACAGGAATGGCTTCAAAACGATCCGCCAGAAGTAGCCAAATACAGACTGGAGATCATAAATTCATTGCCCTATAACCAGGGTAAAATATTCCTGCCTACTCTAGGGACGCGACGTACTGCTATACAATGGTGTCACGATTCATCTCTGGCTGCTCATCCAGGTATTAGGAAGACGGTTGATCTACTAAAAAGATGGTGTTGGTGGCCATCTTTATTGCAGGATGTTACTGATTACACAAATACATGTTCGGTTTGTGCTCAGTGTAAGACATCACATGGCAAACCCGTGGGTTTGCTACAACCTATGCCTCTTCCAGATCGTCCTTGGTCCTCCATTTCCATGGATTTCGTTGTGGAACTACCTGTGGTGGAAGGTTTTGATACTATATGGGTGGTCATCGACTATTTTACCAAAATGGCACTATTTGTACCTTGTCAAGGGATCCCTACTGCTCCTAAACTGGCGGATCTCTTTCTGCGGAACGTGTTTAGGTTGTTCGGTCTTCCTTCTATAATCATCTCCGACCGCGGTCTTCAGTTTACTTCACGCTGTTGGAGAGCCTTGTCGGCTGCTTTAGGTATTGAAGCTCGGTTTTCAAGTGCTTATCATCCTCAGACGGATGGGCAGACCGAATGTCTGAATGCTACTATGGAACAGTATATAAGATGTCTCATCTTTCAGCGTGAGGACGATTGGCTTTCGGTACTGTCTATGGCCGAATTTGCCTATAATAATTCGCTCCACACTGCTACACAGGTTTCTCCTTTCTTTGCCCTTCATGGACAACATCCAAGTTCCTTGCCTCTTGCCCCTGAACTGCCGGCTCACAACCCTGCTGCCCTTGCCTGTGTTAGGGACATTTCCAGCACCCATGTCCAGGTTAAAAGACAGTTGTTGGAGGCTCAGAACAGGACCAAGTTTTATGCAGACCGGCATCGTATCCCCGCTCCGGTGTATCTCCCAGGCATGAACGTGTGGTTATCTACACGCAACTTACGCCTGCCTGGTCAGAGGAAGTTGCTTCCACGTTTTGTCGGGCCATATGCTATATCGCATGTCATTAACCCGGCAGTGGTGCGTTTGGTTCTCCCACGTTCGTGGAAACTTCAGCCAGTATTCCACGTGTCTTTGATTAAACCATGCCGTCTTGATACCCGACTTCCCTCCCATCCTCCGCCTGTCAGGGTTCGGGGTGCTGTGGAGTATGAGGTTTCAGCGATCTTGGACACCAAGATTCGGAACGGTAAAAGACTCTACTATGTTGACTGGAAGGGTTATGGTCCAGAGGATCGCACCTGGGAACCATATGAGAACATACATTCCCCGGTTTTGTTGTCCCGTTTTTGGAAATCTCGGAATGTGGGGGCCTCTTTGGGGAAGGAAACTGTCAAGTATCGGCAGAAATCATCAGTGTTAGGACGCCGTAATTATCCGGCTTCCACGGCTTCCACGAGACCTAATACTTGTGGTTCTCGTATTTGCCGACGAACGGTGGTTACGGTCCCTTTAAGACCTCGTCTGCCGGGAGCTTGGAAGTTGGCATGGAGACGATGGCGTCCTCTCACGTCTTTCACTTTTCCCCGTACACGTTGAAAGACGTATAGTGATCATGTGACTATTATTTAAGCCACGCCTGTGCGTTTTGCCGGCGCTTCTGAATCTTGTATTCTAGCGGCTTGCTTTCTCTCGTATCCAGGTTCTTGTCCCTTTTGCCTTGTTTTCCTGTTTCTCGACCTCAGACTGCCTCCGGACCCGACTTGCTTACTCCTTTGTACTTTTGCTGCCAGTCCTGCTCATCGACCTCGGATCGTCCACGGACCTGCATTGCTTACTCCTTTGTACTTTTGCTGCCAGCCCTGCTCATCGACCTCGGATCGTCCACGGACCTGCATTGCTTACTCCTTTGTACTTTTGCTGCCAGCCCTGCTCTTCGACCTCGGACCGTCCACGGACCTGCCCTGCTACTCACTTGTACTGTCTCCCGCTTACCGTTTTTTCTCCTGCATTGGAACTCTGCACCATTGGTACACGGACTAGAGACTGCCTTTAATGTACCTTTAGGCGTCCTCGTGCCGTCGGGTTAGATTTTGCTCTTTGGACATTCAGCTTGGATCTTCACCCTGCTTCTTGCTTTGCCTTCATTTCTGGATTGATTTCCTGGTCGTTTCGTTTTGGGTTTGCCAGTACCTTACTTCTTATTTCTTCCTGGGGATATTCGGAGATTCAGAGATTCTGAAGAACCGCACAGGTTAGTGGTTGGTTTCTGTTTTGATGTCTGCATTTTTGGCATAGAGTCGCATCAGTGTGATTATTGCTCTTATTGCAGCTGTCTGGGGGTCTTGCTTGTACACCTTGAGAAGACATCCCGTTCCAGTATCCTGTTCCATGCGGTTCTGGATTCTTCATTGGCATTCCATCTTTCCGCCAATCAATTGTTCTGGTTGTTCATTGTACTGACTAGTTCGGTAGATTGGCAAGAAGAATTCCTCGGCTACACTACGAGGGCAAGAGCGCTACTGACATATTCAGAAGCCTTCTATATAAATGGATGCCAATGAGTCTTTGACCGCCATCATGCAATTGGTGGCGGATCTACGCAGTGAAATGGCTAATGCCCATGCTGCCACCGAAAGATGCATTGATGAGCTGCAGGCTGGTTTTCAGCCCACCGGTGCTGAGGCGCCTTCGCCCGCTGTGGCATCGGGTTCTGGGCTATCTCCTGCCCGTTCTGACACTGGGCCAGTGTACATGACTGCTCAGTTTCCCTTGGCTCCACCAGAGCGGTTTCTAGGTGACCCTAAGGCCTATCGAACCTTCCTTAACCAGTGTAGGTTACACTTTCTATGTAGGCCAGCCTCGTTTCCAGATTCAACCACTAAAGCGGCCTTCTTATTGTCACACTTGGGTGGTACGGCAGCGGCATGGGCCAATCCACTATTGGAAGAGGGCAGTCACCTCTTGTACAATTGTGATGCGTTGATTGAGGCTATGAGTCGGGTTTTTGATACGCGGTATGCTACACAAGCCACCGATTTACAGTTATTGGCCTTACAGCAGGGAACTTCTACCCTGTTGGCTTACTTAGCCAAGTTTAATCAATTGGTTGCCGAAACTAATTGGCCAGAGGAGAAGAAGGCATCCTTATTTTACAAAGGGTTGTCTGATTTCCTTAAAGATACTCTATCCACGGTACCGGTAATCCCTACAGCATTCTCTGAATTGGTTGACTTGGTACTCCAAATTGACTCTAGACAAGCAGAGAGAAGGGGGGAACGGAGACCGCTTCCTCCTCTTACGACCGCCACGTCAAATCCTGCCACCGGGTCCTCAGAACCAATGCAAATCGGAGCATTGCGGGGACCGTTGTCAGCAGAAACAAGGGAACACAGGAAAAAGAACGGCCTTTGTTTCTATTGTGGGTCATCAGATCATTTACTACGATCATGTACTAAGAAACCTGTTAAGAAACAGGGAAACGCGAAAGCCCGGCAATAGAAGGGGTTCAGTTGCCGGGTGGTTCTTGCAGCAACCCCCTCATGTCTACACCTTACTGTTTATCCGTCACTCTTAATTCCACCTCCCTCGGTAGGCGGGTGATTCCAGTTGTATTGGATTCAGGTGCCACGGGGAACTATATTGACGGTGATTATGCTCGAGAGCTGGGTATACAGATTGTTTCCAAAGACTGCCCCGAGGTCGTGAATGCGGTCGATGGCTCAACCCTGGTTTCTGGTCTAGTGACTGAGCGTACTGCTACTTTGGTCATGAGGACGGAATGTGGGAATACTGAAGAGATCTCCTTTGACCTGATTGCCGCCCCACAGCTTAAAGTTATCCTGGGGCTTCCTTGGTTGCAACTACACAACCCCATGGTGGATTGGCAGTCGGGGGAAGTGAACTTCCTTTCAGAACATTGTGACCAGTTCTATTTGACATCAGTTCAGAAAACCTCTAGCCCAAGCCATGCTCTCATGGATTCCGCCTCCACGATAGGGGCTGTTCTTAACACTCAATTACCCTCAGAGTATCGAGAATATCGGGATGTCTTTGACGCAAGTGGGGCAGAAATCCTTCCACCCCACAGGCCTTTTGATTGTCCTATAGAATTGGTTCCTGGGGCCAAGATACCATCTGGTAGGATTTATTCGTTAACACCCAAGGAGGATGTCATCCTTAAGGAATACATCGACAAATCTTTGAAATCCGGCTTCATTCGGCCTTCGTGTTTTCCGGCAGCTTCCCCTCTGTTTTTTGTTCCAAAGAAGGAGGGAGACCTTCGCCCTTGTATCGACTATCGGGCCTTGAATGCTGTTACGGTCAGGAACCAATACCCGATACCTCTGATATCAGTCTTGCTTGATCAGCTCGGCTCGGCCAAGGTCTTTTCCAAGTTAGACTTACGTGGGGCGTACAACCTTGTACGCATACGTGAAGGGGACGAATGGAAGACCACCTTTAAAACTAAATACGGTCTATACGAATACACTGTAATGCCCTTTGGTCTAAGTAACGCCCCCGCCACTTTCCAGTTCTTCATAAATTAAGTCTTTCATGACATGTTGGATCAATATCTGATTGTTTATCTAGATGACATTCTGATTTACTCCCCCAACCATAAAACCCATGTTGTTCATGTCAGTAGAGTCTTACAACGTCTGCGGGACAATCATTTATATGCTAAACTGGAAAAGTGTCTCTTCCACGTACAAGAGGTCGAGTTCCTTGGCTTTAACATCACCAACAAAGGAGTCAAGATGAGCAGATCTAAGGTCTCTGCTATTCTGGATTGGCCGGTTCCCAACAATCTGAAGGCGTTGCAATCCTTTTTAGGTTTTGCAAACTTTTATCAACGTTTTGTTCAAGACTTTTCAGCCATTGTCTGTCCCCTTAAGGCTCTGACTAGCTCTAAGAGATCTTTCCATTGGAATGGGGAGGCTCAACAGGCGTTTGATTCTCTGAAGTCCGCCTTCACCTCAGCAACGCTGCTCCAGCATCCGGACCCAACCCAACCGTTCATAGTCGAGGCTGATGCTTCTGATGTTGCTTTGGGTGCTATCCTGTCCCAACATTGCCCAGATGATGCAGGTTTACATCCAGTAGCCTTTCATTCCAGAAAGTTAACGCCTTATGAAAGGAATTATACTATCACGGAGCGCGAATTGTTGGCTATCAGGGACGCCTTCTTGGTTTGGAGGCATCATTTGTTGGGTTCTCAAGTGCCTGTTCAGGTGTTCACGGATCATAGGAATCTCTTGGCTCTTTACTCAGTGAAATGCACCATGCACGGCATGCTCGTTGGCATGAATTCTTTTCAATGTTTGATTTCACTATTTCCTATCGTCCTGGTTCTCAGAATTCTAAAGCAGATGCTCTCTCTCATCTACATGGACCCGCCAAATCCTCTCACGCCACTGGTGTACCTTTGTTACCCACTCAGGTGGTGTGTGGTTGCTCTTTACGTCCGTCACTTAAGTCCTTTATACAGGAATGGCTTCAAAACGATCCGCCAGAAGTAGCCAAATACAGACTGGAGATCATAAATTCATTGCCCTATAACCAGGGTAAAATATTCCTGCCTACTCTAGGGACGCGACGTACTGCTATACAATGGTGTCACGATTCATCTCTGGCTGCTCATCCAGGTATTAGGAAGACGGTTGATCTACTAAAAAGATGGTGTTGGTGGCCATCTTTATTGCAGGATGTTACTGATTACACAAATACATGTTCGGTTTGTGCTCAGTGTAAGACATCACATGGCAAACCCGTGGGTTTGCTACAACCTATGCCTCTTCCAGATCGTCCTTGGTCCTCCATTTCCATGGATTTCGTTGTGGAACTACCTGTGGTGGAAGGTTTTGATACTATATGGGTGGTCATCGACTATTTTACCAAAATGGCACTATTTGTACCTTGTCAAGGGATCCCTACTGCTCCTAAACTGGCGGATCTCTTTCTGCGGAACGTGTTTAGGTTGTTCGGTCTTCCTTCTATAATCATCTCCGACCGCGGTCTTCAGTTTACTTCACGCTGTTGGAGAGCCTTGTCGGCTGCTTTAGGTATTGAAGCTCGGTTTTCAAGTGCTTATCATCCTCAGACGGATGGGCAGACCGAATGTCTGAATGCTACTATGGAACAGTATATAAGATGTCTCATCTTTCAGCGTGAGGACGATTGGCTTTCGGTACTGTCTATGGCCGAATTTGCCTATAATAATTCGCTCCACACTGCTACACAGGTTTCTCCTTTCTTTGCCCTTCATGGACAACATCCAAGTTCCTTGCCTCTTGCCCCTGAACTGCCGGCTCACAACCCTGCTGCCCTTGCCTGTGTTAGGGACATTTCCGGCACCCATGTCCAGGTTAAAAGACAGTTGTTGGAGGCTCAGAACAGGACCAAGTTTTATGCAGACCGGCATCGTATCCCCGCTCCGGTGTATCTCCCAGGCATGAACGTGTGGTTATCTACACGCAACTTACGCCTGCCTGGTCAGAGGAAGTTGCTTCCACGTTTTGTCGGGCCATATGCTATATCGCATGTCATTAACCCGGCAGTGGTGCGTTTGGTTCTCCCACGTTCGTGGAAACTTCAGCCAGTATTCCACGTGTCTTTGATTAAACCATGCCGTCTTGATACCCATCTTCCCTCCCATCCTCCGCCTGTCAGGGTTCGGGGTGCTGTGGAGTATGAGGTTTCAGCGATCTTGGACACCAAGATTCGGAACGGTAAAAGACTCTACTATGTTGACTGGAAGGGTTATGGTCCAGAGGATCGCACCTGGGAACCATATGAGAACATACATTCCCCGGTTTTGTTGTCCCGTTTTTGGAAATCTCGGAATGTGGGGGCCTCTTTGGGGAAGGAAACTGTCAAGTATCGGCAGAAATCATCAGTGTTAGGACGCCGTAATTATCCGGCTTCCACGGCTTCCACGAGACCTAATACTTGTGGTTCTCGTATTTGCCGACGAACGGTGGTTACGGTCCCTTTAAGACCTCGTCTGCCGGGAGCTTGGAAGTTGGCATGGAGACGATGGCGTCCTCTCACGTCTTTCACTTTTCCCCGTACACGTTGAAAGACGTATAGTGATCATGTGACTATTATTTAAGCCACGCCTGTGCGTTTTGCCGGCGCTTCTGAATCTTGTATTCTAGCGGCTTGCTTTCTCTCGTATCCAGGTTCTTGTCCCTTTTGCCTTGTTTTCCTGTTTCTCGACCTCAGACTGCCTCCGGACCCGACTTGCTTACTCCTTTGTACTTTTGCTGCCAGTCCTGCTCATCGACCTCGGATCGTCCACGGACCTGCATTGCTTACTCCTTTGTACTTTTGCTGCCAGCCCTGCTCATCGACCTCGGATCGTCCACGGACCTGCATTGCTTACTCCTTTGTACTTTTGCTGCCAGCCCTGCTCTTCGACCTCGGACCGTCCACGGACCTGCCCTGCTACTCACTTGTACTGTCTCCCGCTTACCGTTTTTTCTCCTGCATTGGAACTCTGCACCATTGGTACACGGACTAGAGACTGCCTTTAATGTACCTTTAGGCGTCCTCGTGCCGTCGGGTTAGATTTTGCTCTTTGGACATTCAGCTTGGATCTTCACCCTGCTTCTTGCTTTGCCTTCATTTCTGGATTGATTTCCTGGTCGTTTCGTTTTGGGTTTGCCAGTACCTTACTTCTTATTCCTTCCTGGGGATATTCGGAGATTCAGAGATTCTGAAGAACCGCACAGGTTAGTGGTTGGTTTCTGTTTTGATGTCTGCATTTTTGGCATAGAGTCGCATCAGTGTGATTATTGCTCTTATTGCAGCTGTCTGGGGGTCTTGCTTGTACACCTTGAGAAGACATCCCGTTCCAGTATCCTGTTCCATGCGGTTCTGGATTCTTCATTGGCATTCCATCTTTCCGCCAATCAATTGTTCTGGTTGTTCATTGTACTGACTAGTTCGGTAGATTGGCAAGAAGAATTCCTCGGCTACACTACGAGGGCAAGAGCGCTACTGACATATTCAGAAGCCTTCTATATAAATGGATGCCAATGAGTCTTTGACCGCCATCATGCAATTGGTGGCGGATCTACGCAGTGAAATGGCTAATGCCCATGCTGCCACCGAAAGACGCATTGATGAGCTGCAGGCTGGTTTTCAGCCCACCGGTGCTGAGGCGCCTTCGCCCGCTGTGGCATCGGGTTCTGGGCTATCTCCTGCCCGTTCTGACACTGGGCCAGTGTACATGACTGCTCAGTTTCCCTTGGCTCCACCAGAGCGGTTTCTAGGTGACCCTAAGGCCTATCGAACCTTCCTTAACCAGTGTAGGTTACACTTTCTATGTAGGCCAGCCTCGTTTCCAGATTCAACCACTAAAGCGGCCTTCTTATTGTCACACTTGGGTGGTACGGCAGCGGCATGGGCCAATCCACTATTGGAAGAGGGCAGTCACCTCTTGTACAATTGTGACGCGTTGATTGAGGCTATGAGTCGGGTTTTTGATACGCGGTATGCTACACAAGCCACCGATTTACAGTTATTGGCCTTACAGCAGGGAACTTCTACCCTGTTGGCTTACTTAGCCAAGTTTAATCAATTGGTTGCCGAAACTAATTGGCCAGAGGAGAAGAAGGCATCCTTATTTTACAAAGGGTTGTCTGATTTCCTTAAAGATACTCTATCCACGGTACCGGTAATCCCTACAGCGTTCTCTGAATTGGTTGACTTGGTACTCCAAATTGACTCTAGACAAGCAGAGAGAAGGGGGGAACGGATACCGCTTCCTCCTCTTACGACCGCCACGTCAAATCCTGCCACCGGGTCCTCAGAACCAATGCAAATCGGAGCATTGCGGGGACCGTTGTCAGCAGAAACAAGGGAACACAGGAAAAAGAACGGCCTTTGTTTCTATTGTGGGTCATCAGATCATTTACTACGATCATGTACTAAGAAACCTGTTAAGAAACAGGGAAACGCGAAAGCCCGGCAATAGAAGGGGTTCAGTTGCCGGGTGGTTCTTGCAGCAACCCCCTCATGTCTACACCTTACTGTTTATCCGTCACTCTTAATTCCACCTCCCTCGGTAGGCGGGTGATTCCAGTTGTATTGGATTCAGGTGCCACGGGGAACTATATTGACAGTGATTATGCTCGAGAGCTGGGTATACAGATTGTTTCCAAAGACTGCCCCGAGGTCGTGAATGCGGTCGATGGCTCAACCCTGGTTTCTGGTCTAGTGACTGAGCGTAATGCTACTTTGGTCATGAGGACGGAATGTGGGCATACTGAAGAGATCTCCTTTGACCTGATTGCCGCCCCACAGCTTAAAGCTATCCTGGGGCTTCCTTGGTTGCAACTACACAACCCCGTGGTGGATTGGCAGTCGGGGGAAGTGAACTTCCTTTCAGAACATTGTGACCAGTTCTGTTTGACATCAGTTCAGAAAACCTCTAGCCCAAGCCATGCTCTCATGGATTCCGCCTCCATGATAGGGGCTGTTCTTAACACTCAATTACCCTCAGAGTATCGAGAATATCGGGATGTCTTTGACGCAAGTGGGGCAGAAATCCTTCCACCCCACAGGCCTTTTGATTGTCCTATAGAATTGGTTCCTGGGGCCAAGATACCATCTGGTAGGATTTATTCGTTAACACCCAAGGAGGATGTCATCCTTAAGGAATACATCGACAAATCTTTGAAATCCGGCTTCATTCGGCCTTCGTGTTTTCCGGCAGCTTCCCCTCTGTTTTTTGTTCCAAAGAAGGAGGGAGACCTTCGCCCTTGTATCGACTATCGGGCCTTGAATGCTGTTACGCTCAGGAACCAATACCCGATACCTCTGATATCAGTCTTGCTTGATCAGCTCGGCTCGGCCAAGGTCTTTTCCAAGTTAGACTTACGTGGGGCGTACAACCTTGTACGCATACGTGAAGGGGACGAATGGAAGACCGCCTTTAAAACTAAATACGGTCTATACGAATACACTGTAATGCCCTTTGGTCTAAGTAACGCCCCCGCCACTTTCCAGTTCTTCATAAATTACGTCTTTCATGACATGTTGGATCAATATCTGATTGTTTATCTAGATGACATTCTGATTTACTCCCCCAACCATAAAACCCATGTTGTTCATGTCAGTAGAGTCTTACAACGTCTGCGGGACAATCATTTATATGCTAAACTGGAAAAGTGTCTCTTCCACGTACAAGAGGTCGAGTTCCTTGGCTTTAACATCACCAACAAAGGAGTCAAGATGAGCAGATCTAAGGTCTCTGCTATTCTGGATTGGCCGGTTCCCAACAATCTGAAGGCGTTGCAATCCTTTTTAGGTTTTGCAAACTTTTATCAACGTTTTGTTCAAGACTTTTCAGCCATTGTCTGTCCCCTTACGGCTCTGACTAGCTCTAAGAGATCTTTCCATTGGAATGGGGAGGCTCAACAGGCGTTTGATTCTCTGAAGTCCGCCTTCACCTCAGCACCGGTGCTCCAGCATCCGGACCCAACCCAACCGTTCATAGTCGAGGCTGATGCTTCGGATGTTGCTTTGGGTGCTATCCTGTCCCAACATTGCCCAGATGATGCAGGTTTACATCCAGTAGCCTTTCATTCCAGAAAGTTAACGCCTTATGAAAGGAATTATACTATCACGGAGCGCGAATTGTTGGCTATCAGGGACGCCTTCTTGGTTTGGAGGCATCATTTGTTGGGTTCTCAAGTGCCTGTTCAGGTGTTCACGGATCATAGGAATCTCTTGGCTCTTTACTCAGTGAAATGCACCACTGCACGGCATGCTCGTTGGCATGAATTCTTTTCAATGTTTGATTTCACTATTTCCTATCGTCCTGGTTCTCAGAATTCTAAAGCGGATGCTCTCTCTCGTCTACATGGACCTGCCAAATCCTCTCACGCCACTGGTGTACCTTTGTTACCCACTGAGGTGGTGTGTGGTTGCTCTTTACGTCCGTCGCTTAAGTCCTTTATACAGGAATGGCTTCGAAACGATCCGCCAGAAGTAGCCAAAAACAGACTGGAGATCATAAATTCATTGCCCTATAACCAGGGTAAAATATTCCTGCCTACTCTAGGGACGCGACGTACTGCTATACAATGGTGTCACGATTCATCTCTGGCTGCTCATCCAGGTATTAGGAAGACGGTTGATCTACTAAAAAGATGGTGTTGGTGGCCATCTTTATTGCAGGATGTTACTGATTACATAAATACATGTTCGGTTTGTGCTCAGTGTAAGACATCACATGGCAAACCCGTGGGTTTGCTACAACCTATGCCTCTTCCAGATCGTCCTTGGTCCTCCATTTCCATGGATTTCGTTGTGGAACTACCTGTGGTGGAAGGTTTTGATACTATATGGGTGGTCATCGACTATTTTACCAAAATGGCACTATTTGTACCTTGTCAAGGGATCCCTACTGCTCCTAAACTGGCGGATCTCTTTCTGCAGAACGTGTTTAGGTTGTTCGGTCTTCCTTCTATAATCATCTCCGACCGCGGTCCTCAGTTTACTTCACGCTTTTGGAGAGCCTTGTCGGCTGCTTTAGGTATTGAAGCTCGGTTTTCAAGTGCTTATCATCCTCAGACGGATGGGCAGACCGAACGTCTGAATGCTACTATGGAACAGTATATAAGATGTCTCATCTTTCAGCGTGAGGACGATTGGCTTTCGGTACTGTCTATGGCCGAATTTGCCTATAATAATTCGCTCCACACTGCTACACAGGTTTCTCCTTTCTTTGCCCTTCATGGACAACATCCACGTTCCTTGCCTCTTGCCCCTGAACTGCCGGCTCACAACCCTGCTGCCCTTGCCTGTGTTAGGGACATTTCCAGCACCCATGTCCAGGTTAAAAGACAGTTGTTGGAGGCTCAGAACAGGACCAAGTTTTATGCAGACCGGCATCGTATCCCCGCTCCGGTGTATCTCCCAGGCATGAACGTGTGGTTATCTACACGCAACTTACGCCTGCCTGGTCAGAGGAAGTTGCTTCCACGTTTTGTCGGGCCATATGCTATATCGTATGTCATTAACCCGGCAGTGGTGCGTTTGGTTCTCCCACGTTCGTGGAAACTTCACCCAGTATTCCATGTGTCTTTGATTAAACCATGCCGTCTTGATACCCGTCTTCCCTCCCATCCTCCGCCTGTCAGGGTTCGGGGTGCTGTGGAGTATGAGGTTTCAGCGATCTTGGACACCAAGATTCGGAACGGTAAAAGACTCTACTATGTTGACTGGAAGGGTTATGGTCCGGAGGATCGCACCTGGGAACCATATGAGAACATACATTCCCCGGTTTTCTTGTCCCGTTTTTGGAAATCTCAGAATGTGGGGGCCTCTTTGGGGAAGGAAACTGTCAAGTATCCGGCTTCCACGGCTTCCACGAGACCTAATACTTGTGGTTCTCGTATTTGCCGACGAACGGTGGTTACGGTCCCTTTAAGACCTCGTCTGCCGGGAGCTTGGAAGTTGGCATGGAGACAATGGCGTCCTCTCACGTCTTTCACTTTTCCCCGTACACGTTGAAAGACGTATAGTGATCATGTGACTATTATTTAAGCCACGCCTGTGCGTTTTGCCGGCGCTTCTGAATCTTGTATTCTAGCGGCTTGCTTTCTCTCGTATCCAGGTTCTTGTCCCTTTTGCCTTGTTTTCCTGTTTCTCAACCTCGGACTGCCTCCGGACCCGACTTGCGTACTCCTTTGTACTTTTGCTGCCAGTCCTGCTCATCGACCTCGGATCGTCCACGGACCTGCATTGCTTACTCCTTTGTACTTTTGCTGCCAGCCCTGCTCATCGACCTCGGATCGTCCACGGACCTGCATTGCTTACTCCTTTGTACTTTTGCTGCCAGCCCTGCTCTTCGACCTCGGACCGTCCACGGACCTGCCCTGCTACTCACTTGTACTGTCTCCCGCTTACCGTTTTTTCTCATGCATTGGAACTCTGCACCATTGGTACACGGACTAGAGACTGCCTTTAATGTACCTTTAGGCGTCCTCGTGCCGTCGGGTTAGATTTTGCTCTTTGGACATTCAGCTTGGATCTTCACCCTGCTTCTTGCTTTGCCTTCATTTCTGGATTGATTTCCTGGTCCTTTCGTTTTGGGTTTGCCACTACGTTACTTCTTATTCCTTCCTGGGGATATTCGGAGATTCAGAGATTCTGAAGAACCGCACAGGTTAGTGGTTGGTTTCTGTTTTGATGTCTGCATTTTTGGCATAGAGTCGCATCAGTGTGATTATTGCTCTTATTGCAGCTGTCTGGGGGTCTTGCCTGTACACCTTGAGAAGACATCCCTTTCCAGTATCCTGTTCCATGCGGTTCTGGATTCTTCATTGGCATTCCATCTTTCCGCCAATCAATTGTTCTGGTTGTTCATTGTACTGACTAGTTCGGTAGATTGGCGAGAAGAATTCCTCGGCTACACTACGAGGGCAAGAGCGCTACTGACATATTCAGAAGCCTTCTATATAAATGGATGCCAATGAGTCTTTGACAGGCATCATGCAATTGGTGGCGGATCTACGCAGTGAAATGGCTAATGCCCATGCTGCCACCGAAAGACGCATTGATGAGCTGCAGGCTGGTTTTCAGCCCACCGGTGCTGAGGCGCCTTCGCCCGCTGTGGCATCGGGTTCTGGGCTATCTCCTGCCCGTTCTGACACTGGGCCAGTGTACATGACTGCTCAGTTTCCCTTGGCTCCACCAGAGCGGTTTCTAGGTGACCCTAAGGCCTATCGAACCTTCCTTAACCAGTGTAGGTTACACTTTCTATGTAGGCCAGCCTCGTTTCCAGATTCAACCACTAAAGCGGCCTTCTTATTGTCACACTTGGGTGGTACGGCGGCGGCATGGGCCAATCCACTATTAGAAGAGGGCAGTCACCTCTTGTACAATTGTGACGCGTTGATTGAGGCTATGAGTCAGGTTTTTGATACGCGGTATGCTACACAAGCCACCGACTTACAGTTATTGGCCTTACAGCAGGGAACTTCTACCCTGTTGGCTTACTTAGCCAAGTTTAATCAATTAGCTGCCGAAACTAATTGGCCAGAGGAGAAGAAGGCATCCTTATTTTACAAAGGGTTGTCTGATTCCCTTAAAGATACTCTATCCACGGTACCGGTAATCCCTACAGCGTTCTCTGAATTGGTTGACTTGGTACTCCAAATAGACTCTAGACAAGCAGAGAGAAGGGGGGAACGGAGACCGCTTCCTCCTCTTACGACCGCCACGTCAAATCCTGCCACCGGGTCCTCAGAACCAATGCAAATCGGAGCATTGCGGGGACCGTTGTCAGCAGAAACAAGGGAACACAGGAAAAAGAACAGTCTTTGTTTCTATTGTGGGTCATCAGATCATTTACTACGATCATGTACTAAGAAACCTGTTAAGAAACAGGGAAACGCGAAAGCCCGGCAATAGAAGGGGTTCAGTTGCCGGGTGGTTCTTGCAGCAACCCCCTCATGTCTACACCTTACTGTTTATCCGTCACTCTTAATTCCACCTCCCTCGGTAGGCGGTTGATTCCAGTTGTATTGGATTCAGGTGCCACGGGGAACTATATTGACGGTGATTATGCTCGAGAGCTGGGTATACAGATTGTTTCCAAAGACTGCCCCGAGGTCGTGAATGCGGTCGATGGCTCAACCCTGGTTTCTGGTCTAGTGACTGAGCGAACTGCTACTTTGGTCATGAGGACGGAATGTGGGCATACTGAAGAGATCTCCTTTGACCTGATTGCCGCCCCACAGCTTAAAGTTATCCTGGGGCTTCCTTGGTTGCAACTACACAACCCCGTGCTGGATTGGCAGTCGGGGGAAGTGAACTTCCTTTCAGAACATTGTGACCAGTTCTGTTTGACATCAGTTCAGAAAACCTCTAGCCCAAGCCATGCTCTCATGGATTCCGCCTCCACGATAGGGGCTGTTCTTAACACTCAATTACCCTCAGAGTATCGAGAATATCGGGATGTCTTTGACGCAAGTGGGGCAGAAATCCTTCCACCCCACAGGCCTTTTGATTGTCCTATAGAATTGGTTCCTGGGGCCAAGATACCATCTGGTAGGATTTATTCGTTAACACCCAAGGAGGATGTCATCCTTAAGGAATACATCGACAAATCTTTGAAATCCGGCTTCATTCGGCCTTCGCGTTCTCCGGCAGCCTCCCCTCTGTTTTTTGTTCCAAAGAAGGAGGGAGACCTTCGCCCTTGTATCGACTATCGGGCCTTGAATGCTGTTACGGTCAGGAACCAATACCCGATACCTCTGATATCAGTCTTGCTTGATCAGCTCGGCTCGGCCAAGGTCTTTTCCAAGTTAGACTTACGTGGGGCGTACAACCTTGTACGCATACGTGAAGGGGACGAATGGAAGACCGCCTTTAAAAGTAAATACGGTCTATACGAATACACTGTAATGCCCTTTGGTCTAAGTTACACCCCCGCCACTTTCCAGTTCTTCATAAATTAAGTCTTTCATGACATGTTGGATCAATATCTGATTGTTTATCTAGATGACATTCTGATTTACTCCCCCAACCATAAAACCCAGGTTGTTCATGTCAGTAGAGTCTTACAACGTCTGCGGGACAATCATTTATATGCTAAACTGGAAAAGTGTCTCTTCCACGTACAAGAGGTCGAGTTCCTTGGCTTTAACATCACCAACAAAGGAGTCAAGATGAGCAGATCTAAGGTCTCTGCTATTCTGGATTGGCCGGTTCCCAACAATCTGAAGGCGTTGCAATCCTTTTTAGGTTTTGCGAACTTTTATCAACGTTTTGTTCAAAACTTTTCAGCCATTGTCTGTCCCCTTACGGCTCTGACTAGCTCTAAGAGATCTTTCCATTGGAATGGGGAGGCTCAACAGGCTTTTGATTCTCTGAAGTCCGCCTTCACCTCAGCACCGGTGCTCCAGCATCCGGACCCAACCCAACCGTTCATAGTCGAGGCTGATGCTTCGGATGTTGCTTTGGGTGCTATCCTGTCCCAACATTGCCCAGATGATGCAGGTTTACATCCAGTAGCCTTTCATTCCAGAAAGTTAACGCCTTATGAAAGGAATTATACTATCACGGAGCGCGAATTGTTGGCTATCAGGGACGCCTTCTTGGTTTGGAGGCATCATTTGTTGGGTTCTCAAGTGCCTGTTCAGGTGTTCACGGATCATAGGAATCTCTTGGCTCTTCACTCAGTGAAATGCACCACTGCACGGCATGCTCGTTGGCATGAATTCTTTTCAATGTTTGATTTCACTATTTCCTATCGTCCTGGTTCTCAGAATTCTAAAGCGGATGCTCTCTCTCGTCTACATGGACCCGCCAAATCCTCTCACGCCACTGGTGTACCTTTGTTACCCACTCAGGTGGTGTGTGGTTGCTCTTTACGTCCGTCACTTAAGTCCTTTATACAGGAATGGCTTCGAAACGATCCGCCAGAAGTAGCCAAATACAGACTGGAGATCATAAATTCATTGCCCTATAACCAGGGTAAAATATTCCTGCCTACTCTAGGGACGCGACGTACTGCTATACAATGGTGTCACGATTCATCTCTGGCTGCTCATCCAGGTATTAGGAAGACGGTTGATCTACTAAAAAGATGGTGTTGGTGGCCATCTTTATTGCAGGATGTTACTGATTACATAAATACATGTTCGGTTTGTGCTCAGTGTAAGACATCACATGGCAAACCCGTGGGTTTGCTACAACCTATGCCTCTTCCAGATCGTCCTTGGTCCTCCATTTCCATGGATTTCGTTGTGGAACTACCTGTAGTGGAAGGTTTTGATACTATATGGGTGGTCATCGACTATTTTACCAAAATGGCACTATTTGTACCTTGTCAAGGGATCCCTACTGCTCCTAAACTGGCGGATCTCCTTCTGCGGAACGTGTTTAGGTTGTTCGGTCTTCCTTCTATAATCATCTCCGACCGCGGTCCTCAGTTTACTTCACACTTTTGGAGAGCCTTGTCGGCTGCTTTAGGTATTGAAGCTCGGTTTTCAAGTGCTTATCATCCTCAGACGGATGGGCAGAACGAACGTCTGAATGCTACTATGGAACAGTATATAAGATGTCTCATCTTTCAGCGTGAGGACGATTGGCTTTCGGTACTGTCTATGGCCGAATTCGCCTATAATAATTCGCTCCACACTGCTACACAGGTTTCTCCTTTCTTTGCCCTTCATGGACAACATCCAAGTTCCTTGCCTCTTGCCCCGTTTTTGGAAATCTCGGAATGTGGGGGCCTCTTTGGGGAAGGAAACTGTCAAGTATCGGCAGAAATCATCAGTGTTAGGACGCCGTAATTATCTGGCTTCCACGGCTTCCACGAGACCTAATACTTGTGGTTCTCGTATTTGCCGACGAACGGTGGTTACGGTCCCTTTAAGACCTCGTCTGCCGGGATCTTGGAAGTTGGCATGGAGACGATGGCGTCCTCTCACTTCTTTCACTTTTCCCCGTACATGTTGAAAGACGTATAGTGATCATGTGACTATTATTTAAGCCATGCCTGTGCGTTTTGCCAGCGCTTCTGAATCTTGTATTCTAGCGGCTTGCTTTCTCTCGTATCCAGGTTCTTGTCCCTTTTGCCTTGTTTTCCTGTTTCTCGACCTCGGACTGCCTCCGGACCCGACTTGCTTACTCCTTTGTACTTTTGCTGCCAGTCCTGCTCATCGACCTCGGATCGTCCACGGACCTGCATTGCTTACTCCTTTGTACTTTTGCTGCCAGCCCTGCTCATCGACCTTGGATCGTCCACGGACCTGCATTGCTTACTCCTTTGTACTTTTGCTGCCAGCCCTGCTCTTCGACCTTGGACCGTCCACGGACCTGCCCTGCTACTCACTTGTACTGTCTCCCGCTTACCGTTTTTTCTCCTGCATTGGAACTCTGCACCATTGGTACACGGACTAGAGACTGCCTTTAATGTATCTTTAGGCGTCCTCGTGCCGTCGGGTTAGATTTTGCTCTTTGGACATTCAGCTTGGATCTTCACCCTGCTTCTTGCTTTGCCTTCATTTCTGGATTGATTTCCTGGTCCTTTCGTTTTGGGTTTGCCACTACCTTACTTCTTATTCCTTCCTGGGGATATTCAGAGATTCGGAGATTCTGAAGAACCGCACAGGTTAGTGGTTGGTTTCTGTTTTGATGTCTGCATTTTTGGCATAGAGTCGCATCAGTGTGATTATTGCTCTTATTGCAGCTGTCTGGGGGTCTTGCCTGTACACCTTGAGAAGACATCCCGTTCCAGTATCCTGTTCCATGCGGTTCTGGATTCTTCATTGGCATTCCATCTTTCCGCCAATCAATTGTTCTGGTTGTTCATTGTACTGACTAGTTCGGTAGATTGGCGAGAAGAATTCCTCGGCTACACTACGAGGGCAAGAGCGCTACTGACAATGGAAGGGACGGCCTTTGTAAGGAGCTAGGACAGGGTGAATCAAAACAAAAAGGTTTTTATGCATTTGCGCAAGTGGAGGTGCCCTTGTATATTATGTAGATATAAAATAAAATAGAAATATATAAATATAAATATAAAATATGTTACCAAAATAAAAAAAATAAAAAAATGTAGATCTGGTGAGAGATGGTTCCCTAGTTTGACGGTTCGTCGTTTTGAACTACGATTTGTCGTGTTCTACAGGCCTGAAAGAAATGTTAGGCTTTCACTGGTGATTCATTGTACTGCCTGCGTACAGCCCTGCAGTTGTTAGTTGTGCAAGTATAAAAATCATATCTTACCTTAAGTATGTGTGCTTAAGTGACAAAATGTAGAATCACAATTCGTAACGTAGAGAATCTTTTCTGACTCTTGCTCTTTAGGGTTATGCATTGTGTTATAGTGCTGTCCCTATTGGCCATCGTGTGGGGCATAGCTGCGCCTATCCGGATTGAATTGAACAGTGGTGGAAATGGAAACGTTCTGCTTCAGGAACCACCCAAAAGATATTTTACTAAACAGAAGTGTGCTTAGGAGGAGGATGGGCCAACTACTATTTCAAAGAACTAACATGGATGTTACCGTGTGTTTCTTAAAGCTAGTATTCAGTGTTAACTCTTATGTGGCTGGCTTTTTTACTAAAGCTCCCAGTGTGCTTAGTTCCATGAACCTCAAACCTCTCCATGCGGATGGGTTGCACCCTACTAAGCTTTGCAGGCATCTGACATTTTCCTTCTCTTAGACCCCAGTGTGGCTGTTTTCTTACCCAGAGGTTCCACGGGTAGGTTTCTCCTTCCCAATACCCTCGAGAAACATCCTGTGTGGTTTTGTCTCTCCCTTAAGGGTTACCCCTGCTACTGCCCACCTCCGACAATCCCCCTCTTCGTTTCCCCACGACATTTGCCAGCCTTGGCAACCCTGAAATAGATTGAGAGTCGGACTGCGACTGCAAAGCGCTATTGTCAGCTGCCTGCTCTCCCACTGTGTTGTCACAGTGTCTGGCTGTGAAATATTAAACATGTATGTCTATTCGTGGGACCTTAAAGAGTCAGTAGATTAGTTCACTCGATGGAGAAGCTCGGGAAGAGCGATGTAGAGCAGTGGCTGTGTTGGAGACCCTGGAACGCAGAGATCCGGGTTATAATTCCAGCTTTTGCAAGCGGTAAAAAAACAATGGCCCTCATTACGACCTTGGCGGAGGACCATGGTGCAATTTGCACCATGGTCCATGGCGCTAAACTGCCAACTCCGCCAAGGTGGTTGGCGGAATTGCCGCCCCATGCCGACCTTGGCGGGGCGGTAAGTCCCCAATCCCCATTTTACCCTTCCCCATTCCCATTCTTGCCCCATAGGGCATAATGGGGATGGGGAAGGCGTTAATTACGCCACCGTAAATTACAGTGGCGTAATTAACAACAAGTCCCGTAGTGCCATGGATTTTTCCGCCTGCAAAAAGCAGGCGTAAAAATCATCCATGGCGCTACGGGAACTCGTAGTCTGGCGGAGAGGTACGCCATGCACTACGCCGGCGTAAAACCCTCTCCGCCAGGGTCCTAATGAGGGCCAATGTCTTTCAGGTCACTTAAGCTGCCTGTGCCACACATTTCTAATGTGTGAATGTGTGATTACCCATATAAAAAATGTACAGTACTATGCCCTAATTACTTGTCTACACTCTCATCCATCCCACCACCATCAAGGTTTCCCAAATTTGGTCTTAACTGGACCCCACACACATCTTGCTGATTTGTGCACAGCGACACACGTTTGAGACGCAGTTGCAACAATAGATGGTTCCTGTAAAGCCCTTGACTCCATCTTGGATCTGTGCCTGCGCTATTTCAAACACCTAAAATAAATACATCATTGTTTGGCTGACGCTGGATCCGATACAGTCAGGGACAACTCGCCCTTCATCCTTCAGAGGCAACAAACAATCACTGTCATTTAGTTGGATGATAATTAAACCTGTTATTAAAGGCCCAAGAAGAAATTCTGCTTATAGTTTGTGCTATTATAGATTTTTCTTTCAATCCTACCATTATTGTTTGTTGAGAGGGCCCACACATCTCAATATGAAAACAGCCAGAAGAGGTGCTACCTGGCTACCTGTAATGCCAGTCAGCTGACTGCCTAAGCAGTTGTTGGAGGAGAATGGATTTGTGGTTGCCGTATTACTGCCAGAATGCCAGGGCCCTGCCTTTCAGTCATTTCACAGCACAAGTGTTGGCAATCTGCTCACCCAGTATCCGACCATTGATTTGGGTGATTTGACTCCCTGTATGGCAGATATTGATCTAATTCTGCGAGCCTTCCATGATGATGCTGCCAATAGTAATGTGGCCGTTGGCAATGTGGGTTTGATGTTGCGCCTATGAATCACTTGCACATGGCACTCTTCAGAAATGCCTCAACAGGCTGGATGCCACAGTGCCACTGCCGTTTGGCTGAGTGCACATGCATATCCTTGTTTCTTTGAGTGCTGTGGTATCTGCTGCATTAAACATGTGGATGTGTGCATGTGCAATTTCATTCTATCACTCTATTGTGGTTAGGAGATGCCACTAGCATAAACACCTGGGGGGTAGAAATGCTTCTGGTTCCATGATATGTATTTTTTTTTTATTTTATTACTAATAGCATGAACCAAGCCCAAGACCAGTGCAGCGCTTTACAACAGGAGGGTGCTAGCATTGAGCTTGGCATTTTATACAGTAGTGCAATACTGTTGGTGGAGCGAGAGAGGGATCTTTATTCATCCAGCAGGTATTGTTGAAAGAGCCATCTTTTTAGTGTTTTGTGAAACTGGAGGACAGTAAGGGCATTTCAAGACCCTGCAAGGATTGATTTATAGATGGTTAGGGCATGGCAGCGAAAGGACTGCTCCCTAATCCTCTACTTACACGCTATCTGACACTCCAAACGTTTGAGAGTGTTGCCATGTTAGGTGCAAGAGTCTCCAAAAGTGTGGAGTTTAGCTTCCAAGTATGTTGGTGGTCTGATTCAGACTTCTTCTTAGGTCACGCATGCAGTTTTGAATGTGATTTTTCCGGGAAAGGGGAGCCAGTGGAACTCTCACAGTGTTGGAGAGATATGGTCACATTGGCAAGCACCTGCAATGAGGCAAACTGAGGCATGGTGTGCTGCCTATAGGGGGCCAAGTGTGCAGCTATATGCCTAGTAAGGAGGGAGCTTTCCCGCGTCAATATGTGAGATCATGAGGGCTTAAACCACCATGAGGAAGTCATGTGTGGGGGGGTGATTTTGCAGAGTTTAAACATCTGTAGCCATGTAGTGTGCTCCTTTTTGGCTATGTCTTTTTGGAAGGAAAGACCACTGTCAACAATGAAGCCCCAGGATTTGGTTGAGTTTGATAGATGAGGGGTGACTACTTGCAGGCACATGTCATCTAGCCATTGTTGTCCAAGTATTTGTTTGGTGGGGGGATTGATAAAGTATTGGTGGGGTTCAGTTTGAGGTAGGCATGTGGCTTCCATGTTTAAATGGTAGCCACACATTCTCACAGGTGAGCAATGTCCCGAGGGCCATTGACCTTAAGGTACAGATGATGGTCATCAGCGTACTGATGGATGGGTATGTTGGGGTCATTTAGGAGAGTTACCAAGGGTTTCATGACTAGATTAAAGACGACTGATGAGAGGATAGAGCATTGGTGTACCCCATACATGACTGGTAATTGGTTGGATCGTAAATTAACCCATTTGTAAATACTGGTCTGTTCTGGATAGATAGAATGTGAACCATTTTAGGCTAGTACCAGAGAAGCACGATCTGTTGGCGCAGAGTGAGATGAGTGGTAAATGATCAACTGTGTCAAGGCAGACTAAAAGGCATGAGCCCCCCTTTGTCGATGGTTCAAAGTGCATTGTCCAACACTTGCTTGGTTGCATTCTCAGTGCTTCAGTTAGGGTGGAAGCTGGACTGGTGACCATGGAGAAGGCTAAAATGGTCAATTTTGACAAGTAGTTGGGTCACCACTACTTTCTGGATAAGCTTCGTGATGAATGGGAAAGGTGATAGGTCTGTAGTTGTATAGGTCCTCTGGGTGAAGCATGGACATTCTGAGAAAGGGTCGTATTAAACCTGTCTTTAGTGTGTCTCAGAATACACCTTTGTTGAGGGAGGAGTTCACAATACTGAGGGGTGCATTGAACGCTTGTCCAGTGAGTTGTTAGTGAGGGAGTCTGGGAGGAACTCGATCATGTAAGCGGGAGGTTTAGGGGAAGCAAGTGTTTCTGAGCGATTCTTAGGAGAGAGGAGGGTGTGTCAGTCCAGGGGAGAAGTGCACAGAGAGAAGGATAGCCGTGCTCTGTCTAGTTTGGAGGCATTGATGGGACCTCTAATCTGATCAATTATCTTAATGAAGAATGGTGTTAATTGTGCCACATTTTGCTTGTGAAGATGACACCGCATGGACAAAAATGGGCTTGGCGCAGATTTTGACTACTTCTAATAAGGCTTTGATTCTGCTTGAGCATGCCTCAATAATGGAAGTGTAGTTTGCAGAATTAGTCTTGAAGATCATGCCCCTTAATGTGGTTGTATGGGGATTTCAAAGATGAGTGATCTTCTGGGCTGCGGTCCTTGCACTACCACTTTTCAAGGAATCTGATCAAACATTTGCTTGCAGCGAGCTCAGGTGTGTACCTGGGTGCAGCCAGTTTGACTTTGGTGTAACACGACTTTAGAAGTTAGTGGGTGTCCACCTTTCCTATAATGAAGTCGTTAAATATTAACAGAAGGGCTGAGGCATCCCTGGGGAATGTTGTGAACATTGCCTGTAGTTTGTCTAGCAGAACATTCTTGAATGAGTGGCATTCAATCACAAGGCCTTTAGAATGGTCTTTGTGGGGTATCTATGTGTGCGATATTAGAAGGGAGATTGTGCCATGGTGGGTCCAGTCAAGAGGGAGGTTGTTAAGAGCAAGATGAGTATAGATGATGTGATGATGAGGTGAAGCATGTGTCATTTTGATGTGTGTGGGGGAGAGGTCGATCTGTTTAATGTCAATGAAGTCAGTCAGAGATAATAGGGAGTCATGAGGATGTTTTGCTGGTTGGGACTCAAGGCATTGTTGAAGCTTATGTGGAGGAAGTTATTAGAGCCAGAGGCTGTAACAAAGCAGAGAATGTTGGAAAGATCCTCAATGACGTTACCATTCCCCTGGGGAGGCCTGTAAATAAGGCATAATGTAATTGAGTCATTGCTTCATATGGGGAACCAGGAGGAGAGAGATTTGAAGGAGCTGTGTATGTGGGTCATGATTACCATGCATGGCCAGTCTATCTTATAAATGATTGCCAACCCACCTCCGGTTTTTCCTATGAGGTCAGTATGTTGGATTCTGTAGCCATGAGGTAGAAGGACATCGAAGATGCAAGGGGAGGAGGATGTAAACCACGTTTTGGCAATGAAACGTGTGTCACAATGATAGTTGGTAATGATGTTGGTAATGTTGGCAGCATTCGTGACCGATGAGTGGGTTTTATGCATCATGACCAGGCTGATGCAAATAGTAGATGCACATTGCCAGGGTGCATGGGAAATATAGACCAGGTTCACCATAGTAAGTGCCCGGGGCTGCTTTGGGCCTTTGACTACCATCTCTGGAGAGGATGGGAATGGATTGTGGTGTGAGGAGACACATTATGATGTCTACCTGGTGTACGATGGGCAGCGTACCTGACCCTTGGTCCTTTCCAGTCCCCAAAAGGTCCAAAACAGAAATTGCCCTGTTCTTCATCTGCCCTTCACCACAGATGCACAGGCGAGAAATGCTCTGGGATCTAAGAAAGGAAAGCGCAGTGCCAAGTTGGTGGGTGGGGCTTAGTTCATGTGACCTATATCCACTAGCACCAGCTTACCAACTGCTGGCGTTCTTTATACCTCCCTCCAACCAGGCAGAAGGTGACATCCCCTCACATGATCTACCAATAACAAGCACACGTCTTCCTAAACAGGTGGGGCAGTTCAGCCATTGTGTGTAGGTCCTGTACAACAACTGTGTTTATTGTGCAGTTAGTGCTTCTGAGGTTTCAAGGTCTTCTATTCATCCTAGTGTAGTCACCCCAACCTTTTGATGGTTTTAATGATACTGTTAATTTGACCAATTTTTGGAGCACATTTGTATGTATTGATATGTGCTAAGTGCCCTTTTTATTGTGTTTATACTTTATACAAACTTTAACACATTCCAACATATAAATTTAAAAAGTGAGAGAAGAAAAGCAAAGAAAAGAAAAACGAAGAAGAAAGAAAAACAAAATCTTACTTAAAACAACTTATTTAAAACCTGCAAACTTCACCAGAATAAGCTTACAAAGGTTTCTTACTCAGAACGACATTTCTCTCAGTTACGTATCTCAAAACATGGTACCTAATTCCAACATATTGCTTTCTTAAAACAATTGCTCATTAAATACTAACACATTTATCATACCACCTATTTATACATAGATATAGCGGCCCTGTAGTTATGGTTAAGTTGCTCAACTCTTAGTAAGAGCACTTTTTGGGCAGCTAATAAGTTTGTTCCCCCTGGATGAATCTTCACCAAACATTGCATGCAAAATGAGTATATGGCCCTCTTGAATGATTCTGAAAAGGTTGGTGTGGTTTTGTCTATCGGTGACAAAGTTATTGGTGGGCCCCTAAATTTGTTGAAATCCTCATAGTTGCAATGGAAAATTTTTTTTGCTCTTGCCTACAGCCCAAACCGCTGGATGGATTTTTACCAAATGTGCGCCAAGCACAGCGGCTCGATTCTGAAAGCATGCTTTTGTAAATTTGGTGTAAATCTGTCTTGTAGTTTTGCTTTTTAAAATGACCAAAATGTAGGTTAAAAAAGATTTGTGATATCTGGGTCCGCTCCTCGGACTCACTTCCCAATTTGGGGTCAGTAGATATGGCTGGAACAATCAGGGGGGTGGCATGATTTCCACAGAAATCGTACGTGCCCGCTGATTAGATGCTCAAAAGCGTGAGGTGTGTCATATTTATTTTAATGGTTGCAGACAGCCGTGGATAGCGTGGTGGTGGAAACGCCTGGAAAACACATTTGGGACAACGCTATGAATGAACAGTTTGGAAAACACATTTGGGGTTATTTGGTGGCCGAAAGAGGGCCTGGAAAGGATGGGGGAGTGGAATAAAGATGATATATAGCTGTTTTTCTAGATGAAAAAAGGGCATGCAGGTGCCGCCGAGTCCGTGGTCAATTTTGCTGTCCGCAGACATCATTTGAATTGTAGAGAGTTCAGGGCAGGTTTTGTTATTTGAAGGTGTATTGTACGTACTTGTTATATGGTTTAATTATATTGTGGTGGTTGGGGCCAGTGGCCATGCCCCCAAGAATCTGGCCACTGGCTACACCAACTATTGTAATATTTGTCTAAAAATTATAGGTAATTTAGTGGGCATATACAGCATTTGTAATATGGTGGAATGATGTAATTGAAGTGTACATATCATTTATGATTGTAGTACAATTGAGGATAGTACTTTTGGAATATGTAATTGTTTATACTTGGTATGGTTACCTAGCTGCATACAGTAATAAAGCTGGAATCGTTGGTTCTTTTTGTGTTAAAAAAACAGTATAATGTTAAGCAGGATAGTTTAATAGCTTTAACTGCACACACATTTACATATAAATTTACTTTTTTTGACCATCAGAAACAGTACATTCTATGTGCTATGTTTGGTACAACATTAGTGTGTGCTACAATGCTGTTGTACTGACATTAAATAATCATTGAGTCATTGGGAGAAAAAAATCCATGGAGGATTAAAACCAAACTATTATAATTATGTGAGCGTGTGTGATAGTATGTTTGCTTGAAATTTGTTATAATTCAGAGAATCTGTAAAGTAGTTAGACACCTGTAGGCGTATTCCAACTATATCAGACTTTTAAAGACATTTTGCAGTAACAAGAACAGTCATGGCGTCTTTGAAGTGTATTGCAATGAAGGATATTTTTCTAAGTAGTTAAATAGCTGTTGGCTTGGGGTTTATTCAATATTTCTTCAATTTGGGTTGAAGAAATATTAAGTAAGCATTTGTTAGATTTGCTGATAACCTATGTTTTGGATTAACATAGGTGTTGTTTCATTCAAACCAACCACTTCTTTTTTTGACATATGCAGTACAGTGGCCTGAAGTGGTTGTGGCACCGGTGTGGTATATTATGACTGTTGTGAAGGTTTTCTTGCCAACAGATATTTAGCTGTGTGTAAATCTAGCGAGCTTACAGTATTTTTTTTGTACCATCTGCATTATACCTTAGAAGCATTAATATGGCATATTGGCCATGTGAGTTTATTTTTATGCTGGCACGATTATGTGAATTGCAAAAAGGACATAACATGCTTTGATGTGCATTCTGCAGAAGCTGGTGAAATGGAATGGAATTGATGTAAAATTTGGTGTGGATACATAAACAAATTGTTCATTAGGGATGTGCTCTTGTGAAACATGGTTGCAGAGAGTGCATGTATGTTTTCACATGTATGAAATCTGGAAGATTTAATTTATAGGATGTTTTTGGTTTAAATTACTTGTAGTAAGTACATTAGGAATTCCTGTGGATATTCCTGTTTGTTTTGGGTACATTTTACCATTACTGTACCGTAGTCTAATTCTTGCCTTATGCCTGAAACACTATAAGTACTGTCAGGATTATTTGTGGCATTTCTGTGAAGAACAAGCATTTGCAAACACAACTGGCTCGAGCTGTTTAAGTAAATGTTGTCAACAATCATGGGCGTAATTTTAGGGGGGACAGGGGTGTTTGTCCCCCCCAACTTTGATGGCACACCATTTTGTCCCCATTCATTTGGTTGGGGCACCTATTCTTCAGATGTCATGCCCCCCCAACATTTTCAGCAAAGTTACTCCACTGTGAACAATTGGTGGCAATTGTAAGAGAAGACTGATTCTTACATTTGCATAGCAAATTACTCCAGTTGTGTTGCTGAATTTAAATGGATCAGAGAGTTGTGCGTCTGCACCCTTTGATGGGCTTGCAGTTCTTTTTTGAGAAGAGATATTTGTCTATTTGTCTTCTGATGGACGTGCAGTTAAGTTTGTACTGGGCAGTGTTGTGGTTGTATTATTTT
The DNA here is from genome assembly GCF_040938575.1 of Ambystoma mexicanum. Classification (NCBI taxonomy): domain Eukaryota; kingdom Metazoa; phylum Chordata; class Amphibia; order Caudata; family Ambystomatidae; genus Ambystoma; species Ambystoma mexicanum. The sequence continues at coordinate 283,536,107 of NC_090928.1, forward strand.
ATGGAGAAGCAGTTGGTCGTTGTTTCGTTATGGTTGGGAGATCTATTATAGGATCTGGTTGTATGATATGATAGGTTATTTATAATGCGCTTAATACCCAGAGGTTTCTAAGTGTGGATCCGGAGATCAAACTTGTGTTGCTCCATGTCATCTTGCATCCAAGGCGAGCACACTGCCCCAGAGCTATCCTCCCATTACTTTACTTTTTAAAGGTTATGTTTTTTGAGGTACAGGGTAGAGTGCACATAGCCTGTTGTATTCTAGGATGCATGGAATGTCAGTGTTGACTTTGTTTGCATCAAAGTTAACTAGATATAGACCATTCAGTGTACCAAGATGCAAAATCGCTATGTAACTCTTGCCTTCTTTAAAGACTGTGCTGCCAATGCTAAACAAAGTGTGATCTAGGGTTAGACTTTAAGATTTGTGAATAGTGACAGCATATACAAGGCATAGAGAGAATTGTCCTCTGTCTATGTACATGTCTTTGAATAGAAGGAAACATGCTATTGTGCGGCCAATTTTTTTAACTTCTGCAAGTTTGTCAAATTGGATGTTGACAAACTGAATGTTGTTGTCATGTGGATATGTTTGGAAGCCAACAACTGTTCCAATTGCCCTATTGACTAAATCTTGTTCAACGTCAAGTATATATTTTAGAATTACTCTGCAGTTTAGATACTTTTCTAAACAAGCTGTGTTAGAGATACATTTTTCAAAGCTATTTAGTTGTGCTGTTGCGTGTTGACACATGGGGAGTGTCATGCCATGCACTTCTAGTTTGTCTGTGGAGCTGATATTCAGTATGGGGTGCATTTCTTTTTTCAACATTGAATTGTTGAATTGACTACAGCTTGCAAGGGTTGGCATTAATGTCATGCATTTTATATTGTGTTGAATTAATTGTTGCATGACATCAGGAGCAGGTCATGGTTTCCATATAGCTCATGGATAAGTCTAGTGTTTAAGATGGATTTTGCATCTTTATTAAGCAGACCATTTCTACTGCTTTTTAAAATGTTAGCCTAGGTGACTCTGCACATTGACACATGTTTTGAGTTAATTCTCTGTTGCAAAAATGTTGCCAGAGGTTTAGATTTCCAATGCTGCTGAGTGCGCTACAGCATTGTTTGTGTCCTATTGTTATGAAAATAGGTTGACCTTTTGCTTGTGTTAACTGTAAGTGGTCTCTGAAAACAATGACATGTTTTCCTCCAAACAGTTGTTTGTAGGCGGTTTTTAAGACTTCTTGCATTCTGACGAGAATTAAAACCAACATTAGATTGGAATCCATGCTTACTTCATCTATTATGAGCATTTCTATTTGTATCAGAATACTGCGTACTTCAGTAGCAGATTCTCCTTATAATTTTTCATGTTCTAATTTGTTTTGGTGTCCTGTGAGGAGCAGTAGTCAGTATAAAGTTACACCTCCTATGTTGTAGGCAGCTAAACCTGTGGGGGTTGATAAAACAGCCGAGAGGTTGTTGTTTGTTAGGTTTTGTAGAAATGTGCTGATTATTTTAATTAACAATGTTTTACCAGAACCAGCTTCTCCTCTTAAATACAGGAGCAAAGGTTTATAATCTTTACAGCTACAAGTTTTAGTTTCATGTTTAAAACGATGTTCAACTTTTTCACTGACTTTCAGGTATATGGTGGTTTTTCATCATTTAGCTGTAATTTCAGTACTGACAAGTTGTATTTAGATTGTTTAGATTGGTACATGATATTTGCGACCTCAGTCATGGCTATTTCTGCTTCATTTAGAATGAGTGGTTCTCCAAGTGGTTCTTGGCTTCCTGTAAGGGAAGGTTGACTGCTCCCAGGAGTGTCTTTATCTAATTGAACTTCAAATTCTTCTTCTTGTTGGCGTTCATTGTCCAACATTTCTTTGTATTATTTGAAATTTGAATTTGTTATACTGCTTCCATTTGCTTTGAATGCAGCTTCAAATGAGTCATAGTTACATAATAATTCTTATTCTTTTCTCCAAGGCTTAAAAGGTTGCAGTAGGGCCATATAATAAAGTTCTCTATGTTTCAAATATTTCACTGATAATGTTATATGATTAATTAGGCTGGGTTTGGTAAGTTTCAATAGGCTTCCTTCAAAAGTTGAGACTGAATATTTTCTAGTTGTCTCATCTGGAGTCACATTGTTTTAGCAGGAATGGTTTTGGGCTATGTCATACATACACAAGTTTTCCAAAGCAGTACTTAGGTTTTGGTAGTATATGTCAATTACATTGCTTTTTAAAAATGTCCTAGCTGTTGGAATAATTTGTGGCTATTGTTTCTATCTCTTGGTAGGATTTTACTACTCTTTTTCGGGATGAAGCTGGATGAAGGTTTAGTCAGACAATGTGGACAGATTTGCTATATAAGGCTGTACGTGTTAAACAGTCTGCAGCTTCGCAGCACCTGCATTCTCTTTTGGAGGGCATTTTTATACCGAAGCTGTACAATTTAAGTAACAGTGTTTTGTCAGATGATATGTCATCCCGGAGGTCTTTTAGCTCTGTTTTCTTAGCATTGGTGAGATAGCCTGTGAAATATCTTGCAACTGCAGTGGAATTGTCTGCAATGTATTGTAATCTATGTGTGCATTTGACAAGAGGGCAATTATTGCATTGTTGGTGTTGGTGGCGGCCCCTGGGAAGGAGATGTGCCATTAGAAAAGATTGAAAGTTTTAATAAAGTAATCTGCAAAGCAGGTGCTCTCTCCTGGACTGCCATTTTGAGAATGACAATGTTATCGGTGGGACCCTTCGCAGGAACCCTCCACGGACCGCGCAACTGTCCATGGACTACCATGTCAGAAATAGGCCCTGGAAAGTTGTACAATTTGACAGATCGACTATGAATGGGTCTAGGAGCTCTGGAAGTGTTAACTTCGAACTTGAAACACGGTAGATTGGGAAAAATGCAGTTCTAAACTGTCCACGGAGCACAGACACCATTCATGGATGCCATCAAGCCGCATGGGTGCGGTCACATGATGATGTCGCCGGACACCCACGGCGCAGATGGCTGTCCGCGAATACCATCGGGCGGGAGATCATCAGGCACATTCACATGGATGTCCACAAACTAGCGTGCTGGCTGCGGACTAGTTAAAAGTATGTCATGCGAGAACAGTCGTTATGACCGCAGACTATTCATTGACATTTAAAAAAATAAAAAACTATGACAGAACAATATGCATCATATTTATGGTATACACATTTATTTATTTAAGAAAGGGATGGGATATCGGTATGGGAAACATAAATGGGAGAATTTGGAATTTCTATACAATGAACATCAGGGGAGGAGGGAGTGAAGTTTCAGCAAAGCATCTTTTATTTATATGTTGGGAATTTGATGGGGATGATTACTGGGGACATGAGGCACAGGTACAAGAAGGACAGTGATAATCAATAATTCTAATAACACGATTTTTAACATAATTAAAAGTTCGTGAAAAGTCACTACTAAGTTCATCCAATTTTGCAGACAAGGTCATGATTTCATTATGTACAGTCCAGGATTGAAATTGACTTTGTGATTCTTGGGATTATCCATAATACATTTTTTTTTTCATGTAAAGTATGTACTATAATAAAAGAAAACATTATTTCACTAGGGTATGTAAAAATTACTTTATTTGTTTATATTAAAAGATGTATTGTTTACCATTATAGATGTCTTCATCACTAATTTCTTCTTTTAGAAAGTTTTCCTCCAACAACCCCTCAAGTGTGTTTGTCATTTCTGTTAAAATAAAAAAAAAATAGTGATATTTGCTTATAATAAATGTTTACATACTGAATGGTAATAACAGAGAAATAAATACTTTGTAATTAGTATTTGGTGAGGGATTGTTTTGCAACGAGGGCCTGGTGGGTGTATGTGAGTCTGTATGAAGAGTTGTGTGATAAATGAAAAAAAGAATGTGTGCATTGCTGCTACATTGGGTTGTGTATAATATAAGGAACTTGTAGCAAATTAAGGGTGCACAGTTAAAAACCTCCGACATTCGAATTTCATAGGTTTTAATTAGTGCAACTTAACCATAAAGTCCCTTCAACAATGTTTTTTCACTGAATATATATATGCCCTTGGGCACTTTACAAAAATTAAAATAAATAAATATATATATATATGTGTATATATATATATATATATTTATTCAAGTTAAAAACTAAAAGGAAGAAAGAGAGTAGAATATATATGGTAGCTTGAGTTCTGGGTGCATTCTGCATGCATGGGAAAGTGAGCAAAATGTTGTGATGTCACTTTGGAATCTTGGGTTAGTGGCTGTGCTGTCGGTTCCAAAAGTGCCCGTTGGGAGCTTAAGGCTGGCTAGGCTGGTTGTGCCAGTGTCACTGTCCTGTGGTCACATCTTGTATGTCCCCTACCTGCAGGAGGCAAGGGAAATACATCTACTTACATGAAAGGTGCGTCCAGGCGTCTTCTTAAACCATGGTGGATCCCACAATAAAATGTCTGTATCTCCTTACAAAATCTACGAGGACCCCTAAATATTTCATAATTTTGAACATTAGCACTTTGTGCCAGATATATTGCCACTTTACAACGCACTTCTGAATATCCCCTACATCCAGCCACAACCTCATCCAGCACTAGGTTGTATTTTGTGATGTAGTTTTTGGACCAGCGGACCATGTTTTCTGTTTTGATGCAACTAATGCCACTGGGCCATTATCTAATCGAACTGGTGTCACTTCCAATTCCCAAGTTATCTCCATGAACACATGGTCAATCAGAAGGAAAAACCTTACATTGATGAACCTAACTAATGCATGGGCTTCAATCTTCAAACACAAACAAAAAATCGATAGTTGACCTACTATTTCCACTTCTCCATGTTTGCTTGCTGGGGACTTCGCCCTTCACATTCCCCTTCATCCTAAAGAAAGACCATGCACTCACCACCTCAGACCATCTCAGTCTGCGGTCATTACTTTTTATACCCAACGACTCACTCCCCTGACAACTGTCCTTTACATACCAGTTCGGAATGTAGCAGTTAAAATGAGCCATTACTAAGACTGCAGAGGCATCGTGCATAAAGTGGCATTCTTGTAAAATACCATTACACATTTCAAAGAATTCAACTTCATTTGTTGTGCGCACATTGCAATACAAATTCATGAATAGACATTGGGGTCGATTCATGGAATTAATGTGCGCCGAAAATTCCCGCGCAGAGGTGCCAAAACGTGCGATTCGCAGTAAAAGTGAGACAATCACAGTGCAAGTGCGAAAATCGCAGGGAAACCAGCGCACATCGATTCATGGAAGTGCGTGCGCGAGAAAAACATTGGATGTGCGCTGAAAAAGTGCGCCACGCACGCCGGCGCACAGGTCATCCAACAGCGTGCGCCCCGGCCGCTGCGAAATCGCACATAGCGCGGCGCACATCACAAAAGTAGGCGGAACACAGGGCGTAACACTCAGAATGGGGAACAACGCGTGAAAACATGGACGTCACGGGGGAAGTACAGGAGGCAAGTGCGCGGAACGCCCACACGCTCGCCTACAACCCGTATTCATGGAATCAAATAGGGCAAACCAGCACACGGTGAAAGACGAACACAGGGCCAAACAAGTACGCCACAAGAAAGCAGGCGGTAGCGTCCCTGCGCCTGAAATAAATGTGCGCCAAAATGTGCGCTAACAAAAAGCACCCATATACAGCCATGATGAATGGTCCATACAGTGGCCCTCTAGGACAAATGAGGTGCAAAGGGGTACCGACAAACACGGACACCCGCTGTGTGAAAACTAGCGTGTGCGTGTGTTTCTGGGTGCACGGGAAGTTCCACACGCGATTGGCCTGGGTACGTGTACTTCGGGGTACGCGGGAAGTTCCACACGCGATTGGCCTGGGTGCGTGTACTTCGGGATGCGCGGGAGAGTTCCACACGTGATTGGCCTGGGTACGTGTACTTCGGGTGCGCGGGAAGTTCCACACGCGATTGGCCTGGGTACGTGTATTCCGGGGTGCGCAGGAAGATTCTCACGCAATTTCAGCAGGGTACGTGTATTTCAGTGGAGCCGGAGAATGCTTCACGTGATTTGGCCGTGTGGGTCCTCCCAGGTGTTCCCTCTACACCCTCCACGGCCCCTGCAGGCAGCCCACACCACAGGGGACTACCCTGCACCCCTGCTCATGTCCCACAGGCAACCCATCCACCATGGCCATGCCCCCCAGCCAACCCACATGTCACCTTGCACTACTGATCACCAACACATGTCTCCCAGCACCCCCACCCCCCAGCATCCAGGGGCACCCTCCACCAGGCCCCCACTCATGTCCCCCAGCACCCCCACCCACCAGCAGTGCAGGGCACCCTCCACCAGGCCCCCACACATGTCCCCCTGCACCCCCACCCCCCAGCATCCAGGGGGCACCCTCCACCAGGCCCCCACTCATGTCTCCCACCACTCCCACCCCCAGCAGTGCAGGGGCAGCCTCCACCAAGCCCCCACGCATGTCTCCCACCACCCCCACACCCCAGCATCCAGGGGCACCCTCCACCAGGCCCCCACACATGTCCCCCTGCACCCCCACCCCCCAGCATCCAGGGGCACCCTCCACCAGGCCCCCACTCATGTCCCCCTGCACCCCCACCCCCCAGCATCCAGGGGCACCCTCCACCAGGCCCCCACACATGTCTCCCACCACCCCCACCCCCCAGCAGTGCAGGGCACCCTCCACCAGGCCCCCACACATGTCCCAGTGCACCCCCACCCCCAGCAGTGCAGGGCACCCTCCACCAGGCCCCCACACATGTCTCCCACCACCCCCACCCCCCAGCAGTGCAGGGGCAGCCTCCACCAGGCCCCCACTCATGTTCCCCAGCACCCCCACCCACCAGCAGTGCAGGGCATGCTGCACCAGGCCCCCACACATGTCTCCCACCACCCCCACCCCCCAGCAGTGCAGGGCACCCTCCACCAGGCCCCCACACATGTCCCCCTGCACCCCCACCCCCCAGCATCCAGGGGCACCCTCCACCAGGCCCCCACTCATGTCTCCCACCACCCCCCATCAGTGCAGGGGCAGCCTCCACCAGGCCCCCACTCATGTCCAACTCATGTCCCCCAGCACCCCCACCGACCAGCATCCAGGGGCACCCTCCACCAGGCCCCCAACACATGTCTCCCAGCACCCCCACCCCCCAGCATCCAGGGGCACGCTCCACCAGGCCCCCACTCATGTCCCCCAGCACCCCCACCCACCAGCAGTGCAGGGCACCCTCCACCAGGCCCCCACACATGTCCCCCTGCACCCCCACCCCCCAGCATCCAGGGGGCACCCTCCACCAGGCCCCCACTCATGTCTCCCACCACTCCCACCCCCAGCAGTGCAGGGGCAGCCTCCAACAAGCCCCCACGCATGTCTCCCACACCCCCACCCCCCAGCATCCAGGGGCACCCTCCACCAGGCCCCCACTCATGTCCCCCAGCACCCCCACCCACCAGCAGTGCAGGGCACGCTGCACCAGGCCCCCACACATGTCTCCCACCACCCCCACCCCCCAGCAGTGCAGGGCACCCTCCTCCAGGCCCCCACACATGTCCCCCTGCACCCCCACCCCCCAGCATCCAGGGGCACCCTCCACCAGGCCCCCACTCATGTCTCCCACCACCCCCCATCAGTGCAGGGGCAGCCTCCACCAGGCCCCCACTCATGTCCAACTCATGTCCCCCAGCACCCCCACCCACCAGCATCCAGGGGCACCCTCCACCAGGCCCCCAACTCATGTCTCCCACCACCCCCACCCCCAAGCATCCAGGGGCACCCCCCACCAGGCCCCCACTCATGTCACCCATCACCCCCACCCCCCAGCAGTGCAGGGCAGCCTCCACCAGGCCCCCACTCATGTCCAACTCATGTCCCCCAGCACCCCCACCGACCAGCATCCAGGGGCACCCTCCACCAGGCCCCCAACACATGTCTCCCAGCACCCCCACCCCCCAGCATCCAGGGGCACGCTCCACCAGGCCCCCACTCATGTCCCCCAGCACCCCCACCCACCAGCAGTGCAGGGCACCCTCCACCAGGCCCCCACACATGTCCCCCTGCACCCCCACCCCCCAGCATCCAGGGGGCACCCTCCACCAGGCCCCCACTCATGTCTCCCACCACTCCCACCCCCAGCAGTGCAGGGGCAGCCTCCACCAAGCCCCCACGCATGTCTCCCACACCCCCACCCCCCAGCATCCAGGGGCACCCTCCACCAGGCCCCCACTCATGTCCCCCAGCACCCCCACCCACCAGCAGTGCAGGGCACGCTGCACCAGGCCCCCACACATGTCTCCCACCACCCCCACCCCCCAGCAGTGCAGGGCACCCTCCTCCAGGCCCCCACACATGTCCCCCTGCACCCCCACCCCCCAGCATCCAGGGGCACCCTCCACCAGGCCCCCACTCATGTCTCCCACCACCCCCCATCAGTGCAGGGGCAGCCTCCACCAGGCCCCCACTCATGTCCAACTCATGTCCCCCAGCACCCCCACCGACCAGCAGCCAGGGGCACCCTCCACCAGGCCCCCAACTCATGTCTCCCACCACCCCCACCCCCAAGCATCCAGGGGCACCCCCCACCAGGCCCCCACTCATGTCACCCATCACCCCCACCCCCCAGCAGTGCAGGGCACCCTCCACCAGGCCCCCACTCATGTCTCCCACCACTCTCACCCCCCAGCATCCAGGGGCACCCTCCACCAGGCCCCCACTCATGTCACCCATCACCCCCACCCCCCAGCAGTGCAGGGCACCCTCCAACAGGCCCCCAATCATGTCTCACATCACCCCCACCCCCAGCAGTGCAGGGGCAGCCTCCACCAGGCCCCCACTCATGTCTCCCACCACCCCCACCCACCAGCATCCAGGGGCACCCTCCACCAGGCCCCCACACATGTCTCCCACCACCCCCACCCCCCAGCAGTGCAGGGCACCCTCCACCAGGCCCCCACACATGTCACCCTGCACCCCCACCCCCCAGCATCCAGGGGCACCCTCCACCAGGCCCCCACTCATGTCCCCCTGCACCCCCACCCCTCAGCATCCAGGGGCACCCTCCACCAGGCCCCCACACATGTCTCCCACCACCCCCACCCCCCAGCAGTGCAGGGCACCCACCAGCAGGCCCCCACACATGTCCCCCTGCACCCCCACCCCCCAGCAGTGCAGGGCACCCTCCACCAGGCCCCCACACATGTCTCCCACTACCCCCAACCCCCAGCAGTGCAGGGGCAGCCTCCACCAGGCCCCCACTCATGTCCCCCAGCACCCCCACCCACCAGCAGTGAAGTGCACCCTGCACCAGGCCCCTACACATGTCTTCCACCACCCCCACCCCCCAGCAGTGCAGGGCACCCTCCACCAGGCCCCCACACATGTCACCCTGCACCCCCAACCCCCAGCATCCAGGGGCAACCTCCACCAGGCCCCATCTCATGTCTCCCACCACCCCCCAGCAGTGCAGGGTCAGCCTCCACCAGGCCCCCACTCATGTCCAACTCGTGTCCCCCAGCACCCCCACCCACCAGCTTCCAGGGGCACCCTCCACCAGGCCCCCACTCATGTCTCCCACCACCCCCACCCCCCAGCATCCAGGGGCACCCTTCACCAGGCCCCCACTCATGTCACCCATCACCCCCACCCCCCAGCAGTGCAGGACACCCTCCACCAGGCCCCCAATCATGTCTCCCACCACCCTCACCCCCCAGCATCCAGGGGCACCCTCCACCAGGCCCCCACTCATGTCACCCATCACCCCCACCCCCCCAGCAGTGCAGGGGCAGCCTCCACCAGGCCCCCACTCATGTCTCCCACCACCCCCACCCCCCAGCATCCAGGGGCACCCTCCACCAGGCCCCCATACATGCCTCCCACCACCCCCACCCCCCAGCAGTGCAGGGCACCCTCCACCAGGCCCCCACACATGTCCCCCTGCACCCCCACCCCCCAGCATCCAGGGGCACCCTCCACCAGGCCCCCACTCATGTCCCCCTGCACCCCCACCCCCCAGCATCCAGGGGCACCCTCCACCAGGCCCCCACTCATGTCACCCACCACTAACACCCCCCAGCAGTGCAGGGCACCCTCCACCAGGCCCCCACACATGTCCCCCTGCACCCCCACCCCCCAGCAGTGCAGGGCACTCTCCACCAGGCCCCCACTCATGTCACCCATCACCCCCACCCCCCCAGCAGTGAAGGGGCAGCCTCCACCAGGCCCCCACTCATGTCTCCCACCACCCCCAGCCCCCAGCAGTGCAGGGCACCCTCCACCAGGCCCCCACACATGTCTCCCACCACCCCCACCCCCTAGCAGTGTAGGGCACCCTCCACCAGGCCCCCACACATGTCCCCCTGCACCCCCACCCCCCAGCATCCAGGGGCACCCTCCACCAGGCCCCCACTCATGTCCCCCTGCACCCCCACCCCCCAGCATCCAGGGGCACCCTCTACCAGGCCCCCACTCATGTCTCCCACCACCCCCACCCCCCAGCAGTGCAGGGCACCCTCCACCAGGCCCCCACTCATGTCCAACTCATGTCTCTCTGCACCCCCACCCCCCAGCATCCAGGGGCACCCTCCACCAGGCCCCCACTCATGTCTCCCATCACCCCCACCCCCCAGCATCCAGGGGCACCCTCCACCAGACCCCCACTTATGTCACCCATCACCCCCACCCCCCAGCAGTGCAGGGCACCCTCCACCAGGCCCCCACTCATGTCTCCCACCACCCCCACCCCCCAGCATCCAGGGGCACCCTCCACCAGGCCCCCACACATGTCTCCCACCACCCCCACCCCCCAGCAGTGCAGGGGTAGCCTCCACCAGGCCCCCACTCATGTCTCCCACCACCCCCGCCCCCCAGCAGTGCAGGGCACCCTCCACCAGGCCCCCACTCATGTCTCCCACCACCCCCACCCCCCAGCATCCAGGGGCACCCTCCACCAGGCCCCCACTCATGTCTCCCATCACCCCCACCCCCCAGCAGTGCAGGGGCAGCCTCCACCAGGCCCCCACTCATGTCTCCCACCACCCCCACCCCCCAGCATCCAGGGGCACCCTCCACCAGACCCCCACACATGTCTCCCACCACCCCCACCGCCCAGCAGTGCAGAGCACCCTCCACCAGGCCCCCACACATGTCCCCCTGCACCTCCACCCCCAGCATCCAGGGGCACCCTGCACCTGGCCCCCACTCATGTCCCCCTGCACCCCCACCCCCCAGCATCCAGGGGCACTCTCCACCAGGCCCCCACTCATGTCACCCATCACCCCCACCCCCCAGCAGCGCAGGGGCAGCCTCCACCAGGCCCCCACTCATGTCTCCCACCACCCCCACCCCCCAGCAATGCAGGGCACCCTCCACCAGGCCCCCACACATGTCTCCCCCACCCCACCCCCCAGCAGTGCAGGGCACCCTCCACCAGGCCCCCACACATGTCCCCCTGCACCCCCACCCCCCAGCATCCAGGGGCACCCTCCACCCGGCCCCCACTCATGTCACCCATCACCCCCACCCCCCAGCAGTGCAGGGGCAGCCTCCACCAGGCCCCCACTCATGTCTCCCACCACCCCCACCCCCAAGCAGTGCAGGGCACCCTCCACCAGGCCCCCACACATGTCTCCCACCACCCCCACCCCCCAGCAGTGCAGGGCACCCTCCACCACGCCCCCACTCATGTCCAACTCATGTCTCCCTGCACCCCCACCCCCCAGCATCCAGGGGCACCCTCCACCAGGCCACCACTCATGTCTTCCATCACCCCCACCCCCCAGCATCCAGGGGCACCCTCCACCAGGCCCCCACTCATGTCTCCCATCACCCCCACCCCCCAGCAGTGCAGGGGCAGCCTCCACCAGGCCCCCACTCATGTCTCCCACCACCCCCCGGCATCCAGGGGCACCCTCCACCAGGCCCCCAAACATGTCTCCCACCACCCCCACCCCTGATTAGTGCAGGGCACCCTCCACCAGGCCCCCACACATGTCCCCCTGCACCCCCACCCCCCAGCATCCAGGGGCACCCTCCACCAGGCCCTAACTCATGTCCCCCTGCACCCCCACCCCCCAGCATCCAGGGGCACCCTCCACCAGGCCCCCACACATGTCTCCGACCACCCCCACCCCCCAGCAGTGCAGGGCACCCTCCACCAGGCCCCCACACATGTCTCCCACCAACCCCACCCCCCAGCAGTTCAGGGGCAGCCTCCACAAGGCCCCCACTCATGTCCAACTCATGTCCCCCACCACCCCCAACACCCAGCATCCAGGGGCACCCTCCAGCAGGCCCCCACTCATGTCCCCCAGCACCCCCACCCACCAGCAGTGCAGGGCAGCCTCCACCAGGCCCCCACACATGTCTCCCACCACCCCCACCCCCAGCCGTGCTATTTGCCTGGTTACGTGTATTCCTGGGGTGCGCGGGTAGTCTCCCATGCGATACCATCAGGGTACGTGTATTATGGGTCCGCGTGAACTTCCACACGCGATACCAGCAGGCTACATGTATTACGGGGTTCGTGGGAAGTTCCACAAGCCATTGCCCTGGGTACGTGTATTTCGGGGTGCGTGTGAAGTTTCACACGCGATTTTGCAGGGTACGTGTATTTCGGTGTGCGTGTGAACTTCCACACGCGCCTGGGCCTGTGAGAGTGGGGTACGTGTATTCCTGGGATGGGCGGGAAGATTCACACGTTCGCCTACAACGCGCCGAAAAATAAATGGTCCAATCCTGAAACATGTTCGCCAGCATGAAGCAGGCATACGTCGACCCGCGCAGCATAAAAGTGCGCGCAAGCAACAAACAAGCTCAGACGCCAGGATGAATATACCGTTCCTAGCAGCAGTGGCCGTGGGTTACCAAAGGAGGAGGAGGAGGATAGTGAGGGCCTGAATTTTCACTCCCAGAACCAGTCTTTTTGGGATGCCTGATGACCAGGTGTATGGGAGGTACAGGTTTCCACCACACATAATACTGGACCTGGTCAGTGAGTGGGTGGATGACCTTACATCACCCACCCTGTGCTCCCAAGCACTCAGCCCCCTGGAGAAGGTCCTCAATGTACTGCACTTCTTGGCCACAGGATCATTTCAGCGGACAAGTGCCATAGTGGGTGGGGTGTCACAGGCCACGCAGTCACGCTGCCTACACCAGGTCTTGAACATCATCACTGCACGCCCATCAGTCCGTAGGCACATATACCTGCCCAGGACACCTGCAGAAAGGCAGGCTGCCGCCCTTGATTTCTACGGTGTGGCACAATTCCCCAAAGTGCTAGGTGCCATTGACTGCACCCATGTGGCACTATGTCCCCCCAGGGCATCTGAGCACATCTATAGGAACCGCAAGCACTGGCATTCCATCAACATTCAGGTAGTATGTAATGCCAAGGGAATCATCACCTCAGTATATGCCAACTATCCAGGGTCCACCCACGACAGCTTCATTTACTGAATGTGTACCCTAAGCCGGGACCTAGAAGCTGGGCGGCATGGCGATACATGGCTGCTTGGTGAGTATGAATGCCATTGCACATGCATGCATGTCAGATGCAGAGTTATGTCACTACCCCACTAATGATACCCATCACCTCCTCACCAGGGGACAGTGCCTACCCTCTGAGCACCCACATGATGACGCCAATTCGGAACCCCATCACGCCTCCCGAGGTAAGATACAACACAGCCCATATTGCAACCCGGGGCATAGTGGAGCGCACATTCGGAGTGCTCAAGTCACACTTTTGCTCCCTTGACCGTTCTGGCAGGCAGCTGTTATATGCGCCCCCAGTAGTGTGCAGGATCATAGTGGCAGCATGTATCCTGCACAATGTTGCAACACGCCGAGGCCGGGCTGTGGACATGGTGGTGCCCCCACATCCCCAACCACATGCACGCCCACTGCGCATGGGAGGGGAAAGGGCAAGGGGTGAGGCAGCCCGTACGCAGCTGGTGGCTAATTACTTCACATAGGAATCACACCCCTGTGGAGTGCACACAGCCCTGGCACATACCATCTGATAAGCAATGATGACTCGACCTGACAATTATGACGAACAAAGGGACAGTCAACTGTCAGAACCATAGCAGCCTGAGATTGTTCATGTGGAAGTGTCACAATGTGTGCATCCCTACCTACACAAACACCACCAATGCAGTGTCATCAAAAGACACACTTCCATGCTGCAGAAATGAATACCCACTTGCAAAATACTACATGAGAACAGTGCCATGTCACCCAACCCCTTCCCGGCACGGCCACACAACACACCATGGCATGTCATGCAATGTTAGAGCAAACAAATTAATCCCCACAACATGCCCCAAGTGTCACCAACTACAGTGCCCCTAATGGAAACATGGCCACACATGAAATGCTCACAGTAATGCAGGACCTACAACACACATTACCAAATACTTACCAAGAATACCAATCACCTACACAACCTCCAACCTACCTTAAACATGACATTACAGACTTAAAAAATTGGTAGCCTCACTACCTGATAATGCCAGCACTTCGAACACTTCCAAGTATACAGTGTTAGCGCCACGCAAGAGTGTAGGTGCACTGCTTACAACATGGACTCCAGTTCCAAGGTGGACCACCTTGTGAAGACATGAGAAATGGACCTGCAAATTAGGAGGATGAGATGGATGCAGAGGCACATATCAATACACCATGCAGTGTACAATACAACAACAATATGCACTATGAATGTATACACAGTATTGACTACAGACTGCCCACACATCGAATGGGAGTCCAACGTCACCATGTACGTCAATGTCACTTGGGCACACCCTTTGCAAGCCCATGGAAACGGGAAGCAGGAGGGGTGTGTGTCACACAAACCCAAGCATCTGAACCAAATTCATGACAAACCTGCATGTGCCCAGCCACAATACAGCGTATGCCCACGGGAGCCACACAAGGCAACACACTGTCCAAAAAAAAAATAATAATAAAAAAAAATCAATAAAAAAAAATCAAAAATGGCCATTAATGGACCCGGGGTGGGGGGTGGGGGAGGCCACCCAGGAGGTCCGAGGACTGGGTGCACACCAAGACCACCTGTGTGGATCTTGCGAAAAAAAAACACCTCCATGGGCTCATGGCCTACACGGCTACCCTATTTTGAGAGAATCACTGCTGTCGCTCTCCTCACCCTCTGCAGCTGCATCAGGAGGTGGTGGCACTATGGGAGGCAGCCCACGCAAAGCCCAAGTCTGTTCCTCCATGGCAGCAAGCATGTGGGTGTGGTAGGTCTCGTTCTGGAGGATAATTGTGCGTAGGTCCCCATGCAACAACTCACGGGATGCCCGGACCTCCGCCCTAGTTGCCTGCATCTCAGCTGAGAGCGTACGTGTGAGACGCTCCAGCTGCTGTTCTGTCCTTCTGTTTGTTGAAGCCTCAAGCTCAACAAGAGTCGTCCTGAGGTGAAGGAGTTCCACCCTCAGGGCTTCCCTGTGGCCCTGCGACTCTATGGAAATGGCTTACCGCAGAGTCGCCAGTGTCGCCCGCCTGTCCCTGTCGGACACCAACATGTCCTCCCTGTGTGACTGGCAGATGGAGTCTGTTGCCTGCTGTAGTCGCTCCATCAGCCTTTCGGGGGGGACAATGGAAGTGGCCACCCTATCCATGGCCTGAGCCATCATCTCTGATGATGCTGCCTGTTGGGTTGCCATACCATATATGGATTGTTCCCATGCGGTATTGCCAGGTGGCGTATGGCCACCACGTCGGCGGGCACCACACCTGTCTGGGGCAAGGCGAACTGCGCCATGCTGTGCCGGCACTGCAGGACTGCATTCCCCCTCTGGCCCAGGAACAGGATCAGATGTTGCAGAGTGTGACCCTGCATCCGTAACCACCAAAGGTGTACCTGCCAATACTGACATCCCCATTGAGGGTTCTAACCCTGGTGCAGGTGGGTCGGACAGAACAGAATCCCTCCCAGGAACACTCACCTGCGACGGCACATAGGTCTCATCATCCGAATCGACACCTGAATACAGCTCGGGGGAGGTGCAGCCAGAGACACCCCTTAAGAGCACGACCTGCAGCAGTTGTGGGTTCTCACCCACCACCACACCACGTCCCTCACTGGTGGTCGGTCGGGCCTCAGACCCCTCCTGGGTCTGCACCATCTCCACAACCCCAGCAGTATCAAGTGCGTCATCCTCTGCAAAGACATAAAAGAAAACAAATGGAAACAGGCATTAGCACTACGGCACACAATTAGGGCTGAGAGGCTACAGAAACAGTACTTGATTGACACATGTCCCACATGACTAAAACCCTCCCATGCATGCACCGTCACTGCGTGCGAAGGGTAGGCAGATGGCACACATTGATGACACCAAGATGGAAGATGAACACATTTGCTGCATGCTGCCTGGCAGTGGCATCACACATTGGCCAGTGATTGGCAGGTCAAATACACATGCCATCACACAGATGGCATGTACCCTAGCCATAAAGTGAAGAGGGAGAGGAGGGCACCAATTGTTCATTCAGTCCAGTTTGCTCATGAAATTGATTTTTTCATTGAAATGGTTCAAATGTTTAACCTGGAGCTGCCAGTCCAAAATGGTTCTATAGCACAGGGACATGTCTAAACAAATCATGTCCAGGAAACAAAGCCAGTCCACTGTACCATATCCATGTCAGACATTTGACAATAGGACTGAGAAATGCCGAGTAAAAGTGGTGGTATGCAAACAATCTGCCTGAATAAACAGAGGAAAATAAGCAACAATGTTGTGGCAAGATGACACTTCAAGGGCAACTGGCGTGGTGTTGGGCTGGATGTCTAATGTTGGCAGAAGGGATACTGCTATACCCAAATGCTGGTGTGCAGAATGTATTGGATGAGGCACATGGGTGACCCAAACCACTCAGGCACGCACACCTTCACCTGGCACCCAAACAGAAGCCCTCCCACACACACCATGCACATGGATGACACACACATGCATGTGCACTCACCGGACAATGCCTCGTAATCTGCCAGTTCTCCCACACCTTAGATCTGTTCCTCCGTGACGTAGGTCCCAGCAACCTGCTCATGTGGAGTGAGTTCTATGTCCTCTGCTGGAGACCCACCTCCAGTCACTAGAGTTGCAGCATGACTTGAGGCCAGCTTATTCTTTGCCCTGCGCTTCAGGTCCTTCTAGCGCTTGTAGCATTCAGTAGCTGTGCGCCTCACGATTCCAAGGGCACTTATGATGTCCACGATGGTCTGCCAGTGTGCCTGACGTTGTGCAGGTGTGGTCTTGGATCCTGCAACAATCACCATTTTGCAGTCATGTGCGGACACATACTCTACAAGTGCATTCAGTTCGGCCTCATTAAAGCTGGGCTTCATTGACGGGCCGGACTGTGTAGCCGTGTCTGGGGCATCAGCCTCTACTGGACGAGCACTCTTCCTCTTCCGCTTGGAAGGTGGTGGGGATCCTGAGTGTCCTACGCCGCTCTGGACACTAGGGGCAGGAGCCCCGGTGGACTCTGTACTAGGAGTGTGGGATTGCACACTCAGCATGAGAGTTGGGGCAGGCATTAGCTCAAGTGTGATGGTGTCAGGGGGAATGTCAGCATGATAGACTTGGACCGCCACTGTCCTGGCTGGGTGTGTGAGAGGTGGGGTGGATGGAGCCGCAGCTGCCCCTGCAGCCTCCCCAGCCTGCCTACGCAGGGCAGCAGATGACCTAGCTGCCCCTGATCCACGTGGCCTGATGACACCAACGTGCACCGGCGCACATGGCCTAGACCTGCTGACCTGGAAGTCAGCCATGGAGTCAGCCTGTGCCAGGTCTGGTTCCACAGTGGGCTGGTCCAACAAGGGCTGAGCATGGATGATGTCAGCCACGTTACCCTCAACCAGGGGGGGGGGCATGGGTATCCCTGACTGCTCCTCCACACATGGGGGGCTAGGGGCACCATGCAAGTCACAGCCACGTCCCCTACCGGATCCACCCCGACCACCACTTGGGGCTCGGCCACCTTTGCCACCCTTACGGCTTGTTCGCCTCCCAGCCATGGCACTGATGTTATTGTGCGTATGGGAGTCGATGTGAACTATTGTCCTGGGCAATTGGGGGTCAAAGGGGTTGGGTACCAGATGGTAATCGTACCCTAGTGCTATAGCAAGGCTGTATGTCACCCCTGGGGAAAGATGACGGGTCACGCAACGCACAGGCACCCCAAAAAAGGGAAGTAAGGTGCACGCAACCCCTCCTAGACCACGTGTGTGGAAAAATAAACCTGCACTACGCTGTGGCACCCAGAAACACAAGAATGAACGTATGCGTGTCACATGCAGCCTAGAATGAACTCTGAAGGGGTATGCGACACACGGGGCAAGCACAGATGTTAAATACGTGCGCGACTCACCGTCTGCCAGAAACAAAATTTTCTGAGGAGTTGAGGAGACAGAAAAATATGCGCGTGTGCGCGTTGGCAACACCCCCCCCAAAAGAAGAATTGTACGCTGTTTGAGGAGACAGGACAACAGTAGAAGGGAACGCTGTTTGAGGAAACAGGCCCAGGAAAAAGAGGAAAAGAGAAAAAGCTGTCAGAGGTAACAGGGAGTACGAACTTGAAACGCCGTGAAGTAAATCGCGTGTGAACCGACAAGAAGTACAGATTTCACCCACTCGCTCGCCACCAAAAGCACATACAAGGAAATGGCGTTCTACACGTACCTTTTATACACACGTCAAAGACGCGCATACGCGATGAGGCCATTTCCACCAATTACACGCTTTGACACTCGGACGTGTATCTTTTTTTTACACGTGCCATTCTCTACGGCCATGCGCGTGATGTCATAGCTGCGCATGGGGGCCTTTGGGCCAATGAAATCGCGTATGCGTGCAGACGCGCTTACGCGCTAAGGGCCTTTCCTCGAATTACACGCAGACGTGCAGGATTTTCATGTGCCAAATCACTCCGTATCAAGCTGGCCACGCGTAAGCACACGGAAGACCACGCTCCTGCCCAGAAAGCCGATTTACTGCCCCCCAGAGCCCTGAGCACGCTCCCACCTGCCATCTGCTGCTGCCTGACTGCCTGCTGCCTACGTGCCCTGCCATTTGCTGCCTGCAAATCAGCCAGGGGTGCTGTTGATGTGACCACCCCTGCTGGAACCGAAGACTCCCGACTGGGATTCCATCGCTCCACAGCCCAGCCCCAGGACCCAGTTGCCCACCCACTCCTGCCTCTGGGGTTGTCATGTCGGGCACTGCAACATCTGGCACGACTGACAACCCCCGGCCAGAGAGGCAGAGGGGCACCAACTTCAGTGCCAGGGAAGTTGGTGTCCTGGTAGAGCAAGTCCTGGGGCAGTATGATGCCCTCTTCGGAAGTGTGCGCGCTGACAAGGAAGGACGGACTCGGATCTGGACGAACATCGTGAATGCCATCAACGCGGAGGGGGTGGCAGTCCGCGACTTCCAACATGTCAAGAAGTGCTGGGAGGACTTCAGGTCCAGGACCCTGAACAAGGCCCGGCGCCTCTTGAAGGCAGCGGATGCTAAGGGGCACCGGGGCCACTTGTCGGAAGATCAGATGAGGGTCCTGGAACGCATATCCCCAGTGCTCTACGTCCAGGTCCTTGAGAGGCAGACCCGTCTGGAGTCGAGCGGTAAGTGTACATGCATCATGATTGTAAGCTGTGCGTGTGATGATGTGCCAGTAGTGTGCCGGTTGCACATCTGTTTGTATGGGGCCGAGTATGGGTGGGAGTGTACAGGGCCGTGAGGCTAACACATGCGAGGGCTGTCATGTGTGAGACATGGATGGTGCTTGTGTGTGTAGGCTTGCATGCCAAATGCAGTTGTGTGGGCACACATGTTTGGATGAATGTGTATGTAAGTAGACATGTTTGTGATGTCACGCATGTATGTTGTTTTCAGCTGCATGTATCAGCACTGTGTACATGTGCATGTGTGTGTATTTGACAAGGGTGCAAAAGTGATGCAACATGGATGCATGTGACAGCGGGATGTGGAAGCCTGATTGGCAGATGTGACATGGATGCCCATCTGAACACTGCGACAGTTGGCTGAGGTGTACACATGCATGCAAGTGTGGTGATGTACGTGCATGTGTAGTGCACTCCCTGTGTTGCATGTGATGTCTGGCTCACCCTTGCCTGCTCATGCTGTTGTATGTGTATGGATGGTGCTGGCAGTTGCGATGTGGCTGTGGTATGGCTCATGTGTGCAAGTTGAAATGACATGTGTGTTGCCAATTGTGATGCCATGTCTGAGGTTTGCCAATGCCACTCATGTGCAACTGTCATGTGTGTATGTGTCCATTGTGCAGTGCCCTGATGCCTGTGTTTTATTTCTCCCTGTCTGCAGCGTCAACTGATGAAGAGGGCGGAGAAGGTGCTGTGGAGCACAGCGGCGGGGATAGCACCGCCAGCCGGAGACGCAAGGCCCGGCTCCCCTCCCAGGTTGTGATCTCGTTGGGGAGTGAGGAGTCCGGTGCCGCGTCCCAGGCCGCAGCTGCCGGGGGGAGGTCCAAGAGGCGGAGGTCAGAGTTGGACTCCTCGGCAGCAGAAGGGGCAGCTGGGACCCCACAGGGCCCAACGGGGGAAGATGGCACGGAGTCATCCAGGTTGGTGGGGGGTTTGGTGGAGGAGGAGGCCGTGCAAGCAACAGAGACGGGGTCTGGAGGTGGGGATTCCACTGGTGCTAGTGGTGCAGTGCAGGACCAGGGACAGGAGGCAGCACAGGTCGCCGCAGAGGTGCCTGTGTGCAATCCTGTCCCTGATCCTGTCACTGCATCATCTTGCACCAGCAGGGATGCCTACGTCCAGACCCGTTTTCAGGCAGGGGATGAGCTCACGACAACTGGCCTTCCTCTGCCTGCAGACGTGGCTATCCGGGTCCGGGTTCAGCCTGTCCTGACTGGTGTGGCGTTGCGTCAACGGGCCATGCGAGGTGACCTGCAGTCTTTTCATGAGGAGACTGCACGTCATCTCGAATGGCTCGTTGACCGCGTCGGCCTACTGGGACAGGTCACCCAGGCCGGATTCCTCCGTTTGATGGGGCTTGCTACAACCCCCTCCTCAACTGAACCCCCTATGTGCCAGTCGTCCTCCGTGCCATCTTCCCACCCATTAGTCACCTGGGTGCCCTGTGGAGCCGCCTCTGACGGTGCGGCCAGGCTGGTGGAGGAGGCATCCCTGCCACAGTCGGGAGTCGGATGTCCAGCAGGGGTGGCCACATCAACGACTGCACCCCAGCCAGCGGAGGATGTGCAGGCAGCAGGAGGCAGAGCACGGGCAGAGACACAGCAGCAGCAGCAACGTGGTGGGAGCCATGATGGCTCGGGGCCTTCGACATCGGAGGGGCAGGCATCGGCCGGAGGGCAGGAGGACCCAGGACGGGAAGTGTCTTCCGTGTGGCAGCAGTTGGGCCATAGATGCGGAGCGGCAGCAGGCGGAAGAGGCACGGCTCACGATGGTCAGGGCGGAGAACTCCATGCGGAGGGCCCTGAGGCGGGCCGAGTGCCTTGAGGCAATCCGCAAGGAGTTTGGGGTGAACATGTGGACGGCCCTGCGGACCCTCGGGGCCATGGAGGAGGACCGCCTCCGGGACATTGAGCAGGAGTTCGATGATGCCCTGGCCCGGAACATCCCTAAGTGAGCCGTCGGACTAGCCCGCTGCCCTTGTAAATAGTTCTGTAGTTAGTGTTAGGTTTCATTTGGTTTTGCATTTTTTTTGGACCTTTTGGACAATGGGCCACATTTTTGTATATATTTTTTTTTTAGGTAGTGTTATTAGATAGGTTTCATTTCTTCGGTTGGGATCATGGACCCTGGATTGTTTATCTGTATATAGTTGACTTTTGGATTTTCATTTTTTTTTATGATTTACCCATGGAGCAATGGTTTTCGATTTTAATTTTCCATTGGATTTACTTTTGTGGACTGTGACTTTGGACACCTTTCCTTTGGATTATGATTTGTGGTTTTGCATTATTTCACGGACCTGCTGGTTTATTTTTTTAAAATTTCCATTATTGTTTGTTTATTTTTGATTCAATTTATGTTGCTTTTAATACATATTTTTTCTTCAAACTTCAATGTGTAGTATCATCTCATTGGTTTCATGCATATCATGATATGGGTTTTGACATTCACTGATACCCATTGGGTGTATGTGAGGGACATGTGTTCTTTCCAAACTTTCAATTGGGGTTCTATCATGTTTTTGCCATTTCTAAGTGGGTGGATGCAATACTCAGGTGGGTGTTTGGCATTTGGAGGCTGACCATAAGGGCCAGGGATCTAGATTGTGATGACATGTTGGCTGAGGGACATGAGTGGGGGCCTGGTGGAGGCTGCCCCTGCACTGCTGGGGGGTGGGGGTGGTGGGAGACATGAGTGGGGGCCTTGTGGAGGGTGCACCTGCACTGCTGGGGGGTGGGGGTGGTGGGAGACATGAGTGGGGGCCTGATGGAGGCTGCCCCTGGATGCTGGTGGGTGGGGGTGCTGGGGGACATGAGTGGGGGCCTGGTGGAGGGTGCCCCTGGATACTGGGGGGTGGGGGTGGTGGGAGACATGAGTGGGGGCCTGGTGGAGGGTGCCCCTGCACTGCTGGGGGTGGGGATGATGGGAGACATGAGTGGGGGCCTGGTGGAGGCTGCCCCTGCACTGCTGGGGGGTGGGGGTGTTGGGAGACATGATTGCGGGCCTGGTGGAAGGTGCCCCTGGATGCTGGGGGGTCGGGGCGATGGGAGACATGAGTTGGACATGAGTGGGGGCCTGGTGGAGGGTGCCCCTGGATGTTGGGGGGTGGGGGTGCAGGGAGACATGAGTTGGACATGAGTGGGGGCCTGGTGGAGGGTGCCCCTGCACTGCTGGTGGGTGGGGGTGCTGGGGGACATGAGTGGGGGCCTGGTGGAGGCTGCCCCTGCACTGCTGGGGGGTGGGGGTGTTGGGAGACATGAGTGGGGGCCTGGTGGAGGGTGCCCCTGGATGCTGGGGGGTCGGGGCGATGGGAGACATGAGTTGGACATGAGTGGGGGCCTGGTGGAGGGTGCCCCTGGATGTTGGGGGGTGGGGGTGCAGGGAGACATGAGTTGGACATGAGTGGGGGCCTGGTGGAGGGTGCCCCTGCACTGCTGGTGGGTGGGGGTGCTGGGGGACATGAGTGGGGGCCTGGTGGAGGGTGCCCCTGGATGCTGGGGCGTGGGGGTGGTGGGAGACATGAGTGGGGGCCTGGTGGAGGGTGCCCCTGCACTGCTGGGGGGTGGGGGTGATGGGAGACATGAGTGGGGGCTGGTGGAGGGTGCCCCTGGATGCTGGGGGGTGGGGGTGATGGGAGACATGAGTGGGGGCCTGGTGGAGGGTGCCCCTGGATGCTGGGGTGTGGGGGTGCAGGGAGACATGAGTTGGACATGAGTGGGGGCCTGGTGGAGGCTTCCCCTGCACTGCTGGGGGGTGGGGGCGGTGGGAGACATGAGTTGGACATAAGTGGGGGCCTGGTGGAGGGTGCCCCTGCACTGCTGGTAGGTGGGGGTGCTGGGGGACATGTGTGGGGGCCTGGTGGAGGGTGCCCCTGGATGCTGGGGGGTGGGGGTTGTGGGAGACATGAGTGGGGGCCTGGTGGAGGGTGCCCCTGCACTGCTGGGGGGTGGGGGTGATGGGAGACATGAGTGGGGGCCTGGTGGAGGCTGCCCCTGTACTGCTGGGGGGTGGGGCAGTGGGAGACATGAGTGGGGCCTGGTGGAGGCTGCCCCTGCACTGCTGGGGTGTGGGGGTGATGGGAGACATGAGTGGGGGCCTGGTGGAGGGTTCCCCTGGATGCTGGGGTGTGGGGGTGCAGGGAGACATGAGTTGGACATGAGTGGGGGCCTGGTGGAGGCTTCCCCTGCACTGCTGGGGGGTGGGGGCGGTGGGAGACATGAGTGGGGGCCTGGTGGAGGGTGCCCCTGGATGCTGGGGTGTGGGGGTGATGGGAGACATGAGTTGGACATGAGTGGGGGCCTGGTGGAGGGTACCCCTGGATGCTGGGGGGTGGGGGTGGTGGGAGACATGAATGGGGGCCTGGTGGAGGGTGCCCCTGGATGCTGGGGGGTGGGGGTGGTGGGAGACATGAGTGGGGGCCTGGTGGAGGCTGCCCCTGCACTGCTGGGGGGTGGGGGTGGTGGGAGACATGTGTGGGGGCCTGGTGGAGGGTGCCCCTGCACTGCTGGGTGGTGGGGGTGATGGGAGACATGAGTGGGGGCCTGGTGGAGGCTGCCCCTGCACTGCTGGGGGCTGGGGGTGGAGGGAGACATGAGTGGGGGCCTGGTGGAGGCTGCCCCTGCACTGCTGGGGGGTGGGGGTGGTGGGAGACATGAGTGGGGGCCTCGTGGAGGGTGCCCCTGGATGCTGGGGGGTGGGGGTGCAGGGAGACATGAGTTGGACATGAGTGGGGGCCTGGTGGAGGCTGCCCCTGCACTGCTGGGGGGTGGGGGTGGTGGGAGACATGAGTGGGGGCCTGGTGAAGGGTGCCCCTGGATGCTGGGGGGTGGGGGTGCAGGGAGACATGAGTTGGACATGAGTGGGGGCCTGGTGGAGGGTGCCCCTGCACTGCTGGTGGGTGGGGGTGCTGGGGGACATGAATGGGGGCCTGGTGGAGGGTGCCCCTGGATGCTGGGGGGTGGGGGTGCAGGGAGACATGAGTTGGACATGAGTGGGGGCCTGGTGGAGGGTGCCCTGCACTGATGGGGGGTGGGGGTGATGGGAGACATGAGTGGGGGCCTGGTGGAGGGTGCCCCTGGATGCTGGGGGGTGGGGGTGATGGGAGACATGATTTGGACATGAGTGGGGGCCTGGTGGAGGGTGCCCCTGGATGCTGGGGGGTGGGGGTGGTGGGAGACATGATTGGGGGCCTGGTGGAGGGTGCCCCTGGATGCTGGGGGGTGGGGGTGGTGGGAGGCATGAGTGGGGGCCTGGTGGAGGGTGCCCCTGCACTGCTGGGGCGTGGGGGTGGTGGGAGACATGAGTGAGGGCCTGGTGGAGGCTGCCCCTGCACTGCTGGGGGGTGGGGGTGATGGGAGACATGAGTGGGGGCCTGGTGGAGGGTGCCCCTGGATGCTGGGGGGTGGGGGAGCAGGGAGACATGAGTTGGACATGAGTGGGGGCCTGGTGGAGGGTGCCCTGCACTGCTGGGGGGTGGGGGTGGTGGGAGACATGAGTGGGGGCCTGGGGGAGGGTGCCCCCGCACTGCTGGGAGGTGGGGGTGGTGGGAGACATGAGAGGCGGCCTGATGGAGGCTGCCCCTGGATGCTGGTGGGTGGGGGTTCTGGGGGACATGAGTGGGGGCCTGGTGGAGGGTGCCCCTGGATGCTGGGGGGTGGGCGTGCAGGGAGACATGAGTTGGACATGAGTGGGGGCCTGGTGGAGGGTGCCCTGCACTGCTGGGGGGTGGGGGTGATGGGAGACATGAGTGGGGGCCTGGTGGAGGGTGCCCCTGGATGCTGGGGGGTGGGGGTGCAGGGAGACATGAGTTGGACATGAGTTGGGGCCTGGTGGAGGGTGCCCTGCACTGCTGGGGGTGGGGGTGATGGGAGACATGAATGGGGGCCTGGTGGAGGGTGCCCCTGGATGCTGGGGGCTGGGGGTGATGGGAGACATGAGTTGGACATGAGTGGGGGCCTGGTGGAGGGTGCCCCTGGATGCTGGGGGGTGGGGGTGGTGGGAGACATGAGTGGGGGCCTGGTGGATGGTGCCCCTGGATGCTGGGGGGTGGGGGTGGTGGGAGACATGAGTGGGGGCCTGGTGGAGGGTGCCCCTGGATGCTGAGGGGTGGGGGTGGTGGGAGACATGAGTGGGGGCCTGGTGGAGGGTGCCCCTGCACTGCTGGGGCGTGGGGATGATGGGAGACATGAGTGGGGGCCTGGTGGAGGCTGCCCCTGCACTGCTGGGGGGTGGGGGTGGTGGGAGACATGAGTGGGGGCCTGGTGGAGGCTGCCCCTGCACTGCTGGGGGGTGGGGTGATGGGAGACATGAGTGGGGGCCTGGTGGAGGGTGCCCCTGGATGCTGGGGGGTGGGGGTGCAGGGAGACATGAGTTGGACATGAGTGGGGGCCTGGTGGAGGGTGCCCCTGGGGGCTGGGGGTGCAGGGGGACATGCGTTGGTGGGCAGTAGTGCAAGCTGACATGTGGGTTGGCTGGGGGGCATGGGCATGGTGGATGGGCTGCCTGCGGGACATGTGCAGGGTAGGCCCCTGTGGTGTGGGCCGCCTGCAGGGGCCGTGGAGGGTGTAGAGGGAACACCTGGGAGGACCCACACGTGTAATTCACGTGTGGTGCTACCCGCGCACAGCTGGAATACACGTACCCTGATGGAATCACGTGTGATACTTCCTGCGCACCCCTGAAATACACATAACCTGCTGCTTTTGCGTGTGATACTTCCCGCGCACCCCTGGAATACACGTACCCTGATGGAATCGCGTGTGATACTTCCCGCGCACCCCTGAAATGCACGTACCCTGCTGTTTTTGCGTGTGATACTTCCCGCGCACCCCTGGAATACACGTACCCTGATGGAATCGCGTGTGATACTTCCTGCGCACCCCTGAAATGCACGTACCCTGCTGTTTTTGCGTGTGAAACTTCCCGCGAACCACTGAAATACACGTTCCCCGCTTGGCGTTTGCTGTTTGGCAGCCCTGTGAACTGGTCCAGGGTTAGCGCAGCCCTTTGCGATGATTTGTGAATTTTGAAGGCTTTTCCTTGCGCAAGGGCGTTCTTGGGGGCGTAACTGGCGCTGCTGCAGGGTCGCTGCGCCACTCTGCGCCACGGCTGGTTTCGGAGGCTAAAATCCATGTATACGCTGTGAAATGAAAAGGATTTTTTCGCACGCGGCTGGCGCAGTGCATCGCACAGGGACACTGTGCGCCAGCCGCGTGCGCCACTTTTGTACAAATTTCTATGAATTACCCTCATTGTATCTTTGTTCCTCGGTTATCCAATGGCCAGGACAACCTCACTATATCCGGCGATTTTACATCCCATCTCTCTAGTGCAGGGCAGAATGCACATCGCACACCAGAAGGGTGGACATTAATGCCCTTTTATGTGCCGCTATAATTTGCTGTGTGTTCAGCACAGAATTTTCGCCCGAGTTGCGTATTTCTCCGCCCCCCTGTACAATAGCCTAGCTGCTGTTTTATCCTAAATTGTGGGGCGTTATGTAATGAAGCTCCAAATGCTGCTCATGTGTTTTGAAGGTCCAACAACCACAGCAGACTAATCAGCTCATGTCTACGATATTAGAGAAACACAGAATGATTTATAATTACGCCATTATGCTGTAGTTGGCTTGATTCTCTATTGCCTTTGAAAATCAAGATAGAAATAAGAAGCGCAAACAACATGCCTAATTAGGCACCCTGATTTTACCTTCAAACCCATTGGATTGCGTCACATTAATAGGCAACCTAGTAATTTATTAAATGCTGAAGGTGTTTTGGGTTGGTGCAACCCTTTGATGTATTCGCTGATATCTTATTTGAATGATATTAGAAGGAGTCTTTTCAGGATAGATGGTTTATTTAGAAGGCATACACTAGTCTCTACCAATTATGCCAGAAAATCTTTCCAGTGTAGCAGATGCAGTATTAAGGTATCGTTCCTCTGTGACTCTTTCCTGTTTTAAGAAGAGTGACGTGGCATTTTCTAAGGTCTAGCTGAATATGTAAGCTCCATGTCGCCCGTGTGAGTGTTAGGGGGAGATGTAAAAGTAAGCATTGGGAGCAAAAGAGTGTTTTTGGTGCACTTGGCTCCGTCAATCACATGCATGTTGCATGCACCATGGTACAAGCCCTGACAAACAACAGTAGTATTGGCTTTTGTGTACACGATGGCCCTCATTATGACTTTGCTGTTCTGGAAAAGAAAATGGCAGAAAAAATGCTGGTAATTCCAACACCTGCATTTCTTCCTGCCTGGCAAACCACAAGTTTGCCAGTGGGGGCCACAGATCTCCTGGCATGTCTGACCTATAGGACTCCATGGAATGGGAACTTACTGTTGTCTCCGATGAAGGTATTATCCCGGGTAATACCAGGATATTAGGTGACAGAGACAGTAGGGCCAGTTTGCCTGGACACATCTGGAATTACTGGCGGGGTTCCGGCAAACTTGTAAGGAGGGCCTATGTATAGGCATTTACCCAACCTTCACTATTGGACATTTATTGATTTAATTTAGCTATGAACTACCTATTACAGAAGCCATAATAAACCAGCGATTGTAATGAAAAGTCTAGGCAGGTGCACCATTGCCAGGGGTTTGCATTGCAAATACTGGTACTTACACCACTGCCATATTTTCCTTCAGATTTGAGGTACTCATATTATTGGGCAGATATTGTGAATCTGGGGTGAGAAGTGAAAAATGCTTTCATGACTGCAGCGCACCTCTCTACCTATAAATACTCTTGGGGTACGCCCTACTCAGTGCCTGCCTAAAGGAGCACTCGCTCCATGCCATGTGTAGCCCTTTCCAACGCAACTCTTTCCAGGCAGAAGGGTAGGCAACACTAAATAGAATGTAGTACTTTAGTGCAGCTGGGCATGTAATGCCATGTAATGTGGTCCTATTTAGCACAACCTGTGCCATTTTGCTAAACTTTTAGTGCATGGCTCTAGAATACAAGAAGGCGGGTTGGGACGGTTAAAATGAGGAGAATGAGAGGGAGGTGCAAATCCTCATGCGTTGATGGGTGCCAATGATATGTACACAGTTCCTGGGCAGCAGTGTGTTTCCAGCTGGTTTTTGGTGGTCACACTTTGCTGTCTGTCGATCTAAAGAGTGATAAACTGTCAGTGTCAGCCCACCAAAAGACCTAGTGGGGAAAGAATGCAATAGGCATAGATGTGTTGTGGGGATGTGCAGAAAGAGCTTGCCATGGCTCTTCAGTAGTTAGTGTGGTGGTGGTGTTAGCAGGCAATAGGTTGCAATGTATGCATGCATTTGTGTATGTTGTGCAAGAGTATAATGGTTTGAAGAGATGAGTAGGTGAGTTTGGGAGGGGAATGGATGTTTAGTGTTAGTCGGGATAGACTTGTACGTTCTGTGGTTGCCACTGCTTTTATGATGTTTGGAGTGTGATGAAAATTCTGGAGACTCTTGAGGATGAACATTCTGGAGACTCTTGAGGTAATCTTCTGATGTGCAAGGTTGCCTGGTTGTTTTAGAGGTTATTGGTCATGATTAAGAAGGATGATCCTATTGGTGTTTCCAGGTCAAGTGCAGGACTGTTTCTAGAGCCATATTGGTGGACTGGAGTTGAATATCCTCTTATCAGATTCAGGCAATTGCTGTCTACTGGCTGGTGTGAGATAGAGTGCCTGTTTCAAGATCTAGAGGGATGTGGAGCAGTCTAGCTGCTGCATTTTTCAATCTTTGTGGGTAGTTTAGAACAGAGGTATGCAAACTATGTTTCACTAGATGTTTTGGACTGCAGATCCCAAGGGCTCCCATCTGTGACAATGAAGGCACATGCTGATGGGAACTGTAGTCCAAAATATCTGAGGAGATGAAGGTTGCAGTTCCCCTCTATAGCAGCTATTCCATGGGACCTAGTTAGAGGCTGTCAGCATAATCTAGACTTGAGGGCACTGGGACGATGCTTATCATGTTTCTCTCTGGGAATTCCAGGATATTTAGGATGCATCACATAGAGCTTGGTCCAAAGAAGATTCAAACAAGAGTGTTAACTTGAAGCTTAATAGTAAAATAGATGTCCATGAGTAATCCAAGGTTTTTAACTGTTGTTCTAAGCTGAAAGAAGGACCACGTTTCTTCTAGCTAAGGAATGTTAGTGCTGTGTGGTGTTCTGGGACTGCATGTCATAAGTTCTCTTTTAGCTGGCCTGAGTTTTAACCAATTTTACATCCTCCGTGAGTCAATTTTTGAGTGGCGTTGTCGTGGTCTGGTTGATTTAGGGTTAAGAATTAGGTAAGATTGTAAACAATTTAAGTGTCATCTGCAGAGTTGTAGAAGATGAGTCCTGCTTTGCTGACGATTTCCAAGAAGGGTGTAATGTAATAAGTAGTTATCAGAGGCTGGGCCTTTAAGGTTCTCCACAGGTGATATTTTAGGGGGTGATTTGATGGGGTACATGAATCTGGCAACAGCTTGCATTTGACGGCTAAGCCACCAGGCAGCCATAGCTAAAATAGTCTACTAAATCAGCCTAAGGCCACTATAAGGCCCTGTTTGCCCCCACGATGGCTAGTGTGTGCCCTTCATCGGTGGAGAGGGCAGGAGCCCCCACCAGCTGCCCCTGTTGACCTCCATTCAGCGTGACTCCAGCTGTGGACCCAGCAACCCTCCATGCGACCTCTAAAGACATCGCCTGAATCCAGCTTCCTGGTGCTCAACTGGTGAGGCCACCCTCGCATCAGCCCTGCCTGGGCTTTTTCTTCTCCCCATTTTTGCCCAAATCCACATTGTAGTGCTTTTATCTAGCCCCAAACCGCACTGCGCCGACGTGCATATCTCAACAAAATGTCGGGCGCGATGCGGCATGAAAGCGAGGCTCAGCTTTATATTACAGCAAACACCCGCCGCCAGGCGGAAGAAGCCGGCCACATCCAATGCCACTATAAGGCGCTGTTTGCTCCTGTTCGCTCCATGGAGCACAATATGAACTGTTTGCAGCCGGATTCACACTACTTGCAACTGTAAAGCTGACTTCACTTCCGGAATGTGGGCAAGTTTAATACCATATTGACACCTATGTGAGTACCTTTGACCATGCTCTTGCTGCCAACCTGACCTGCTATAGTCTTTCTATACAAATGTTCACGTGCTGCCTGACTCAAAATCTTTTCACTACTTTGTACCTGCGTACGACCTTATCGCCGATTCTACTCATTGAAGCTAAATACCTATCTACATAGCCTAGTTATGTTTGATGTGGCTATTGTTTCCTGCTTCAACCTTTAGTCAGATGGCATACCTTACTAGCAAACACTACACTAGGTACTTACCTAGGGAGCCTGACTGCATACTCTTGAATCACTCTCATGATTTTTAGCATGCATTAACTGGTGAACTAGCCTATTGAGTATTGTGGCATACCCTGAGATTTTTAGCATGCATTCACTGGTGAACCAGCCTATTGAGTATTGTGGAATACCCGGTACTATACGCCAATTAATCACCACGTATAACCAGGTACCCTGTGCACTTCCATCATGGTCCAGAATCATCCCTCTGTACCTATCCTGCTACACTGTTGCAGATTATAATACTTGTCATCATCCTCTACCTAACTGCTCCCTGGATTACAACATCTTTAATGAGCCCATCACCACAACATTTGACCACAAAAATGCTGAATAGTAATACTAGGCTGTCCACCACCACCCTAGGTATGGAATGCCTCCTAGGAAAATCACTCTCTCCTAACTACTTATCCATCCCACCTAGAACAAACATCCTGTGCAACCTTACGCATAGGAATACCAAATTACGAGCGAGACTACCCAAAATATTCAAACCACCCACCAGGTACCACATCGCCTGTGTCTATCAGAGGAATAAACTTGTAACTACCTCTACCAAAACTATTTGCTCCCCACCAAACGCCACCACTAATCACAACCTTAGGACAGACAAACACAAAAAAACTCTAATTACACCAGCTGAACATAGTAGTTCTGCCCACTCTACTCAACCTAAAGCAAGTCCAGCCCTCAAAGGAGCCCTCACCGAAATTGCTAACCTTCTACAAATAGGTAACTATGACTTCTTAGCCATCACCGAAACTTGGCTACACCAAGCAGCTGGCCCTGCCTTGATGCTTGCTGTGCCAGCCGACTCTACCATCTTCAGAGAAGATAGAACCAACACCCGTGGAGGAGATCTAGCTATCATAGCTAAAGCTAACTTGCCAATTAGAATAGCAACACCCTTGCACGCTATATCCTGCAAATCCTCAACAGTTAAGTTACTCACCTCAAACTCACAAGCTATCACCATACACCTTATCTATAGGCCACCAGGCCTCATTGGCTCCTTCGAAGAGGACATATCTATTATCCTCTCAGATAACCTAAAAAATACTTCACAAGCCCTCTTACTAGGAGACCTGAATTTGGGCTTCAACGATTATAAAGATGCCCAAGCTACAAACATAGCCAACGTCCTCTCGGAGCTCGGCTTTAACCAAAAAGTGACTCAGCCCACCCACGAGAAGGGCAGAACACTCGACTGGGTGGCGGACTATAATTATAGTACCACCATCACCACCATCGTCCACAGATATGGACGGACCACGCTCTTATAGCCTTGACTACAGATACTAAAATCCACCTGACCCAAAACAACCCTTTAGCGCCTCCTACACTAACAAGGAATAAAAAGAATTTAACTACAGACAAACTACTACCGCTAATACTCCCAACTTTAAACTCACTGGGCCACATTACGAGTTTGGAGGTAGCCATGTCCTTAATAAGGGCATGGCTACTCCCAAACCCGGGTCCGGGTTCCCTGAATGGAAAAATACCGGGCCATTCCGACCTTGGAGGGCCCGGTATTTCCCCATTCAGGGAACCCAGACCTGGTCCGTACCCCATTCCCATTCGAGCCCCCATAGGGCTCAATGGGAATGGGGAGCATGCTAACAACGGGCCCGTTAATGACGGGCCCATTGTAAGCATGCTGGGCCGCTTACGTAAAAACCAGGTGTCCTGAGCGGGTCCCGCGAGCGGACCTCGTAATGGGGCGGTAAGGGGTTAATGGCTCCGGCACCTTTACCAGCGCCGTTAACCCCTTACCACTCTCCTCGTAATGAGGCCCATTGTCAGACACACTAGATCCATCCACACTAGTTAATGAATTTAGCTGAGTTATGGCCAATGCCCTTGACACTATCGCCCCTTTGAAAATGAGGAAAAGTAAACCAAGAGCACACCTAAATGCCTGGTTTACTCCATACCTAAAATCTCTAAGGAAAAATGCAAGTGTGAATCCGCATGGAGGCTATCACCATCTGAGGCTAATAAAGTTATCCTTATTAATACCTCTACCAAATACAAATACAAAACCGAAATACGGCGAGCCAAAAAGGAAAGCTTTGACAACAGAATATTGCAAGCTAAATCAGGTACCAAAGAGCTCTTTACAATATAAAAGGAACTGGAGAATCCTATCCCAGTACCTGACAACTGTGTCAAAAACAAAATGTGGTGTTCGAACATACAAAAGACTCTCAGTGACAAAATTGCCACTCTCCATGTTAAAATCAATAAGAAAAAATGAAACATTCCCCCGGCCACCGTCCAAGCTGACAAACTACGTACTACAGATAAACCAGAACAGCGTTTCAACTTCACTAAAGTATCCATACTGGAGGTTGAAAAAATAATTCTCCCGCTTAAACCGTCAAATTGTCGAGGTGATAATTGCCCTGCCCAAATTATAAAAGATGCTGCAAGGCACTTATCTCTCTTCATCTCCCAACTGATCAATGCTTCATTTACCTAAGGTACCATACCAAGTAATCACAAGGAATCATGGGTCCTCCCTGTCCTTAAGAAGCAATCGTTGGACCCGGCTACACCCACAAATTACAGACCAATCACTACGGTGCCATTTCTACTAAAGATATTAGACAGAGTGGCCTATTTACAGATTCAGGAATTCTTGGAGATAAACCAACTCCTCAGCACCCGGCAATCAGGTTTCAGACAACAGCACGGCACTGAAAGAGCACTTATTGATTTGAAGGCCCAGGTCGATGAGCTCAGAGACCAGGGAAAAACTGCCTTACTTCTCCTCCTTGATCTCCCAGCAGCGTTTGACTTGGTGGACCACAAGGTACTTTGTAACCACTTAGAGTCAGCTGCACATTTCTCGCATCAAGCCAATGCAAGGATTAAATAATTTTTAAGTGAGAGAACTATGAGGGTCTTCTCCACTTCAGCATCTGCAGGCCCCGCCCCTATCACTTGCAGTGTACCTCAGGGATCTTGTGTCTCCCCTACCATGTTTAACATTTTTACTAAGCCCCTGTTTGATTATCTGGACAATCTAGGTGTCATCTACACTAACTACGCAGATGACACCCAGATTCTCATCCCACTTTCACGGGATTTCTATCAGGATTTGGCCTTAGTGAATAGGATATACCTCATCATCCAGGCATGGATGGCACTTCACGGTCTATGCCTGAATGATGACAAACAAATTCATCATGCTGGGGACTACATCCAATACCAAGAAACTCAGCCTTGACTACACTTTCTTTGATATTGATGGCAACACAATCAAGGTCGCTAAGCAGGCTCGGACTGGCTTATAGAGCAATTGGCCCATGGCCGAACCAAAAACACAAAATGCCTGTGTGGGCCAGTTTTTTGGGTCAAAGTGGGGCACTTTTTTGGCCAATGTGGGCCAGTTTGATGAGATATTTCTCTATGCGGCAATTAGTTTTGACCAGTGTTGCTGAATAAATATTCTTTAAAATGTACAATTTGCATCACATTTTATCAAAAACCTCCTCCTTGGGCACTATTCAAACAGCATCACAAAGAATGAATTCCCATTTGCAACTTTGGGCCTTTTTTTTCGTTGGTGCCGGAGACAAATTTATGCCCCAGTCCTACCATGTCACTAAGGAGGTAAAAACACTAGGTTTTTACCTTTATTCCACCCTTACCTTGGCAAAACAGGTGAATGCTATGGCATCTTATACAGCCTACACATGTACGTTGATTAGAGCAGCGAAACCTTACCTCTCTACAAACAGTTGCACCACTTTGGCAAGAGCACTTGTGCTGTCCAAATACATCACAAATAAAATTCAAATACTTCAAAATAATGCCCTAAGAGAAGCCCTAGGAATGACCAGAAGAGATCACATCTCAACAACTAGAAGACAATCTAACTGGCTCACTACTGTTGACAAAATCAAACTCAAAACTGCCTCCTTTAACAATGCAGCACCTACTTACTAACAGAGAGGTTCAAAAGAAGAATCACATTCAGAGCTACCAGAGTTGCTTACACAAACTGCCTATCGGTTCCCTCCTTCAAAATGACCTCAATCGCGGGGAATAGCTTCCCGGTCAAAGCTGCCCAACTATGGAACTCCCTCCCACCAACATTCAGGACCGACCATTCCTACCTTTCATTACACCTGTAACGAGGTAACTTGGTATGTTAACACTGTAAATATGTAACCTGTAACATTGTAACTATGTAAGCTTAAATTATTCTTGTTCTGATACCTGCGGGTCTGGTGGCGCTATAAATAAATAAAAAAACAAACAAACTAATGTCATTGATATAACCTCACTTTTGTCACGTTCACATTGGATCAGGATACCGCTCAACGATCACAGCTATTTGTAAGAGCTTTCCAAGGATCTTGTTGCAAAGTAGAGGACAAATGTGGCAGACGCGCACTCCCTGTGGATGTTCTATTCATCAGGCATCCCTCTAACCACAATCAAATATTGGAACACGAATAATGATGTGTCTGAATACCCGAAGTCCAACAAATGACCACTCCAATTTTTAACATCTTTAAATCAGACCCAGAAACCCTTTAAGAAATATTTGCAACTTATGGAATCAATCGTACAGCATATGGCACTGAACCGCCAACATAGTGATTTTGCACATATGCAGGATTCCCTGCTCTTAATTCAACCAGTTGCCAGCTAGAGGAGCTCTGTAGACAGAAGGCAAACAATGTGAAAGTTATGCTTTAACAATATCTATATACAAAGCATTATACTGATTACTAACCCCCCTTAAAAATACTCACCAGTGGTAAACAGCATGTTTTACACCCAGTTTTAAACATGTTGGATATTTATACTCTGCACACACGCCACTGTGCACTAACATTGTTGTTTTTCATGTGACTTGGAGCTCGTGTGCCACATAATAAGGAAACCCTTCAGTGGCAAAAGGCATTTTTGCCACTTTACATAAAGTGCACATTTACAAGGACAGCGGGCTTCGGCCAGCAAGTACACAAGGATACACAACACACACAAAGCACACTCCCCTGCTCACAGGCATCAACAGCGTGTCTCACGCGTCCAAACTAACAGTAATCTCTACTTCTAAATGCAAATCACAAACACCAGGCTACAGACAGACTTAGTAATGCTACATATCACTCTAACATGGGCCAAACAGTGAACACAGTATTAATAACCAAAGGTTAATACACATTAATACGTTTTGCTGCAACTTAACCTTTTTTTTTATAAATACAAATATTTCCAGAAGAAAAACTGAATATACATTTCTAAAATCCTCTTCACTTTTTCCAATGGACAACTCCAAGAACTCCGAACCCACTACATATGAAAAATATCAAGTTATGGCTGGATTATTTTGCAAGTATACAGTTTGTATTTGAAGTCATGAAATGTATGAAAGTATCCCAAATGTCACACAGGGCACAAGGTGAGGGTGCGTGTGAGCGGGCAGCGCCTCCCTATTATTTGTAGAATGGGTACTATACCCTCAGTGGGGAGACTTGAGGGGGAGACAACAGTCTCCCTTTTCACTGTGAGCCTGTGGAACGAAGCTAGTGCATCTGGCTCGGTTGTGCCAAAAAAGGAGCAGCCCAATTCACAAGGGGCGTCTGGATTAGTGCATCCTAGATGTGTTCATTCAGAAGGCCTTTTCCCCCATTGTGCAAATAAGGGGGAGTTTTAGGGCATTTAAAAACGCATCCTGAATTTACAAACGTGATGAGCTTTTAAATGCCCTGAAATGAGGGTCATTCCACGGTGCATTTTGAAACAGGCCATGTCTGACAACGTCATAATTTCTTTTTTTAGGTGTGGTTGCCACGGTTTAAACTGCGGCTGTCAGACTTACATTTCCATCCTCAAACAGGGATGAAAATGCTTTGTTTTCCAGTCATTATATCAAGACGGGCCCTTTAGCGGCTTGTCTCAGTGAAATGCACTACGACCAATCACGAGGTTGCTGGGATTCTGTCATACATTAGTTTTGGGATTGTGCTCCCAACACTAATGTATGCAAGAGGTCTGAACATTGCCTCTTTACATTATTGTCTAAAGCCCTCTTGACATTCTAGGGTCACCTCTAAGGATGACGTAACCTAAGCATTTCTGAAAGCAGCACAGATGAAACAAGCACACCCTCTGAGATCCTTTCATTTGTGCTGCTTTTTGAGAATCTGGCCCTTTGAAACCACCTGAAGCACAGAAAGCGTCTGTGTTTTAGGGTGATAGTAATTGTCAATTAAGCATCCTTGAGATCTGGACAAACTAAGCATTTGCCTGTCTTCAACACGTCTCCCAACAATGCAACTGTCTTCATCTTGAAATGTCTATAAAGAACAAACTGACTGAGGAATTGGAGATTTGAGATTGGCCAACATGACTAGTTCTTTTTCCGTACAAGAAAAGTATTGCTGAAAAAGTTGGCAGAGTTGGGAACTCCTTTCTCTATTCCCTCTTTCCTGAAGAGTTGCTCAATCGCCTGATCAATGACCTGCTTCCGCATTTGAGACATTCACAATGGGACCGTGTATATGCCTCCCTCAACGGGAGTCATGGCAAACTCTTCATGAGGAGCCTTGACAGTATCGATACCATCAAGGAACATACCAAAGGATCTCAGAAGACACCCAACCAATTCTAAAAGAAGTAGTCCAGCTTTTTCCCTGGACATAACACTCCTGGTACAACATGGTGCCGTTTTTGTGGCACTTTTCATTGTGGTGACGGAGCCCGATGTCCTTAATCATAGGATTCTCTCCCCTTAAAAGCATGCTGATGCCTAATGTATCCGACATGGCTCTTTGCACTCTGTGTCATCATTTATGAGTGCACACAGACTCTCCATGTCAGTGCTGATGTCTTTCACGTTTTTGTATCCTGGCCTGAATCAGTCCAAATCCTGCCCAACATTTGCTTTAGGAATATCTTGAATGCATACCACTACAGTCCTTAGTGGTGTGTATTGTATGCACAATTGGCCACATTCTAAAGATGTGTTTTCTCGTCAGACTTAAACTGACCCATTCATGATTTAGTCAATGGCCGAAGATAAAACAGGCCAAGGTGGCCATTTCGTTTTGTCAAGGAGTGGGCCGTTCTGTAGATGAGAGAACTGTAATCTCTGCATTGCACCAAAGGCATTTAGATGGTTTGCTTGGAAATTGTGGTAGGTGGGGGCAGGCGAGCACACGCATGCAGACACGCCCAGCCCAACTCTTTGATGGGCTTGAGCAGGGATGGATCAACAAGTCTAGATATTTCAGGCTTTGCTGGTGGCAGTGCTCCCTTCCTATGGACAGTTACCATTGGCTGCCTCTGATAGTGTGGCGTATCAGCATGCACAGGATAAATGAAATATGCATCGATGTCGCCACTACACAGCCCTTTTTGTTGATTTCCAGTGGCCTCTCAACAAGGCATAGGGCCCTCTCTCTTGCCTGTGTGATGCCCATGTGTGGCTCACAGAGTCGAGTCGACGTTGCAGTGGAGGACTCGCAAGAAATGATGACGCTCTTACCTACCTCTCCTCTGTCCCCAGCCATGTGCATGTGTATGCAGCCACCGTCAGAGTGGAAGTGGTCAGTGGACTCGGAACCTGTGCTTGTGTGGGTTTGGGTGCCCTCCTCTGAGTTCAGAGTATGTGCTAGCCCCTGTGTTTATGCCTCCCTCAATGTGAATACATGCCTTCTTGTTTGTGTTTGGGTGTGCGATTATGACACCAAGGACACATTTCCTTTTCAACTATCCTATGTTGGCATGCCAGTAGGTATCCCACCCGTTGCTACCCTTTATGACACACAGCTATACCCTTGGCCTTATGTGGACATGTCAGAACGTTCATGTATGCCATGTCATGTTTCAGAATTAGATACAGTTCATGCCTTGTTTTATGCATTTTCAGATTTGCA
This sequence comes from Ambystoma mexicanum, assembly GCF_040938575.1. NCBI lineage: Eukaryota > Metazoa > Chordata > Amphibia > Caudata > Ambystomatidae > Ambystoma > Ambystoma mexicanum. The sequence goes on from NC_090928.1 coordinate 283,575,082, forward strand.
AGTCCATGATGACCATTAGAATTGCTTTAAAGCAAGCCCCAGCATGCAATGAAAAAACACGAACAATGGACTTCTCAGGCCTGCCATGGTACAGGTATGCAATTCGCTATATAATGTGGCACAGCAACACTTGAAATGAATCTGTCCTGGCCATTATGACACAGTCTGGTCCAGTATCTCACAATATGTATGGTACAACACAGCTCATTATAACACAATGCTGTGCAATGTGGCACAATTTAATACAGTCAAACACAGTCCTGCTCACTGTGGCACATTGATGGCCATGGTGTGATGTGGCTGCTAACATATGGAACGACCACAACTCACTAGTGTGCCTCACATAATATTAGAATACTGCTCAGATATGCCAGGGTGCTGCCATTCATCTCAGATATAATGGTGGCATTCAACGTGCTAATGTGCTCACATTATAACCAATAAAATCAGATCCTAGACAGCTATCCCAAACTGCACGGTAATGTTAACTGCATCACCAACATTCTTAATTGCACCTTCATGACATAAATAGGCTAAACATTGAGGGTGATGATAATAGCACTATGGTGCCAGTAATTTGAGGTCTGTCCATGATATTAGCAAGGCCTGTCAGCCTCTGCACCTGCATGTATGTGTCCTTCCATGTTCTTGTATTACTGAACATACTGGGTGAGCAGAGATATACCATAGACAAAATGTGTGTCTGAAAGTGCCATTACAGACAAAAGACAGAATGCGTGCATTACAGAAGCACTGCTTCCCTGGGAAGAATGTACACATTAAGCTCAATTGTAGACACTGTGACTTTCCCTTGCAGTGGGGCTGTGGACATGAGGCAACACATGTGCATCAGTGCAGCACTGTAGACAGTGCTTTGTGATATAAAGCAATGTAATGTAACTTGGTCTTGTATAGCACCACTGCGGCCACTTGGGGAGCACTGGGGGTGATGTAAGTAGAGAGAGAGGCAAGATGTGAAACATGCTATGGTGTCTGGTACGGATCCGAAGCGTCCACTCTCTGTGTGCAAGTAATATTGTGGAAGAGGATGAGAATGGCTGTAGAGAGAGTGGGAGAAGCAAGATGCAAAACCCGCAGTGTGCATGGGTGCTGATGGGATGCATGCATTCTCTGTCTGCTTCTAAGATTCTTGGCCAATTGAGTAAGGGCACGTGGGGTGGGGTGGGAGGTGGTACCTAAGCAGACCCGAAGGTGTAGTTATCTTTCTCAGGTGCTTCCTAAGGACCTCCACCCTACAAGCATGCATGGTTGTGTTGAGGGTTTGACTATGTCTTGGGAGGATAGCTCAGGGGCAACGTGCTCGCCTTGAAATTAAGATGACACAGAGCACCACAGGTTCGATCCCTGGGTCCGTGCTTAGAAACCTCTGGGTATTAAGCGCATTATAAATAACCATATCATATCATATGGTGGGTTGGATGGCAGGGTGTAGAGGTTGCTGCCTCTGGGTTTGAGGTGGTGGCTGTTCAAGTGTCCATGCTGCTGCAGTGAGTGTTTTAGGTGGTCGCTGTGTGTAGTGTGTGAGGAAAAATGGAGGATGAGTTGGCTAGCAAGGGGGTGTTTGCTTATTGGAGCTCAAATACCTGGCTACGTGCTATACTGGATCTGATATGAATAAGAAGTACCAACAAGTGCTTCTCTTCCTTGCAGAGTGATATTCTGTGATGACTTGGATCAGTTGAATACTTATATTGATGCAATACTGTGATAGATATTCAGCAACACAGGTCTTGCAATGGGATTATGTACACGCAAAATGAGCAAGTGATGTAAATGAATCCATCATTGCTGGCAATGGGAGACACTGCGCATCACTGAGTTAGTGTGGAAATATTGTGTATTTGGACAGTGCCATTGTGGAAACTGCTACTGCAGCTGAAGGTCATTTCAATTCTAAGCCGGAATTTTCAGATAAAGGCTATTATGTTATTTGGACTGGGACTGTGGCCAATGACGTTTGTGCTGACTGGGGCGCTTAGACGTGTCAATTGTATAATGTAAGTACTGTGCTGACATTTTTATCTTAACCAGTTGTGCCACATATTACCATCGTAAAAAGCACAATGATCCATATTCCTGTAACATTCTGTTCTTGGAGCAACACAAACACAATTCTGACATAGTCTTCAGTGTGGTTTATTATTTACCGCTATCCAGAAATTAATCTGCAGAATGCACCCCAATTACTACCCAAAGCCTGTCACAAAAACGTCAAACTTGCATTTTGTGGGCTGTTTTTGTGTGTGCCTGCACCTAAGTTTAGTCCCAGTCCCACCCTGCTTTTCATAGCCTATTTTGGTTTTGGTGCATATGACGGCACTTTACTTTAACTTTAATCAATGTGTATTGCGCAGCCTTGGACCCTGAGGCGTGAGGGCGCAGACAAAGACAGAGACCAAATAAGTACAACATCAGCAACATGAAACATAAAATTAAAAAAATGGAGAGAATGGGTTACAAGAAGTCTAATCAGCAAATGATAACCATGATCAGGATAGCCGTGAGCCAAAGAAGGGTGCTAACAAGATAGCCAATGTGCATTAAGAAGGAGCAGCATGGAATAAAACACCTTACAGTATTAAATTACAATACGAGGCTCCTCTAGGGATGTATTTTTAAAAAAGCTGCAAAGAGCTACCCCCACAGCCGACTATGACACAGTCAGAGATAGGTTGACTGCACCAAAATGTGACTAAAACAGTGCTACAGAGAGGGAAAGAAGAAGGGAATGGGGAGGGGGATTGAGATGCAGGATATTTGGTTGTCATGACATCGCTCACCACATACATTAGTCAGAGCACCAAATACTTTCTGTTTTTCTGCATATTAGGCATGGTGGGGTTCCCATTTTTCAGGTGAGCCGATCGGGAGTTAGGATGTAGGAACTGTCTTTACTGCTGCAAACTCACTGCACTGTTCATCATGCTGTAGTGTGCAGGCAAGAGCATGCATCACACATATCTCATTGGACAGGAAAACAAGACTATGACACTCATGGATCCACGTGGGCTCCCCTCTGATCAGTGTCCCCCACTGGGGCACCCACCTCTATCCTGCACACCGGCATAAGTCCCCAAGTGCACTTTTTATCTATTTTATTTTTATTGTATTGGACATTTGTAAGGTGCCTTTACGCACAGGTGTTTCCAGGTGCCACAAGACAGGATGGGGGAGGGAGAGACATGGTAATCATAACAATACAATAACAAAGAAGAAAGAAACTGTTATATTGGCCTTGTGACAATCCTAACGTGCAAGTGCATGACAAGGTGATAAGTGTAAGGGGGTGGGGGAAAGTGCAAGAGTGGTGTACCTCAATGGGTGAGATGCGGGCAATTGGCAGTCAGGCCACAGTGGCAAGTGCCAGGCGGAAGAGGGGAAAGGGGGAAGAGTGCAGTGGACAGGAGGACTGGGTTGGGATAGTCTTGGAAAGGGTGCTCAAGGGCAACTGCTGGCAAAGGATGCTGGGAGGGACTGGTGTGGGGTAGTCTGGTCCCTGTATGACTCTGAAGGGAGTACTGAAGCACTTATTGATCAGCTGAAACCCACGCTGCCGAACTATGGTACAATTATGGATTATTTAGTCAAGAGGCATGCCCATGCACTTAGCGTACCCATTCAGCATTTTGTAAACACCTCTTTGGCTCAGGGTCCTGTCCCAGTTGAAATAAAAAAAATGCATTTTTAACTCCATTGTTAAAAAAGCCTTCTCTTGATCACGATGTCCTGGCAAATTACTGGCCTATTGCGGGCCTCTTTTGGCCCTCAAAAATCCTGGAGAAGGTAGTCAACTCCCAGTTGCAGACTTTTTTTGGAGGAAAATTATATCTTCGATTGTTATCAATCCAGATTTAGGGCAGGCTATGGGACTAAGACTGCTCTACTCACTGTCTGGGACGGCATTCTAGAGACGGGCGACAAAGGTGATATCAGCATGCAAGTCATGCTTGACTTGTCGACTGCGTTTGATACAGTAGATTTCGACATACTCCTAGCCAGACTTTCTTCTATGGCACAGATGTCGCACATAAGTAACAAATGGTTTAGATCCTTCCTGACAGATTGTGTGCAACAAGTCAAAGCAGGCTCATTTCTGTCTTCATCCATGCCTATTGGTTGGAGAGTTCCCCAGTGTTCGTCCCTGTCTCCGATATTGTTTAATCTATATTTACACCACAAATATATGTAAGACTCACCCAGTCAATGGCAGAAATTGAGCATATAGTGAGATGTGCTGAAGAAATTCAAACTTGGATGCAGGACAATATGCTCCAATTAAACCCATCCAAAACGGAGAGCATTGTCTTTGGTTCTAGGAACAAATTGAACTATGAGCTGCACTCAATACTTTGCCCACCCCTGTTTGGACAATCTATGGACTATTCGCAGACAGTGAGAAATCTGGGTCATTTCTGGCAATCCAACTTGAGGGGCAATCTACAGGTGAATCAGATAGTGAAATCTTGTTACTATCAGATGAAGCAGGTAAAACCACTGCTTCCACTGATCACTGAGAAGGATCGCCCTATGTTGCTGGGCTCCCTTGTGAGCACCAAATTGGATTACTACAATTCTTTGCTGTCTGGCCTGCCTAAACACCAATTTCAATGGTTGCAGGTGATACAGAATTCTGCAGTACGTCTGATTTTCTAACTGTCTTGTAGAGATGTCGTATCTGGTTTTCGGAGGAGCCTTCATTGGCCCCCAATCCAGGAACGAGTGCAGTTTAAGCTGCTGTGTCTGGTTTTTAAATGTGTCCATGATCTCGTCCCTGCTTATTTAGTGCGGAAGATCAGAAAATATGAACCTTATCGCTTACTGCGCTCAATGGACAAATGTTTGCTGGTGGTTCCTCCTTCAAGAACGACCACCTTGGGTGATCAATGCTTTTCTGTCACAGATCCCCGAGCTTCAAATTCATTGCCAAAACATCTGCCTCAATTGGATTCTCTAATGGTTTTCCGTAAACACTTAAAAACCTATCAGTTTGTGTAGTATCTTGATTGACTGGCTTTAGGTTATCATCATTCTTCAGATCTGCGCCTAGATGCAGCTTGCTGCCAGGTTCCCTCGGGATATGCGCCTATATAAATGCCAAATAAAATAAAATAAAATCTGCATAACACTGGAAATTAAGGGAGTAGGTGGAGATCAGGTGGGCCAAAGGGGCCAGATAGATGTTGAAGAGCCACGGCGATCGGATAGATCCCCACGGGACGCCACAGGTAGAGAGTGATGTGGAGAAGAGAGCCTCCCTTTGCTGCCCTGTGTATGGAGGTGAATTGCACAATGCTGTCCTTCTTTAGAAATGCAGATCACAGCAGCGTTACAGGGCATATCATGTGCATCCTTTTGGTCTTTTGTGATGCTGATTTTCCCAGTGCCCCCTTTTGGATGGATATTTACATCTCACTGGCTGTGCATTGGCAAGGTTTGCCCTGCGACCTGCTGATGGAGGTTATGATGTGGAGTACAGTACTAAGAACTAAATGGCCAAAGTCCCGTAGTTCTAATCCAGAAGAAAGAGACCAACACGTTGAGATTACACATAGACCTTTGAACTCTAAATAGTGAGATTGTCATTAACAACTACCAGTTTCCAAGCATATCGGGACTCATCTTGATGCCGAGCAAAGGAGTGCACATGTCAAAATTGGACATGACACAAATCTGTCATCTGAAAGACTTGCTTGCAGAGTTGACGCCTCTTGCAGCATTCATTGCTCAGTGTTTCAGTACTCGAGGAAGCCGTTTGGACTATCCTCACTGGCATCTGCTTTCCACAGGATGATAGATCACATATTGACAAGCATTGCCAATGTAGTATCAGTCCTAGATATATTGACCTATGGAGTGACAGCAGAAGAGCACAACACTCCACTCTCTAAATCACTGTCTACCCTCCAAGCTAAAGGACTCACATTGCACCAAAGGAAATGCCTGCTCTTCAAGAATGAAATGGAATGCATGGGATTCAACATCTCAGCACAAGGAAGCAAGCCTAACACAGACCTCCACTAAAACCTTCCTGGGACATTCCGGGTACTATGCCAGATTCTTCTCAAATTGTCAAATACAATGGATCCCCTGAGGACATTATTTAAAAAGGGCGAAGAACTCACGTGGGCGATGGAAGCCTAACAGGCATTTGGAGTCATTAAGCAAGAGATCATGTATGCTCCCTGCTTGAACAGTTTGATCCAGATCCCACCACCACAGTTGTTTTTGATTCCATCGTTTATTGAATAGCTGGAATCCACTGAATGCATAGTTAGTTAGCTTTGCTTCTAAATCATTATCACAGTCAAAGAAGCACTACTTCATTATGTGATTGAAAAGAAATGCATTCCTGCTGCATCCCATTTCAGGTCCTATATATGTGTCAGACACTTAAGATTGTGCACAGATCAAATACTGCTAGCCTGCATGGTAAGCCATGGGGGTCAGGGACGGGGGCATGATCTCCCCTCCTAGCCAAGTACATGGCCTTGCTCCAGGAATTTTTCTTTGAGGTGCAACATATACCAGGGAAGCGAAATACACAATACACAAGCTGATTTCTTATCTAGATGGCCCACAAAATATGATGTGATCAACACTTTGATTTACAAAGAATGTATGGTAGCCACAATTGGAGACTTTACAGCAGGAGTACCAAATAGCCTTGAACAGGAAACGTGGAATGAAAACATGAAGACTGATGAAACTGTGTGCCACAAAAGAGACTTTGCAATAAACAGCTGGCTGCAACAACAATGCTAACCTTCGGACATACAAGAAGGTTGCTGGTGGCATGTTAAGCCATATTTAGTGCCAAGGGGAGTTTCTCTTCTAAAATGAAAATACAATGTCCACTCAGTGCCTCCGTGCCCTTCGATGGTTCAGCTGCACATGGCGGTTATTTTGGAACCATACTAACCAAGGGAAGGGTGTATAAACTCTACCGACAGCCAGGAATTAATGCTGACATAGAAAATGTAGTTTGGTACTGCCATGGACACTTGAAAAATGAAAGCAATTAATACATGATAGACAGGCAATGAGCACCCTGTACAATCTCATGACGTGTATAAGAAATTAGGTCTGGATTTTATTTGTCCACAGTATAACATGCAGTTGGGTAGCAGATATGGAATATTCCTACTAGATTACTAAATGGATGGAACAACACATTGTGCAACACATCATTACAGATTGAACTATTCAATGATTCAAAGACATTTTCAGGACAAAAGGATTCCCAGCAGATTTGGTCGCTACCAGGTGTCCAAATGACATTGAGGAAATTGGCGTTGTTCCTCAATGATAGCAATATCAAACCCACACAAGGTGCGCAGTGTCACCCACAGGCCACTGGCTAAGTGGTAAGGTCCACCCAAATCATACACAATCCCTTCAGTTAGCTGCAGCATCGACACAGGATGGCAAGGAAACAGTGCTCACAACATGGACTAATCCCCAAGCCAGTAACTACTGCCAGGCCATTTCAATGGATGCAGAATGACAGAAGAAGTTACTTTGCACCAGCACCACTTAGGCTTCCAAAGTGCCAGAATAAGAATAATAGACCAAAGATATCATGGATATAGTATTCAGAGCCAATTGAACCAAGCTCAAAACCAGATTCACGAAATTATTGACCGAGTAGATTGGCGTGATAATTTGGGTGAGAACAAAACTACCATGCAAGGACTCATGGTCTAATTCACAGAAGTGTTTTATAATGGCAAACCCCAATTGGAAAACGCTCTGTGAACTGGGCCCATAGACCACCACTTCCAAACACGACCATAAATTAAGAATTATACATGTAGGGGAGAGTTGGACAATTACAGAAAACAAGAGGACATGGATTTTTTAAAGGATAGTCATTTTCAAATGTGGGAATCAAGAAAGCGTAGAAATGCAGTCCAGACTATTTGGGGCTCATTACAAGTTAGCCGGTGTGGGTAATAACGTGCCGTATTAAGTGAAACCAGCACCTAACCACACCGGCCAATTACATGTTTTCTGGAAAGTTGGAGTTTTCACTTCTAGCTATGAGCTGGAGGTAAATCTAACAATTTTCAGACTAATTTTGCAAGAATTACCGGCACCGGAATTGCAGGCATGTAAATTCCAGCAAAATGCCCCATAGGGTCCTATGGACTCAAAATTAATGGCAACAACACCGGCATCACCACTTGTAATCTGGCAGTAATACCGCCGGACCAAGTGGCGCTAACAATAATACAGTTGGTGGTATCCCGGCGGGTTTACTGGCAGGATACCACAAAACTTTTAAAAGTCCATTACACACTTTCCCCAAAGAATGCCTCGGTCTGGACAACAATGAATAATAGCTCGGCAGCTCAGACATCTGAGAAAGGAAAGGGGAATCTATTCAATCTGAAACTCTAGAGACACTGTCAGAGGCATTGGAGGAATTTGAGAGTACGGTCTCAGTACAGAGATGTTATGCACCAGGTCCATCTTGCTTCCGAAGATGATACAGAGCAAGTGTACAGACTTTGGAATGTATTGATGTTGTTTTGTGTGTCAAAGGGAGCTATGTACCAGAATAATGCATGGACTGTTTCTTGGCACATTCTCCTACCAACACCTTGTGGGCAGGAGCTGCACTGACACAGCTCGAAGAAGCAAAGACCACAGAAGTGGACAAAGGATTGGAGAATAATAAGAGGAAATCGAAGGTATTGAACTCCATAGTTCACATACTGCAGAACATTGTAGAGTAATGCTGGTGCACCCTTGTTGTAATCGAAACGTATTGGTCTGAGATGATCTATAATAAAGAATAATTGTACTTGTCTTCTTTGATTTTGTGAGGTTGGAATGAATGTTGTTTGTCTTGCTGCTTTCCACCATACTTCCCAGGTTTTAACAAATAGATGCGGATGTACTAATGGCACTTACATTCTACTTTTGGAAGCAGCAATACCAGAGACCTCATTTGGGGGTCATAACTGGTCGAAGTCGTGACCCCTGGTGACTCCCCTGTGATCCCTGATACGACCTCTGTGACCCTTATTGAAGGAGTGCAGAGCCTTTGCTCCTGCGCAAAAGTGAAGAAACCAGGAAACGCTCTGTGCTTCCTGGTTTCTGTTCTTGAGCACATCATGATTTCTGATCTTGTGTGCGGGAGCTGAGAGGAGCTCTGAAGCAAGATCCGGACTGGTGCTGCCTTGGAGGTAAGTATAAGGAAAATGTAATTCGGTATGTTTATAATGTAGGTATGTATGTATGCATGTGTGAATGAGCAAGCATTTGATGCATGGGTGGTTGGGTGCATGTGAATGAGCGAGTGAATGTGTATTTCAATGAGCAAATACATGCTTTATTAATGTTGTTTGAATGTGTGAATGTGTGTTTGAATGAGTGAATAAATGCTGTGTGAAAGCTTTTTGAGATGAATGTTGTGTAAATGCTGCATGAATGTATGTTGGAATGAGTGACTAAATGTGGGTCAGCTTGTGGTGGGTTTGTGCCAGCCTAGGAGGCTTTTGATGGGGTGGGGGACGAGTGGAGAGAAAGGGGGAGGATGATATATTTTTTACTTGCCATCTATGATACTGTATCATAGATGACCATCAGAAAATGTCATGCCACAGTAAGAAATGGCTAGACTGATTGCATGAAAATGCATTCTAGCCACGTAATACCACTTATCATGCTTGCTTTATAAATGTGATAAAGCAAGCATGGTGAGTGTTATTAGGTGGCTATAGTGGTATTTTTTGCAATCCATCCAGCCAGATCTTACTGCGGCATGACGTTTTTACAGGCCATGTATGATACAGTATCATAGTATACAGCATACAGTATCTTAGAGTATCATAGTATCATAGATGGTCAGTAACAATAGTATCATAGATGGTCAGTAGCAATTGTCGTGTCACAGTACGAAAAGGTCAGACATACAACACCAAAATGCCAGTATAGGCACGTAATAACCCTTATCATGCTTGCTTTAAAAGCATGATAAAGCAAGCATGATCATTGTTATTATGTGGCTAGTGTGCATTTTGATGCAATCAGTCTAGCCATTTCTTACTGTTGCATGACATTTTTTACTGGGCATAGATCGCCAGTACAAAATGTCATGCCACAGTAAGAAATGGCTAGACTTACTACACCGACATTCCAGTCTAGACACAAAATAACACTTAGCATGTTTACTATAAGAGCATGATAAAGCAAGCTCGATGAGTGTTATTACATGGCTAAAATGCATTTTGATGAAATCAGCCTAGCCATTTCTTATTGTGGGCATGACATTTTTTACTGGACATTTATGATACAGTATCATAGATGCCCAGAGAAAATGCAATGCTGCAATAAGAAAATAGCTAGACTTACTACACCAAAATTCCAGTCTAGCCACATAATAACACGTATCATGCTTGCTTTGAAAGCATGATAAAGCAAGCATGGCAAGTGTTATTTTGTGGCTCGAATGCATTTTGATGAAATCAGCCTAGCCATTTCTTACTGTGGCCAGACATTTTTACTGGGTGTAGATTACCAAGGCTGGACTTACTACACCAAAATGTCAGTGTAGGCTTGTAATATCACTTATGATTACTTTAAAATCACGATAAAGCAAGCATGATAATTGTTATTATGTGGCTAGTGTGCATTTTGATGCAATCAGTCGAGCCATTTGTAGTACTGTGGCAGGACATTTTGTACTGGGTATCTATGCTAAAGAAGACATGATAAGCATTATTACATCACTAGACTGCCATTTGGTGCAGCCAATCTAGCTATAATATCTTACTATGGCATGGCATTTGTTACTGGTCATCTATGAAGAAGTGATCACAATAAGTTTCTATAGTAGCCTGCATTAGAGCAGACAGTTGAAACATGTTTTCTTATTGTGGAATGGCAAAGCCAACAGGATATGTTCTTATATATGGGTAGTGGCATATATTGGCAGAGCCAGTTTAGACATGTTTCCGAATGGGATCATTGCTGGTATTATACTCAACATGAATATGTTCTTATATGGGCATACTGTAATATATGGGTGCAGTCAACAAGGAAATGTATGGGCACAGGCAGTGTGAACATGTTTTTTATACTGGCATATACTGTGGGTAAAGGCATAATAAAAATGCATCGGGAAATGTTCCTGTGCACTGTTGGTGACTTGCATCTATTGGGTTTTTCATGAATTACCCTACAGGACCGATGGACAACTTTTTCACATACAGTGTGCTGCACAATGCACCATTTTAACCTATTGTTAAAAAAACATTTTCTTGGGGGAAGAACCCCCCGGATCATCCTTGGTTGGATGTAGCTCCCTCGCAATGCTGGGATGCGCTTGCAAATTTGTGGCAAATATTTACACCCCACCAATTAATAAAAATCACCAGCTGCCACTGGCAGTGTGAAAACAAACATGAAGTGGATTATTAGAATCTGCTTTATTTTTGAAAATCATGCACTGAAGTATGACTTTCTCTAACATGCCGATTTCGCAAGACTGAAGAGTAGTATTTGTCTGTATAAACCAGACAGACTAGATGATCCAGGTGAAGAGCTACTTATTTAGAGCCAACTTGTTTGTTTTATTTTTCTGAGGCCCATCATTTGTTCAAAAATACTCCATGTTTTGAAGTTACTGTGGCCTATATGTTCCCATATCCAAGTAAGAAAGGTATTATGCCATATTTTTATGTATAGCACTTCATGTTTGACTCCTGATGCCTCCTTCTTGTTAGCCCTGTAAAATAGGTGTTATTAGAAGGAAATATAATAGCACTTGGTGCATCATCCTTAGAAGGATGAAAGGCTGATTCAGCCCTGCTGAAACATGAACATGGAATGTGCCGGCAGGCGCGTGTCACAAATTGGTTTTTAACTCACTGAGCTATCCAATTGTGTCACACAATGCTGTTTAATTAATTCTGCAGTTAAAAACAATTATCAGGATATCTACCTATCACCCCTCCTGTTCCCCCCAGCACTTTTTCAAATGAAATATAGCACTACTATTATCAGGTTTCTAGCAGCCATGACATCATTACAGTAAGTACTTAGAATCAGTGTGACTATAAGTGTTATGCTAATAAGATATGTTACCACTAGAGCCAATGCATTACCAAATGCTGTGGTATAATATTTCAGAAGAAATCGCTGGTAAAATAGCTAATGGGGTTACCTGCTCACTGCTAGTATTTGAGTGTTTTCTGCAGGTTGCAGGTGTGAATCGTAGCAAAGTCTACTCAATGATATATGCTACTTAAGATATAGCTCAGGAATGTTTGGTCAACAGCACTTACGGTCAGCACCATATAACAATACAATTCTGTGGGGACAGTCTCTTAGGCCTCCTGGTGTTTAACCATGCATGTATCGAGGTGTCACGGGTTCCATTTTTATGCTGATTATCAATATTTAAACTAATAGACTGGTAGTCCGTTTCAAAGTTTATCCTGTTAATCATAAGTGTCTGTAACGAATTTAATGCCAATTTCATCACTATCATGCATGCCAGTGTTGCTGCAGTAGTACACATTATCATACAGGAAATCTACCTTGCCCAGAGAAAATATGATCCAGTTAGCAGCAAGACCAAGCAGTGTTTGCACCAGTAAAATTCTGTACCAGTCTGACATCTTTCTTTCCTCCCAAGAACATTGTTTCACAAGTCTCAAAATAGCAATACCGGTGTTGCCACTGGAAAACACATTCCCATGCTGATGTCCATATTGCATCTAGTAATTGTGATGGCACTATCAGCAATGCAATGGCAGCACTGTCCTAGAAAAATTGAATATTATGGTGCAATTCTTAACTACTTAGTTTAATTGTTTCATCCAAAAGAAAACACTTTTACAGGAGTATGACAATGGGCCTCACTCCGAGTATGGAGGTAGTCATGGGCTATTTGCGCCATGACTACCTCCCATACTGGGTCTGGGTCCGACCTGGTTCAATGGGGACTTACCGGTCCATTCCGACCCTGTAGGGACCGGTAAGTCCCCATTGAAAAATCCATTCCCCATTCCCATTCGAGCCCCCATAGGGCTAAATGGGAATGGGGAAGTAGCTAATAACGGTACCGCAAATTGCTAAATTATTAGCTCTCTTGTCCCTTAGCAGCTCCAGCTAAGGGCGCCTGGTAAAACCAGGCGCGCATTGCGGGACCCGCTAAGGGACCTCGGAATAGGGCGCAAAGGGATTACCGGCACGTTGTCCTTAACGGTGCCCGGTATCCCTTTGGGCCCTCCTCAGAATGAGGCCCTATGGGTTTTTCCTGGGCAACCCTGTCATAATGTTACATAAACTGACATCATGATTTTCTGGTCACACCATAGAAGCATCAAAATTGCTCCCAATCAGGGGTGATTCCCTTCCTCGTCAATGCCATGCCAGTGTTATTCCAGTAAAGCAATCCATCAAGGCGGAGTCTTCATTGTTCCCAGAACTGCCCACACCACCTCAAATTGCTCCCTAAATCGTTCCTTCGATAGCATGTCATATTCCCAAGGAATGGCCCATCCAAAATCACAGTTCCCACTTATTAGCCCAATGTCATCAACATTACCACTTACCCTCTACATGCCATGGCACATTGCCCCAGAACAGCCTGTGCCTCTTCAGATTGTCCCCTTATTTGATCCATGCGGTTATCATTATGCCCAAAGCTTTCACAAGATAAAAAATATTGCTCCCAGAACTGTCACAGACCACTCTGCGCTGCCTAATTGTATGCCAGATATCACTCACATTGCCCCAAAACAGCTCAATGATATGTCACATTGCCCTAGGACTCGGACCATCTGAGTCCATTGCCCCAGATCATTGCATGTCATTTCAGTTGCCTGAGATTTATCCTATGTCACCAACATTTCCCCCAAAACTGCCCTAAATACATGTCCACTACGTCCTGTACTGCCCGAGTCACTTCACATTGCCTGGCTGGCTCCGTCCCAGCCCATGCAGAGCACTCTACTCAGCGTGACACCTACTAAATGCAGCTATTAACAGACTGCCAACCTATTTCTGTGTCTGGCCTCTCCCGCTCTCTCAGGTGCATCACCCATTATGTAGTATCCACCAATGCCAATTTGGAATCCTTTATATCTGGCTGCATGTCCTCTCACGCCTAAATTACTCACAGTGAGACCAATGCGACCAGTAAATGTGTGTACACATGAACTGTCCTTCATTTAAATGACTGCCTCCATTTTGTGTATGTCTATCATTTGCACAAATGTGCATGTAGACATTCCACAAAAGGATTATATAGTTGTGTGCTTTGCACGGTATGTGCAATGTTCAACCTTCTCAAGTGGAGAGTCAACCTTCCATTGGAAAGACACTATTTTGTTTGGATTCTGTCATTGTTCTCCTGCTTGATTTTTTTGTGTGAACTTGTCACGTTCGCCGAGAATCTCTACAACAAACTAGTTTCTTTAAATGTCCCTATACATCTTTTTGTAACGTCCAATGTCAGTCTATTATGCAGCTTCTCTGCGGCAAGAGAACTGCTCTTCTGTCTTATCCAAGTATGCAGAGGAGCTTGTCACAACTAAAATGAGGCACAACATAATTGCTCTTGGAGAAAAATTGCAGGCAAATAACCCTTGCCTTTGAATTTAAGAAAATAATATTGATAAACAATTTAGCTGTCAAATTGAATATGCAGCAAATTAATTAGTATGCCATTTAAGAGCGGCTTATTTTGTATTTGCTAATTGCTACTTGTTTGTTCAGGGGTAAATTAAATGGAATGGAACTTTATTGTTAATGAAATATGTTAATTATTATACTGCTAGGGTGATTTGCTTTGCATAATGCTGATACTACTTGACAAAGCAATTCCCATGCGAAGAGAAAACTGGTGCAGTCCATTGACATCTAGAGACCATGGGAGACTTTTCATTTCTCAAATATTGAGGGTGTCAGGTCCTCCAGTGTTTTTTTAATGAATCTTTTATAGCACACTTGATACCAGTCGTTAAGCACAGGACCAGGATTCGAACCTCTGCTTGTCTTGCTTCCAAAACAAACGTGTTGTCCCTTAGCTATCCACCCGACCCAATCGCCGCACTTTTCCATTGAATGTCTTATTTTTTTATTGTTTGATTCTTAAAGAATCTTTATAAGTGTAAAATTTTGCAGTGTTTACAGATTTAAAAATGTACAATTTACAATTTACAATTTTAGAATTTAAGAATTATAAAATTTGAGAATTTCACTGTTTACCACTTTTACAGTTTTAAGCTGCAACATCAGCCAATAAGACTCAATCTAAAAAAAACAACAATACAATAAATACTCTAAAATACCCTAAAATACTGAGATATAAAATCCGTTCTTATACAAATTTAAAACAATCACAGATTTTTAATCACATCAGTTGCAGTTCCAAGTTGTAATAAACACATTCTTTTGTTTTACATTTCATAATTTGAACATGGAAACAGTCCTAAGAAACATTAAAAACCTGCAATCTAAAAGTTGAACTTTGACATATGAATCTTATAGACATTGGGGGTCGTTATGAGGTAAGAGGTAACCATGCTGCTATTAGCGGAATGGATACCCCCTTACCGGGTACCGGGTCCGGGTTCCTTGAATGAGGAATTACCGGGCCATTCCGACCTTGGAGGGCCCGGTAATTCCTCATTCAAGGAACCCATCCCCATTCCCATTTGAGCCCCTATAGGGCTCAATGGGAATGGGGAGGGTGCTAACAACGGGCGCCGTTCTTAATGGGCCCGTTGTTAGCACCCTGGTCTGCTCGCGGAAGCCATTAAGGACGCCTGTTTTTACCAGGCGTCCTTAGCAGGTCCCGCGGGCAGAATTTCTAATGAGGCAGTAAGGGGTTGACAGCTCTGGCACCATTAACCCCTTACCGCCTACCTCGCAATGACCCCCATTGACTCTAAGTTATTACTGATGAAGGAGGCATACTGATGTTTAGTCTAATTGTCTCTAACAGACAATACTGGAGGGATAGGTGTCATGTATCTGATTATGTTAATCACAAGGATACCCAACTGCTTCAAGGCTTTCTTTTCAAAACATAAAATTATATCATATGCCGTCTAATTATTGTGTACTTTCGCCACTTTTTGTAGATGTCGTGTTACTTAGTTATTTATGAAGCATACCCATGTCCCAGCAGTGGCGCCTAGGCACTTGATTTCATTAAAGCTGTCAATTACATCAAAAAACGGTGGAGCTTAGCGACTCAGCATACTAAGAAGCAGTGGAGTCACTAAAACATAAGTCTTGATCTTTTTCCGAAAGTGGAGGAAGGTTCTTCATTCTAGTCATATATGCTGAGGAATATTATTCCAAAGGTGGGAGCATGTGCCCCTTTTACCATCTGGAAAGGGTGGATTTTCCTAAGGGTAGAGCCTGCAGTACATACACATCTGCCAGAGGTATAGTGAAGCAGTGTCCAAGAATACTTGTGCCTGATGAGACAAATACTATGTGGACCAAACTGTGATTTGAAACGCTATCTACTGTTTGATAGGCGGTCGATGCGACTGCCGAAGGGCTGTATGCAAGCATAACGGGGGAGTGTTATCAAAATCTTCGTTCCAGAGTACTGAACTCTTGGTCGTCTTTTTAAACAGTGTTAAGGAGTACTGAATATGCCATGGCACAATAGTCAAGCCTGGAACTAATAATATTGTTTGTCAGGGTAACCTGATGAGACAAGAAATAAATAAGTTAAGAACTTTGCATAGCACCGTCCCGCTCATCCTTAAGGAAGCCTGGGTTCATCCTCTACTAAAAAAAAACTACCCTTGGCCCGGACTCCCTAAACAACTACCGTCCAATCACCACTGTGCCATTCCTTTTGAAAATTCCGGACAAGGACGCATAACTACAGATCCAGGCATACCTAGAAGCGCACAACATCCTTGGGAAAAGGTAATCTGGTTCCCGCCCTCGGCACGGCACAGAGTCAGCCCTACTTGACCTCAAGAACCAACTACTCGAATCCATGGACAAAGGCAAGTCCTCACTCCTCCTACGTTTAGATCTCTTGGCGGCCTTTGATTTGGTGGACAACAAGATCCTATGTAAACATCTTACCGATACAAGCCATTTCTCCCGAGAAGCCACTGCCTGGATCACATCCTTCCTGTACGGTCGAGCCAGGAGAGACTTTTCGGATCAGGCCGCCGCCTCCCCATCACCCATCAGTTGTGGGGTCCCACAGGGCTCATGCACCTCCCCTACCATCTATAATCTATTCATTCTCCCCTATTCAGCGACTTAGAAGACTTTGGCATAGCCTTTACTAACAATGCCAACAACACACAAATTCTTCTCCAGCTAACAGGGAACTATGAACAAGACCTCAAAACCCTCCAAGACACATATGCTCACATCCAGGCCTGGATGGCAGCCAATGGGTTATGTCTAAACGGGGATAAAACAGAAATACTACTGATAGGCCCCAAAGAATCCCTAAAAAAACTGGACGACAAATACAGCTCCTTCTGCATCGAAAACCCTGTCATCACCACCTCTGCTACAGGGAAAACCATTGGGGTTTACTTGGACTCCACCCTATCAATGGATAGGCAAGTCAGCGCCATATCATCATCAGCACCACTCATCTCCAAAATTATAAATGCAGTGAAACCTTACCTATCACCAGAGAAATGCCACTATCAGCACAAAACTGGATTACTACAACGTCCTACTCCTACGCACCTCTGCAAATAACATCAACAAACTGTAAATGGCACAAAACAGTGCCCTTAGAGCTGCCCTCAGCATCCCCAGGAGAGAGCACATCTCCCAGGCTAGAAAAGATGCCCACTGGCTCCCGGTCAAAGAGCGCATAACATTCAAGGCCCTCACAATCACACACAGATGCATTGCCCAGACCGCCCCAGCCTACCTAGCGGAAAGAATACACCAGGATCCCGCCCATAGGCCAAAACATGACCAATACTCAAAACGACTCTCAGTCCCAACATTCAACAGAACTAAAGCTGGCGGAACCAGCTTTAAAGTACTGGCCCCTAAAGCTTGAAACTCGCTTTCGCTCAGTTTAAGAAAGGAAGAATCCCTCACAACTTTCAGAAAATTACTAAAACAAAGTTGTTTAATTAAACTGTGACCTTACTTCACTGCCTTACTGCATGGCCTCTATCATTGTTCCTCTGTAACCTTCGGACAACTGTCAACACTGTCATTGAATGTTTCCTCTGTAACAAATGTCATAACATGCACCAAGTCAATATTCTGCAATAGTGCCACGATGCCTCTGGGCCACTGGGTGCTTTATAAATCCAACTAAATAAATAAATAAATAAATAAATAAATAAATAAATAAATAAATAAATAAATAATTAAATACATATAATCAAACCAAATTGTGCTGGTTTGGGCACTCACAGTGAGCTGTCGTTCCAGTAGTATACCCAGGTTTTCCAATTGAGTCCCTAGCACATGACATAGGTCAAATATGGGCATGGGTCAAATATGGGTATGGTTGCCGCACATGGTCAATTTCGGTTTGCTGATGTTATATTTCACACAATTGTGATTCATCCATTGTTTGTGCCCTGTCCTACAAGACGCACATGGCATAGCTCCATCTAGGAAGAGAGGCATGTGTGTGACATCAGCACATGTGTAGCGGTTGGTCCCAATTGAGTGGGGTAATTTTGTCAGTGGTTAAGTATATACATTAAATAAGATTGGTGGATAGGGTAGAACTTTAGGGGGCACTGCTGGAAGCTTGGACGTTCCTTTGTTGATGCTTGTGTTGTGGTTGTAAATGGCCTTGCACCATTATACTGTCCTCGCCACTCCCCAAGCCCCTGTCCTACACCCTTCCTCCAATCACTACACCCATTCAGACAACCAGGGTCCAATCCACTAGTCAAAATTGCAGCCAACCTAAATGCGATCACTACTGCTGTAAACAAAAGCCCCGTTAGTCACTGTATCCTAACACATTCTATATGCACCTTTACAGGTGATGGTGGTACCAGGCATTCCTTGCTAAGATCAGATGCTCAGTTCAGCCCCCACGCTCAACCTGCACACTCTAATATGGTCACACGCCATGACGAACTGAAAGGCTCACTGCAACCTGACCCACCCCAGGACATCCCTCATGGGACGACTATTCTACTATCTATAATTGCCCCGGTTATGTGCCTCCCGATGCTGAGCCCCGACCAATGCCCCTGAGTAACACCGACACCAAGCTTCCTTACCTCGCCTTGTCAATTTGCGATAGAAGGAGACGCTCTATCATGCACACTGACCCAATACTAATGGCTATCAGTCGCACTGTACCACGGACGATACACACAGACCTGCCCATCCAAACCCAAAAGTGGATGACATCAATGATGTCATCAATGACATTTGTTATGTCATCTTTGATGTCCTGGGTGTTAGTCGTAGCAATGTACGTAGATGGTGCGAGTTATGGTTGCTTACCTTACCATAATTGGGGAATATGGAGTGTTTTTTTGATTTCACTGTGAAGTATAACATCCATTTAACAAAGTTTTTTTACTGAATGTACATATATATATATATGTGGCAGGGAATGAAAACAACATGTGATGTCGTGAGCGATGTCATTAATGACATTTGTGATGCCATCTTTCATGGTCTTGGTGTTAGTGTTAGCAGTGCACAGTGGTGATGACAGGTATGGGGGTTTAGTGTACCATAACTGGCGAATTTCAGGGGTTTTTGGGTTGTAATTTGAACCATAATGGGGAGGTAGACTTTTTTTTGTTAATGAAGTACACAGGTTTTTGGTAGGGCAACTTAACCATAACATCCCCTCAACAAAGTTTTTTTTTGTAGTGAATTTTAAAGGTTTTTGGAAGGGGAACTTAATCATAACATTGTGTTAATGAAGTTGTTGTGCTGAATATACACTGTCATCATGTGATTGTTAGAGATATGTAGTATAATGTACGTACTTGATATACATTTAACATAGAACATACAGAACCCCCTCCCTATTGATATTAGAAAGGGACGGACTGAGCGCCTGTTTGCGGACTGGGGCAGACGGGATCAACATTACCCAAAGATGCAGGGGGTATCTGAAAATGTACTATTGTCTTACACAAAAAATCTGCAACATATAAGAACGACATAAAGACATTATAAGTAGTAATAAGTAAATATGGAATCCTAAAGGTGTGAAATGAAAACGACACATTTAATAACCATGTTGAATTAAATGGATGGTACCAGAAAAAAAAATGATGCCTCCTTCGTAATCACTTCACCGAAACTCTGCAGCCTGGACCGACAGTGGACAGACGCAGTAGGACAAAGGGAAATTACATCAAAATAGTGAGTGAAGGTCTTTTTTTGTATGCCTGTGTAATTTTTTTGGTATGTGGTGCAGAAATAATCATTTGTTTCTGTTGTTTTGACACAGAAATGGCTAGTACTTTGGAGTGGCTGGAGGAGAATTTTCTGCATGGGGAAATGTCTGAAGCCAGCAACAATAATGGTACACACTGCTCTGCATAGGCAAAATACTGATCAGTATTTTATAGGCATTTAACATATGTATATTTTTTGTACAGACCAGGAAAGAAAAGAAGAAAGGCCATCAAACGAGACAAAAGAAGACAGGATGAAAAGGATTGAGCACAAAATGGATGTACTGAATGACAATTTTAAAAAATTAAGGGAGTTTGTGGAGGACTGTATGAGAGGAAAAGTTTGTTACCATTGTCCCACCTGTACCTGCCCCGCTTCTCCATTCCCTAGTGAACCATTCCCAAACCTTCAAGAAGAAAATAGACGTTTTGACGAAACATCCATCCCTTTTTCCCCTCACAAATCTTCTCCTCATAACCAGCCCGTGTTGAATCCTAATTCCCCTATATTTGTATCAGTATCTGCTTCCCCCACTATTTCTTTGGATTGAAGTGTGTGTGTGTGTGTGTGTTTTGAAAGTTTTTGTATAGTAGTTGTAGTTATAGGGCCTCATTACGACCCAGGCGGTAAGGGGTTAACGGCGCCGTAAAAGGTGTTGGCGCCGTTAAACCCTTACCGCCTAATTACGAGGTCAATTTGCGGGTCCCGACCTTAATGGCTGATTTTACCAGGCGTTAAGGAAGGAACACGCAAAGGGACTTTCGAGGTAATTATGGTACCGCAATTTGTGGTACCGTAATTACCGCCTTCCCCATTCCCATTGAGCCCTATGGGGGCAAAAATGGGAATGGGGAAGGGCCAATGGTGAATGGGGAATTACCGCCCCGCCAACCTTGGAATGGGGCAGTAATTCCGCCATGCCATTCACCATGGCGGAGTGGTAAAATACCAGCGCAACCATGGCGCTACTAGCGCCATGGTTACCGCCTGGGTCGTAATGAGGCCCATAGAGTTTGAGGGGACATTTTTTTTTTAAAAAGACTTAAAATGTTCGCGAACAGCACGCCTGTTCGACCTATCCACAAGGAATGGAATGTGGGTGTTGTAAAGGCAGTACACCTACCCTTACGAAAGTCAAGTAAGATGGAGTTGATGTTTGACCGCAACATCTGTTCAAGTTGTGCGTACATAAACAGAAAGGGGCGTCCTAAGGACATTCATTGTACCTCGCCGTGTCGCTTACAAGCGAGATAAAACATGTTCCTAGAACACACCAGGTGTCTGGGAGGGTTGTAAATGAGCAAAATGTAAATGTGTTAAGGACAGTATACCTGTCCGTATCGTCCGCAGCCAAAATGGGGGCGTCCGTAGAACAGGCGTGGTGGCCGGCAAGTTCGTAGTCAAACAAAATGGAGTTGTCCTACGGACGCTGGACCTGTCCATACAGTGAGCATATCATGTATGCAAATGCGCAGTACAACTGTAAGTATAGCGAACATCGCGCCTGTCCCTAACTGTCCGTCTCACTTGTGTTGCACTTTGAATTAGTTTGAGAACCCGAACACTGTCCGTAGGACGCTTGCACGCATGCGCAAGTGTGTTACTCTGCATTTGCTGTCCAGCAGACTCCCATTTCTGTCACGGATGTGTCCAGGACGTCATCATGTGACCGCACCCACGCTGAGCGTGTGGACTAATTTGCGCAGTTTGTGTGCTTCCGCAGCAGTACAATAGAACTTGTAGACACAAGGCAAAATATTGTAGAGTGTAAAAATATAATTTCACATATCCCAGACAATAGCTTACCTGAGGACTTGTTGTGTAAAATGTTTGTACCGCTTTTCAGTGATAAAGACGGTCACAATGCACACCCCTCCACCCCTATAAATGGGCACACCCCCGAGCGCATTTTCATTGTCCTTCTAGCTATAGCAGATTGAGGTGTACTGCCTTTACTGCTGTAGTGACCAAAAGGAAAGTAATCGCTATGGCTTTCATGGCTGCTGTTGGTTCATTAGCCTCTGCACCACCCTCAAACCCACCACCACCACCACCACCTCCCCAAGGGCCTGCAGAAAGATATACGGGCGAGGATGTAGAGAGCGAGGAAGAAGAGGAGGAAGAAAATGAGGTGGAGGAACTCTGCACTAGGAGCACTTGCTGGGAGTCGTGGGTGTGGCGGTTGTTTTCCGTTTATGGGAACGTACCAAAAGCATGTGCAAACATGGTGAGGTGTAACCAGTGCGAGGTGGTGCTAAATCGCAGGACATTTTGTGCGTACAGCTTTGGTACGACAACCATGAAGCAACACCTCTCTCTGTCCACACTGCGGACATTCGCAATGTGGTGCCATGTGAAGAGCGTAGTCGATTGAGTTCCTCCACAGCATCCTCTGAGTCCGATCCTCCCACCACAAGAGACACTCCTGTGGGGGAGCGCCTCCCTCCAGCTGCCTCACAAGCCATTCGCAATGCTGTTGACCCTTACCTTTCAAAGGTGACAATAGTGTGTATGTATTGTGACGTAGTACTCTGCAGGGGGGAGAGTTTTCAAAGTGCTTTTGAGGCTACGGTCACGGAGCACCAGAAGGTCTGCTCCGTACCTAAGTGAAGCTCACCCTATATCTTCCTCTGTCCACTTTCCCTTTCTTATTCCCGTGGCTGGTGTCCCTTCCTTACCCTCTTTTGTCCTCCTCTCCTACTGTGTCGTGTGGCCAAAAGCAGGAAAGTGGAAAACAACCAAAATTAAACAATGGCTCTTTTCAGAGCCGCCTTTCTCGGTTTAACAATAGAACTATCAAGTGACCGATGTAGGCCTCCGCGCATTCGTGAAAATGTTCACGCACAGTCGTAGGACACACAAAAAAGGAGGGTGCAAGTGGAGCTAACCCAATGAAATGGACGCTGGGAGTAAGTGGTGGCTCTGAAAAGAGCCTTTGGGTTGTGTGTTGTGTGGGTCAAAAACTGTGGATTGGAGGAAAGGGATTGTCACATAGGTTATTGTGAATCCAAAAGAGGTCGCAATGCATTTTGTACATTGCGAAGAAAAATCTGATTACCAGCACATGTGAGATGCACTCCATCTCTGCGGAAAATGAAAGAGATGCAAAACAAAATGTTATCATTGTGGAATGAGAACATGCCAACATCTCCTAAAAAGGCACAAACAGCCTTATTCACATTGTGTCTCGCTTTCTCCATTTGTGGACCAAAAGCAGAAGAACGCAGCCATATTTGTCTTTGTGCAATACGGGAAAAAATTATTTGACAATTTGGAAACATGTCCATGAGCCTTGCAAGTCCTTCCTTCATTGCAAATTGCAAAGAAATGCCAGAGACATGCCCTAAACTGTTTCCTCCGCAATGAATGATAAGTATATCTGGAGGACGCTTTGTCAGTAATGTAACACAGAGAGATATCAAGTTCAGCCACCTCATGTCTCGCACGCCATGCCAGTGCACTTCCACATGAGGAAATCCGAGATCTGCAGATAAACTGCATTTGTCTGCATGCACCTTCAACCAATGTATCCATGAGTCTCCCAAAATCCAGATAATCTGTTTGCGAGCACACAAAGCCATGGCTGTGTGGTCTCCTGTCAGGGAGAAGACGGTCTTACTAAATCTTGCCATTCAGAACACACCCACTGAACTTTATTGATCAATCCCTAGCTCCACTCATTTTCATTTGCATGCGTCTCCACCCCAGAATCGCCGTTGGTGATATGCGCTGGCTGCAAACTTTCACCATGTTCGCTGACATGTATAGGATCAGAGCGTGACGATGGTACATTAAAGTATTATTCCCCTTTTTCCCCTTTAAGGTGGGCTCTGAAAAGAGCCGTTTTCTTTTGTTTTTGGGCAGATACCTTACAGACATCAGTTTTTGTGTTTATTTTTTGGTATTTTTGTCCTTACTTTACTCCTACAACCATTACAGAACATTCTCTAAAGCAAGCCTTACGTTCCAAAAGAACATAGCATTTCCCAAAGAAGATAGCGCAACACCATCTGCTTCAAAATAATCTGCATTACTTGGAACAATGTTTTTGTGGCTGAAGAAAAACATACCAGTGCGTAAAATAAAAGCACGCATGCCACGATTAATTATACACATCCCAATACTTTGATCTGGACAGAAAAAAGAATTGTTGTCCCATTTTACTCTAGGGAGTAAACCAGAAAAAATTACTTTCGCAGTTGGAAAGATGTTCATGAGGGCTTCAACCAATTGTCCCAAATCTGCCAACAAAGTACGTGGAGTCACATAGCCCAAATGGCAAGCACCATAGTGCAAAATTACCACATGAGGAGAGGTCATAGTATGTATCTCTCAGTAAACTTGCAGAATTGCCGCAACATTGGCATCAGTCTCAGCGTTCCACACCACCTCCACTCCTCTCACATCAAAATGGTGTGCCACATGCCTACTCTCTGCATAATGTTGTAAGCCATGGACAAAAATGTCTCCAAGCACCAAAACCATGACCCTCTTCACCTTTGCCATCTTCAGTGTACGCACCGTCTTTCGACACAAAAGAGTAATGTGAACATCTGATTGGCTGATCCCTACAGTCCCCTTTCCATGCAGGATTTGCTGTAGAAACCTGTATGTGACACGCCGTACCCGCGGACAAGCGTTGCCTACGTGCGGCACATAACTCTTACCCAGTCCGTTCACCCTTTCCAAAGCGGTAGCAAATCGAGTCCCTCATTGGACACAACTAAGCAGTCACACAACCATCCACCAATCACATTGAAAATCGCTAAATCTAACTCTGTCATTAACATTGCGCACTTCATAATTACTGTAGATAATCTGAATAGAAGTCGCATATCATTGCAAAGCACCTACTTCAGAAGCTACTGTGCAAGATTTGCGAATTTCTACATACAGCTTCGTGAATGCGCACATGCATGAGTATAGAGTACAGGTATGTATATTTTAATCAGAGAACATGTGCAACCTTTATGATTTCATTTAAAACAAATTAATGCTGCTAAATATGTATAGGCAATACATACCAACGCTCCCCCTTTTAAGTGCAAGATGTCCGATTTATCATTGACAAACCACACAACTTCTTACTGTCTTCCGCATAACCTATACATGCGTTGCAAGCATGCCTATTTAGGGTGAAACTGGATTTTGTATTAGAAAATGTCAGAGTTGTGTACTGTGTACGGCCTACAGTAATGCTACTTGCAATGTAATCGTATGACAAAAGTAAGCGCTCCCGATTGCTGTGATGACATCTCCGTCTGAAGGTCTCCCGATTTTTCGGCATTGTGCTTTTAAATTGCATGTAGAAATTATTTTCCCATCTACTACTATGCCCTATCGCTTTCAAACCTCACTCCTATAGATAGTACACCTTGTAAATAACAAGGCATTTTCATAACCTTAAAAATGTTAGCAATTTTGAAGGACTTGCAAGTAACATATTGCAAAAACCATGCAAAGCATGCACAGAGTGAAGTGAAATTCGCACATGCACTGGGTTCAAATATGAAATGCGAATGCTCTGACGAACGATGCACAATTAATGTGTGCAGTATCAGCACTGCTGTAAACACACAAAGTAATTAATTTAGTTTTTTTGAATCGCAGTGAAGACTACTCTCCTGAGAATCAACAGCAACTACACTGCAGACGACATATCCGAAGAAACCTGATCATTTTGCAAAAAAAGTAAGTACAGTACTACCTTAATATTGTAACTACTCCTCAAAGAGGCTGCGTGGGTTATTTGTTTAATTTGGGCACCAAAGCAAAGATTGATTTCTGAACCATTCCACCACAAATATCCATTTATTGAACAAAGAATAACAGACAGAATGGCTCATAAATCCCTGTGTGTTTGGAACTCAAATAACACATGTAATTCTTAGAAGGTTAGATTTAGAAAAGAAGTTGCTGTTGCAAGTTTATAGCATTTTGTTTATTAATAATGCTTCTCGTCACCACTTGCCCACTTTGTACTCTCATCTGAAGCACATTGTAGTAGTATACAAAGAGTAAAATAACCTTACCAAATCATTGCAAGAGTCCAATGCATATTCACACACCATGACAAAGAGCTTCCCCATCAGACTCATGCACACATGCACACAGCACACATACATTGTACAACTTACCAAAGTATGCTTTCTTTTTTTCAACAGACACCAAAGAATGCCTACCAAAAAGCAACTCTGTAGAAAGGAACGCAGACGTAGAGCAAATAAAAATAAAAGTGCCCAATCTAAGCATCCATCTGTTGTAGAGTTTGTAGAGAATGTTGGAACAAACCAGCTAATGCAGTCGGTTAGCAAAACAAAAGAAGCTTCAACTACCGAAACTTTACCACCTCCATCAAAATGTGTCACAAAACACAAAAATGTTGGCAAAAAATCAGCTACCAGTACAACTACCAATGCACCCTTTAATCCTGATAGTGTAACAAGAACCCATAGTAAAAAAAGTATTTTAACAAAAATGTTTCATCACAGAGTCCTTCAGAATCTACTAAGAAGAGGACCGAAATCATCCTCACCCCTTAAAACCTACAGTAGAAAGTTAATCCTACAAGCTCTCGTGGACAGTGCAATCCTTCTCAAAAGGAAGTTGTTTATATTAGTGTTAAATAGGATGAAAGCACTGACAAAACAAAGTACTAATCTACAAAAGAAACTCAGCAATAAACGGAATGTGAACAAAAATAATTTCTTAAATGTTTGTGGTGGTGAAAGAAGTCACACAACAAACACAGAACCACATTTTAATGAAGAAGCATACAAACAAAATCAAACAAACACAATTGCCATCCATAGCAGTGGACGAGGGTATGAGAAAATCAATGCTACCATCATGGAACAAGAAACACTGCTTACCAAAGTATCCTCTGAAAACTCAGAATTACCTCTCAATTCAGCAGAACTATACTGTCCAGTATACAAATGGCCGTGCACATCAATGTGTGTCATTCCAAACAAAGCTTTTAAATCTTTACGTCAGTTCCTCATCAGTATGTAAAGGTAAAGACAAAAGTAAAATGAAAGTCCTGCAAAATATGGATATTTGTCCAGTACGCAAATACACAGGACTACAAGGACATTCATTAGCCTGCATTTCTGGGCCTATTTGCAAAAGCACCTTCCATGATATCAAAAGGATATCAATACATCATTCAAATGTAAGAAATCTAGTGTATAAAATACACTATGCAAAAAGTCCAGCTTCAGAATTAGGCAATTTAAATAACACTCTTCTGCATGGTACACCCAAATACTTACAAGAAGAAATTGACCGTATTCAGAGAAAGTATTTTGGAAGTGAAAGCCACTTAAAAAATGCAATAGTTTTAGAACATAGTAACAACAATTCTGCAGACAGCAACATTCTACTACACACATACAGAAGAGAAATAGTAAAATTTAAAAGGTCATTGGCTGAAGTACCAAACCATGTGTGTGTGTGTGTGTGTATTTTGCCGCAGAACGTTTTACAAAAGAAACACAAAAAATGTAGATACAGCATACAAAATAGAAGACAATGAAGATTCTAAATGGTTTGAATTAGCTCTCTACCTTTTAGCAGAAAACAAATATGAACTAACTGAATGCCTAATATGTTGCAGTTACTGTATTACAAAATTAGACAACAACACTCCTTGACGTGCTATTACAAATAATTTGGAATTGCTCCCACTACCAAAAATCTGGCAACAACTCAATTTGCATGAGAGCATAATAATTCAAACAGTTCACCCATTTCAAGCAATTATACGCCTTCATCCAAAAACAGCAAAATTACCTCCTTCTGAATTGGTGAAAGGCATTTGTGGCATAGTAGTTTGTTTGCCAATTAGATCTAACGGAAAATGTACACACTCTAGGAGTCCAACATTTAATAGCGCATTCTTCAAAAGTCTTTGTAAATGGTGTACCATCAAAGGACAAAAAAATGTGGCAACAACTTAACGACGACTTACATAAACTTACATAAACTTAACAACGACTTACATAAAGTTAGACAAGCATTGCAATATCTAAAAGACAATAACGAGTACTACAATTAAATAAATATTGATGAAAGCTTAAGGTACACAACTGAAATAATTCAAGAGCCATCAGAAACTGGACAATTCCAACTTCTGGATCCTGCTACAGTATCCACTCTCTTGGACCATTACACAATTCATCCATTGCATTCAATGAACGCATAGATGATGCACTAAAAACTTACCAAATGCGACAAACCAAAGGGTCACCAATGAGTATATGGGAAAAAAGTATAGAAGCACGTGCTTTTTCACTGATATTTGCTACTGGCAAAGGTGGAAGATAACAATGATAGACCCACTCAGATTGGGGCATCAGAATACCGCTCATTGCGATGCAAGATCCCAGATTTAGACAAAATGTGGAATACATATTCCACCTACTCTATGAAAGTGAATTAGCAACACTATGTTACGGAGTTGCACACATTTTGAAATCTGGAACCCACTTTCAAAATATGTCAGCTACGCAGTTAATACAAAAAGTACAGGAAAAAGATGAAGTTTTACAATCAAGTGTAACAAATTTGTTTGCAAACATAGAAGGTACATACGAGGTACAAAGGAATACTTGGTTTGTTACGCTAAGTTGTGCAGAATATGCATGGGAAGATTTACATGAGTTCCTACGCATTGCAAACAGCAACAAAAAAAACATAGATATATTAACACCTGGAGAACTTTGCTCTCTAGATCCAGTTAATGTGTCAAGATATTTCCATCATCGTTTCATTGCCATGCTACACTTTATTTGCAATTAAACTGTTCCTCCCCTCGGAGAAGTGCAACACTTCTTTTGGAGAAAAGAATATCAAGCGAGAGGAGCACCACATATTCACATGCTGTTATGGATCAAAGGTGCACCGAAATCTGGTCACGACAGTGATAGCACTGTTTTGCAGTGTATCCAAAAATATGTCACTTGTGAAATCCCTTCACAACAGACACATAGTGAGCTGCATGGGCAGATTTGACAATTTCAAAGACACAAATGTGGCAAATATTGTCGCCGCAAATACAAAAACAAAGGTAAATACTACACTAAATGCTGCTTTGGTTTCCCAAGACCAGTTACAGAAACATGTGAAGTAAACAACTTCATGTCTTCAGTTCGACATACTGTTAAAGGTAAATCACCTAAGAACACGTATTACATAAAAAGAAGGGACGAATCAAGATATATCAATGATTACAATTCAATCATTACCCTCTTATGGAATGCAAACATAGATGTGCAGTACATTGCAGACAATTCAACTGATGTTGCACGATATGTTACAGTCTACTTAACAAAAGGAGAAAAAATAGAGCTTCAAGACCTCTGGGATGACCTAGCATCAGACAAAATATTATCACAGAAATTGTACAGCCTAGGCATAAAAATGCTCTCTCATAGAGAATGTGGCACCTATGAAGCAGCAGATCGGTTAACCGGTACTGCTGTGTATGGAAAATCAGACAACATTGTATGGATAAGTCTTGGTCCTGCAAAATCTAGGAAAAGAGTGCTGAAATCATATGAGGACATAGAAACAATTGCCAGAAATGATCCCAACAGCCAAGAGATTCTAAAAAAACAATTTACTGGACACATACTATCCGAACAGGAGTAGCACTTTAGAAAGCATGTGTCTATACCATATAGCTCAAAACTTTGCATACAAAAATAATGTAAAACCCGATGAAAGCAAACATCGATATACAGTGAACAATTGTGAAGGGAGCTTAGTGAAATTTACCAAACGAAGCTTAATTAAACATGTAAAATTGTCATTAAAAACTCCTCAACAGAAAGAACTGTATTACATATCTCTGTTACAACTTTTCAAACCATGGAGAAAAGAGGAAGACATACTAAAAAACTATGACTGCTATGAAGATGCTTTCAAAGCAAATGAAAGCGCTATCACTGATGTGAACTTTACGCAGTACAAAACAATGTTACACAATGAGCAGCAACAGGAAGAAGAACTTCAGGCCCAACTAGAGAAGGACACTTCAGACAGTAGTCAACCTTCTGTAACAGGAAGTCAAGAACCACTAGGACAACCACTAATAGCAAATGAGGCTGAAGTAGCTATGGCAGAAGTAGTAAACACCATGTATCAGTATCAAGAAGATACAGAAGACTTAAATGTACAACAAGCAAAACTTAACAAAGATCAGCGCACCATGTTTGAAGAAGTGACAAAACAAATTGTACATGGTGTACAACACAAAAATAAAGAATGTACCTGCCAACGTTACAAACCTATGCTGCTGTACGTAAGTGGTGAAGCTGGGTCAGGAAAAGGATTCTTAATCAAAATCATCAGCAAGTTTCTTCAACAATTGACAAACAACAAACTGTCAGCTGTTGTAACGGCCCCCACAGGTTTAGCTGCCTACAACATAGGTGGTGTCACTTTACACCGATTACTACTGCTTTCAGTAGAGCATCAAAATAAATTAGACTATTTACAAACCTTCTGCAGAAGCTGCAATGGAATTACGCAGAGTATTAAAACAAATGAAAATGCTACTAATAGATGAAGTGAGCATGGTCCCAACCTAATGTTGGCTTTGATTCAACACAGATTGCAAGAAGTACTTAAAAGTAACAACGAAAAACTCTTTGCAAGGAAAAACATTACCGTTTTCGGAGATCTTCCACAATTGACACCAGTGAATGGTGAACCTATCTTTAAAACCTTAGGCCACAAACTCTGCCGGAAAACTGTTGGTAGCCTAGGAAATGTCAACCTTTGGCAACATTTCCAATACAGAGAATTAACTGAGAACATGCAGCAATCCACAGATCTCACTTATGCCAACATCTTAAAAAGTATTAGAGTTGGTGTGCTATCGCAAGAAGCACAAGTTCTATTTAAAAACCAGCACATTCATGCACTTTATGGCGATAATGCATGTGCAACTGATGTTATGGAACAAATTGAGGACAAAAATGTCAATTGTATGGCCTTAATGCCAACTCTTGCAATCAGTTTCAAATTCAATGAAACAATGTTAAATAAAGAAATGCAACCAATAATGGAAATTAGGGCCACAGACAAACTAGACGTGCATGGTATGACAGTACCCATATGTGAGCAAACCACAACAAGACTAAATAGTTTAGAAAATTCAATCTCCAACACAGCTGGGTTGGAAAAAATATTAAAATTATCCTTAAATTGTAGAGTAATGCTTAAACGTAACCTTGACATAGAGCAAGGGCTAGTTAATGGAGCACTAGGTACAGTTGTTGGCTTTCAATCATACCCACGTGACAGCAACATTCAGTTTGTCAATATTTGCTTTGATAACGTTTCAGAAGTGAAAAGGATAGGGCGCTCAATTGCTCGATTCCTTCTCTTCAAAAACATGTATGTACGTAGAGAGCAATTTTCTCTAACTCTTGCATATGCAGTTACCATTCATAAATCCCAAGGTCTTACCCTAGACAAAGCATTGATAGATATAGGAAACACAGTCTTTAAGGAAGGCATGAGCTACGTAGCATTATCACGCTTACGTACACTTGACGGTCTATTGCTAATGAACTTTGATGCAAGTAAAGTCAAAGCTGATATTCCTTGCATTCTAG
Organism: Ambystoma mexicanum; assembly: GCF_040938575.1. NCBI lineage: Eukaryota > Metazoa > Chordata > Amphibia > Caudata > Ambystomatidae > Ambystoma > Ambystoma mexicanum. Next base: position 283,607,097 of record NC_090928.1, read on the forward strand.
AATACAATAGACTGCGTTCACTGTACACCCCTCATCTGAAACAATATCCTGTTCCAGATTAAGTAAAACGTGGTAAAAGAAAACTAAATGAAACAGAAATGCAACAGAATCCAACAGCAGATTCCTCAAAGAAAAGAAAAGAAGCTAAAGTTTCAGCAATTACCACAAACAAAGAAGAACCTGTTAGGGGATGTAAACCAGGGACGTCGGCAAAGAAGGAACATAAATTTTGAAAAATGCACTCAGATACAGAACTGGATGGTCCATTCAAATTTGCAAATGAAAGTGGGGTAAGTTGCTATGCAAATGTACCAATGAATATTATATTTCAATTGCCACCAACTGTTAACAATATTTACTTGCACAGTACAGACCAATTGTGTTTGCAAATTTTATTGCTTCATAGAAATGCAACAAGCAATCCTAAGAACACATACAGAGGCCGATTCATGGAATTAATGTGTGCTGAAAATGTCCACGCAAGCGTGCGAAACCGTGCGAATCGCAGTGCAAGTGCGAAAATCGCTCTGCAAGTGCAAAAATCGCAGCAAAACCCGTGCACGTCGATTCATGGAAGTCCGTGCGCGAGTAAAATCTGGGATGTGGGCTGAAAATCTGCGTGGCACACGCCGGCACACAGGTCATCTAACGGCGTGCGCTACGGCCACAGCAAAAGCACACATAGCGCGGCGCACATAACAAAAGTAGGTGTAACACGGGGTGTGACACGCGGAATGGGGAACAACGCGTGAAAATGTGGGCGTCACGGGGGAAGTACAGGAGGCAAGTGCGCGGAACGCCCACACACTCGCCTACAACACGTATTCATGGAATCGAATAGGGCAAACCAGCGCACGGGTGAAGACGCGCACAGACATAAACACGTTCGCCACACGAAGGCAGGCGGTAGCGTCCCTGCGCATTAAATAAAAAAAATGTGCGCCAAAATGTGTGCTAACAAAAAGCACGTATATACAGCTCTGATGATTGTCCCATACTGTGGCCCTCTAGGACAAATGACGTGCAAAGGGGTACACGACAAACACGGACACCCGCTGTGTCAAAAATAGAGTGTGCGTGTATTTTGGGGGTGCGTGGGAAGTTTCACACGCGATTGGCCTTCGGCGAGCGGGGTGCGTGTAAATCTGGGGTTCGTGGGAAGTTACACACGCGATAGGCCCTGTGCGAGTGGGGTGCATGTATTCCTGGGGTTCACGTGAAGTTGCACATGCGATTGGCCTGGGCACGTGTAAATCTGGGGTTCGCGGGAAGTCTCACACGCGATAGGCCCTTCTGCGAGTGGGGTGCGTGTATTCCTGGGGTTCGTGTGAAGTTTCACACGCGATTGGCCTGGGTACGTGTAAATCTGGGGTGCGCGGGAAGTTTCACACGTGATTGGCCTTGGGCGAGCGGGGTACGTGTAGTGCGCGGGAAGTTTCACACGTGATTTCAGCAGGGTACGTGTATTTCTGGGGTTTGTGGGAAGTCTCACACGCGATTCCAGCAGGGTACGTGTATTTCTGGGGTTTGCAGGAAGTTTCACAAGCGATAGGCCCTGTGCGAGTGGGGTACGTGTAGTTCGGTGGTGCGCGGGAAGTTTCACATGCGACAGGCCCTGTGCGAGTGGGGTACTTGTATATCAGGGGTGCAGGGGAGTCCTATACGTGAATTGGCAGTGTGGGTCCTCCCAGGTGTTCCCTCTACACCCTCCACGGCCCCTGCAGGCAGCCCACACCACAGGGGACTACCCTGCACCCCTGGTCATGTCCCGCAGGCAGCCCATCCACCATGGGCATGCCCCCCAGGCAAGCCACATGTCAGCTTGCACTACTGATCACCAACGCATGCCCCCCTTCACCCCCACCCCCCAGCAGTGCAGGGCACCTGCCAGCATGCCCCAACTCATGTCCCACTCATGTCCCCTTGCACCCCCACCCCCCAGCAGTGCAGGGCACCTGCCAGCAGGCCTGTCAGGTTCCAGTCTTCAGGCTCAGGAGTGGCACGAACCAACCATCCCCTCAGCAGTCTGGGCACTTGCAAGTCTAACCTTACTCAAGTTACCGAGACTCCAGCGGGGAAAGAGGGTTAGGGACTCGATGGTTGGATAGGTTCAATTGTAGGGTAACCGGTGAAAGGGTTAGGTGAGGGGAAGTGGACAGGGAGGGGAACATCGGATAAAACATTCAATGTACATTCACAAGAAACAGAGTTTACATATACAGCAGTGAGTTACATATACAGCAGTGAGTTATGGAAAATGGGAATAGACTTAGCTCTGGGGTGAGTACTGGCCTCCTGCCTGCGTACTCTCTGGTCCGGTCGTAATCTGGAGCGTATTACCGCTGCAAGAGAGCATGGAGTTACAACCTTGTGTGTTACTTCACACACACACTCAAAACTTCACTGGCCAGCATGAGCATGCAATTGGTTAATCACACTCTATTGCGTATGCTACAGTTCAGAGCACTTTCTGTTAGTAGTTAGTTTGTGCACGGGTTAATTCGGTCAAACAACAATGCGGTGTCGCCGCGCGGGGCCCCGCAGTACACTGATGAAGCCACAAGGTCGATCCGACTATTAACCAGGGAAGCGGGGTATCGGCCGCACGTGGCGTGCAGCGGCTTGAGCTCTCTGCTCGACAATATTTCCCCACGTAGCTATTGCCATGCAAAGTTCATGCACTGCGCTGGGTTCGAGATTTCCCCCTCAGGGTTACACGCGCGATATGCCAGATTCGCGGTGCAATGCCCGTTCGTGACTTAGCTTTTGTTTGGCAAGGGGGTCAGTAAATGCGGGCGGAGCCCCCCTTGCGTGTGCCCCCAACTGCCTTCCTGGACCTCCGTGGGTTTCACCATGCGTTCTCCCCTTATCTCTGGAGTCCCCCCAGCGTGAGCGCTACTTAGCTTTTTGTTGCGAGGGGCCAGAACGGGAGCTGGTTGGGGCGTGGCCACTCGTGCTGATCCCTGACCTCGGAGCTCTTCCGAACACGTCTTCTCCTGCCGGGAGCTTAAGCACAAGCCCCGTGCTTGGGTTTTCTTTGTGCGCACGCGCGCGCAAGTCCCGCCCCTCTTGGGCTTGGTCTTGTAGTTCTGTGCCCAGGGGGATCTGTGTAATGAAGTCTTTACTGCCTTTCTCCTGCAAATGGGACATAACAGTCTCCTGTGAGGAAGTAGTTTGCTTTTAATGTTGCTAACCCCTGCCAACATTGGAATCTTTAAGTTTTGGTCCCCCTTTGGGTCCATGCAGGAAGGTTTCATGTCTTGCCTCCTGACAGTACTCCCCCCCCGCACAGAAGGATCTGGGTTTCGGTTTTGTTGGATGATTTTGATGAAATTCCTTTATCAACCTGGCAGCATGCACATTACTCTCAGGCTCCCAGGATCGCTCATTCATCGATCGCCTTCACCTCATACTCCGGATAACCTTCAACTAAAATGGGGGGGGTCGCGTAGTACGGATGGAAGGATCAGCTGGTTTCAATAAAGACATATGGAACGTGGGGTGTATTTTCATTTGGCTGGGTAGGTTCAGCCTCACTGCCACTGGATTGATTATTGCGGTTATACTAAATGGCCCTAAGTACCGTGGTTGAAGCTTACGAGGACCCGGTAACTTAACGTTTCGCGTGGAGAGCCAAACTCGATCGCCACATTTGTATTGGGGTCCCTTTCTACGCTTCTTGTCAGCGTACATTTTATAAGTACTCTTGGCCACTTCCAAATTTTGCTGAATTTTTGACCAGACTTGTTGTGCATGGGCATGTCGTCCAATTATAGTGGGTAGATTGTCTTGTGGTGAGTTGACGGCCGTGGGCAATACCCTTGGGTGATAACCGTATACTCCATAAAAAGGTGTATACTTTGTTGACATGTGCACCGTGTTGTTGTAGGCAATCTCTGCTTACCACACGTACTGGACCCAGGATGACTCTGCACTTGTGATGTAACAACGCAGATACTGCTCTAAGCCTTGATTCACCTTTTCCGTCTGTCCGTCTGTCTCTGGGTGATGACCAGAGGACAGACTCACATCCATTCCTATCAACTGGCAAAAAGCCCGCCAGAACCGCGATGTGAATTGCGGACCACGATCGGTAATGACTCGTGTTGGTAATCCATGTAATCGTACTATGTTTTGCAAAAACAGTTCCGCTACTTCCCCTGCCGTGGGCACTCCCTTACATGGAATGAAGTGGCTCATTTTACTAAAGGAGTCAACTACCACTAAAATGGAAGTATAATCCTGAACACGCGGCAAGTCCACGATTAGGTCCATGGTAACTGTGTGCCAGGGTGTGGGAGGAGTGGGTAAGGGTTGTAGGAAGCCTGCTGGCCTCTGATGACTTGCCTTTTGTCTGCCACATATGTCACATTCAGCGACATATACCCTCACATCACGGTGGAGAGTCGGCCACCAGTAGTGCCGTGCGATATTCTGCTGAGTTTTAGCGACACCCGGGTGACCAGCGGATACTGCATCATGACACCATTGTAACACCTCCTTTCTGAGCGCCGTTGTGGGTAAATACAAGGCCTTATTATAATATGGAAGGCCATCAACGAGCGAATGCTTAGAACCTCTCGTGCTCCATTCTTGCAAGTCTCGGGCCGTCATAGCCTTTAAAACATCTTCAAAGATGTTTGGTCTCCCTATTACTCCTATGATGCGCGTGACTGGTATTATCGGCGACAGTTCAGTAATTACTTTGGTTTCCGTCTCAGGATAACAGGATAATATGTCTGCTTTTTTATTGTCACTTCCAGGGCGATAAGTGATGAGGAAATCGAAATCAGCAAAGAACAAAGCCCAACCTAATTGTCGTGGACTAAGAGTCTTAGCAGTCTTAATAAATTGCAGATTCCGATGATCGGTAATTACCGTGATGGTATGATGTGGCCCCAGAAGATAATGCCGCCACTCCTCAAACGCAGTTTTAACTGCCAACAGTTCACGGTCAGCAATAGTATAGTGTGTCTCAGCCGGCAATAGTTTTCGAGAATAATAAGCTACCGGATGTAACAACCCGGTCTGTGGGTCTTGTTGTGAGAGTACCGCTCCGATGGCATAAGAGGAAGCATCAGTTTCCACAATGAATGCCTGAGCTAAGTCTGGATGCCGTAAAACCGGTGCCGTGGTAAAGGCTTGCTTTAAACGCTGGAACCCCTGCTCAGCCGCACTGTCCCACTGAAAGGATTTTCCTTTTCGAAGTAGTGTGGTAATGGGTGTCACTAACTCAGAAAAGCCCTTAATAAAACGTCTGTAAAAATTGGCGAATCCGAGAAAAGCTTGGACCTCCCTGACAGTAGTGGGGGCGGGCCAGTCAAGCACAGCCTGTACCTTGCGCTGGTCCATTTGTACACCTTGAGGTGTCAGAAAATATCCCAAAAATTCAACTGTGGTACAATGAAATTCACATTTTTCAATCTTAGCAAACAGGCGGTGTTCCCTTAGTCGCTGGAGAACCGCCTTGACATGTTTTACATGCTCATGTTGATTGACTTAGCTTTTGTTTGGCAAGGGGGTCAGTAAATGCGGGCGGAGCCCCCCTTGCGTGTGCCCCCAACTGCCTTCCTGGACCTCCGTGGGTTTCACCATGCGTTCTCCCCTTATCTCTGGAGTCCCCCCAGCGCGAGCGCTACTTAGATATTTGTTGCGAGGAGCCAGAACGGGAGCTGGTTGGGGCGTGGCCCCTCATGCTGATCCCCGACCTCGGAGCTCTTCCGAACACGTCTTCTCCTGCCGGGAGCTTAAGCACAAGCCCCGTGCTTGGGTTTTCTTTGTGCGCACGCGCGCGCAAGTCCCGCCCCTCGTGGGCTTGGTCTTGTAGTTCTGTGCCCAGGGGGATCTGGGTAATGAAGTCTTTACTGCCTTTCTCCTGCAAATGAGACATAACAGTCTCCTGTGAGGAAGTAGTTTGCTTTTAATGTTGCTAGCCCCTGCCAACCTTGGAATCTTTAAGTTTTGGTCCCCCTTTGGGTCCATGCAGGAAGGTTTCATGTCTTGCCTCCTGACAAGGCCCCCACTCATGTCCCCCTGCACACCCACCCCCCAGCAGTGCAGGGCACCTGCCAGCAGGCCCCTACTCATGTCCCCTTGCACCCCCATCTCCCAGCAGTGCAGGGCACCAGCCAGCAGGCCCCCACTCATGTCCCACTCATGTCCCCTTGCACCCCCACCCCCAGCAATGCAGGGCACCTGTCAGCAGGCCCCCACTCATGTCCCCTTGCACCCCACCCCCCAGCACTGAGGGGCACCTGCCAGCAGGCCCCCACTCATGCCCCACTCATGTCCCCTTGCACCCCCAGCCCCCAGCAGTGCAGAGCACCTGCCAGCAGGCCCCCACTCATGTCCCCTTGCACCCCCACCCCCCAGCACTGAGGGACACCTGCCAGCAGGCCCCCACTCATGTCCCACTCATGTCCCCTTGCATCCCCACCCCCCAGCAGTGCAGGGCACCTGCCAGCAGGCCCCCACTCATGTCCCCTTGCACCCCCACCCCCCAGCAGTGCAGGACACCTACCAGCAGGCCCCCACTCATGTCCCACTCATGTCCCCTTGCACCCCCAGCCCCCAGCAGTGCAGGGCACCTGCCAGCAGGCCCCCACTCATGTCCCCTTGCACCCCCACCCCCCAGCAGTGCAGGGCACCTGCCAGCAGGCCCCCACACATGTCCCCTTGCACCCCCACCCCCAGCAGTGCAGGGCACCTGCCAGCAGGCCCCCACTCATGTCCTACTCATGTCCCCTTGCACCCCCACCGCCCAGCACTGAGGGGCACCTGCCAGCAGGCCCCCACTCATGTCCCACTCATGTCCCCTTGCACCCCCACCCCCCAGCAGTGCAGGGCACCTGCCAGCAGGCCCCCACTCATGTCCCCTTGCAAACCCACCCCCCAGCACTGAGCGGCACCTGCCAGCAGGCCCCCACTCATGTCCCCTTGCACCCCCATCCCCCAGCAGTGAAATAGCGATCTCATGACACAAACCAAAAGTCAACTATGTACATCAACACATGTCTGCCACACGAAGGCAGGTGGTAGCGTCCCTGCGCATTAAAAAAATGTGCGCTAACAAAAAGCCTGTATATACAGCTCTGATGAATGTCCCATACTGTGGCCCTCTAGGACAAATAACGTGCAAAGGGGTACGCGACAAACACGGACACCCGCTGTGTCAAAGATAGCGTTATTTCGGGGGTGCGTGGGAAGTTTCACACGCGATTGTGCCTGGGCGAGCAGGGTACGTGTACTTCAGGGGCTCGCGGGAAGTTTTACACGCGATTGTACTGGGCAAGCGGGGTACGTGTACTTCAGGGGCTCGTGGGAAGTTTTACACGTGATTGGGCCTGGGCGAGCGGGGTACATGTATTACTGGGGTGGGCTGGGAAGTACAGGAGGCAAATGCGCAGAATGCCCACACGCACGCGCCAAAAAAGACGCACTAATCGGGAAACACATGCGCCAGCAGGAAGCAGGCGTACGTGGACCCGCGCAGCATAAAAGTGCACACAAACAACAAGCAAGGAGCAGTGGTCGCGGGATACCGCAGGAGGAGGAGGATAGTCAGGCCCAGAATCTTCACACCCAGAACCAGCCTTTTTGGCATGCCTGATGACCAGGTGTATGGGAGGTACAGGTTTCCACCTCACATAATACTCGACCTGGTCAGTGAGTGGGAGGATGACCTCACATCACCCACCCTCTGCTCCCACCACTCAGCCCCCTGGAGAAGGTCCTCAATGTACTGCACTTTTTGGCCACCGGATCATTTCAGCGGACAAGTGCCATAGTGGGGGGGGGTGTCACAGGCCACGCAGTCCCGCTGCCTACACCAGGTCTTGGCCATCATGACTGCACGCCCATCAGTCCGCAGGCACATATACCTGCCCAGAACACCTGCAGAAAGGCAGGCTGCCGTACAGGATTTCTACGGGGTGGCACAATTCCCCAAAGTCCTAGGTGCCATTGATTGCACCCATGTGGCTCTACGTCCCCCCAGGGCATCAGAGCACATCTATAGAAACCGCAAGCACTGGCATTCCATCAACGTGCAGGTAGTTTGTGATGCCAAGGGAATCATCACCTAAGTATATGCCAACTATCATGCATGCCAGATACTGAGTAATGTCACAACCCTACTAATGATACCCATCACCACCTCCCCAGGGGACAGTGCCTACCCTCTGAGCACCCACATGATGACGCCAATTCGGAACCCCACCACGCCACCCGAGGTAAGATACAACACAGCCCATATTGCAACCCGGGGCATAGTGAAGCGCACATTCGGAGTGCTCAAGTCACGCTTTCGCTCCCTTGACCGTTCTGGCGGGCAGCTGTTATACGCTCCCCCAGTAGTGTGCAGGATCATAGCGGCAGCATGTGTCTTGCACAACGCTGCAACACGCCGGTGCCTGCCGGTGGACATGGTGGTGCCCCCACATCCCCAACCACATGCACGTCCGCTGCGCATGGGAGGGGAAAGGGCACGGGGTGAGGCAGCCTGAACGCAGCTGGTGGCTAATTACTTCACTTAGATTCACACCCCTGTGGAGTGCACACAGCCCTGCCACATACCAGCTGATAATCAATGATGATGACATAAGGGACAGTCAACTGTCACAACCATACCAGCCTGAGATTGGTCACCTGGAAGTGTCACAATGTGTGCATCCCTACCTACAGAAGCCCCACCAATGCTGTGTCATCAAAAGACACATATGCTGCCAAATGCATTACCCCCATGCAAAATAAAACATGATAATAGTGCCATGTCGCCCAACCCCTCCCCAGCACCGCCACCCAACACACCATGGCATGTCATGCTATGTGAGAGCAAACAAAGCAATCCCGAAAACCTGACACAAGTGTCACAAAGTACAGTGTCCATAATGGAAACTGGCCACACACAATAGGCTCCCAGTAATGTTGAACTAACAACACACATGACCAAATACTTACCAACAATAGAATGCCGCTACACAAGCTCAAACATAACTAAAACATGACAGTACTAAGTTAAAGTAGTCGTAGTCTTACAACCTGAATATGCCACCACATTGCCCCCTTCCAACTGTAGTCTTGCAGGCTTCAAAACTTGTCTGTGTACTGCATACAACATGAACTCCATCTCCAAAGTAGACGGCCTTGTGAAGACATGAGGAATGAACCTGCAAATTCAGAGGGAGACATGGAAGTAGAAGCATACATAATTCCAACATGCAGTGTACAATACAACAACAATATACACAAGGAATGTCTACACAGTATTGACTACAGACTGCCCACACAGCTCAGGGTAGCCCAACATCACTGTGTACATCACTGTCACTTGGTCACACCCTTTGCAAGCCCATGGAAACGGGAAGCAGGAGGGGTGCGTGTCTCACAAACCCAAGCATCGAACCCAAACTCAGGACAAGCCTACATGTGCCCAGCCGGAATACAGTGGATGCCCACGGGAGCCACACAAGGCAACACACTGTCAAAAAATAATCAAAAATAACAAATAACAAATCAAAAATCAAAAAATCAAAAATCAAAAATCAAAAATGGCCATGTGGGGGTTGGGGGGGGAGGCCACCTGGAGGTCCGAGGACAGGGTGCGCACCAACAGCCGCCTGTGTGGATGTTGGGAAAAAAAAACACCTCCATGGGCTCATGGCCTGCACGGCTATGCCAATGTGGGAGAACTGCTGCTGTCGCTCTCATTACCCTCTGCTGCTGCCACAGGAGGTGGTGGTGCTATGGGAGGCAGCCCACGCAAAGCCCTGGTATGGTCCTCCATGGCAGCAAGCATGCGGGTGTGGAAGGTCTCGTTCTGGAGGATTATAGTGCGGAGATCCCCATGCAGCACCTGACGTGATGCCCGGATCTCCTCCCCAGTTGCCTGCATCTCAGCTGAGAGCGAACGTGTGAGCCGCTCCAGCTGCTGTTCTGACCTCAAGTTAGTGGAAGACTCAAGGTCAACAAGAGTCTCCCTGAGGTGATGGAGTTCTACCCTCAGGACTTCCCTGTGGCCCTGGGACCCTATTGATATCGATTGGCGTAGAGTCTCCAGTGCCGCCCGTCTGTCCCTGTTGGATGCCAACATGTCCTCCCTGTGTGATTGGCAAATGGAGTCTGTTGCCTGCTGTAGTTGCTCCATCTGCCTTTCAGGGGGAAAATGGAAGTGGCCACCCTCTCCATTGCTTGAGCCATCATCTCAACTGATGCTGCCTGTTGGGTTGCCATACCGTACATGGATTGTTCCCATGCGGTATTGCCTGGTGGCGTATGGCCACCATGTCGGCGGGCACCACACCTGTTTGGGGCAAGGCAATCTGCACCTTGCTGTGCCAGCACTGCCTGAGGCTGCAGGACTGCATTCCCCCTCTGATCTGCTGGCCCAGGAACAGGATCAGATGTTGTGGAGTGTGACCCTGCACCCGTAACAGCCAAAGGCTGACTAACCAACACTGACATCCCCATAGAGGGTTCTACCCCTGGTGCAGGTGGGTTGGACAGAACAGAACCCCTTCCAGAAACACTTACCTGCGACGCCACATAGGTCTCATCATCCGAATCAACACCTGAATAGCGGTCTGGGGAGGTGCACCCAGAGACACCCCTGGACAGAATTATCTGCAGCAAGAGTGGGTTCTCACCCACCACCACACCACATCCCCTACTGGTGGCCGGTTGTGCCTCAGGTTCCTCCAGGGTCTGCACCATCTCCTCAACCTCAACAGCATCAAGTGCGTCATCCTCTGTAAAAACATGAAAGACAAAAAATGGAAACAGGCATTAGCACCATAGCACACAAATAGGCCTGACAAGCTACAGAACCAGTACATGATTTACACATGCCCCACATGACTTTAACCCTCCCATGCATGCACTGTCACAGAGTTGAAAGGGGAGGCAAAAGTCAGACACTGATGACACCAAGATGGAAGAGCAACACATTTGCTGCATGCTGGGTAGCACTGCCATCACACATTGACCTGTGAGTGGCATGTCCTATACACATACATGGCACATGCCAGAAACACAGATGGCATGTACCATAGCCATGGTACATTCCTCAAGTACATCCATATGTCAGTGAATGAGTACTGTCACCCATCCATGTGAAATGGACATGAAGAGATGAAAAATGCCACATAGTGTGAAAAGATACGCCATTTGCCACACACTGCAACACATCCAGTGTACAAAAATACAGTGATTGCAGGGCCATGTACACATCAATGGTTGTGCACGTCAACATGACAGGAAACAACTAGCATGTTCCACATTCAAACAGGCCCAAACACATCATGTGATCAGGACAATACTCATTCAGCCTGAATGGTCAAATCATTCAACTACCAAGGTGACACATGTGGGCCAATGTGGGGTTCTTCAATGACAGAAGCATGTCACATATGTCACAATAGGGTTGAGAAATGTGTTGCAAAAGTGGGAGAATTGAAACAATCAGCCTGAAAGAACACTGAAAAATACAAACAATGTTGTTGCATGATGCCACCTCAAGGGCAACTGCCGTAATGTTGCGCTAAATTACTACTGTGGGCAGAAGGGATAGTGTCACACCCAAATTCAAGGCCGCAGAATGTTTTGGATGAAGCACATGGGTGAACCATACTACTCAGTAACACACACCCTCACCTGCCACTCAATCAGAACCCGTCACCCAAACAACATACACATGCATTACACACAGACACATGGGCACTCACCGGACAATGTGTCATAATCGGGTAGTTCTCCCACACCTCGGATCTGTTCCTCTGTGACAAAGGTCCCAGCAACAGACTCATGTTCAGTGAGTTTGTTGTCCTCTTGTGGAGACCCACTGCCAGTCACCAGAGTAGCGGCTTGACTTGAGGCCAGCTTGTTCTTTGCTCTGCGTTTCAGGTCGTTCCACCGCTTGTAGCAATCATCAGCTGAGCGCCTCACAAATCCAAGGGCACTTATGTGGTTGGCGATGGTCTGCCAGTGTGCCTTACGTTGACCAGGTGTGGTCTTGGACCCTGCAGTCACCACCATTTCGTGGCTGTGTGCCAACACATAGCTCACAAGTGCATCAAGTTCCGAATCATTGAAGCAAGGCTTCCTTGAGGTACCGGAGTGTGAAGCCGTGCCTGGGGTCTCAGCCTGTCGTGCCAGAGCACCCTTCTTCCTCTTTTTAGAAGGTGGAGCAGAGCCAGAGTGGCTAACGCCACTCTGGTCATTAGGGGCAGAATCACCGGTGGACCGGGTTGTTGGAGTGTGCGAATGCACATTGACCATAGGACTTGGTGGAGGCATTGTCTGAAGTGTGATGTTGGCAGGGGGAACATCAGTATGATGGACCAGGACCGACACTGTCCTGGCTGGGAGAGTCAGAGCTGGGGCGGATGGAGCTGCAGCTGCCCCTGCAGCCTCACCACCCTGCATACTTGGGGCAGCAGATGACATAGCTGCCCCAGATCCACGTGGCTTGGTGACAACTTGCACTGCCACACGTGGCTTAGACTTGCTTACCTGGAAGTCAGCCAGGGAGTCATCCTGTGCCAGGTCAGGTCCCACAATGGGCTAGTCCAACAAGGGCTGAGCTGGGATGGTCTCAGCCACGTTTCCCTCAACCATGGGGGGGGTCATGGGTGTCCCTGATTGGTCCTCCACACATGGGGGTATAGGGGCACCCTGCAAATCCCGGCCATGTCCCCTACCGCGCCCACCACATCCACCTTTTGAAAGTCAGCCACCTTTGCCTCCCTTACCGCTTGGTCGCCTCCCAACCATGGCACTGATGTTGTTGTGCATATGGGAAGAGCAGTAAACTATTGTCCTGGGCAATTGGGGGTCAAAGGGGTAGGGTACTAGATGGAATTCGTACCCTAGTGCTCTAACAAGGCTGTCTGTGACCACTGGGGGAAGATGACGGGTCACGCAACGCACAGGCAGCCCAAAAACAAAAATAAACGTGCATGCAACCCCTCGTAGACCACGTGCGTGGAAAAATGAACCCGCACTACGCTGTGGCACCCAGAAACACAAAAATAAGCGTACGCGTGATACACGCAGCCTACAATGACCTCTGAAGGGGTACGTGACACACGGGGCAAGCACAGTTGCTAAGTACGTGCAGAACTCACCGTCTGCCTGGAAAAAGAATGTGAAAAATACGCGCGTGTGCGCGTCGGCAACATCCCCGCCAAAAGAAGAATTATACGCTGTCTGAGGAGACAGGACAAAAGGAGAAGTGAACACTGTTTGAGGAAACAGGCCCAAAAAAAGAAGAAAAATGAAAGCTGTCAGAGGTAACAGGGAGTACGAACTTGAAATGCTGTGAAGTAATCGCGTGTGAACCGACAAGAACTACAGAATCCACCCACTCGCTCTCCACAAAAAGCACGTACAAGGAAATGGCGTCCTACACGTACCTTTTAAACCTGCCCACACGTACATGTCACTTACGCGTGTACGTGCCCTTTCCTCCAATTACACGCGCTGACACTCGGACGTGCAGCTTTTCCACGTGTGCTCTGTCATCACGTGCTGTGAGGGAAACAACCGCGCACGTTACGTCACAGACGCGCTTATGCACTATGGGCCTTTGGTCCAATTAAATCACGTACGTGCGCTGACGCGCTTATGCACTAAGGGCCTTTCCTCGAATTACACGCTGACGTGCAAGATTTTCATGTGCCAAATCACTCTGTATCAAGCTAGCCACGTGTTCACACACGGAAGACCACGCTCCTGCCCAGAAGGCTAAATTACTGCCCCCCAGAGCCCCGAGCACGCTCCCACCTACCATCTGCTGCTGCCTGATTGCCTGCTGCCCACGTGCCCTGCCATTTGCTGCCTGCACGTCAGCCAGGGGTGCTGTTGCTGTGACCACCCCTGCTGGAACCGAAGACTCCCGACTGGGATTCCATCGCTCCACAGCCCAGCCCCAGGACCCAGTTGCCCACCCACTCCTGCCTCTGGGGTTGCCATGTCCAGCACTACACCATCTGGCAGCACTGGCAACCCCCAGCAAGAGAGGCAGAGGGCCACCAGCTTCCCTGCCACCCAAGTTGGTGTCCTGGTGGAGCAAGTCCTGGGGCAGTATGATGCCCTCTTCGGAAGGTTGCACGCCGACAAGGAAGGACGGACCAGGATCTGGACGGACATCGTAACTGCCATCAACGCGGAGGGGGTGGCAGTCCGCGAATTCCATCATGTCCAGAAGCGCTGGGAGGACTTCAGGTCCAGGACCCTCAACAAGGCCCGGTGCCTCTTGAAGGCAGCGGATGCTAAGGCACGCCGGGGCCACCTGTCGGAAGACCAAATGAGGGTCCTGGAACGCGTATGCCCAGCGCTCCACGTCCAGGTCCTTGAGAGGCACACCCATCTGGAGTCGAGCGGTAAGTGTACATGCATACTGATTGGAAGCTGTGCGTGTGGTGGTGTGCCAGTAGTGTGCAGGTTGCACATGTGGTTTTGTAGGGCCTTGTATCGATGTGTATGTACAGGGCCGTGAGGCTGACACATGCGAGTCCTTTCATGTGTGAGACACATGGATGGTGTATTTGTGGGTAAGCATGCAGCCCAAATGCAGATGTGTGAGCACACATGTTTGAATGACTGTGTATGTCAGTTGTCAAGGTTGTGGTGTCACACATTGATGTTGGTTCCAGCTGCATGTATCTGCACTGTGTACATGTGCATGTATGTGTATCTGACAAGTGTGCAACTGTCATGCAACATGGATGCATGTGAGACTGATATGTAGAAGACTGATTGCCAGATGTGACATGGATGCCGATCTCATCACTGCGACACTTGGTGGAGGTGTACACATGCATGTAAGTGTGGTGGTGTGCGTGCATGTGTAGTGCACTCCCTGTGTTGCATGTGATGTCTGGCTCACCTTTGCCTGCTCATGCTGTTGTATGTGTATGGATGGTGCTGGCTGTTGCGATGTGGCTGTGGAATAGCTCATGTGTGTGATTTGAAATGACATGTGTGTTGGGGATTGTGATGCCATGTCTGAAGTTTGACAATGACACTCGTGTGCAACTGTCATGTGTGTATGAGTCCATTGTACAGTGCCCTGATGCCTGTGTCCTATCTCTCCCTGTATGCAGCGTTTATTGATGAAGAGGGTAGAGAGGGTGCTGTGGAGCACAGCGACAGGGATCGCCCTGCCAGCCGGAGATGCAAGGCCAGGCTCCCCTCCCAGGTTGTCAATTCGTCAGGGAGTGAGGAGTCCGGTGCCGCATCCCAGCTGCCGAGGGGAGGTCCAAGAGGCAGAGGTCGGAGTTGGACTCCTCGGCAGCAGAAGGGGCAGCTGAGACCGCACAGGGCCAGACGGAGGAAGATGGCACAGAGTCATCCAGGTTGGTGGGGGGTTTGGTGGAGGAGGAGGCCGTGCAAGGGACAGAGACGGGGTCTGGAGGTGGGGATTCCACTGGTGCTAGTGGTGCAGTGCAGGGGCAGGCACAGGAGGCAGCACAGGCCGCCGCGGAGGTGCCTGTGTGTAATCCTGTCCCCGATCCTGTGACTGCATCATCCTGCACCAGCAGGGATACCTACGTCCAGACCCGTTTTCAGGCAGGGGATGAGCTTACGACAACTGGCCTTCCTCTGCCTGCGGACGTGGCTATCCGGGACCGGGTTGAGCCTGTCCTGGGTGGTGTGGCGCTGCGTCAACGGGCCATGCGAGGCGAAATGCAGTCTTTTCATGGGGAGACTGCATGTCATCTCGAATGGCTCGTTGACCACGTCGACCTACTGGGACAGGTCACCAGGGCCGGATTCCTCTGTTTGCTGGGCCTTATTCCGACCCCCTTCTCAACAGAACCCCCTATGCGCCAGTCGTACTCCGTGCCATCTTCCCACCCATGTGTCACCTGGGTGCCCTGTGGAGCTGCCTCTGACCCCGTGGCCAGGCTGGTGGAGGACACATCCCTGCCACAGTCGGGAGTCAGACGTCCAGCAAGGGTGGCCACCTCAACAACTGCACCCCAGCCGGAGGAGGATGTGCAGGCAGCAAGAGCCAGGGCACGGGCAGAGGCACGGTAGCAGCAGCAACAAGGTGGGAGCCATGATGGCTCGGGGCCTTCGTCATCGGAGGGGCAGGCATCGGCCAGAGGGCAGGAGGACCCAGGACGGGAAGTGTCTTCCGTGTGGCAGCGGTTAGGCCATGCCATAGATGCGGAGCGGCAGTGGGCAGAAGAGGCACGGCTTACGATGGTCAGGGCAGAGAACTCCATGCGGAGGGCCCTGGGACGGGCCGAGTGCCTCGAGGCAATTCGCAGGGAGTTGGAGGAGAACATGTCATCGTCCCTGCGAACCCTCGGGGCCATGGAAGAGGACCGCCTCCGGGACATTGAGCAGGAGTTCGATGATGCCCTGGCCCGGGACATCCAAAAGTGAGCCGTCGGACTAGCCTGCTGCCCTTGTAAATAGTTAGATAGTGTTAGGTTTCCTTTGGTTTTTTCTTTATTTTGGTTGCGCTTGGACAATGCACCACATTTCTGTATATAGTTTTTCATTAGGTAGTATTTTTGATAGGTTTCATTTCTTCAGTTGGGATCGTGGACCCTGGATTGTTCATCTGTATATAGTTCACTATTTGATTCATCTCTTTTTTTTGGATTTCCCCATGGAGCAATGGTTTCCACTTTTGTTTTTCCCTTGGATTTGCTTTGTTGGACTGTGACTTTGGACACCTTTCCTTGGGATTATGATTTCTTGTTTTTCATTATTTTACAGACATACAGCTTTTCTTTTTTTATTCCCATTGTTGTTTGTTTGATTTTAATTCCATTCATGTTGCGTTTAATACATTTTTTTTCTTCATACTTCGATGTCTGGTATTATCTCATTGGTTTCATGCATGTCATGATATGGGTTTTCACATTCACTTGCAACCATTGTGTGTGTGTGACGGACATGTGTTCATTTACATACTTGCCATTGGGGTTGTATCATGTAATTGCCTTTTCTATGTGGGTGGATGCAATACTTGGTTGGGTCTTTGGGCTGGGGAGGCTGGCCATAAGGGCCATGATTGAGGATCGTCATGACCTGGGGGCAGGGGGACATGGGTGGGGGCCTGCTGGCAGGTGCCCTGCACTGCTGGGGCGTGGGGGTGCAAGGAGACATGAGTGGGGGCCTGCTGGCAGGTGCCCCTGACTGCTGGGGGGTGAGGGTGCTGGGGGACATGTGTGGGGGCCTGCTGGCAGGTGCCCCTGACTGCTGCGGGGGTGGGGGTGCTGGGGGACATGAGTGGGACATGAGTGGGGGCCTGCTGGCAGGTGCCCTGCACTGCTGGGGGTTGGGGGTGCTGGGGGACATGAGTGGGGGCCTGCTGGCAGGTGCCCTGCACTGCTGGGGGGTTGGGGTGCAAGGGGACATGAGTGGGGGCCTGTTGGCAGGTGCCCTGCACTGCTGGGGTGTGGGGGTGCTGGGGGACATGAGTGGGACATGAGTGGGGGCCTGCTGGCAGGTGCCCTGCACTGCTGGGGGGTGGGGGTGCAAGGGGACATGAGTAGGGGCCTGCTGGCAGGTGCCCCTCAGTTCTGGGGAGTGGGGGTGCTGGGGGACATGAGTGGGGGCCTGCTGGCAGGTGCCCCTCAGTGCTGGGGGGTGGGGGTCCTGGGGGACATGAGTGGGGGCCTGCTGGCAGGTGCCCTGCACTGCTGAGGGTAGGGGGCCTGCTGGCAGGTGCCCTGCTCTGCTGAGGGTAGGGGCAAGGGGACATGAGTGGGACATGAGTGGGGGCCTGCTGGCAGGTGCCCTGCGCTGCTGGGGGGTGGGGATGCAAGGGGGTAATGCGTTGGTGACCACTAGTGCAAGGTGACATGTGGCTTGCCTGGGGGACATACCCATGGTGGATGGGCTGCCTGCGGGACATGAACAGGGGTGCAGGGTAATCCCCTGTGGTGTGGGCTGCCTGCAGGGGCCATGGAGGGTGTAGAGGGAACACCTGGGAGGACCCACATTGCCAATTCACGTGTTGGACTCCCCTGCACCCCCGAAATACACATACCCCACTCACACAGGGCCTATCGCGTGTGAGACTTCCCGCAAACCCCAGAAATACACGTACCCTGCTGGAATTGTGTGTGAAACTTCCCACGCACCCCAGAAATACACGTACCCCACTCCCAGAGGGCCTATCGCGTGTGAAACTTCCCGCGAACCCCAGAAATACACGTACCCTGCTGGAATCACGTGTGAAACTTCCCGTGCACCCCAGAAATACACGTACCCCACTCGCACAGGGCCTATCGCGTGTGAAACTTCCCGCGAACCCGAGAAATACACGTACCGTGCTGGAATCGCGTGTGAAACTTCCCGCAAAGCCCAGAAATATTGGCCCTGTGCGAGCAAGCGGGGTACGTGTAGTTCTGGGGTACAGCATGAAGTTTTACACGCGAAAGGGCCCTGTTGAGTGGAGTACGTGTATTCCTGGGGGTCGCGGGAAGTTTCACCCGCGATTTCAGCAGGGTACGTGTATTCCTGGGGTTCGCGGGAAGTTTCACCCGCGATTTCAGCAGGGTACGTGTATTCCTGGGGTTCGCGTGAAGTTTCATCCGTGATTTCAGCAGGTTACGTGTATTACGGGTTTCGCGTGAAGTTTCACACGCGAAAGGGCCCTGTTCGAGCAGAGTACGTGTATTTTAGCGGTGCATGGCAAGTTTTACCTGTGAAAGGGCAACGCCCGTGCACAATACGTCACAGACGCGCTTATGCGCTAAGGGCCTTTGGTCCAATGATATCGCGTACGTGTGCTGACGCGCTTATGCGCTAAGGGCCTTTCCTCGAATTACACGCTGACGTGCGAGATTTTCACGTGCCAAATCACTCCGTATCAAGCTGGCCACGCGTACACACACGGAAGACCACGCTCCTGCCCTGAAGGCCATTTTCCTGCCCCAAGAGCCCTGAGCACACTCCCACCAGCCATCTGCTGCTGCCTGCCTGCCTGCTGCCCACGTGCCCTGCTATTTGGTGCCTGCACGTCAGCCATCTGCAGGGGTGCAGTTGCTGTGTCCACCCCTGCTGGAACAGAAGACTCCCGACTGGGATTCCATCGCTCCACAGCCCAGCCCCAGGACCCAGTTGCCCACCCACTCCTGCCTCTGGGGTTGCCATGTCGGGCACATCTCCATCTGACACCACTGCCAGAGAGGCAGAGGGCCACTAGCTTCACTGCCACTGAAGTTGGTGTCCAGGTGGAGCATGTCCTGGGGCATTATGATGTCCTCTTCGAAACAAGACACGCCGACAAGGAAGGACAGGAGAGGATCTGGGATGACGCAGTGGTTGCCATCAACGCGGAGGGGGTGGCAACCCGCAACTACCAACATGTCAAGAAGCGCTGGAAGGACTTGAGATCCAGGACCCTGAACAAGGCCCGGCGCCTTGTAGAGGGAGGCCGGGGCAGCATTAGTACCATCCAGATGAGTGTCCTGGAACGCGTAGGCCCAGCGCTCCATGCCCAGATCCTTCGGAGGCAGACCCGTCCGGAGTTGAGCGGTAAGTGGCCAAGCATTGCTGTGTGAGACAGGGCATGTTGCAGGGTGCTGGTTGTCTGATACTTGCCTGTATGTGTGACATAGGCCATGTACGTATGTGTGTGTGCAGGGACATCATGGTCATGCATGTGAGACCAGTAATGTGTGAGCCACATGGTTGATGCATGTGTTACAATGCAACATGCGGAGCAGCATGGGGAATGCACACATTAATGCATGCCTGTCTCTGTTATTGGACATGGATGGGGTGTGAGAGATGGGTGCTGCTGTCATGGACATGTATGGTGTCCATGTCTGTGTGTCTGACTTGCGTGTCTGTGACTTGGAAATGCCATGGATGCATGACACATGTCTGTGACAATGTTCAGATTCACTGATGCAGCCTACTCATCCTTGTATCCACTGTGTCTGGGGTGTACGAGGCCAGATGGATGAAACTAGGGTGAAGTGTGTGCATGTGATGGGCATGACCCATGATGCATATGAGTTTCAAACCAGCGTTGTATGTTTGAAGAGTCCCTTGGACATGTATGCTAATGTTCATAGCATGCGCCATGCCTGTTACTGCATGTGTTTTGCCTGCACTGACCCATGTGTTGTGGAGGGACATGATGGAAGTGATGTTTGACAGTGCCACTCATCTGCTATTGCTTCCTGTCTAGGGGACCATTGTACAGTACCCTGATGCTTGTGTTCTATATCTCCCTCTACAGAGCAGCAAGTGATGAAGAGGGTGGAGACGGCGCTGTGGAGCAAAGCGGCGGGGATGCCCCCACCGGCCGGCGACGCAAGGCCCAGTCACCCTCCCAGAATTTACCATTGTCCGGGAGTGAGGGGACTGGTGCTGCGTCTGCCACTACGGCTGCAGCGGAAGGGGTGGGTGAGCCCCCACAGTGGCTTGCAACGGCGGAAGACGGTGTGGAGCCATCTAGGTTGGTGGTTTCCACAGAGGAGGAGGAGGCCGCTACTGAGCCGCACATGGGGCCTGGTGGGGGTGGTACCACTGGTGCAAGTGGTGCAGTCCAGGGCCAAGGGCAGGAGGCAGCACAGGTCACCGCGGAGGGGCCTGTGCATGTCGCTGTCCCTGACCCTGTGACTGCACCACCATGCACCAGCAGGGATGCCCCATCCCAGGCCCGTCCGCAGGTAGGGGGGAATGTCCATGTCATCTGACACTCCTCTACCTGTGGACGAGGGGACCCCTGGCCGTATGGAGAAGGTCCTGATTGGTGTTGCGTTGCTTCCCGGGGGAGCACGCACGTCATCACGAAGAGCAGCGTGCCAACGTGGCCCAGTTGGGAGTGTCCATGGTCGGGGGTTTTGTACATGTGTCGGCCACTCTGGCGGCCCTCTCCTCCTCTGTGGAAACTATGCGCCAGTCGTTCTCCATGCTGTCTTCCGGCCCAGATGCCACCAGGGCCCCCTGTGGACTGCCCTGACCAACGCAGCCAGCTCGGTGGGAATCCCATCCCTGCCACAGTCGGGAGTCCGAGGTCCAGCAGGGGTGGACACCACAGCAACTGGACCCCAGCAGATGGAGGATGTGCCGGCATCATCGAGCAGGGCACGTGCACGACGGCATTGGTGGATTCCATCAGCCTGGATGCCGTCGTGCTGGCAGAGGCAGTTGCGTCGGAGGCAGCGGCAGGCTCAACGTGGGAGGCATCATGGCTCGGGGCAATCTACATCAGAGGGGCAGGCATCGGCCGGAGGGCAGGAGGACCCTGGAATGGGAGTGTCTTCCGTGTGGCAGCGGTTGGGCCAGCAGATAGGTGCGGAGCGGCAGCGGGCGGAGGAGGCACGGCTCACGATGGTCAGGGTGGAGAACTCCATGCGCAGGGCGCTGAGGCGGGCTGAGTGCCTCGAGGGAATTCGCAGGAAGTTGGAGGTGGACATGGCGTTATCCCTGCAAGACCTCGGGGCCGGAGAACAGGCCCGCCTCCAAGACATTGAACAGGAGTTCGATGATGCCCTAGCCCATGACATCAACAAGTGAGCCGTTGGACTTGCCTGCCGCCATTGTATATAGTTCATTAGTGTTAAGTTTCATTTATTTTTTATTTCATTTGGGGCGCATGGACTATGCCCCACATTTTTGTATATAGTTAGTAATTTGGTAGGTTTCATTGTAGGTTTTATTTATGTCGTTGGGCTCATGGACCCTGGATTTGCTATTTGTACATAGTTGCCCCTGACTGCTGAGGTGTGGGGGTGCAGGGGGACATGTGTGGGACATGAGTGGGGGCCTGCTGGCAGGTGCCCTGCACTGCTGGGGGGTGGGGGTGCTGGGGGACATGTGTGGGGGCCTGCTGGAAGGTGCCCCTGACTGCTCGGGGGTGGGGGTGCAGGGGGACATGTGTGGGACATGTGTAGGGGCCTTCTGGCAGGTGCCCCTGGCTGCTGGGGGGTGGGGGTGCTGGGGTACATGGGTGGGGGCCTGCTGGCAGGTGCCCCTTCACTGCTGGGGGTGGGGGTGCAGGGGGACATGTGTGGGGGCCTGCTGGCAGGTGCCCCTGACTGCTGGGGGGTGTGGGTGCAGGGGGACATGTGTGGGACATGTGTGGGGGCCTGCTGGCAGGTGCCCCTGACTGCTGGGGGGTGGGGGTGCAGGGGGACATGTGTGGGGGCCTGCTGGCAGGTGGCCCTGACTGCTGGGGGGTGGGGGTGCAGGGGGACATGTGTGAGACATGTGTGGGGGCCTCCTTGCAGGTGCCCTGCACTGCTGGGTGGTGGGGGTGCTGGGAGACATGATTTGGTGATCATATTGCAACGTGACATGTGGCTTGGCTGGGGGGCATGCCCATGGTGGATGTGCTGCCTGCGGGACATGAGCAGGGGTGCGGGGTAGTCCCCTGTGGTGTGGGCTGCCTGCAGGGGCCATGGAGGGTGTAGAGGGACACTTGGGAGGACCCACACTGCAAATTCACGTGTAGGACTCCCCGCGCACCCCGAAATAGGCGTTCCCCACTCTGACAGCAAAATCGGGTGTGAAACCTCATGCGCAGCCCGGTAATACACGTAACCTTCTCCAATCGCGTGTGAAACTTCCTGCGCACCCCTGAAATACACGTACCCAGGCCAATTGCGTGTGAAACTTCCCGCGCACCCCTGAAATACACGTACCCAGGCCAATCGCGTGTGAAACTTCCTGCGAACCCCTGAAATACACGTACACAGGCCAATCGCGTGTGAAACTTCCCACGCACCCCTGAAATACACATACCCAGGCCAATCACGTGTGAATCTTCCCGCGCACCCCGTAATACACGTACACCACTCGCACAGGCCCTTTCGCGTGTGAAAGTTCCCGCGAACCCCATAATACACATACCCTGCTGAAATCGCGTGTGAAACTTCCCGCAAACCCCAGTAATACACGTTCCCCATTTGGCGTTTGCTGTTTGGCATCCCTGTAAACTGGTCCAGGGTTAGCGCAGCCCTTTGCGCTGAATTGGGAATTTTGATGGCTTTTCCTTGCACGAGGGCGTTCTTGGGGGCGTTACTGGCGCTGCTGCAGGGTCGCTGCGCCACTCTACGCCACGGCTGGTTTTGGAGGCTAAAATCCATGAATACGCTGTGCGCGGAAATCGATTTTAGCGCACGCGGCTGGCGCAGACATTTGCACGCGCACACTGGGCCTCATTACACGGTAGGCGGTAAGGGTTTACCGGTACCGGTATTTTACCGGTACCGGTAAATCCTTACCGCCTTACTGGGAGGTCCCTTTGCGGGTTGGGGAATTTAACGCCTGCTTTTTGCAGGCCTTAAAAACCAACCCGCAAAGGGACCCAGGGAGCTAATTACAGTACCGCAATTTGCGGTGCCATAATTAGCGCCTTCCCCATTCCCATTATGCCCTATGGGGCAAAAATGGGAATGGGAAAGGGCAATGGTGGAAGGGGGAATTACCGCCCCGCCAGCCTTGGAATGGGGCAGTAATTCCCCTTTCCACCAAGGCGGTGCCGGTATTTTACCAGCATGAACCATGACGCTAATAGCGCCATGGTTCTCCGCCTACCGTGTAATGAGGCCCACTGTGCGCCAGCCGCGTGCGCCACTTTTGTGCGAAATTCTATGAATTACCCTGACAGTGTTCATGGAATACAGCAAGAATTGGACTACTCTGCTGGAATGGTGAGATTCACTGTGAACTCACAAGAAGATCCACAAGAATGTCTAATGTACTTACTATTAGTATTGGAAAACAAAAGCATACCTGTAAATGAAATCTTCCAGATTTCGTACATGTGGAAACATACATGCATTCTCTGTAGCAATGTGATACAGGAAGAAATCCCAAATGAGCGATTTCTGTATGTTTCTATACTAAATTGTGAAAGCATTCCATTTCAGCAACTTGCACAGAATGCAAACCATAGCAGATTATGTACTATTTCCAATTCAGACAATCGCTCCACCTTACTGATACAAACAATACAAACACATAGTGCCTACATAATACTTATGCTTCTATGTTATAATGCAGATGGTACCAAAAACAACTGCAAACTGACTGGATTCACACACGGTCAAGTGTCAATTGGAAAGAAAACCTTTACAACAATAGGTATTATCTACCATGCAGGAGCTACAACCAATGCATGTCACTACACTGCATACATTAAAAAGAAATGTGGATGATTTGAATGTAATGATAACACCATTACTCTAAAGCAGAGATTGCCAGCTAACCTTACAAATGCGTATTTAATATTCTTAAAGCCAAACTGTAATAAATAATGTGTACTTCAAGATTGTCAAAAAATTATGCGAAAGACTACAGTTAGAATACGCCAATAGGTATCTAACTGCCCAAGAGGATGTAACAACGACACAAATAAATGAATATCACAGATTTGTAGGAACAAATGCACAGTAGAATACGCCTACAGGTATCTAACTGTTGTTAAACATCAGCAGGAAGGCAACAAACATATCATTAATCAGAAAAGTGAAGGAAACAGGATATAACAACGACACAAAGAAATGAATATCACAGATCTGTAGGAACAAATGCACAGTTAGAATACGCCTACAGGTATCTAACTGTTGTTAAAAATCGGCAGGAAGGTAACAAGCATAACATTAATCAGAAAGATGAAGGAAACACTCAAAGGAAACAAGGAAGTAGTTAGTACCATAGCAAATGAAGGTTTTTTTTTAATCCGACAAGGATTCTTTTTCCCAGACCCAAGGATTAGAAAAGCAAACACAGAAACTGAGCACAATGCACAGTACACTGGTTTGTAAACTATATATGAGGGTAAAAAAAAAGGTAAACAGTCTATTATGCAATGTAGTAAGTTTTCATAAAATGCATAGACTACCATACCTTTTTCTTTTATCACAGAAATTAAAAAAGGAATACTTCCGCCAAGTACGAAAAGCATTTACAAAATATATGTGGATTCTGAACAAAGTAAGGATTAAGTATATTGGCAAACATTTTTTACACTTGCAAATCTACACGTCTAATCTATGGTAGTAATATGCTGCAGTGGCTGTAGGCTGGCCCTTGCATCTTCGGTGTATAACCTACAACCTACGCCTAACGACCAAAGTACAAAGAGTATAGTTCCTAGACACAACCATTGCTGCATATCGAAACCATGGTCCTTGTAAATTAGCTACTTATAAATTTAGTGTTGGGACCATCGTCTGCAGCCATGCAGCCAAGACATTAGGGCGTGCACACAACTAGCGCATTACACCACACTCATATTCACTTATAACTCCACTGCTTATAACTTCAGTCTTGGGTGCATGGCCTTTGGGCATGCAGTCAAGACTCTGTGTCCTGGCCAGAAACACCACAGCATATCAGAACCATTGTGCCTTGTCATTTCACTATGTACAAAGTTGGTTTTGGTAGCATGGCCTTTGGCCATGATCCCAAAATGCTATGCCCTCCCCACAACCATCTTAATGATTTTGCTTAGTACAAGTATACCAATAGCTGTGATATGGTGCAGTACTTTGTAGCCACAGGCTACAGACGTGAGTTTGAGGCCAGAGAATTATCAATGCATGGGTGTACAGTATATAAAATGCACAGTTGCTTACAACTGCAGTGCTTATTACTTTGTTCAAATACTCTGCATCCTGGCCACTACTACCACACCATATGACATCCATTGCGGCATATAAGTTCACTACATACAAATGTGCTTTTGGGGGCATGGCCTTCAGCCATGCACCCATGATTGCAGCCCCTTCCCACAGCCGCCTCAGTGATGCACTACCACACCATATCACACCCATTGTGCCTTGTAAATAAACTAGAAACACCTGTTCTGTTTGGTTTATGGCCTGCGGCCATGCACTCATGACTGCACACCCTCCCCACAGCCACCTGACTGATGTTGAATACTAGGGGTGTCTCTGTGGCTCTGAAATGCTGCACTGTTTGTGGGCAGGGCCTAAAATCTTAGGTGTATGTCCAAACATTTCAATATGTGATTGTGAAGTGGCTTATAACTCCAGTGCTTACAAGTTTCCTTTTAGGTGTATGCTTGGGTGTATTGCATACAGCCTGCAACCATGCACCCAAAAAGTACACATCTTGGCCAAAACAACCGTACTAGACAAAACCCATGTCGGCTTGTAAGTGAAAGGTTATAGCTTTGCTGTTAGGTGCATGGCCTTCGGCCATGCACCCAAGACTGCACACACTCCCCACAACCAGGCAATCGATTCGCATTACTATGGGTGTATCCATGGGTGTGACATGCTGCAGTGTTTGTGGCCAGGGCCTAGAGTTTTAGAAGTAAGGGCTTCGGCCTTCGGCCGACAGCCATGCATCCAAGACTCTAGGCACTGGCCACAACCACCGTAGCATGTGACACCCATGGCAGCGTACTAATGAATACAATACCCATAGGAAAAATTAATACAATTACGGCATGTTGGCAATTTCAATGTTCCCTAACACCACGCATATCCTTACAACAGTTACAAGTTCCCTATGTACGGCTCGGACTGAAATACTGCCGTTATTGGACCCCTCATTTTCTGTGCGTACAAGGTGGCCATACAAAATACATCATGAAGAGGTTATAACTTTGTTATTGGGTGCATGGACTTCGGTCATGCACCCAAGAGTGCAGGATCTCCCCACAACCACCTCAGTGATGTGTGGTATTGGGGTTTTTCTATAGGTGTGGTATCCTTCACTGCTTCTGGCCAGGGGCTTCAATCCTAGCTGTATGTCCATACATATTACATGGGATGGGTGTGCAGTGGCTTACACGTCCAGTACTTATAACTTTGTTCTTGGGTGCATGGCCTTTCGCCATGCACCCAAGACTGCACACACTCCCCACAATTTGCCAATCGGTACGCAATACTACGGGTGTAACCATGGTTTTACATGCTGCGGTGGTTGTGGCCAGGGCCTACAGTCTTGGAAGTAAGGCCTTCAGCCTTCGGCCGACGGCCATGCATCCAAGACTCTAAGCCCTGGCCACAACCACTGTAGCATGTGACACCCATGGTGGCGTACTAATGAATATAATAATAATAACCATAGGAAAAAGTAATGCAATTATGGCATGTTGTCAATTTCAATGTTCGCTACCACTACGCGTGTCCTTACAACAGTTACAAGTTTCCTGTGCACTGCATGGACTGAAATGCTACCGTTATTACACCCCTCATTTTCTGTGCGTACAAGGTGTCCATAGAAAATACATCATGAAGACCGACCCACAGAACAAATGCATTGATCACCCATGCCTTACTGTCTGAACCTGTCCCAACGCTCTGTGACACAGCAAAAGAGTTTTATAAATATAGCATGTGTACGCTGGTTGTCGCTCCGCTATTGGTGGATCCAAGATGTCTGGCGCAGCCAAACATTCTGACGCAGAACACGTCTCACAGCAGCCAATCGGCAGAGACGTCGTGTGTCTGCCGTCATGACGCCAACCCCTTAACCAATTGGAATCTTGTCCGTGGACCGAACAGGGAAGTGTGACCGTGAAGCGAACATAGATATCACACATTTTTTCA
The DNA here is from genome assembly GCF_040938575.1 of Ambystoma mexicanum. Lineage (NCBI taxonomy): Eukaryota > Metazoa > Chordata > Amphibia > Caudata > Ambystomatidae > Ambystoma > Ambystoma mexicanum. The sequence goes on from NC_090928.1 coordinate 283,634,609, forward strand.
GACCTACTTTTTGGTAATTTTAATAAAAAATACTGCATGGAAGGTCACCAAATTTACAAAAGCACACTTTCTGGACCAAGCCCCTGTACCTGCCGCAAATTTCGTGAAAATCCATCCAGCGGTTTGACCTGTATCCGTGCACAAAGTTTTTCCCGCATTGAGTCTATGGGAAAAAAAGACGTTTTGGGATCCCCATATAACTTTTACCCCCCTGAACCAAACATCTTCAAACTTTGCAAAAAATTCAGAGTGGCCCATATACTTTATTTGCAAAGTTTGGTGACGATTCGTCCCAGGGGAGCGGAGTTATAGGCCGCCCAAAAAGTGCTCTTCCTATGGAAACAAACAGCAACTTAACCATAACTACACGGCCACTACTGTGGCCGTGTAATATATATATATATATATATATATATAAGGAAAACACACAGGCCCCTGAACGGTTGTAGCACTTCAAAAAACCGCTCTGGTAGGCATATGTAAAAAATAATATTCCAGCACACAAGACTTTAGCTATTCTAAAATGACAATTTATTTAGGCATAAAACAGCACAAATACAAAAACAGGGAGTAAGTAGTACATCCCTGTGACAGACACAAGGTGCTGCAAACATCATTATACTCCTTGTATGAGTTATGAAATTTCTACAGAAGACTTTTTGTGTCTATATCAGGAACAGTAGTGGTTTCACTCATTGCACTGCACTTTATTCTACTGTGATTATATGGAATAATTGTTATTCACTTGTTGATAGGGATATGAATGGGTACATTTATATTCGCCACTTTATAGTTTCTCATCTATTTTGAGCTGCTATCGATTTGCACTGAGGTACTGATATAGGAAATACTGTTGGCTTTTTTGCACTATGTAAGAAGTGTTTAAATTGCGCAGTTAGAGTTTTATATAGGGGTTCCGAAACAATTAATGTTGTTTGCTAATTTGCGCTTTATATCAAATGTTTACATGCTTTATTCTTTGCTAGAAGTTTTTTCGAAACAGGAACATCCAAAATATCGGCTTCATAGCAGTTTAAATAGAATTGTTGCTGTTTATATTGAGGCACTGACATAGGAAAGGTTGATTGTTCACTTGCACTTTGTTAGATAGAATATATGTCTTATTCAGTTGTAGCTGGTCTTTATTTAGACTACAGGCACTTGCCTGATACACGATGATAACTACAATTTGATGTATATACATAACGCAATAGGGTATTTACTCTAATATTTAGGATATTTTTGATGCTTGGTTCGCAGTCTCTAGGCTGAGGAACACTCACCCCATTGGGGGGGCGGATGTCTGGGAGTGGCCATTTTTGAGCCACTGTTAGTCATCTGAATGATACATAGCACACTTGTGCGTAGATTTTACACATCTGATTACATTGACAATGTTTTGACCAGTAGCGGTTCCGGGCACCTCCTCTATGCGACTTGCACTGCAGTAGCCTATCATTGGTCCTAGTATGTCTATTTAGATATGCTATGGTAATTATGCCTTTATACATTGACCGTATAGACGCTTGACCATTCCAACATGGAGGTCATTGTGTCAAAGAGACTACCCCTTCTATTCGATTAGTAGTCATATGACTCAAATGGCACGTGATGCTTGACGCACGGAGTTGCTCTGGAATGGCCTAGTGGTTTTTTATTTTAAGATGTGTTAGCCGAATTTGGATTTTAGAAGGTCTGAGGAAGCCTGAGCATTCAGGCGGAACGCGTGACTTTACATCCACCCATGGGGTGAGTGCTTTGCAGCACCTTGTGTCTGTCACAGGGATGTACTACTTACTCCCTGTTTTTGTATTTGTGCTGTTTTATGCCTAAATAAATTGTCATTTTAGAATAGCTAAAGTCTTGTGTGCTGGAATATTATTTTTTACATATGCCTACCAGAGCGGTTTTTTGAAGTGCTACAACCGTTCAGGGGCCTGTGTGTTTTCCTTACATATACGGATTTGGCTAAATTCGTTTTTCTAGCACCAGCCACCGAATGAGGGAGAGCGCCATCTTTTAGCCAAATTGGTTTCTCAATCTTTGGTTTATGGCTGCCACCTCCCTTGACTTTTTACATCAGTAAGGTGATTCTTGGAGATGCCTTGTTTGGCACCCTATACTAGTCAAGGTGTGGCCCCCCGTCTCTAAAAGAGGGTTTCAGTGTTTTCCTTACACGGTTAACACACGGAAGACTCGCAACCGATACATAATTTTTTAACCAGGGGGAGACGTACCGAGCACCTCTTAGCCACGATCGAGTGGAGTGAGAGGATTAATACGCTAGTCGATCTGTCTGGCAGTATTTAGCTTGGTTATTTAGCTACTTCTGGCATACAGCACTCTTTCATTAGATTAGCACGGGTCAGAACTTTGCTTAACCCGTTGCCATGACAGACCAGGTCGAAGCCAAGAGGAGAGCTGCGGCCAGCATCATGTTTAACCAAGAAACAATAACAACAGAAGCAGAGGTGGACAGCAGCCTTCCAGCCAGTCTTACAGTACAGCAGAAATTAGACAAGCTTGAAAGAATAAAGAAAAAAGAAATATCGAAATGGTGGGAGGCAATGACTTTACAAACATATCTCGATGTGCAAAGAATTCCAAGAGGACTGAGAATCCTTACGATCCCCACGTTCGAAGACATGAATCCTGAATTGATTAAGGAATGGACTGACCATACTAACACTTGCTCTTTTAAAATGATAGAGAGCTTGGTGAAATATGCAAAAATAGACAGAATCTCTCTTCTTAAAGATATCGAAATAATGGAACAACAACTATTTTCTTCAGAAGATGGTGACGAATGTAAGCGGCGAATGTCGCGCTTGGAAGAAAATCTGGAAAGATATGAGGGAGAGATCAGAACAAGGAAACAACACAAATTCAAACGAGACCGTATTGATTATGAACAAGGGAGGATCTATACTTTTGCCAAGAAATTTGATAACCCCATCAAAATCAGGCTGCAACAAATGGAAACCAACAATGTGCCAGTATTAGCTGCATTAAGTGAAGAACCTAGCAGTTCTGAATTGAGTTCATCGGAAACAGAAGGGATATATTCAAAAAAATTAAACTTTTTAGAGGAGTTCAAACTAATGCATTTGGACAGCAAGTCGGAGAAAAGAGGACGTGGCCAATACAAAGGACCAGGAAGAGGGGCAGCAATAAGAGGCGGCAGAGGAAGACGAGGCGGGGGATTCAACACAGACAATCAATCGCCGATGGCAACGAGATCTGGAGTGAAACAGAAGGGGAAAAGCAGAGGCAACAAGACCTCCAATTAAAAATCTTCAATATCTCTAAAAGAAGCCTAACATATCATGAAACCTCAGTTCTCTCCCTTGGTCTCTCTTTCAGTCCCTCGCATGCATTTGACTATACCACCACTAGGGTAGACTTATATAAATTTACCCGCAAGTTGAAGTTAACTAAATTTCATGCAACCAAAATTGAGGCCAATCCAGGTTCTAAAAAGAAAGAGGCAACCAAAGAGGTTTCTATACTATCGGAAAGAGACTTGGCTAGCCTCTTATGCTTAACTGACATGGAAGAATTGGGCGAAACAAATATGGAGGACGATATTAGGTTAGAGAATTCAGTGTTTGAAACCACATTTGGGATCTCTACTGATCTAAACTGTCCGACTAAATTTCGACCTCAGTCCATTTTCTGCCCTAACATCACTTGTGGACCCATAGATATCTTTGAAGAGTTGGTGATTAAAGATCTAAAGAAGTTATCTAGCAATCTCTCCCCTAAAAATAGGAACTTGAACTATATGCAATTTCAGGCTCTTCAGACACTAAAAGAAGATTCTTCCATAGTCATACGACCCTCAGATAAAGGAGGAGGGATAGTCGTTATGGACAGTGCCAACTATGAGCTAGAAGCGAAGAGACAATTGAGTAATAACATGAACTACACACCTATAAGTATGGATACACTATTGGATACCAAATTAGAATATCTTGGTAAACTAAAGGAATGGAGTGATTTAGAGCTCATCAATCGAGATGAATACTTTTTTCTAAAAAATGCTAATCCGGTGACCCCCTTGATATATTTCAATCCTAAGATCCATAAAACATTAATAAACCCTCCAAGTCGTCCCATTGTTTCTTCCATTGGTAGTTTGTTAGAGAATACATCCAAATATTTGGACTTTTTTCTTCAGCCATTTGTTTTGAGCTTGAGCTCCTATATACGAGATACAGCAGATCTGCTTGGCAAGGTAGAAAATATCTATTGGGAGCCCAACTATTTTTTAGTATCCATTGATGTAGTTTCTTTATATACATCGATTCAACATGCAGCAGGCATGAAGGCTTGCCAATCATTTTTGGAAAGGAGATCTATCAGCTATCGACAACATAATCAGATGTTATTAGATATGCTACTTTTTTGTCTGGAACATAACTATTTCCTCTATGAAGACCAGTTGTATCAACAAATAAGGGGAACGGCAATGGGGTCTTGTATGGCTCCAACGTACGCCAACCTTTATATGGGTTGGTGGGAGATGCGCAAGGCGTGGGCAGAGGAATTGGAACATTGGACTAAACATGTCATTGTCTGGTACCGTTTTATAGATGATTTGTTTATCATATGGGATGGGACAGAATCGGAACTTTCTGAATATGTCGAGATACTCAATACGAATATGTTAAACTTAGAATTAACGGTAGTTAGCAGCCAACAGAAATTGGTATTTCTGGACGTAGAATTCCAGGTAGTTAACGACAAGTTGACATCTAAATTATACAGAAAACCCACTAGTTCTAATTCCACTCTCCACGCCAAGAGTCATCACCCGAAAGCTCTAATTGACTCCATCCCTTATGGAGAATTTTTGCGAGCTAAAAGAGCCTGTAGTAATCACCATGATTATATGAGTGAGGCTAGAAATATTGGTCACAGATTTGTTAAACGAGGCTATGACAAGAATGCCGTCTCTAGAAGTTTTACTCAAGCAGCCTCAGTTACGAGAGAATCCCTGTTAAATAGAAAAATCAAAGCTAAAGATAGTAAGATTAGACTTATTACAGGGTTTAATAATCATGCTAAAGAAATAAAAATGATTATGAAGAAACACTGGAAGGTGCTGCTCATGGATCCTCACCTTAGGTTGGTGTTGGACGATTTCCCGCAGGTTACTTATCGAAAGGCTCCTACTCTCAAAACTATGTTATCTCCTAGTATGGTTAAAACCAAGCCAGCACCTATCATACATACAAGTCATGGAAATAGTTTTGGCTTTTTCAAATGTGCCCATTGTAAATTGTGTAAACATGTATCGATGGTCCCTTTTAGGAGTGCCAACGGTGAATGTTGGAAATACAAACATAGAATTTCCTGTATCACCAAATATGTTGTATATGCCATCACTTGTGCCTGTGGTCTTCACTATATAGGCTCTACAATTGGTCCCCTGAAGATGAGGATCTTACAACATTACAGAGCCATAAAAAATGGTGATCTAACATACCCCTTGACAAGCCATTTTCAAGAAAAGCACAATGGAGATGTTCAATTTTTATCTTTCACGGGGTTGGCACATGTACCTCCAAATAAAAGATTTGGTAACCGTGAATTGAAATTGAGACGGTTGGAAGCCACACTCATATGCAAATTTGACACCTTGAAACCTAAAGGATTGAATGTGGATGCTGAACTTTATGTGTTTTTGCAATCTTGAATGGGTTAACAAGAAGTAGATACTTTATATTGTCTCATACTCTCATCTGTTTTACAACATCATTATACTCCTTGTATGAGTTATGAAATTTCTACAGAAGACTTTTTGTGTCTATATCAGGAACAGTAGTGGTTTCACTCATTGCACTGCACTTTATTCTACTGTGATTATATGGAATAATTGTTATTCACTTGTTGATAGGGATATGAATGGGTACATTTATATTCGCCACTTTATAGTTTCTCATCTATTTTGAGCTGCTATCGATTTGCACTGAGGTACTGATATAGGAAATACTGTTGGCTTTTTTGCACTATGTAAGAAGTGTTTAAATTGCGCAGTTAGAGTTTTATATAGGGGTTCCGAAACAATTAATGTTGTTTGCTAATTTGCGCTTTATATCAAATGTTTACATGCTTTATTCTTTGCTAGAAGTTTTTTCGAAACAGGAACATCCAAAATATCGGCTTCATAGCAGTTTAAATAGAATTGTTGCTGTTTATATTGAGGCACTGACATAGGAAAGGTTGATTGTTCACTTGCACTTTGTTAGATAGAATATATGTCTTATTCAGTTGTAGCTGGTCTTTATTTAGACTACAGGCACTTGCCTGATACACGATGATAACTACAATTTGATGTATATACATAACGCAATAGGGTATTTACTCTAATATTTAGGATATTTTTGATGCTTGGTTCGCAGTCTCTAGGCTGAGGAACACTCACCCCATTGGGGGGGCGGATGTCTGGGAGTGGCCATTTTTGAGCCACTGTTAGTCATCTGAATGATACATAGCACACTTGTGCGTAGATTTTACACATCTGATTACATTGACAATGTTTTGACCAGTAGCGGTTCCGGGCACCTCCTCTATGCGACTTGCACTGCAGTAGCCTATCATTGGTCCTAGTATGTCTATTTAGATATGCTATGGTAATTATGCCTTTATACATTGACCGTATAGACGCTTGACCATTCCAACATGGAGGTCATTGTGTCAAAGAGACTACCCCTTCTATTCGATTAGTAGTCATATGACTCAAATGGCACGTGATGCTTGACGCACGGAGTTGCTCTGGAATGGCCTAGTGGTTTTTTATTTTAAGATGTGTTAGCCGAATTTGGATTTTAGAAGGTCTGAGGAAGCCTGAGCATTCAGGCGGAACGCGTGACTTTACATCCACCCATGGGGTGAGTGCTTTGCAGCACCTTGTGTCTGTCACAGGGATGTACTACTTACTCCCTGTTTTTGTATTTGTGCTGTTTTATGCCTAAATAAATTGTCATTTTAGAATAGCTAAAGTCTTGTGTGCTGGAATATTATTTTTTACATATGCCTACCAGAGCGGTTTTTTGAAGTGCTACAACCGTTCAGGGGCCTGTGTGTTTTCCTTACATATACGGATTTGGCTAAATTCGTTTTTCTAGCACCAGCCACCGAATGAGGGAGAGCGCCATCTTTTAGCCAAATTGGTTTCTCAATATATATATATATATATATATATATATATATATATATTTCAGTAAAAAACTTTGTTAAAGGGACGTTATGGTTCCAAGTACAACTGAAAAACCCCTGAAATTCGCCAGTTATGGTAAGCTAAGCAACCATAACTTGCGCCACCACAGTGCACTGCTAAGACTAACACCCAGGACATCAAAGATGACATCACATGTGCATTTACATTTCATGAAGTCTATACATGGGATTCTTATTGCAATGTTAAAAGTAGTGTCAAGGATCATTAGAATAAATATCATGAGGTACGTAGTGCATTAAGCAATGAATTAATCCAAATAGTATTGTATTATTATTTTGTTTACAATATACTAAGGTACACATGTCGTAACATAGGCATAGTTTGCAGGAGACAAGATGGAGATGCAATATTAATAATATTGCGATGTTAAATACTAAAATTATAAATACCTTCTTATTACAGTTTTGCATACTGTGAAATATATAATAAGCACCTAATAAAAATCAGTAAGTACATTATTGCATTACTGCAAACAAAACACAAACAGACAACTACACATACAAATATGAGCATATACAGGTAAAGTGAAGTAACTTAACTGATTATCTTCATGTACAGAAATTATTGCTCTGCTTCAAACTTACTATTTCCCTATGTATAACTATCACATATTGTGACTAGGCCCTAAGGAAAGTAGTGTATGTGCAATGTGTACAAATATAACCATATCCAGGGAAAGTACAATAATAAAAATACAACAGAACTATAAGACACTGTTGATAACCTTACTAATCATCTTCATACATAGAAATTATTGCTTTCGTCCAAGTCAGTGTTTTCCCCTTTGTATATGTTTCATATGCGTTGAGTGGACCCTAAGTGAATTACTGTAAGAACATATTTGAAGTATAAGTGTACAAATATAGAACTTTTTGAATTTTTAGTTCCTAAGTGTTACTGGACTAGATATATCAGTAAAGGAAAAAAGAGTGAGCCAGACATGTGATGTCATCAGTGATGTCATCAATAACATTTGTGATGTCATCTTTGATGTCCTGGGTGTTAGTCTTAGAAGTTCACCGTGATGGCGTGAACTATGGTTGCTTAGCTTACCATAACTGGCGAATTCCAGGGGTTTTTCGGTTTTACTTGGAACCATAACGTCTCTTTAACAAAGTTGTTTTACTGAATTTCATAGGCTTTTAGTAGCGCAACTTAAACATAACGTCCCTTTAACAAAGTTTTTTTACTGAATTTCATAGGTTTTTAGTAGCGCAACTTAACCATAACGTCCCTTTAACAAAGTTTTTTCACTGAATTTCATAGGTTTTTAGTAGCGCAACTTAACAATAATACCTCTGACTTATGTACATGTAACATGGAGCATACGGAACCCCCTCTACTGAATTTGATGTCCGCAAACTCTTCTAATGTCCGCTGACATATGCGGACAACAGCAACACTACCCAAAAAGTCTGGGGGGTATGTTTAATTGTTATATCATAACATATGAACATTGTATAAATTCACAAACCAGCACACATGCACATTATATGTAGTAATAAATAAGAAGTGTAACCCATATATATAACACATTAACCATTCATTTAAATACAATATGTTCTAAAATGGAATATACCAAAAAAAGAAAGATAGGCTTCCAACATGATTTACTCACAGAAACTCCACAACTAAAAGCAACAGCAGATCTACAGACCAGTAAGAACACACCTTACCAGAAGCTAGTAAGTGTACTGCATTTTATCCATATATTTTTAAACTTTCTGTATTAGATACAAAAAAGTTTTTTTTTTTTTTTCTCACAGAAATGTCTAGTACTCTGGAGTGGCTAGAGGAGCATTTCCCACGTGAGGAAATGTCTGAAGATAGTGAACCTAATGGTAGACACTTTACTATATAAACCAATTAATAAATATTATTTTATATACATTTAACATATACATTTTTTTTGTACAGACCATACAAACATTGAAAATAGTAAACAAAAAGAAATATTGGATAAGACTCTCCAGCACATGGAAGAAAAAATGGACCTACTCATGGCAAATTTCAACAATTTAAAAAACTTTGTGGAGGATCACTTGAAACAAAAAACTACATAGCATTGTCCCACACGTACCTGTCCCCCCTCACCATATCCCAGTCAATTATCCCCAAACCCTCTCCATGAACCAAAATGTTTTGATGAGAATTCCATCCCTTCTTCACCTCATATGAATCCTATTGAAACCCCCAATTCTCCTGTGTTTGTCTCAGTTTCTGCCTCAACTTCTCTGTCATAAATTTAACATCCATATATAATAAAGTAAAATTATTATATTGTGTCCTAATTCATTTCTTGTTTTTTTTTTTAAAGCAGTTCAGATGTCCGCGGACAGCACGGATGTCTGGAATGTCCGTGAAGAAACGGAAATGGAGGTGTCCTAAGAACACTATACCTGTCCGTACTGTTCGCTAGCAAGTTGAAACTGTTCTAAGAACACACGAGATGTCCGGGATATCTGCAATTAACCAAAATGGAGATGTTCTAAGAACATTATGCCTGTCTGTAATGCACGCAAACAAGTTCAATCTGTTCTTAGAACACATTAAAGTTCGTAAATAAACAAAATGGGGTGTCCTGAGGATGCTAGACCTGTCCGTGCTGTTCGTAGGCAGATTGAAACTGTTCTAAGAACATATCAAGTGTTCTGGAATGTTCGTAAATAAACAATATGGGGGTGTCCTGAGGATGCTGTCCATATTGTTCGCAGGCGAGTTGAAACTGTTCTAAGAACACAGGCAATTTCCTGAAATGTTCGTAAATAAACAAAATGGGGGTGTCCTGAGGACGCTATGCCTGTCTGTATTGTTCACAAGCAGATTGAAACTGTTCTAAGAACAAACGCCTGTTTGTAACTGTTCATTTTGCTTGTGTCGTACTTTTAATTAGTTTCAGGAACCGAACAGTGTCTGTAGAACACCAACGCACATGCGCAAAACAGTTCCTGTGCATTTTGTGTCCTGCAGACACTGATTCCCTTTGTGGACATGTTCGTGAAGCTATCATTTGACCGCGCCCACGCTGAGCGTGTGTTCTGACTGCGGACACTGTTCGTGTCCCCGAACAATTTAAAACTACCTTTTTAGGCAATCCACAATATTTTTCAATAATACATCACCATAGCACAAGTACCAGACAGTAATCCTGAGTTTCTATATACTTTTTGGGACTTTTTGAACCTTTTTTTGGTGTTCGATCTGTCCACAGACAGCGCGTATGTCTGCGAACTGTGCACAAGCACCCCTATAAAAGGCCACACCCTAGAGCTAATTCTCATTGTGTTTCTGGCTATCTTACAGAACAAAGTGCATTTTGCTGCCAACATTACAGATTTTCATCTGAAACCTGATGGCATCCATGGCTACAGTACTGCCACCTGGTGCTACATCTGCCTCAGCACCACCCCCGCCCTCTCCACCACCACCACCTCCCCAAGGGCCTGAAGAGGGGAACAGGAGTGTGGATGCAGAGGAGGATGAAGAGGATGACGAGAATGAGGTAGTGGAAATCCCTACTACCAGCACTCGCCGTGAGTCTTGGGTGTGCCGGTTATTTACCATTCATGGTAACGGACCTAAGTCGTGTGCAAACCAAGTCACCTGCAAAGAGTGCAAAATGGTGCTCAGTCGCAGGAGGCCTGGTTCGTACAGCTTTGGTACGACTACTATGAAGCGACACCTAAGGTTGTTCCACTCTGGGGCCATTCGCAAGGTAGTACCTTGCGAAGAGCGTAGTAGGTTGACTTCCTCTACTACATCCTCTGTTTCCGATCCTTTCACCACAAGGAACACTCCTGTGGGACAGCATATTCTTCCAGCCACCTCACAGGCCATTCACAATGCTCATGACCCTTACCTTTTGAGGGTCACAGTTGTGTGTATGTTCTACTCTGCAGGGGGGAGTGACTTTGAAGTGCTTTTGAGACTCTGGTCTCAGAGCACGAGAAGACCTGCTCACTACCTAAGTAAGGCCCACTCTACATCTTCTTCTCTCCACCTGCCCTTTCTTCTACCCATGGTCGGTGTCCCCCCTTACCCTCCTTTTCCCTCCTCTCCTAGTGTGTCGTGTATAAAAAAACAAAAAAAAATATAAAACAAAAATAAAAAAAAGGTTATTTTCAGAGCTGCCTTTCACAGTTTAAAAATAGAAGTGAAAATAAATGAAGAAAGGCCTTCTGTAATTTTTAGAAGTCCGTGGACAGTCCACGAACATCTAAAGTTTTGGGGTGCTGGCCTATCATAACCATTGCAGTTTTGTCTGGGAGGAAGTGGTGGCTCTGAAAAGAGCCTTTTGGTGGTGTGTGTTTGTGTTTGAAAAATTTGAAATGCTCAACACCTACTACAAAATGGATGCTGTAATTCCAAAAAAGGTCGCAATGCATTTTGTACATTTCTCAGAAAAATCTGATTGCCAGCATAAGTAAGATGGACTCCATCTCTGTGAAAAATGTATGTGCTACGAAACATAATATTTTCATTGTGAAAAGAAGACATGCTAACATCTCTTTAAAAAGCACAAACAACCTTATTGACATTGCTCCTTGCTTTCTCCATTTGTGGACCAAATGAAGAAGAATGAAGCCACATTTGTCTCTGCGCAATCCGAGAAAGAATTACTTGAGAATTTGGAAACATATCCATGACCTTCCCAAGTCCTTCTTTCATTGCAAATCGCAAAGAAATTCCAGACACATGTCCTAAACTGTTCCCTCCACAATGAATTACAATTATGTCTGGCTGTTGCTCTGTCTCCAAAGTAGCACAGAGAGGTAGCAAGTCCAACCACTTCATTCCACGTACTCCATGCCAGTGCACTTCCACATGTGGGAATCCAAGATCTACAGCTACTCCACAGCTTTCTGCATGCACCTTCAACCAATGTATCCACGAGTCTCCCAAAATCCAAACAATCTGTTTTCTGAAACACACTGCCATAGCTATCTGTTCTTCTCTCAGCAAAAAGAGTATCTGAGAAACTCTCTCCTGGCAGAACACACCCACTAAATTTTACTGAGCAATCCCTTGCTCTGCTCATTCTCATTTGCATGCCTCCCCACCCCAAAATCCCCGGATGTAACACGTGATGTCTGTGGACTACCGCCATGTCCGCGGACATATCATAACATGGACAGTCCTTCGACCATTTCCCTTTCATTTTCTGTGCCATTCCCTCATTGGATATAGCTAAGCAGTCACATGACCATCCACCAATCACATCCAAGACCTCTACATCTAACTGCATCATCATAGATCAGCACTTCAAATGTACTGTTAATCTCTCTGAGTACAAGTTCCGGGTTCCTTCCTGTGTTGCTGCCGCTCCCATTGCCACTAGTAAAAAGATCCAGAGCAGGTGGATCCAGCTTCCCCTATCTCGCACCCACTCACTGGAATGCCCTACCTCCCACCATCCGCAGTGAGCCCTCCCTCCTAGCCTTCCGCAAAGCACTGAAAACCACCCTCTTCTCATAAGATACCTCGCAGCAGCATAATACCAACCATAGGACCCACTGCTTTAGTTGTATTGACCAACCGCATAAGCTGTAATGATAACCTTGCTTGTTCCTATCTGTAATATGCCTCTTACTGATACCATGCCTATAACTAAGCTCATGCAAGTAACAGCGCCTCAATGCCCCTGGGCTGCTTGCGCGCTATACAAATTTAAATAAATAAATACATATCATTGGAAAGCACCTTCTACAAGAAATACTGTACAAGTCTCCAAGATTTCTACTTGCAGCTGCATGTATATCCATATGCACGAACACAAACTACAGGTATGCATATTTTCTGTATAGTACATGTACAATTCTTATAGATTCATATAAACAAATTAACTGACTTTTAGCTTGTATAACCTATAAAATAAACTTACTGGCCCTCATTACGACCCTGGCGGAAATCGAAAAACGATGGCGGAAATGCAATACCGCCATCGAATAGCGCTCGGTGTGACTATGACCCGTCACCGTAAAGTACGATGCCATTAGCGACACCGTAGTGAACGCCAACGCTAACTGCACCAAGTACGCGCGCGCGCGCCATGCCAAACCGTAATTAGCACCATGGCGCAAGGGTACGCGAATTCCGACCCTAGCGGACATGTACTTAACGCCATCAAGCACGGCGGAAAGTACCATTCCGCCATGGTGAGAAGTACGGCATCGCGAATCAACCGTAAACGGCCCCACTGAGTGCCTGTACACCGCTCCCTGGCCACATAGTACAACTCCCCGTAGGTGCAACGAAGTCACAATGCAACCAGTGAAATGTACAAGTCACCCATGCATGCCAACGAACAAAAGAATCACAAGAGGGGCCAATGGGAGCTGCAGGGCACAGATGGCACGAATACAGAAGCTATACCAATGGACATGACCCCAGTCTCCCACCAAGAAACGCACGCAAACACAGGCACCTGTGACCAGCAATATTCCGATAATCACATCATTCCACCAATCCACCTGGCTGACCGGCATCTGTTACACAAAACCTAATCCCCCGCCCCTGAGCATGACATCATCCAAACAGTCATATTGGCAGCCCTCACCCCTGACCTCACTGGGCTTCGTAGGCAAACGCGCCCAGCACAGTACCACGCAACTATACTCCGAAGCTGGAACCCAATGCAGATCTCCTCACAATACATCGCTCCCCAAATAGGAATATGCCACATCACTTGCAAAGAAGAACGCTACACGGCCCATATCAGAATAGAAATTTAATGCACAACAAATTCACCAAGCCCATACAGCCATTAGGCCATGAACTCCAAAACACATTTCACCATTGTGGGCTGCATCCGCAAGAAATGACCAGCTACTTCTTGTGTGACGCCCTGTTCCTTCATGGTACACAGGGGCTACATTCTCGTACGAAAAGGCAACATGGAAGCGCCTAGAACCGCAGGGCCGTCCCAATAGGGAGGCACTAGTCCAGCTGAAAGGCCGAAATGTTGCTCCGAGCCACTAGTACTGCGTAAGGGCATGTGGCCCATTGGCGATCGTCCCATAAGATCGTAATGCTGCTCCACTGATTAACACGAAGCAGCAGGTGTCGGGAGTAAAACCCATCTGCAGGAGTGGCATACAGATGGCAGTGGCAAAAGGGGAGGAGATACCTGTCAACCAAAAGAAAAGAAAAAGAAAAGAATGGCCATCAGAACTACATTCGAACAACTCACTTCAATGATCACACTAGATCCACAGCCATATGCATGCTAGCCCACTCCAAAGGATCATCACCACCCCAAAACCACTTGCGACTCATAACTACCCATATCGAGGTGATAACACCATCACAAACGAGTGTACCTGTGCATGCGTCTGTGAAAACAGAATCCATCAGATGGGATTGGTAACGTGCATGGACACAAGTGTCTGAAGGCGCGTCGAGACAGGGAGGGCTCAACAAGGCCAGATAGACGATGGTCCCACTATGGCAGCCCTGCATCACATAGCGCAGGGGAGGCGGACAGATTCCAAGAAGCCCTGTACATGGCAAACACCGTATCAAATCATCTGCCCATGCATCCATTCATCATTCCCTCATCCCGTAATGATAACGCCTGTTTCCATACTCACATAACATGTGAGAATTCCATTGAGTCTGTGCGTTATGCAGCCTGCAAAATCCACTGTGCCCCAGCCCGTAATTCCAGTGTTGTGAAGTAACATGTATTTGGGAACGTCCGGCCTCATCATCCACTTCGCTATTGCGCATCCCAAACTATTCATATCAATTATTGCATCCTCGCCATGGCCCCTGTCCCAAGGACACTGAACAATAGAACGTTATATTTGCAGTCAGACCTGTGGGCATCTCCTCGCCGCTAGCTGAAGACCGAAAGCGCCGCCCTTCGAATTCCTCATTTGCAACATCACGTCGAAAAGGCATCTGTGGCCGCTTGAAATCACAAATTAATCCATCTAGTGCGGCTGTGTGTGAAAATGGCAACTGCCTTCACTCACAAATGGGAGGCCCCGCCCATCGGTGAACCTCGGTACAGTGATGCATGAGGGTCCACCGTTACTCGAGTACTACGTTCCACTGACCCTTCACAAGTCTGTTCGCGACTGCAAAGAATGCATGTGAAACAATGGGACCATAGCCGAATGAACATATCAACCAATGTTACACAGCCATCGGGTACTAATACATGATTGTAATAGCAAGATGCCATTCCTCGAATTGCAGCGTTGTGTGCGGGACGTGCTCGCCCAAAGGGTAGAGCAGCTTGCACAGGTGGAATGAATCACCACAGGTGGAGGCCATACAGCCTGAAAACACATAAATTGCACGCCCAGTCTCCTCCCACAACCACTCCGAAATGCTACCGGCAGGACTCGCGATGTTGGCCCTGGGGGACCTGATAGCACTGCAAGTACTCCAACTCCAAGAAGAAGACGAACACCAACTACAACCGGCCGCACGGAGGAGACGCAGGAGGAGGAGGAGGGCAAGGCAGGGCCAGCAAGGGCTGCCAGCACAGCCACTACCACCACGCAGGCAGCCCGCAATCCCACGCCTCCGAGCACATCCGTTCAACCTCACTGATGAGCAAATCCACACCCTCTACCGTTTGGACCGGGACACCATAGCCGCCATTGTGGACATGACACAGGCTGACCTTGTCAGCATGATAGATAGCCCAACCGCCATCCCACCCCTACTGAAGGTGGTGTCTGTACTCCACTTCCTGGCCACAGGCACCTACCAGCACACAGTCGGACAGTTGCATGGCATTTCTCAGCCACTGTTCTCACGGACACTATTGCAAGTGCTCGATGCCCTCCTGCAGCACGCAGACGACTACATCTCTCTACCACGCTCGGAGCAGGAAATTACCAACACAAAAGTGGGATTCCATGCACTTGGCGGCATACCGGGTTGCATTGGTGCCATCGACTGCACCCATGTGGAATTGGTCGTCCCACATGCCATGGAGGCCCAGTACCGCAACCGAAAACAATTTCATTCACTGAATGTACAAATGGTGTGTGACTCCAACAGGATCATTACACATTGTTGTGCCCGATTCCCTGGATCAACCCATGATTCTATGGTCTTGAGGAACTCTACAATACCACGCTACATGGAGCGACACGCAGGGAACAGATCCTGGCTACTCAGTGAGTCTCATTTCATGCATGATGATGTGGGGTATGTGATGCGGCAATGACATGGCAGGAAGGGGGGGGGGGTGCGTACGTAGCAATGGCATTCCACATAATTCGTTTATCGTCCACATACAGGTGATGCCGGATATCCACTGAAGAGATGGCTCCTCACACCAGTCCGGAACCCACGGGACCAGCATGAGGAGGACTACAACCATGCCCACTCACGCCTGGTGGCTGATACATGGACACGGGACTCGTGGCACTGTGTGTGTCTGGTACATGCACAATATGGACTGTACGCCTATGATGGCCTAGTACACAAAGATCATTGTCCACACATCTCATTGTTTGATCGTGCATTGTTTATGGCATATGTGATATCATGTGGAACACCCTATCGACCCGCCACCCAAGTGAGCCCAACACACCCCCTCCACCCTCCCACCTCCCCCCCGAACACCAGTGTCCAAAGATGCTCATTGTCAGTGGGCAGTCGCTATTGCAAGCCCCCTCTGCGGGTATCAGGGGCACCCCTGCCTGTGGAGCGCAGGTTCCTCCCAGATCTACGTTGGGGGCTGCCCTGGACGGAACTTGCAACGGATGATGTCTCTGCCTGCTCACGTCCATGCATGTCCCTAAGGGTTTGTGAGAGCTCAGTGAGCACACGGCGCACTGCGGCAAGTTCGGCACATACGTCTTTGGACGTCGCATGCAGTTCCCCCCTCAGGCTCTCGGTGCTACTCTCCATTTGGACTCTCAGGCTCTCGGTGCTACTCTCCATTTGTGCCCTAAGTGTCTCAGTTGATGTTTCTATGTCTGCCTTAGTGCCCCCACATCCATCGGCATGGTCCTTGAGGAGCGTGGCCAGTTGCTGCTGTTGCACGATTAACTGGTCGAGGGACTGTTGCCTCTGCTGGGCCATGGCCATTTGCGGTGGTGTCACAGAGGGGCTGTTCGCCTCATGTTGCCCTGCCACAGGGCTTGTGGGGGATGGCCAGTCGTCGTCTTGTGGGTGCCCCTGCGTGGTATCCTCATGGTGTACGGGATGGAACAGACAGGGGGATTGGGACAGGTCATGGATGGATCTGACTTCGACATCCCCGTCTTCTGTGTCGGAGCATGCTGCCATTAATGGGGTGTCACCTATGGTGCTGCTGCCACCAGAGGCAGTACCTTCTGTGGCATCCATTGGGGGGACCTGTGGTGGTGCTGTTGTGGGCATGCTGGCTGCTGGGGTGCCTGTTGATGTTCCCTCCTGTGTGCTGCCACTTGATATGTGCTGCTGCCGTGTCTTGATGCGTGCAGCTGAGGTGGAGGGTCTTTGGCCGTCGGTCTTGGCCCTCTTTGCAGGTGTGCTGGTAGGGGTGTCCTGGAGCTCGTCGTTTTGGATCGGACCCTGTGGTGGAGTAAAGGAGGGCGAGCGTTATTAATGGGTCTGTGGGAATTGGAATGGTAATGTATCACATGCATTGGGGTGGTACCTGAGGGTGATTTGGGTCGGGGCCTTGGAGGTGCTTTCATTTGTGTGTGGAGTGAGGGTGCAGTTGTTT
Source organism: Ambystoma mexicanum (assembly GCF_040938575.1). Lineage (NCBI taxonomy): Eukaryota > Metazoa > Chordata > Amphibia > Caudata > Ambystomatidae > Ambystoma > Ambystoma mexicanum. The sequence goes on from NC_090928.1 coordinate 283,652,533, forward strand.
GGCAGCCTGCAGTTAGGGTGTGCCTGCTGCACGTGTAGTGGGTGTTTTTGGGGTTTTTACTTATTTATGTATTTATTGTGTGTTTTAAAGTGCGCTATCAGGCCAATGTGTGTGGACGTTCTCCTGGCCATGTGAGTCACATGATTGGACATTGTGGATTTGGCATGGTTTTATTTGGGCCACCTACCTGATTCTCCGGATGTCTGCACTCCTTTCTCCATCCCTCCGACTCCCTCTATGCTCTCCATTCCAATGGTGGAGGCACAGATTTCTTCCCAGGGGGTCAACTTGATGGGTGATTCCGACCCTCCCCCGGTGGCTGTGGCAATGTTGCGGTTGGCAGAAAGTATGCTACGGACGCGTATCCGCAGGTCGTCCCACCGCTTCCTGCATTGCTGTGGGTTGCGGGGTGCGGTCCCCACCGCACTTACCCGCTGTGCCACCAGGGCCCATATGGCCTTCTTGTTCGCAAGTGCCGTCCTGGTCATTTGCGTGGAGAAGACGGCGGCGGCATTCTCCTGGAGGGTCTCTGTGAGTACGGTGAGTTCCTCACGGGAGAAGTGGACCTGCCGCTTGAGGTCGCACGCTTTCTTCGCTACTTTTCCCATTTTTCTTGGTTTCACTAGGGTGGATGACGGGTTGGGATGTGTCTCAGGGTGGTGTTTTTAGTGGTTGTGTGTATTTTGTGGTTTTATAGGTGTACGGGGTGTTGTTTCCCGTTCCGGGCCCATGTTTTTACTTCCGTTTCCGTATATTTACGGTCGCCGTACCTTCCGGTTGGCGCTCACTGCGGTGTCCGCTATGATGGGTGGCGGTATTGCACCTAGGGCGCCGTACGGCGGCGGTGTGGGCCGTTTTGGGGTCATTTCCGCCATCGCGGACTTTGCACTTCCGCCATGGCGTGGTGCTCGTGCCCGATGGGTCGGAATGGGCCGCACTTTGCTCCATCGTGCAATGGCGGAAACGCTATTTACGCTGTGGCGGTCCGGTCAGTCACTTTCCGCAAGGGTCGTAATGAGGGCCACTGTCATTTTTCCCATCTCCTATAATTCACTGTCACTTCCAAACCTATTGTCACATCGCGGCAGGGATGGCGGGTATGGAATCGCTGGCGCAGGATCGCTGGCTTGACAGTCCGCCATTGATTTCCATGCTCGGCTGATCCCTGCGCCGTCTCAGACGCTGCGCACGTACGTGGTCGGAAGTATAAAGATCATCGCTTCCGGGTTACGTACGCGTTGCAACGTTCCGGGTTCCTTCCTGTGTTGCTGCCGCTCCCATTGTGTTTTCCCGCTGTCAGCCCGTTTAGCAAATTTCTCGGCACCTTGCTTTGCTGGGTATTGCTTTCTGCCACTCCCTTGTTCCGGTTATATTTTTCCTTCCTTCCCTCCTCCTCCCGTATCGCTTCCTGCCTTTCCTTTCCTCTTTTCTCCTCCATCTCCTGTCCTCTGCCTGTCCTAGCTCCTTTTTTCCTTTTCCTTCCCTCCTCGCCTGTTTCCTTCTATTCTTCGTTATTTTCTTTCCTCCTTGGCCTGCTTCCAGACTGCCTTTGCTATTCCCTTGTACCTTGTTGGATCTGCTGCTTACCTGACCCATGCCTGCTTACCGGACTGCCTTTGCTACTCCGTTGTACCTTGTTGGATCTGCTGCTTACCTGACCCATGCCTACTCACCGGACTGCCTTTGCTACTCCCTTGTACCTTGTTGGACCTGCTGCATACCTGATCCGTGCCTACTTACTGGACTGCCTTTGCTTTTCCCTTGTACCTCGCTCTACTTTCTGGTTCCCAACCTGTGCCGGTTGGTTGGACTGCTCATCCATCACCTACCTTTCTTCAGCGCATCTGCCAATTTCGCCAATTCTACCAGAAGGAAGTCTTTAGGGGTTTTTTGTGCCTTTGGCTTTTTCCCCTGGGTGGCTCTCCCGGTGGGAACGCCCCCGTTGCCCCTATTTTAGTGGCACAGTGGCATCCTATCGAGGGCGTCCTCATCTCCATAAAAAAAAGGAGAAGCCTTCAAGACGCAAGGAAGGAAAACCCAAGAAGAAAGTGTAAGGTGAGGAGTTGGGTGAAGGGGGAGAATCTGCTTTATCGTCTGAAGAAGAGGATATAACCGACGTTAGTGACACCTATCTGCTATTTAATTTCTTTTTACACACACATTTGCAAAGCATGTTGAACTAACATATTTAAAGTACAATATAAAGAGTTAACATACTCAAACAAAATAGCATGCACACACTATGTTCAAAGATCAAATAACAATACTTGTACAAAACCATAAAAACCAATGTCTAAATTAAAGTCAGTGCTATATACAAATAAAGTTACTAATTCTTTTCCTTTACAATTGCAGTGAAGACCACTCTCCTGAAAAGATGCAGCAGAATTTGAAGTACAAACAACAACTAAGAAGAAACCTGTTCATACCAGAAAAAAAGTAAGTTAAATACCACCATAATATTTGTACTATTACTCAAACACACTGTAAGGTTAATTCATGCTATTTCTGTGTCTAATAATAGAGATTGTGCACCATTCTGTCCACAAATCCCCATTTGTTAAACAGAGATTTACAGGCAGAATGGCACACAAATTCCCATTTTCCGGCGCACAAATGACCCAACTCAGCCCTTAGAATTTTGATATTATAGAACAAACAACTGTTTTAATTGCATACTATTAGATTTACTATTTGTACTTCTCCACACCACTAGCTTACTTTCTACTGTCATCTGAACCCCAGTTTAGTAGCACATAAATTCAAGAATACACATCCCAACTAGTTGTAGTTGCCCAATGCACAATCACACACCATCACATACATCTTTATCATCATACTCAGACACTCATGCACGCAGCACACATACATTGCAGAACACCCCAACCCATACCTTCTTTATTTTTTTCAACAGACCCTAAAGAATGCCTACCAAAAATCAAGTCCGTAGAAAGCAACGCAGAAGTAGAGCAAATGAAAATAGAAATTCCCAAAATAAGCATCCATCTCTAGCAGAATTTAAAAAAAAGTTCAAACAAAACAGCTAATACAGTCATTTAGTGAAACAAAACAAGCTTCAAGTACAGAAACTTTGCCTCCTCTATCAAAATGTAAAACGAAACAGAAAACAATTAACAAGAATTCAGCTACCACTACTGATAAAACTGCTCCTATAAATCTTGATATAGTGCCAAGTAAGCATACCAAAAAAAGTATTTTAGCAAAAATGTCCGGTCACAGAGTCCGTCAAAATCTTATAAAAACAGGAGAGAAATCAGGCACAATCCTTACAAACTATCATAGGAAATTAATCTTAGAAGCTTTGATAGACAGTGCAATCCTTCTCAAAAGAAAGTTATTTATTTTAGTGTTAAACAAAATGAAAGCTCTAACAAAACTAATGACTAAATTATAAAAAAGACTTCTCAATAAACGAAATGTCAAAAGAAATGACTTCTTAAATATCTGTGGAGGTGAGTGGAATCGCTCTACAAGCACAGAACCATATTTTAATGAAGAAGCATACAAACAAAAGCAAACAAATACAATTGCCATACATAGCAGTGGACGAGGTTATGAAAAAGTTAATAATACCATAATGGAACAAGAAATACTGCTTACAAAAATATCCCCAGAAAACTTAGACTTACCTCTCCATTCAACAGAATCAGAACGTCTAGTATACAAATGGTCATGCACGTCAATGTGTAACATTCCCAAAAAATCTTTCAAATCTTTCCACTAATTCCTCAATGAGTATGTGAAAGGCAAAGACAAAATAAAAATTAAACTACTGCAAAGTATAGGACTACAAGGACATTCATTGGCCTGCATTTCAGGACCTACTTGCAAAACCACCTTCCATCATATCAAAACGATATCAACACATCATTCAACTATAAGAAATCTAGTCTATAAACTGTACCATGCTAAAAGTCCTGCTTTAGCATTAGCCAATTTAAATAACATTCTTCTACATGGTACAGCAAAAGACCTACTTGAAGAAATCGACTATATCCAGAAAAAATATTTTGGAAGTGAAAGCCACTTACAGAATGAAATAGCTTTAAAACAAATTAGCAACAATTCTATGCATGGCAACCTTCTACTACACACATACAAAAAATAAATACTCAAATTTAAAAGCACATCTGAAGTACCAAACCATGTGTGTGTATGTTGCTGCAGAACGTTTTATAAAAGTAACACAAAAACTGTAGACCTAACATACAAAATAGAAGACAATGAAGATTCTAGATGGTTTGAATTAGCTCTCTACCTTGTAGCAGAAAACAAATACGAAATAACTGACCCCTTAATACTTTGCAGTTACTGAACTACAAAACTTGACAACAACCAAACTCCTTCACGTGCTATCACAAATAATTTTGAATTATTTCCACTACCCCTACAACAACTCAATTTATATGAGAGCATCATAATTCAAACAGTGCACCCCTTTCAAGCAATAATACGCCTTCAACCAAAAACAGCAAAATGACCTCCCTCTGAATTATTGAAAGGTAGTTGTGGAAAAGTAGTATATTTACCATTAGATCTAAAACATAATGTGCACACTCTGGGAGTGCAACGTCCAATGGAGCAATCTTTAATTATCTTAGTAAATGGTGTTCCTACAAAAGACAAATAAATTTGGCAACAACTGGTAGATTTACATAAAGTTAGACAAGCCTTGCAATATCTAAAAGACAATAATGAATACTACAGAGAAATTAATATTGACGAAAACTTGAAAGAAACCACTGAAATAATTCAAGAGTCACCAGAAACTGGTCCATTTGATCTTATAGATCCTGCTACAGTATCCAATACTTTAGACCATTATACAATTCATCCATTGCACTCTAATGACACCGTAGAAGATGCACTAGAAACGTACCAAATGCGACAAACAAAAGGATCACCAATTAGCATATGGGAAAAAAGGATAGAAGCACGTGCTTTTCCTCTACTCTTTCCTACTGGCAAAGGAGGAAGGTACGATGATAGACCTATTCAAATAACAGCATCAGAATACCGCTCATTATGGATGTATTCTGAAGATCCCAGATTTAGACAAAATGTGGAAACATATTCCACCTACTCTTTGAAAGTGAACTAGCAATTCTATTTTACGGAGTTGCACACACATTAGAATCAGGAGCCCACTTTCAAAATATGTCAGCTACACAATTTTAGGTTTTACAATCAAGTATTACAAATCTATTAGCAAACATGCATGGTACTAAAGAGTACTGGTTCCGACGTCATGGAGATGTACGTTGTATGATCAGAAACCTTGGCCCACCCACTTGGTTTCTTACATTAAGTTGTGCAGAATATGCATGGGAAGATTTACATGATTTCCTACGCATATCAAACAAAAACAAAACAAACATAGATATACTAACACCTGGAGAACTTTGTTCTCTAGATCCTGTTAATATTTCAAGATATTTTCACCATTGCTTCATTGCTATGCTACACTTTATTTGTAATAAAACTTTTCCTCCTCTCGAAGAAGTGCAACACTTCTTTTGGAGAACAGAATACCAAGCCAGAGGAGCACCACATATCCACATACAATGATGCCACTGTGTTACAGTCCATAGAAAAATATGTCACTTGTGAAATTCCATCGAAAGCAACAAATAGTGATCTTCATGCACATATTTTACAATTTCAAAGACACAAATGTGGCAAATATTGTTGTCGCGAATACAAAAATAAAAGGGAAATACTACACCAAATGCTGCTTTGGTTTCCCTAGATCACTTACAAAAACAGGTCAAGTAAACAACTTCATGTCTTCAGTTAGACATAGTGTTAAAGGTAAATCACCTAAAAATACATATTACATAAAAAGAACAGAAGAATAAAAATGTATCAATGATTACAATGCAATCATTGCCCACTTATGGAATGCAAACATAGATGTGCAGTACATTGCAGACAATTCTACTGCAGTTGCATGATATGTTACAGCATAATTAACCAAAGCAGAAAAAATAGAGCTCCAAGACCTCTGGAATGACATGTCATCAGACATGTCATCAGACAAAACACTGTCTCAGAAATTATACAGCTTGGGCATAAAAATGCTCTCCCATAGAGAATGTGGCTCCTATGAAGCAGCAGATTGTTTAACCGGTACTACTTTGTATGGAAAATCTGAAAATATAGTATGGCTAAGTCTTGGTCCTGCTAAATCTAGAAAAAGAGTTCTGAAATCATACGATGATATAGAAACAATAGCCAAACATGATCCCAACAGCCAAGACATTTTAAAAAACAATTTGCTGGACACATACTACCCAAACAGAAGTACCACTTTGGAAACCATGTGTCTATACCACATAGCCCAAAACTTCACATACAAAAATAATATAAAACCCGATGAAAAAAAACGTAGATACAAAGTGCCAAATTGTGAAGGCAGCTTAGTAAAACTCACCAAACCAAATTTAATTAATCATATCAAATTGTCATTAAAGACTCCTCAACATAAAGAACTATATTACATGTCACTGCTAAAACTCTTTAAACCATGGAGAAAAGAAGAAGAAATACTAGATAACTATGACTCCTATGAAGACGCTTTCAAAGCAAATGAAAGCACTATAACCGATGTAATCTTTACACAGTACAAAACAATGTTGCACAATGAACAGCAACACGAAGAAGAACTCCAGGCCCAACTGGATAAGGACACTCCTGACAGTAGTCAACCTTCTGTAACAGGAAGCCAAGAACCACTGGGAGAGCCACTAATAACAAATGAGGCAGAATTAGCTATGACGGAAGTTGAAAACACCATGGCCCTCATTACGACCCTGGCGGAAAGTGACTGACCGGACCGCCACAGCGTAAATAGCGTTTCCGCCATTGCACGATGGAGCAAAGTGCGGCCCATTCCGACCCATCGGGCACGAGCACCACGCCATGGCGGAAGTGCAAAGTCCGCGATGGCGGAAATGACCCCAAAACGGCCCACACCGCCGCCGTACGGCGCCCTAGGTGCAATACCGCCACCCATCATAGCGGACACCGCAGTGAGCGCCAACCGGAAAGTACGGCGACCGTAAATATACGGAAATGGAAGTAAAAACATGGGCCCGGAACGGGAAACAACACCCCGTACACCTATAAAACCACAAAATACACACAACTACTAAAAACACCACCCTGAGACACATCCCAACCCGTCATCCACCCTAGTGAAACCAAGAAAAATGGGAAAAGTAGCGAAGAAAGCGTGCGACCGCAAGCGGCAGGTCCACTTCTCCCGTGAGGAACTCACCGTACTCACAGAGACCCTCCAGGAGAATGCCGCCGCCGTCTTCTCCACGCAAATGACCAGGACGGCACTTGCGAACAAGAAGGCCATATGGGCCCTGGTGGCACAGCGGGTAAGTGCGGTGGGGACCGCACCCCGCAACCCACAGCAATGCAGGAAGCGGTGGGACGACCTGCGGATACGCGTCCGTAGCATACTTTCTGCCAACCGCAACATTGCCACAGCCACCGGGGGAGGGTCGGAATCACCCATCAAGTTGACCCCCTGGGAAGAAATCTGTGCCTCCACCATTGGAATGGAGAGCATAGAGGGAGTCGGAGGGATGGAGAAAGGAGTGCAGACATCCGGAGAATCAGGTAGGTGGCCCAAATAAAACCATGCCAAATCCACAATGTCCAATCATGTGACTTACATGTGTCCACATAGCGCAACAGCAACACATGGCCAGGAGAACGTCCACACACATTGGCCTGATAGCGCACTTTAAAACACACAATAAATACATAAATAAGTAAAAACCCCAAAAACACCCACTACACGTGCAGCAGGCACACCCTAACTGCAGGCTGCCAAACAACTGCACCCTCACTCCACACACAAATGAAAGCACCTCCAAGGCCCCGACCCAAATCACCCTCAGGTACCACCCCAATGCATGTGATACATTGCCATTCCAATTCCCACAGACCCATTAATAACGCTTGCCCTCCTTTACTCCACCACAGGGTCCGATCCAAACGACGAGCTCCAGGACACCCCTACCAGCACACCTGCAAAGAGGGCCAAGACCGACGGCCAAAGACCCTCCACCTCAGCTGCACGCATCAAGACACGGCAGCAGCACATATCAAGTGGCAGCACACAGGAGGGAACATCAACAGGCACCCCAGCAGCCAGCATGCCCACAACAGCACCACCACAACAGCACCCAATGGATGCCACAGAAGGTACTGCCTCTGGTGGCAGCAGCACCATAGGTGACACCCCATTAATGGCAGCATGCTCCGACACAGAAGACGGGGATGTCGAAGTCAGATCCATCCATGACCTGTCCCAATCCCCCTGTCTGTTCCATCCCGTACACCATGAGGATACCACGCAGGGGCACCCACAAGACGACGACTGGCCATCCCCCACAAGCCCTGTGGCAGGGCAACATGAGGCGAACAGCCCCTCTGTGACACCACCGCAAATGGCCATGGCCCAGCAGAGGCAACAGTCCCTCGACCAGTTAATCGTGCAACAGCAGCAACTGGCCACGCTCCTCAAGGACCATGCCGATGGATGTGGGGGCACTAAGGCAGACATAGAAACATCAATTGAGACACTTAGGGCACAAATGGAGAGTAGCACCGAGAGCCTGAGAGTCCAAATGGAGAGTAGCACCGAGAGCCTGAGGGGGGAACTGCATGCGACGTCCAAAGACGTATGTGCCGAACTTGCCGCAGTGCGCCGTGTGCTCACTGAGCTCTCACAAACCCTTAGGGACATGCATGGACGTGAGCAGGCAGAGACATCATCCGTTGCAAGTTCCGTCCAGGGCAGCCCCCAACGTAGATCTGGGAGGAACCTGCGCTCCACAGGCAGGGGTGCCCCTGATACCCGCAGAGGGGGCTTGCAATAGCGACTGCCCACTGACAATGAGCATCTTTGGACACTGGTGTTCGGGGGGGAGGTGGGAGGGTGGAGGGGGTGTGTTGGGCTCACTTGGGTGGCGGGTCGATAGGGTGTTCCACATGATATCACATATGCCATAAACAATGCACGATCAAACAATGAGATGTGTGGACAATGATCTTTGTGTACTAGGCCATCATAGGCGTACAGTCCATATTGTGCATGTACCAGACACACACAGTGCCACGAGTCCCGTGTCCATGTATCAGCCACCAGGCGTGAGTGCTAGAAGCATGCATCTATGAGATGCTGACGAATTTCACGGCCCTCCTGTGCCTCGCAGACTCCTTGAGGTGCTGCCACATCCCCACCCTCATCATGACCATCTTCAGGTGCTTGCAGTTCTGCGTCAGGGGACATGGGCACATTTCTACGTACGCACATGTTGTGGAGCATGACACATGCCATCACCATCTTTGCAACCTTCTCATGGCGGTACAGGAGTGCCCCGCCAGACCTGCTGAGGCACCGGAAACGAGTCTTCAGTAGGCCGAATGCCTGTTCAATGACTACACGGGTACGTGAGTGGGCATGGTTGTAGTCCTCCTCATGCTGGTCCCGTGGGTTCCGGACTGGTGTGAGGAGCCATCTCTTCAGTGGATATCCGGCATCACCTGTATGTGGACGATAAACGAATTATGTGGAATGCCATTGCTACGTACGCACCCCCCCCCTTCCTGCCAGGTCATTGCCGCATCACATACCCCACATCATCATGCATGAAATGAGACTCACCGAGTAGCCAGGATCTGTTCCCTGCGTGTCGCTCCATGTAGCGTGGTATTGTAGAGTTCCTCAAGACCATAGAATCATGGGTCGATCCAGGGAATCGGGCACAACAATGTGTAATGATCCTGTTGGAGTCACACACCATTTGTACATTCAGTGAATGAAATTGTTTTCGGTTGCGGTACTGGGCCTCCATGGCATGTGGGACGACCAATTCCACATGGGTGCAGTCGATGGCACCAATGCAACCCGGTATGCCGCCAAGTGCATGGAATCCCACTTTTGTGTTGGTAATTTCCTGCTCCGAGCGTGGTAGAGAGATGTAGTCGTCTGCGTGCTGCAGGAGGGCATCGAGCACTTGCAATAGTGTCCGTGAGAACAGTGGCTGAGAAATGCCATGCAACTGTCTGACTGTGTGCTGGTAGGTGCATGTGGCCAGGAAGTGGAGTACAGACACCACCTTCAGTAGGGGTGGGATGGCGGTTGGGCTATCTATCATGCTGACAAGGTCAGCCTGTGTCATGTCCACAATGGCGGCTATGGTGTCCCGGTCCAAACGGTAGAGGGTGTGGATTTGCTCATCAGTGAGGTTGAACGGATGTGCTCGGAGGCGTGGGATTGCGGGCTGCCTGCGTGGTGGTAGTGGCTGTGCTGGCAGCCCTTGCTGGCCCTGCCTTGCCCTCCTCCTCCTCCTGCGTCTCCTCCGTGCGGCCGGTTGTAGTTGGTGTTCGTCTTCTTCTTGGAGTTGGAGTACTTGCAGTGCTATCAGGTCCCCCAGGGCCAACATCGCGAGTCCTGCCAGTAGCATTTCGGAGTGGTTGTGGGAGGAGACTGGGCGTGCAATTTATGTGTTTTCAGGCTGTATGGCCTCCACCTGTGGTGATTCATTCCACCTGTGCAAGCTGCTCTCCCCTTTGGGCGAGCACGTCCCGCACACAACGCTGCAATTCGAGGAATGGCATCTTGCTATTACAATCATGTATTAGTACCCGATGGCCGTGTAACATTGGTTGATATGTTCATTCGGCTATGGTCCCATTGTTTCACATGCATTCTTTGCAGTCGCGAACAGACTTGTGAAGGGTCAGTGGAACGTAGTACTCGAGTAACGGTGGACCCTCATGCATCACTGTACCGAGGTTCACCGACGGGCGGGGCCTCCCATTTGTGAGTGAAGGCAGTTGCCATTTTCACACACAGCCGCACTAGATGGATTAATTTGTGATTTCAAGCGGCCACAGATGCCTTTTCGACGTGATGTTGCAAATGAGGAATTCGGAGGGCGGCGCTTTCGGTCTTCAGCTAGCGGCGAGGAGATGCCCACAGGTCTGACTGCAAATATAACGTTCTATTGTTCAGTGTCCTTGGGACAGGGGCCATGGCGAGGATGCAATGATTGATATGAATAGTTTGGGATGCGCAATAGCGAAGTGGATGATGAGGCCGGACGTTCCCAAATACATGTTACTTCACAACACTGGAATTACGGGCTGGGGCACAGTGGATTTTGCAGGCTGCATAACGCACAGACTCAATGGAATTCTCACATGTTATGTGAGTATGGAAACAGGCGTTATCATTACGGGATGAGGGAATGATGAATGGATGCATGGGCAGATGATTTGATACGGTGTTTGCCATGTACAGGGCTTCTTGGAATCTGTCCGCCTCCCCTGCGCTATGTGATGCAGGGCTGCCATAGTGGGACCATCGTCTATCTGGCCTTGTTGAGCCCTCCCTGTCTCGACGCGCCTTCAGACACTTGTGTCCATGCACGTTACCAATCCCATCTGATGGATTCTGTTTTCACAGACGCATGCACAGGTACACTCGTTTGTGATGGTGTTTTCACCTCGATATGGATAGTTATGAGTCGCAAGTGGTTTTGGGGTGGTGATGATCCTTTGGAGTGGGCTAGCATGCATATGGCTGTGGATCTAGTGTGATCATTGAAGTGAGTTGTTCGAATGTAGTTCTGATGGCCATTCTTTTCTTTTTCTTTTCTTTTGGTTGACAGGTATCTCCTCCCCTTTTGCCACTGCCATCTGTATGCCACTCCTGCAGATGGGTTTTACTCCCGACACCTGCTGCTTCGTGTTAATCAGTGGAGCAGCATTACGATCTTATGGGACGATCGCCAATGGGCCACATGCCCTTACGCAGTACTAGTGGCTCGGAGCAACATTTCGGCCTTTCAGCTGGACTAGTGCCTCCCTATTGGGACGGCCCTGCGGTTCTAGGCGCTTCCATGTTGCCTTTTCGTACGAGAATGTAGCCCCTGTGTACCATGAAGGAACAGGGCGTCACACAAGAAGTAGCTGGTCATTTATTGCGGATGCAGCCCACAATGGTGAAATGTGTTTTGGAGTTCATGGCCTAATGGCTGTATGGGCTTGGTGAATTTGTTGTGCATTAAATTTCTATTCTGATATGGGCCGTGTAGCGTTCTTCTTTGCAAGTGATGTGGCATATTCCTATTTGGGGAGCGATGTATTGTCAGGAGATCTGCATTGGGTTCCAGCTTCGGAGTATAGTTGCGTGGTACTGTGCTGGGCGCGTTTGCCTACGAAGCCCAGTGAGGTCAGGGGTGAGGGCTGCCAATATGACTGTTTGGATGATGTCATGCTCAGGGGCGGGGGATTAGGTTTTGTGTAACAGATGCCGGTCAGCCAGGTGGATTGGTGTAATGATGTGATTATCGGAATATTGCTGATCACAGGTGCCTGTGTTTGCGTGCGTTTCTTGGTGGGAGACTGAGGTCATGTCCATTGGTATAGCTTCTGTATTCGTGCCATCTGTGCCCTGCAGCTCCCATTGGCCCCTCTTGTGATTCTTTTGTTCGTTGGCATGCATGGGTGACTTGTACATTTCACTGGTTGCATTGTGACTTCGTTGCACCTACGGGGAGTTGTACTATGTGGCCAGGGAGCGGTGTACAGGCACTCAGTGGGGCCGTTTACGGTTGATTCGCGATGCCGTACTTCTCACCATGGCGGAATGGTACTTTCCGCCGTGCTTGATGGCGTTAAGTACATGTCCGCTAGGGTCGGAATTCGCGTACCCTTGCGCCATGGTGCTAATTACGGTTTGGCATGGCGCGCGCGCGTGTACTTGGTGCAGTTAGCGTTGGCGTTCACTACGGTGTCGCTAATGGCATCGTACTTTACGGTGACGGGTCATATTCGCACCGAGCGCTATTCGATGGCGGTATTGCATTTCCGCCATCGTTTTTCGATTTCCGCCAGGGTCGTAATGAGGGCCCATGTGTCAGTATGAAGATAAAGAAGACTTAAATATACTACAATCAAAACTAAACAATGAGCAACATAGCATTTTTCAAGAAGTAACAAAAGAAATTGCACATGGTGTACAACATGAAAACAAAGAATACACCTGCCAACATTACAAACCTATACTACTGTATGTCAGTGGTGAAGCTGGTTCTGGCAACACATTCTTAATCAAAATCATCAGTAAAATCCTTCAAAAATTGAAAAACAACAAACTGTCAGCTGTTGTCACTGCCCCCACAGTTTTAGCAGCCTACAACATAGGCGGTGTCACTTTACACCGATTACTACTCCTGCCAGTAGAACACCAAAACAAATTAGACTATTACAAATGTTCTACAGAAGCTGCAATGGAACTAAGCAGAGTATTAAAACAAATGAAAATGCTACTAGTAGATGAAGTGACCATGGTCTGCAACCTAATGTTGGCTTTGATTCACCTCTTTTTACAAGAAGTACTTAAAACAAACTACGGAGAGCTCTTTGGAGGAAAACACATTATTGTTTTCGGAGTTCTTCTTCAATTGACACCAGTGAAAGGTTAGCCTATTTGTAAAACCTTAGGACACAAACTCTGTCGTAAAACTATTGGTAGCATAGGAAATGTCAACCTTTGGCAACATTTCCAATACAGAAAATTGACAGAAAACATGCGGCAATCTGCAGATCTCACTTATGCCAACATCTTAAAAAGTATAAGAGTTGGTATATTATCTCAAGAAGCACAAACAATATTGAAAACCCGGCACATTCATGCACTTTATGGCGATAATGCATGTGCTACGGATGTTATGGAACAATTAGCCCACAAAAATGTCAATTGTATGGCCTTAATGCCAACTCTTGGAAGCTGTTTCAAATTCAATGAAACAATGTTAAAAAAAGAAATGCAACCAATAATTGAAATTAGCGCCACAGACAAACTAGACATACATGGTATGACACTACCCATGTGTGAACAAGCCACAACAAGACTAAATAGTTTAGAAAATTCAAACTCTAACACAGCTGGATTGGAAAAAATATTACGATTATGCTTAAATTGTAGAGTAATGCTTAAACGTAACCTTGACGTGGATCAAGGACTAGTTAATGGAGCACTGGGTACAGTTGTTAGCTTTCAAACATACCCAAGTGACAACAAAATTCAGTTTGTCAATATTCTCTTTGACAAACTTTCAGAAGTGAAAAGGATAGGGCGCTCAACAGCTCGATTCCTTCTCTTCAAAGACATGTATGTGCGCAGAGAACAATTTTCTCTAATACGCAGTCACTATTCATAAATCAAAAGGTCTTACCCTAGACAAAGCATTGATAGACATTGGTAACACAGTCTTTAAAGAAGGCATGAGCTACGTAGCACTATCACGGTTACGTACACTTGACGGTCTATTTTTAATCAACTTTGATGCAAGTAAAGTAAACGCTGATATTCCTTGCATTTTAGAATAAAATAAACTTCGTTCACTATACACCCCCCATCTAAAAACATATCCTGTTCCACAAAAAGTAATATGTTCTAAAAGAAAACTAAATCAAACAGAAATGCAACAGGATGTAACTGCAAATCCTCCAAAGAGAATACAAAATACTAATACTTCATCAAGTATCACAAACAAAAAAGAAACTATTAGGGAAAGTAAACCAGGTTCTTCTTCAAAAAAGGAAGACATACTCAAAAAAAAGCACTCAGATACAGAACTACCTGGTAAATTTAAACTTTCAAATGTAATTGGTGTAAGTTGCTACGCAAATGTAGCAATGAATATTCTATTTCAATTACCACCAATTGTTGACAACATTTACTTACACAGTACAGACCAATTGTGTTTGCAAATGTTAGTACTTCGTAGAAACGCAACAAACGATCCTGACAACATGTATAGTGTGGAATAAGACAACAATTGGACTACTGTGCTGGAATGGTGAAATTCACTACAAACTCACAGGAAGATCCACACGAATTTCTAATGTACTTACTACAAGTACTGGAAAACAAAAAAATACCTATGAATGAAATCTTCCAGATTTCATACATGTGGAAACATACATGCACTCTCTGCAACAATGTGACACAAGAACAAATCCCCAATGAGCGCTTCGTGTATGTATCAATACCTAATTGTGAATCTGTTCCATTTCTACAACTTGTACAAAATGCAAACCATGGTAGATTATGTACTATCTGCGATTCGGATAATCGCTCCACCTTACTAATACAAACACATAGTAAATACGTAATACTAATGCTTCTATGTTACAATGCAGATGGTACCACAAACAACTACAAGCTGACTGGATTCACACATGGTCAAGTATCACTTGGTAAGAAAACCTTCACAACAATAGGTATAATCTACCACACAGGAGACACAACCAATGCAGGTCACTATACTGCATATATTTTAAAAAATGTGGATGGTTTGAATTTAATTATAGTACCATTACTCTAAAGCAGAGATTACCTGCAAATCTTACAAACGCTTATTTAATCTTCTTAAAACCAAAATGTATTAACTAAACTGTACTTAAACAGTAGCAAAACTTCTCTTAAAAAACTATAAACTGATAAAATATACTAACAGCTATCTAACTGCCCCAAGGTTCTACAGCAACTAAACAGATAAATGAATACCACTAAATTATATCATGAAATAGACAGTTAGAATATGCCAACTGGTATCTAACTGCCCCAAGATTTTAAAATAACCAAACAGATAAATCAATACCACTTCATTATAAAACAAAATATACAGTTAGAATATGCTAACAGGTATCTAACTGGCCCAAGATTCTACAACAACTAAACAGATAAATGAATACCACTAAATTATATAAAAATATAAACAGTTAGAAAATGCCAACTGGTATCTAACTACCCGAAGATTTTCAATAACCACACAGATAAATCAATACCACTACATTGTAACAAAAAATAGACAGTTAGAATACGCCAACTGGTATCTAACTGCCCCAAGATTTTAAAATAACCAAACAGATAAATCAATACCACTTCATTATAAAACAAAATATACAGTTAGAATATGCCAACAGGTATATAACTGGCCCAAGATTCTACAACAACTAAACAGATAAATGAATACCACTAAATTATATAAAAATATAAACAGTTAGAAAATGCCAACTGGTATCTAACTACCCGAAGATTTTACAATATCCAAACAGATAAATCAATACCACTTCATTATAACAAAAAATAGACAGATATGTCAACAGATATCTAACTGCTCCAAAAATCTGCAACAAGCCAACAGATAGAACATTAGCCAGAAACAACAAGTGAACACTGAAAACAAGCAAACAAATATACTGTAGCATAACAATAAAAGTTTTTTTTAATCCAACATGGATTTTTTTTTCCACAGACCCAATGATTTTAGCAACATACACAGAAACTGAGCAAGTTGCACAGTACACTGGTTTGTAATCTACTAAATATGAGGGTCAAACAAAATAAAATATTGATTATTCCATGTTATAAGTCATTACAAAATACCAATACTAACATGATCTTTTCTTTTATCACAGAAATTAACAAGGAATACATGTACTCCAGTTACTAAACCAAACAGTAAGTATATTATAATAAGTATAACCATTGCAGCAAACCACACCCATAGTGACTTATAACTTCACTATTTATAAATTTGGTCTTGACCATGCACCCAAGACTCTAGGCCCTGGCCACAACCACCGCAGCATACCACACCCATAATAGCTTATAACTTCGCTGCTTATAAATTTGATCCTGTCCATGCACCCAAGACTGGATAGGCCACTATGGGTGTGCTATGCTGCGGTGTTTGTGGCCAGGGCATAGAGTCTTAGGTGCATGGCCATACGGTACCGTGGCTGTGTAATATATATATATAATTAATAGGAACACCATTTTTATAATCGGTGTAAACCTTGGCAAGATTGCTATGTGGCACATAGCACTTTATTTGTACCATTAGTCATTTATATGATATAGAATATTTGCTGCTTTCATGCATATTGCACTTTATCCTGCATTGAAGCAACAGTGGAGGGGATGAAATATTGATTATTATGATGCCTATCGTACTACATTCTTAAGGATGAAAAATAACTATTTTTTACCCCCTGTAATACTGAGAGATAATTGTGTTGCCAAAAGCATTTTAATCGATGCTATCGTGCACTAAGCACTTTATTCAAGATATTAGAAACTTGACAAATTGGAAACATTGGCAGCTATAATGCACTTTGCACTTTTGGTAATGGCATTTAAGATTTTATGCTGTGGTAACTTAAATGGAAGTGACTTACTCTCAAAAGAATGTTTGGTCATATTTTGGAGAATTTGGTAATACATGACCTATGACAGTACGAACGTTTTGAAACATGTGGAAACACACATTGTCATATTGCACAATGCACTTTATAGATATGGGGATAATACATTAGCCCATGAATATCTGAGTGGCTACTTTTGTAGCATCTTTAGAAGTAACACATTGGATGTAGGACATATATGTATATACCTTTTACCATTCCAAGATGTCACTCAGAGAAACATGCATTGGGCCTGAGAGGGAAACATAAGGGAAAGTAAAGAAGGACTTCTTTCTCGCATGCACGAGTGTTTAAATGGGAAGCCTGTCATTTATGTTTACAACCAGACGAAGCCCTTTCAGGTGAAACGCGTAGTTGTTTTCGTTCTCTCCTGAACAACTTGTCCACCATACTTTACAAATAAAGGACGTTTGATGGAGATCCTTTTTTGACGTGTCTGGATGATTTCTATGATTGAGGAAGAGTGCCGTCCAGGAAGCGATATTCCGCTTTCTTTTTCCTTCTTTTTTTGTTTTTATATATATTACATGGACGCGGTAGCGCCCATGAAGTTATGGTTAAGTTGGTGTTTCCATAGGAAGAGCATTTTTTGGGTGGCTTATAACTTCGCTCCCTCTGGACGAATCCTCACCAAACTTTGCAAAAAAAGTATATGGCCCACTCTGAAGTCTTTTCCAAAGTTTGGAGAGGTTTGGTCTAGGGGGGGCAAAGTTATAGGGGGCGTCCCAAAACTTTTGTTTTTTCCCATAGACATAATGGGAAAAAACTTTGCGCACGCCTACAGCCCAAACCGCTGGACGGATTTACACCAAATTTGCTGCAGGAGCGGAGGCTTGCTCCCGAAAGCGTGATTTTGCAAATTTGGTGTAAATCCGTCAAGTAGTTTTTTTGAAAATGACTAAAATGTAAGGCAAATAAAATAGTGTTATCTTGGTGCGCTTTGCGGACGGACTTCCCGGTTCGCTCCGCGGACAGTGCCCTGATTGGCCGAGCGGCTTGCGCGATGTCCGTGGACATCTGACGTGTTCGCTGATTGGACGGCGTGGTGCGTGAAGCGCTTCAGATTTTCTGTGGCGCCCGCCATCTTGCATTTGCGTACGACCGCGGACAGCGCAGTGAAACTTGGATTAAAAATTGTATTTAGTGGAGTGTGTTGGTGTGTAAGAGTGTTTGGGGAGGGTGGGGGAGTATGAGATAGGTTCAATGTTCTGTTTTTTTATGTGCTAGATACTTTTGTTGTGTTCGATTTTTCTGCGGACAACACGGCTGTTCTGAAATGTTCGTAAATAAACAGAATGGATTTGGTGTCAAGTTGAAAGTGTTCTAAGAAGACCCGTGGGGTCCTGGAATGTTCGCAGGGGGTGTCCTCAAGACGTTGTCTGTATTGTTTGTTGTCAAGCTGAAAGTGTTCTAAGAACACTTGCGGTGTCCTGAAATGTTCGTACATAAAGAAAATGGGGGTGTTCTGAGGACGTTGTCCGTATTGTTTGCTGGCAAGTTGAATGTGTTCTAAGAACCCTCGCGGTGTCCTGAAATGTTCGAAAATAAACAAAATGGGGGTGTTCTGAGGACGTTTTCCGTATTGTGTGCCTGCTTAGCTGTATCCAATGAGGGAATTGCACAGAGAATGAAGTGGAAATGGTAGAAGGGTTGTCTAAGAGTTATGCGGTCTGCGGACAGGGCGTGCTACATCCAGGGTTTTCCAGCAAATCCAGCATGGAAAGAAGACTGTAGGGATCAGCCAATCAGATGTTGAGGTTGTGGATTTGTGTTCAAAGAGACTATGTGTAGTGAAGATGGCAGAAGTGGAGAAAGTCAGGGTGTTGGTGCTCGGAGATATGTTTGTGCATGGTTTACAACAGTATGCTCAATGCAGGCATGTTGCAAAGAATTTTGATGTTAAAGGAGTGGAGGTCATGTGGAGCACTGTGCCTGATTGCAATGTACAGGGAATTGTACAAGTTTGTGAAGATATGGGCAGGATCAACAGTCCCCATGTGGTAGTTTTGCACTATGGTGCTTTCCGTTTGGGCTATATCAGTGCCCCTACTTTGTTGGCAGATTTGGAACACTTGGTTCAAGCAGTAATGAGCATCCTTCCAAATGCCAAAGTAATTTTTTCTGGATTAGTACCTAGGGCAATATGGGACAATAGTTCAGTTTTTTGTCCTCAGCAAAACAATGCTAGGTGTGTAATCAATCAAGGCATGTGTGCCTTCATGCTTAGAGCTGGTATGTTCTTCTGTAATAATGACAATATTGATTCCAGTAATGCTGTTGATTTTAAAGAAGATGGCATTTCCTTATCTTTTATGGGAAATGCCATTCTGTTTTGGAATGTAAAGGTTGCTTTGGAGAAGGTTATGTGAAGATTTTAGGAGTAAAGTAAGAAAAAAAAATACAAAATAACAGGTGTCTGTCGAGCATCTGCAAAAAAAACCCCAAAAAAACGTCTCTTTTCAGAGCCAACTTCAAAGGGGAAATGGGGCACACTATTTAAATTTACATTCACCACGCTCAAATTTTCGATATGTCCGCGGACATGGCGGTAGTCCGCGGACATCAAAATCACTAGCTAGGGGTTCGGTATGTTCTACGTTACATGTATATAAAGTCAGGGATATTATGGTTAAGTTGTGCTACTAAAAACCTATGAAATTCAGTGAAAAAACTTTGTTAAAAGGGACGTTGTGGTTAAGTTGCGCTACTAAAAACCTATCAAATTCAGTGAAAAAACGTTGTAAAAAGGGACATTATGGTTAAGTTACGCTACTAAAAACCTATCAAATTCAGTAAAAAAACTTTGTTAAAGGGACGTTATGGTTCAAAGTAAAACCGAAAAACCACTGAAATTCGGCAGTTATGGTAAGATAAGCAGCCATAACTCGCGCCACCGTGTACTGCTAACACTAACACCCAGGACATCAAAGATGACATCACAAATGTCATTGGTGACATCACTGATGATAACACATGGCTGGCTCTCCCTCTTTTTCCTTTACTGACATATCTAAGCCACATAGTTTTCTTCGGTAACAGTCAGGAAGTAAAAATTGAAAAGGTACTATATTTGTAGACTTAGGGTCAAGTCATATCATATGAAACATATATATAGCGGAAGACACAGGCTTGAAAGAGAGCAATCCTTTCTGTGCATGAAGATAATCATTAGAGTTATCAGCACTTTCTCATAGTTTTATTTTTATTACTATACCTTCCCTGTATATGCTCATATTTGTATACATTGTACTCACAATCCTTTCCTTAGGGTTCACTGACATCATTTGATACACATACATACAGTAAGTAGCAGCTTTGAAACAGAGCAATCATTTCTCTGCATAAAGATAATCAGTTAGGTTAGGTTCTCCACACTTGGAAATATAAATGAGAACACAGGCGTCTCGTAAATTACCATAATTACTATGGTTAGGTGATATCACTAACACTGTAAAAGCTGAACAATCTAGAAAAACGTAAAATTCAAACATAAATTTTATTACCGAGCAACTTTTTCGACTTTTGACATGCCTGGTTTAGAACAAAATGCACGACACCCAAGAGTCTAGATTGTGGTAACTTTGCTTCAGTTTTAAAATACTTACCATGCCAATCATGGTGGAGCGAACTAACCATGTTGTGGACCAGAGCGCGCAGTCTAGTGTTTTTGCAAATGGCGGCTAGCAGTTTTAAACTTCCTGTATGCCACGGCGAACACACCGTTATCCGCACTCGAAAGGTGACATAGAAGTCCTGCCGCAGGCATGGCAAGGCACGGAGAACGATAGCTCCCCGAGAAGATTGTTTCCCGACGGAGCTGTAAGTAATCACGAGACGAGACGCCCGTGGGCTCATAGCAGAGTTTGTTTAAATAACGGTATAATGCGAGCAAGCTAAGCCTTATGCGACACTCGCAAGATGGAGCCTTTAAAGGACTGTGACATCAAAGCTTTTCTTTCGTGTTAATCAAGAGTGACTACATGAAGTACCACTCTAGATTATAAAAGGCAAAAACGGCTCAGACTCGTGTCTTTGTTGTTTTTGTATAGAAACTGAGAAGAGTTACAATATTTGTCTGGCGACAGAATTGAAAGAAAAAGCTTAACATTTCTTCGGGCATGCAGAAGCACCGACAGTTACAACGCACTTTCACAGATCTATAAACTAAATGATTCCCGTACACGGAATGGTAAGAATCCCGTCTTATAGAATACAACATTCAATAGTTCAGGTTGAGTTGCCATATGCGTGTTGAGTGTTTATAGACCAGATGTCTTGTGCAAGAATTTAATATGAGCACGACCACCAGGTGTTGCATATAGCCATATGTGTGAAGAACCTTCACAGAGGAGATTATCGCAAATGAGATCCATAAAAATACGGCCACCAGTTGACACATATTACTAGATAGGATTACCCCTCCTTCAGTTTTAAAATTTAGAAGGGGCCGAGTCACAGGCTGCGTTATTAAACATCACCTGCCTTGAAACTGTTTCTCTTTGTAACCGATGTGTGGTACCGCACAGAATAAATGATAAATTTTACACAAGTTTTTAAAAGCAATTGTCATGTTCGCACTAAATACTGAAAATGTGATATTATCTTCCATTCCCCCACCCCCCAGGGAATAAGCGTTCTACTAAAAAGAAGCGCCTTCTACCACACTTGCCAAAAATAAAGATTGCAGTGCGGTAAGCCTCACCTAGAGAATTAAATACTCAGGGTGAGATGTTTGTTCTGATACTGTTCTTAGAACAATACAACTCATTTTTTGCATTGTTTTCTCCCCTTTTAGGCCACTGTTAGTTTCTAACAGGAAGTAACCCCATGAGGTCTGCAACATCAGTATAACCAATTTTTATAAAACATACACTAGACAAGTCTGGTTGATGATACACCATTCAAGCATTGAAGAAGTCACCTGAAGAATTTGCCTAAAAAAGACTTACAGATTTTGGGAATGAAACATGTTGGGCCAATGATACTGTGTGACTGTCGACACAGGAAAAATAGAGCATTCCAAGCTTGAAACTATTTAGAGATACTAAGAAATCGTATGAACTCAACAAAGGATTAAGTACTAGACAGCAGAATATTATATTTGTGATGTGTTGCTAGTAATGTAGGTTGCATCATTTGATTTGTATAGTGGTTTCTTAATGTGTTTCTATGAACTCAATTTGTTTTTTTCTATTTTCTAATGTTAATTAATTATAATCAGTTATTTAATATTGTATTTAAAGTTGGTAATGGAATTTAAGACTGAGGTTTAACATTTTCTTTTCCTCTTTTTTTCCTTCTTTTTTTCTTGTTCTTTTTTTGACTTTTTATTTTAAAAAAGTTTGCATATTTAGTTGTCGTAATATGCATTTTAGGGCCGTATGAAATTTGGTATAATAAAATAAAATATATTTTTTTTTCTAAAATGATAGGCACAGTACTTCGGTTTTTGCTTTGGTGGTGCAGCCCTCATAGTGGTGTTTTGAGAAACTGTCTCATTTGGAAGGGAAGTCTCTTGAGAGGTGATAGGACCTTTTCGTAAATTTCAGGTTTGTGTGAGGGGCATTGTCCTGTCCTCTATTAAAAAAAAAAAAACTAAACAGTCCTTCTAAGGTATAGAGGCTGTACATATGGTTATCGTCAACCACTGTCTGCACACTAAGAAATGACGATGCTTGCACGGCGGTAGCATGATTGAAAAATCGCTTCTCGACAGACATTCACAATTGCTTGGGATGGCATATCCATTGCTGCTGGAGGATTTCACAGAGGGTGGGGGCGAGTACGTGTGTGGGGAGAGGTCTCTGCACGTGTGTGTCGGAGCGTGTGACTGTGTGTTCGCAGTTACTTATGCTAAGTGATGCTCTCAGGAGTACAGCACAACCTGTCAGCATCTGTTCTGCCTTCTATCCAGGAGACCTCACCCAGACACGCATGACAGCCCGGCCCGATAAGGGGAACATACTTGAACTCCCAGGTCTTGAAACTTGTCAAGCGCAATAATCACCTTCAATTCTTGACCCCTGGGTCACTGTTGCTGTTACACGCAGCCTTACATGCTGCCCTTCCCTTCCAAGTGCTTTCCAGTTAAACCAGTGAACTCCCAGCACTCAGGAAAGAGTTACATGCCTGGAACGCCTTGTGTGGGAGTCCAGTTTCACAGTTGAGCCCCAGCGTCCACATTCCACTATCCCTGCATTGCATCCGGTAGGCACATTTGGTAATTCGCAGAACAACTCTGCATAAATCATAAACATGAACTACTTCATAAGTATTTGGGGAGATATTATTGTGTTTCTGAAAGGTGACACCAGGAAGTATAGTCTAGACGACGCTGCTGGGGAGAAGGACGAAGCCCTCCTGGCTAAAGAGTCTTTGCTATTTCTGCTATTTCTGCCAGCACTGCCAAGCCACAGAGATAAAACACAAGAATCCGCATCTGCTTTTCAATGATGAGCACAACTCATTCCGACGAATTAAATAGACAATTGATTTTTGTGATCATGCAAATAATCCCTTCTTTTTCTTGCTTGAAAAGGAGGAAGTCGCTGAAATCACACACAAAATAATGCAATCCCAAATGTACATAAAATGAGGTTTGTTGAGGAGTTGTGTAACTTTATGTACAGCACGTTCGCGGTGTGGAAAACAAGACCACGTTGCATAAAGCCACAGAAGTGTGAGGTCTTGAAGTTATTTTTTGTGCGTACATAATTCCATAAAATGCCAAAGTCTTAAGTGTCTTCTCCTTTTTGCAGTAGTTAATAGGTGCCTCGATGTTAGGAAATTGTTACATGGTTTAAAAAGCCTATCTTTCATTCGGAGGAAAGCAGCTCTCTTTCTTTGTAAAGTGTGTAGTCTGTGAGTGGCAAGTTGTTCCTCCTGCCTCCACCGAGTGCCTGTTTTTAGGTTTGAGCGCTTCCTCTTGTTGGCGACCTGAAGGACCCATTGCAGGGTGGTGCGTTGCAGGGAAGGCCAACGCCCTCCCTTATTCAGGACCACTAGAACTGGCCTGAGCCCACCTCCCTGCACAATGGGACAGCCTCCCAGTAACTTTCGTGGTGCATGGATAGTTAGAACACTAACTGGGAGGCATGTTTCATGGGAAGACAGATTCAGAAACCAGTGCTCAGTAATAACTAGAATATAGCGACCAGGCAGGATGGCAAGCCAGAGCAAGGAACAGGTAGGCTAATGAACAAGACAGGGCAGGGACTGAGTAGGATGGCAAGGGGGACAAGGACCTGTCAGGAGGACAGGAAAGGCTGGCACCAGGTAGTTAGAAATTAGGCAGGGAAAGGTCCTGGCAGGAAGCCAGGTAAGGAAGGGACCAAGCAAGTAGGAATTAACAAGGGCAAGGTCCTGGCAGGAAGCCAGGTAAGGGAGGGAGCAAGCAGGTAGGAATTAGACAGATCAAGGTCCAAAGAAAGCACAAGCAAAATGGATTCGGAACAAACCACATTACGACGTGGTGGGCAGACATCTGAAATGGGTTCAAATACAAACACTGCCCTCCAAGAGCAGTTCTAGAATGGTGGTGTTCATTGCCATGGTAACCTGGTATGCCAATGCATTTCACTTGTGTGACGTGATGATGCATCTCTGCACCATGAATGCATCATGGCCAACACTGTGGTGGCCATGTTGGACCAGGAACATTCTATGGGAACACTCCAGATGCTTCCACGCCACCGCCAGCTCCTCTGTACCCCCACACAGCATGCAGACCCCTCTACCACGGTGGGTAGAGGCACAAGCCTCAGAAGACAATCGGTGAGTCCGACAGGGGGCCAGGTAGCTAGTGCATTACACTCTGCCCCACTCCACAGGGTCATTGTTGCACCAAGTTTCCAGGGGTAACTCTGGTAGAATCGTTTAACCAGATGTGGAGCGTGCACCTGTGAGGTGGGTCTTCAGGGTCTGTCACAGGCTGCATAGTCCTTCCAATTGAGGAAGTAGTAAAGGTGCCCATATTGTATTCAAGAGCTGCAGATATCATTTATCTCATATTTAGGGTGAACATTGGCCAATACATGAGGAGTTCTAGATGGAATTCTTCCATAAGAGTCAGCACATACGTTTTTTGGAAGGAGACGTGGAACACCATATCAATTCACCACCTGGCAGGCAATCGCAGGTGATAGGCCTCTGATATGTTTCTCAATCGTGAATGGACCCAAAAAAGAGGAGCCAGTTTGGAGGGCAGATTATGCAGGGGTAGATTCTTGGAGGACAACCAAACCGCACCTGGTTCTGCAACTGCAACATATGCTGGTGTTCTTTCCTTGTCTGGGTATATCTTTTGCCATTTGTTGGTGTCCTGTAAGGTGGTTCCAGCTTGATGATGGACTGATTGCAAGGTTGAGACCAGGGCATCTGCAGATGGTACCGTTCTGGGACACACAAGGTGGGTAAGTAGCAGCTTAGGGCCTAGTGCATACTTTCACCAGAAAGGGGTTCATTTGATTGCAGTATGCAGGGTGTTGTTGCATGCAACCTCAGCAGTGTCGCTATAGAGTTTCAAGTTATCTTATAGAGCATTAGTATAGTACTGGAGATACTTCTCTAGAATTTGGGTAGTCCTTTCTGATTGTCCGTTGATCTAGGGGTGATACCCCAAACTGACTCCTTGAAGATTCCAATGTTCTTTCACAACTGGGACCAGAAAACTGATATGTAGTGGGAGCCCCTGTCTGACACAATCTTCCCAGGTAGGCAGCACAACAGGTTTATCTCATTGAAGACTACCTTGGCCATGTTAATGCTTTGAAGTGAGCACATTTGGAAAAACAGTTCACCTCAGCCATGATACACGACTTCTCACTGGACTGTGGGAGGTCTACAATGAAATCTATAGCAATAGTGTGCCAAGCTTAGGGAAGGTATTATAGCACTGGGGCAATGCACTGATCTTGGAAGCAAGACCACACAGAGCAACAGAAGTTTGTATTGCGGATCCGTGCTTAGAAACCAAACTCAGGTATGGTACGAGGCGCGTTATAAAAAACAATTAAAATAAATTACAATATTCCAAAGGGCACAATAACGCCACATACTTCTGTCTGGGTATTTTTCTTTGTGCACGAACAGGGCAGGACTCCACATAGGCGAATCTATGTTTATTCGTACCAGGACATCGAAGCTGTCAGGTCACTAATTCTGATGTGGCACGCTTGCCCTTGTGGCAAAATGAACCCATCCTAGGAAATGTAATCCTGGAAGGCTTAGTGTTCGACCCTTGTATGGTACTGTGTCAGCAGTCATCGAAAGTGAAAGAGCATCTGCTCACAGATTAGCAATTCCTGGTATGTAATTTATATGGAAATAAAACAGAGATCATGTCTCCAGGCTGTTCTTGCAGTGAAGGGTGCTCAGATGTAGATAGCGAAAATCAGCGGGGACTAGGATGTATATCAGACTCCTTGGAGATGATGTCTCAACTGCTGGAATACCTCTGGGAAAGACAGTAAATCCTTCATAATAACTGCATAGTTCACCTCACTTGTAGTGAGTTTGCGTGATAGTTACATGATTGGATGTTACTGGGATGACTTGCAGTCGAACAGCCCCTATGGTGATGATGTATACGTCTGTTTCTATGATGAAGGGTAGAGAATCATCCAGTTGCTGTGGAACAGGTGCCTTCATGAAATCATTCTTCAATGACCTAAGGCCATTTCTACATGTTCATCCTATGTGAACATTTCGTTATTGTACATTTGTATGGTGCCTATACACAAGTGTTTCTAGGCGCCACAAGGCAAAAAAAAACAGCAAACAGTCATATTAGGCTTTGTGACATTCGTAGTGGTGAAGTACAACAAAGAAGTGCAGGGGGAGGGTGGAAGTAGGGAGAAGGGCTGGGAAGGGGAGGGTGGAAGGGTAAAGTGCAGGAGTGGGGGAATACAGTGTGGGGGGAGAAAGTACAGATGAGAGCCGAGAGGATACGTGCTATGGAGAAAGGTGGGTGATGGAGGGAAAGTGCAGCGGAATGGGATGGAACAGATGAGACAACTCTAGGAAGGGCCCTCGAGGGCGAGTGCTGGAAGGAATGCTGGGGAAGACTGGTTTGGGAGGTCCAGGCCCCTGTAAGAACTCATAAGGGATCAGGCACCAGTCACAGCGGCAGAGGGAAATTAGTACAGGCAGGTGCTGTTTAGAGTTGCTGTGGGAGACTGGTCGGGAGGGGGTTTGTCCCCAAAGACTCATAGGAGGATAAAAGGGAGGTCTTGGGGAGTTTCCGGGAACTTAAGGAGATCCAGCTCAAGTCTGAGGGGGGGTAAGGAGGCCATTCCAGAGGGCTGTTCATGCAGAGGAAAGGGATCTACCTTTCACTCTCTGATTGGCAAAATGCCTGACCTGCAAAGAGTTGGGGCTAGTGGAATGAAGAACCCTAGGAGGGGGGTATTTAGGGAGAGAAAGCTGGATGTAGAGAGTTTGCAGTACCCAGACCTCCTTGTGAATGATGCAGAGGGTCTTAAATTTGATCCTTGTAGTTACCGGGAGCCAGTGGAGCGATGCAGTACTTGGGCTTGGAGCCAAGGCTAAGTTTTGCAGCTCTATTCTGGATTAGTTGAATGGAGGAAAGAGGCAGATTGAGCAAGAGGCTGCTGCAGTGGTCCAGCCTAGAGAGAGCCAGAGCTCTGGAGATATTGAGCTTCTGGGGGAATGTGGGAAAGGAGAATACCTCTGAGGAGGTGAACCTGAAAGTTGGACTTCTTGGCAAGGTCCATGTTGTGAGGGAAGAAGGAGAGTGAGGAGTAGTCAAAGACGACCCCAAGGTGAGCGTGACAAAGGTACATGATGGAGGTAGTCAGGAGCACAAACCCTGAGATGAACATTCAGTGTTAGTAAGATAACCTAAGAAAGCATTGTGTCGGTTGGAAATCATTAAGGCTGTTGCACTGATGAAGGGTTTGCACTTTTTGGGGTCCATTAGTATACCTGTATTGCTGACAATATACCCAAAGAATTCTATTTGGTTCTAATGAATGATACATGTTTCCATGTTGGCTCAAAGATCATATTTAACAAGGTGGGTTAGCACCTCCTTTATGTGCTGTTGGTGTGCCTCTAAGGAGGAAGAAAAGTGAGGATATTGTCCAGGTAAGCCAAGATGAATATACCAATGATATATCTGAATATATAGTCCATGAACCACTGGAAAATGGCTGGGCGAATACAGAGTCTGAAGAGCATTGCATTGTACGCGTAGTGCTCCCAAAGTATTTGGTTTACATGCTTTCTTCCACTCATCTCCTTGTTTGACCTGGATGAGATGATAGGCTCCACGTAAATCCAGTTTTGTGACCAGTTTGGTGGTTTTCCAGAGAAGAGACCCATTTCACTTGAATTCCAAGAGCAAAAAGACATGTGTGGGGTATGGCAGTTACTGGTATGCTTTCCTTTGAGAGAAGATTGTTGAATGCGTTGGGGCTTTTTCAATCAATCAAAAACGAGCTTTATTTTGGTTCATTACAAACAAATCCTTACAAGCACACATCCATGTTTACATACAAAATGTGCTAATATCCTTAAAATCTTGTTTTAAAATACCTTTGATATGGTATCAAGTCTTTCTTCATCATGAAAATGTAAAATAACTTTAATAGATGAATAAGCAAATGTTGGTAAATGAAATACCTCTGAAGGCAAGTAGAAACTATGCAGTTCCCACAAACTATTCTGAACATATCTTTAGTTAATTTTCTCTTTGAACGAATGCTTTTCAATGGAAGGTTGATAGAGCCCAAAAAACATCTTCATCTGATGCTCAAAGCAGTCAAAACCAGAAATAACAAAGCTTTACACAATCTCTCATACCTTCGACAGAAAAACAAAACATGAAAAGGACTTTCTGGTGTGTCTGGACAAAAAGGGCACACCCTTTGGGCTGAATCGTCATCTTAACTGAACAACTTGGACCAGCATACATTTAGAGGCAGACAATAAAAATGAAGCCTAATGATATAAAATCTATCTATTAAAAATAGACTATGAGTCAGGTACACATGGGAAATTCTTTGGAGCGAAACAGTAGACATAGTGTTAGTTCGCAATTTAGCCTTCTCTTAGGTTTCCCTCTCTGTGTTAAACATACACGTTTACCAAGGATTTTTTTACTCATGAGCTGATCCACTCTATTTATACATATCAATAGGATAGGGACCTGAACTTTAGTGAGCCTTTGATGGACACATCTCAGCCACGGTATTCTCAGCCCCCTTTCCAAGTTGATCGTATTTACTATTAAAGGTTTTGATAAATTAGCTTTAGTATTGCACATTATTCTCAGGAATAAAGTGACTGGAGCAAGCTTGATGTGATCTTCCAAATGGCAGAGCCCTACTTCCTTGGGCACAGCCAATGTTGGTGCTGATTTAGGTAAGGGTGACAGCCATTTCCGGAATGTGCTCTGAGTTCTCTGTAGCACATCATCTCTTTGATTTCCCCAGAATACCATGCCGTTTAGTATTACAGATCTTGCCTTGTCTTCATAATCTCTGAGCATCATCGTCATAGGCTGTGCTTTATGGGTGGCTGCAAAAGGAAAAATACCTCCTATAGCTTGTTGGATTTTTATATTTTACATCACTATGTGCGAGGTATTGGTCAATTTATCTAAGAAGCGAACACCTCGGTAATCATGTTTTGACTCTGTCTATTTGGTTCCCATTGTAGGGGAGTATGAGAACATGGGCGAATATATCCAACGTCCTAAACGTGCACGAAAAATACAAGCTGTGAAAGTCACTATGAAAAGGCACAATGCAAAGAGGCGAGCAGCCCCATTTGGCAAAAGCGACCTGCATAGGCCCAATGAGGCATCAGTAGCCATGCTTCAACCAGGCCACAGTGCACCTCTTGTAGATTAACATAACCATGTACCCTTAACCAGACCCAGCTGCAGCTAACATCAACTTAAGAAATATAGAAGGAGTGTTTATAATGATGAGTACATGATTGTCATTGTTTTGCATCAGCTGAACACAATACATGTAGGCCTCAATATTTAGTTAGGCTTTCCTGAAGCTTGAAAAAACTCCCCATCACCCACAGCAGAGAACAGTAGTCTGGCCCAAGCTAAAAGGCACATATATTCCAAATTGCAACACTCAGAGCCAAAGGCTGATTGTGTGCATGGATTAGTCAAAGTAAGAGAGGCGAAGGCTTTCCCAGGGTTTAGTTTGTGATAGTGAACTCATAAAAGAGAAACAGAAACATACCAGACCCCAGAGTTTAAGGACAAAACAATGTACACTGATTGGTCAAAGCACATGAGGTCTGCAGAGTTCCCATAGCCATGTTCCTGAGAGTTATAACAAATTAGGTTGCTAGGTTGAACAACCAAACATAACTTAATGAAGCTCACACAGTGGCAAGAGTTGAGCGGTGAGATGTCAAGACTCATGGTTGTAGAGATAGACTATTCATTCACAACACTGCCCCCTGTAGGGTAAAATTGGATTTACAGAGCCCTACTTATCCACAATGTAGCCCTAATTAGGAATTAGTGAACAATACTGTGGTTTGCACATAACTCACACTGCATGAATGCAACGATGACAGGGACAAACCATGAAATCACATCTTACACGAGCACCATTGCCCATACAATAGAAGTAATTAGGAACCAATGCTCAGTACAGTAGCTCACACCAAATTCTCACCGCACAAATGTAATAATAAAGACAATTGTATGACAATGTACACTGCACAAACACACACACGCTTGCACCATTGTGAATGAATGAAGTTTGCAAGAAGCTAAGCCCCAGCACATAAGGACAGAGACCAGAATGATGAAATAATGATAAATAAGAAAAGAAAGCAAGCATTCTTTCCAACAATGGAGTTGCAAAATGAACTGACGGTAAGCAGTTCCTAATAATGAGAACAGTACGATGGTGCCAACCGCTGAGGTAAATAGGAAGAATTCTAAACTTGTCACATCTCACATAATGATTGGTTGAGATTTCTGTAATTGCTCACTCCACATCTACTCCTCCTGGAGCAACCAATTCTGACTGATACATGATTCAACAATCTCCAATTGAAATGCATGAAAATGGAAATGATTTCACTTCACATGAGGTAAGTAGCAAGCACGTCACCTCCAGCAAGTGATTAGAATAGGCCAATTAAGTTTTAAAATGTCTGGATCACATCAGCCAATGAACATTAGAGAAGTTCAAAACATTAGTTGTCTTTTCCTTTTTGTAAATGTTATTAAACTTGCATTTTTTTCTATTTGAATTAAACTGTCTGTTAGATGTTTACCTGCTATGCAAGTATAATACATTATTGTTTTTCTCATATCTCGTGCATCACATTTTTTGGCTCTTTGGATCATTTTTATTGATACAAAAGGGACTCACCTTACACCATTGACACTAAATGTCTGTATTGTAGATGTCATTTTCCCCCCAAATACTAGGACTGCTGATTTAGGGGGGTTGAGAGGCAGGCCCCTCTCTTTCATATATGCAGCATACGTGTTGATCAATTTTAGCAATTAATTGGGACTCCGAGCAAGAAGGACACTTTCGTCTGCATAGGATGGGATCAGAATTTCTATATCCATAAATTGCAGCACATCATCTTTTGTTCCACATAATGTGGTGTAAAAAGGATTAGTCAAGAGATAAATAAAAGGAAGACCAGGACACAGCCCTGTCTTACCCCAACCTTCACTAATATGGGACTAGACACTTTGCCATCCTTGCTATGTCTAATGACAGCACCGTTGTGGTGGTGGAGATATATTAACATGAAGAGGAGATGATATAGCACCACATTTTCTGCCACAGTCTTCCACAAGTAGTTCTGGTCCACTTAATTGAACACTTCAGCCAGATCCATAAATGCTGCATACAAATTCTTCTCCTTAGTAAATATTGATCTTGCTGCTGGTATGTATACATTTGGACTCTGGAAATCCCATATCTGCCCTTAAGATAAGCTGTGTCATGACCGGTATGTCATTTGCATCAGCCCAATTTTGTCATGAAAATGACCTTGCCAAAGAATGAGTAAAACAATTTCTAATAAACATATTGGCCCATAATTATCCGGATTTGATTTGTTCCCTTTTTGTAAATGGTGTTAATGATAGCTTCCTTCCAGTTTTCAGGAGAGCAGCTTGTAAAAACAGGTCCTGCACTTTTACTGGGTTTCATTGATCATGATGTCTTCTGTATTTCTTCAATGTCAAATTGGGTCGGAGGAGTCTCTTAGGTCCTTGTGGATGAGTGTGATGATGGAAAGGTCTTAATGAGGTCTGCTGCAGTGTATGTTTTGGGGACATTAGTTAGTGAATCAAAATGGCTGAACCAAGCTTCATGCAGCACCTCACAAACCAAATGTTCTGGGCCATGTGCTACCAATTTCGATAATGCTTTGGAACTCTTATCCTCTGTTGCGTGTAACAATTCTTTCAGTCTGTTTGTATTAGCTCTGTTTACCTTCGATTTGGTGCCTCTTTCTACTCCTTCCTAAGTAATGGAATGACACCTAGATTCTTGCTACTGTTTCCAAATGCCTGCAAAATATTTCTCTTTCTTTTTCTCTACTCTTTGTTGAACCAGTCACATAGTTGGGGAAGTAATCTATAACGTTTAGAGTCGGAAAAAACTTCTCCTAAGCATTCTACAAGATCTTCATAGCTGTCAACAATTTTCCTCAGGGATACGTGAATCTGCCAGGCACTTACCTAAACATTATTTTAACAGCAATGAATTGTTCCATCATATGTTAACCTTTTGCCTTATCCGAGCCTACACCACAGTGATTAGAATTTATTTTACTTTCAAAAGAAATGATGTTATGGTTCTTAGGCCACTTACCAAAGGGATTGCTCAGTGATTTGTGTAGTGAAGCACGGTGACAAGTTACCCTAGCTATGATCTCAAAATCAAGCACCGAATCCCAATAAGCCACATATTGTTGAAGACCTTTGTACACTGATAAATAGAAAATGTTCCAGAGAGTCAGAAGGTCCTCAACCGTTAATAGATCGTTGACCTTTTTCATCCATCAGTTTGTACATAAAGACCATTGCAATCCATCCAAATGTTCAATTATTACTGGTTGGGGAATGCTCCTAGCCACATCTTCATTATAGTCAAAAGTGTCTTCCAGTGGGCCTATTCCCAATTTTATATTCAAATAACAACCCAGAAAGATGAGAGGACTAATAGTTGCAGACATGTTCAAAATAAAATCAATTGTAATGTCTAAATTAGCCAAATGTATAACGTATTCTATTTTCCAATGAAGTCTATAACAATTCAGCAACCACAGTGAAGTGTAATCTTTGATTCTTAGTTCCAAATGTTCTATGGACTCACTATTCTTATGAACTTCGACTGTGAGTGTCAGAGACAACGATACCAAGCAACAAACCATGCCCATATTCCTAACACATTTGCTATTTCTTGCTGCTTTGTACACTGAAACAAAGCCTTCCTTTGTATGTTCAGCCATCATCCAGATTTCTTGGAGCAGGATCATGTCCGTCGCCTCTATCAGTTGTCAAAATTCCATGCCCTGGTACTTGTTTTTAAGGTCAGCAAAGTGCCATGAAAAGATTCTAAGACGATTGTTACTGCCATCTTCTATGGGCGCACAATTTGGAATGTAATGGGCACAAGGTTTGTATGTGGCTGCTGGGGAGGAACCAGAATGTCTCCTGCTGGTGGGTGGTCTGCTCTCAAGACTAACCAGGATAAGGATCAGAGCATCTGAAAAGGCATTACACGGCTAGTTCACCTCTTCTCGATCTACAAGTGTCTCAAATCGATTAGAATGAGTGTGGCAGACAGAATCAATATCTTCTTTGCTAACAGGATATTTAGAAGGTTTCCAAACAAATGCTCTACTGTTCCCTTTTGGGTAGAAAAAGTGCAATTTTTGAATTAAAGGAGTACCCGAAGAGGCAAATGTGAGATTAGACTAGACAACTATCTAGTTATCTTCGGGTTCCTCAGGGTGACAACTACACAGTTTGCATATCCAATCCACTCATCTAGCCATAAAAACAGAGTAAGGGTTCATAGGAGGGACATTGATCCTCGTATTGATCCACTGTGGTACCGTATTTATTAGTAGAACTGTTGATTCTTGAGAGGAAACTGGAAGCAAAGGCATTCGGGCTATGATTATTGACAGGGGTGCTGCCTATGCAAGCAAATCGATGCTGATGGTACGTCCATCTGCTTTTAGCTGGTAGTACTGTTGCTATACTTTGTTATTAGCAACCATAGTCTGGTTACCTTTCCCCTATGAAGTTACCCATCACAGGATTGTTCAATGGGGGCAGAGTCTGATTGTCAGTGTTACCACTACTCTTCTGTGTTTTTATATGCTTGCCACCTTGGCATTCTTTAAGCTTTGAAATGGAGGTTTCGGTTGTGGGTTTGATGTCATTAGTATGATTTGCCCCCTGATGGGGGTGGGGGGTGAATGAACTGCAGCATCCCTGCCACTGTTACCACAGCCAGCTTTGCTCAAAGTAATAAAAAGGTTAGTGGCACGCACTTTTGTTTCAGTAAGATTTTTCTTTTTTTTTTCAAATTGTATCCTTTGATAGGAGGCGTTCTGTGACTGATACGGCCATCAACATAATTAGATCCAGAGACTTGAGCACGAACAATTATTCCGAAAGATTATTTGTCATTTCAGTAATCAGAGGGCTTCAAGTTAAGCCTAACTTTGATGCCCCAAATCTTCCTGTGTAGCCCTTCAGGCATTTGTTTTTCGCTTTTCTATTGGCACACCCTCTAGTGTGCTCAGCAGGGCGAGCTTTTCCAAGACTGTTCTTAGTCACCAACTTCCTCTTGGTTTTAATCCTTTGTTGGCTTGTTGTTTTCTTCCCTTTCGACAACAAGCCAGTCAGTTTCTTGATGGTTTCAGGGCACGAGGGAGCATATCGGACAGATCCCCAAGTAGAGTATGTATCCTTCGCAATGGAGGAATACATGAAGGGAGCATTGCCTTTCCTTTTCAGCTTTGGTGAGGGGTCCACACAAAGTTCCTATTTTCATGGGTTGCAAGGGGCTGTTTCCTGCTTGCAGAGCCTGTAAAGCAGGTGGTAGTTTTGAGGCCGATGATCCTTGCTCTGTTCTCTCCCCCCACATCTTTCGTACAGTAGATCGTCTATTCCAATGACTTGTTCTATAAGGGATTGGTGGTTCGCTGATTCAGGTATATGTACTAACTTATCCTTCAAGTCTTCCCTCAGACCTTGATGAAACAGTGTCCTCTGTTTTGTCGCAGGCCACTGAGAATCAGTTGCTAACTGACAGAATAGGCTTACGTAGGTGAAAATATCTTGCGGCCCTTGTTCGATGTCCACCATTTGCATTTGGGATTTTGAGACGCGATCCTGTGACTGTAAGACCTCCTTAAATTCCTTTTCAAATTCTGCAAAGCTTCTGAGAAAACAGACTGTCTGCAGAAACATATGGAGAAGACCAAACCAACGCACTTCCATTTAGGGCACTCAATATGTACCCAATCTGTGCTTTATCATGTGCAAAATTTCCTAGTCAAAACATAAACTAGATTTTACAGTGGCTGGAAATCTCAGTGAGTTTCCTCGGCTCTCTATCAAATTTCATGGTTGCAGAGTGTGCCATTGTCTTCTCCTTAACAGTAGACGCTACTCCCTGCAACATGGCATCCTTTAGGGTAACGTTTTCCTGACGAAGTTTGGCTACTTCAAGCCGTAGTGCTTGAATTTCGTTAAACAGAGCATGCACTGCTTCCATCACGAGCCAAAAGGTAGGTGTCTTCTTCTGTCAAGGAGTGTTTCTCGCCTTTGATGAATACCTGTTTCTAGGGTCGAGCTTTTCCTCTTGGTGGCATCCAGACTGGAGATACCAATGCAGGGAGTGGTGTGCAGTGCAGGGGACTAGGCCTACACCACTCACCCACTTAGGACAAAATGGACTGACTGAGCTCACCACCCTACACCACTGGGCAGCCTCCCAGTAAATCCCGTGGTGCAGGGACAGTGCACACACTGTTACTGGGAGGCAATGTTTCAGTCGACAGTTTAAGAAACCAGTGTCCAATAATAACCAGAAGATGGTGGCTAGACAGGATGGCAAGGCAGAGTGGAGAACAGGTAGGCCAATGATCAAGGCCAGACAGTGACTGGGGGCGGGGGGTGGCAAGGCAGGGCAGGAACTTCGAAAGAGGACGGGAAAGGCTGGGATGGGGTAAGCAGGAATTAGGCAGGGCGAGGAGCTGGCAGGAGGGCAGGTAAGGCAGGGACCAAACAGGTAGGAATTGGGGGAAGTTCCTGACAGGAGGACAGATACTCCTTCGGCTAGCAATTAGCCAACACGTGTTTTATATTAGTAGATAGCTCAGGGTAGCGTTCCTCCTCTTGTAACATTGTCAACGATATTCATTCAATGATAACATCTTTCAGTAATTTGTTCCTTTTTATTCGCTTTTATTTTCCAATGAGTTCAATTTCAGGCATTGCAGTGGACTTCATTCCAACATGGCAGCCAGTGATTGCTTCACCTCCAGGCACACCTACCCCACAGCGGACGTGATCGCCTTACAGGGCAGCACCTTGGTTTCCGTGCCTCCGGCATAAGCTTTTGGGCGTTGTTATCTTCCACGACCACCTTTCGGCGGTAGTATTCTTCGCGCCCCTGCTAGTTCCACGATTCACTTGCAGGTGAGGGCAGTATTCTCCACCACACAGGAGTTTTTCACCACTTGTGGCTGCAGCTGTCAGTCGTTCTTGCCTGGCTGCCAGCCCCTTTTCAACTTCATGGGCTTTTTTTTCTTTCCACGTTGTAGAACCCATGAGTGGCGCAGACATTTAGGGGCCGATTCATGGAACAAACGTGCGCCGAAAATCTTCGCGCAAGCAGGCGCAAGCAGGCGCAAGCGGAAAAAAACAGGCGCACGCGTGCGATACATGGAAGTCCCTGCGCGTGTTTACCACGGGATGTGCGCCAAACCCGTGCATGGCACACACGTCACTGCAACATCCCGAAAGACGTGCGCGACGCGCACAGTGAAAGCGCACAACCTCTGCGCATACACTAGAAAGTGGGCGCGGAATGGGGAACAACTTACGAAAACAAGGGCGTAACTGGGGATGTACTGCAGGGAAGCAGAGGGAACGCCCACACGCACCCGAACCACACATATTCATGGAACCGAATAGGGCAAAGCCACGCACAGCGAAAGACACGCAAAAGCCGATACACGTCCGCCACACGAAGGCAGGCGGTAGCGTCCCTGCGCATTACAAAAGTGGCAACATACAGCAATTGTGCGAGCGGGGCACGTGTGTTTCGGGGGTTCGCGTGAACTTCTTCACGCGATCGGGCCTGGGGGAGCGTGCTACGTGTATTTCAGGGGTGCGCGTGAAGTTTTACACGCGAATAGCCTGGGCGCGTGTATTTCAGGGGTGCGCGTGAAGTTTTACACGCGAATAGCCTGGGCGCGTGTATTTCAGGGGTGCGCGTGAAGTTTTACACGCGATCGGGCTATTCGCGTGTGAAACTTACCGCGCACCCCTGAAATACACGCGCCCAGGCTATTCGCGTGTGGAACTTCCCGCGCACCCCTGAAATACACGCGCCCAGGCTATTCGCGTGTGGAACTTCCCGCGCACCCCTGAAATACACGCGCCCAGGCTATTCGCGTGTGGAACTTCCCGCGCACCCCTGAAATACACGTGCCCAGGCTATTCGCGTGTGGAACTTCCCGCGCACCCCTGAAATACACGCGCCCAGGCTATTCGCGTGTGGAACTTCCCGCGCACCCCTGAAATACACGCGCCCAGGCTATTCGCGTGTGG
The DNA here is from genome assembly GCF_040938575.1 of Ambystoma mexicanum. Taxonomy (NCBI): domain Eukaryota; kingdom Metazoa; phylum Chordata; class Amphibia; order Caudata; family Ambystomatidae; genus Ambystoma; species Ambystoma mexicanum. Next base: position 283,690,697 of record NC_090928.1, read on the forward strand.
AACTTCACGCGAACCCCTGAAATACACGTAGCCCGCTCCCCCAGGCCCGATCGCGTGAAAAAGTTCACGCGAACCCCTGAAATACACGTAGCCCGCTTGCCGTGCTGGTACAGGGTTAGCGCAGCCCTTTGCGCTGGATTGGGGATTTTGATGGCTTTTCCCTGCGCGGAAGGCATTCTTGGGGGCGTAACTGGCGCTGCTGGAAGGTCGCTGCGCCACTGTGCGCCACGGCTGGTTTTGGTGGCTGGAATCCATGAATACGCTGTGCGCGGAAATGGGTTTTGGCGCACGCGGCTGGCGCAGGGATTCGCACGCGCACACTGTGCGCCAGCCGCGTGCGCCACTTGTGCGCTGAATTCTATGAATTACCCCCTAAATCAAGCAGTTACTACAACTAGCGTTTCAGCGGACTCTGCTCCATAAGCTATTACAGAGCTTGCTTTAGCAGTTTTTTATACATTTTCGTGCAGTACTGAGAGCCTCATTCCTGTCTTTTCATTTGTGATGCAGATGCCGGCTCATATCGGCCTTCCCACCTTATGGTCGGCACGCCCTTCCAGGATTACTAGCCTGGTTTGATTCCAATTACGCCGAGCTCCTTGCAGCAACCAAATGTTGCATTGTTAAGGTACAGTATATTAGGCAGCATAGTGTACCACAGTTGCCTTCAGCTGCTTAATAAAAGGTGTCCAGAATTTATAAAGGCCACTTTGATTTCAAGTATATGTTTTTCTGATTAAAAAAATGGTTTTCCTCGCCAGGGTTTATATCAGCTGATATCGGCTTTCAGTTCAACAAACCTTCAGTTATATTGGTAACCACCATTCGCCTTAGGGTAAGGCTTTTAGCCTACTATTTTTTTTACTTCGCTGAGGTATGGAATTTTGGCCTCATAGGATCTCTATCTTGGCCTTCTTCATTGTTTTTACAGTCAGCAGATTAGCATCTTTGGGTCTCATTCTGAGATTGCTGGTATCCTGGCGTTAGAGCCACCAGGACGTCGGCAAATGTAGATACCGTTTCAGGCACCCTGTCCAGCGACATTGCTGCCGGATTACGGATGCCAGAGTGATGGTGTAAATCCCCATTCATGAAGTCCCATTGGACTCCATGAGGGGTTTTGCCGTCATTTGCTGTAATGAGGGAATGTTTTACCGGTAGGGCTCTTAGCTTGAGGTAACACAGGTGCCCAAACAGCAAACCCGAAGTCGGCCGGTCCAGCAAAGTGCTGGTATTCATGAATACTGGCAATTTTTTACCGAACCGGCCGACTCAGAATGAGGCCGTTTGTCCCTTGGTCTGTTGGCATTCCCTTTTTGACATCTTCTTTCTATTTTTACTGGTCAGTGTCTGTTTGGTGATAGTTTATCCTAAAACTATTAGTAAACATATTGGTAACCCTATACATCATTCTCTTTTCTCTTTAGAAAATTGTACCATATTTGGTTCCCATTTAGAATTTATTTACTTATTATAGGGTCATCCTAAAGCTTGTAATGGGCCTACCTCCACGTGAATCATAATATGGAGCCATATTACATGATTGGCAGTGCAATTCTCAGCATATCCAGCGTATTAAGTTATTCAAGGAATACTGGAAATGGCAGTAGAGCCCTAGAATATACAGATCAACCCGCTGATCATGATGGTTGGGAGTGGGTCCTGCTGCCAGTGAGAGGTTCTTGGGAGATGGTGCTCTTCCATCGCAGTGAGTTATAAGTGGGTTTTTGGTAAGAACCCTGTTCACCTGGGTGCTAGAATACTGGTAATATTGGAGCTGACTTGACTTACATTGTCAAGCAATAGATGAGGAGTCTTGTCACTTGTTTCTAGAGTATAACAATGATTTATTACACACTTAAAGCCAGGTGCGTGAAAAAATGGTTTGTGAACATTAGACTAGTGAAAAACCAAGGTGAATTGTCCCGTGTTGTACAGTGTTGCATTTGGTTGTGTTGTGACATATTGGTGCACAGATCAGATGTGGTGATAGCGACAAGAAACCGCATGACCTAAGGAATGAACATATGGCATGAGTGTCATGGTGATAGTTGTGAAGAAGAATTTGAACAATACATTATGAGTATTGTAATATACATTTGAGAGTTTAAGGTACATTGTTGAAAACATGTAAAAGCCCATGTCAAAATGGTATGCAGCACTAAGGAACAAGAGGAGAAAAGAGAGTGAGTTATTGTGCGTTAGTTGTTGTGGGTTTGGGTACTGGACCATGTGTGCCCTAGGAAAGAAATTAGCTAATTAATATGGTTCCTTACTGTGTATCTTATATGTAGTAATGTTGTTGTGGGTGTCAGCTTCTGCGTAAGGGCTCTTGTTGAGGAACCTGTGGGGTAAACATAACTGTTATGCGGTTAGGTACCATTGTGTTAAAAAATGTGGGTGGAGGTGGTGGTCTCCGATAAGTGTTTCATGGTGTGCTGCCTGTGTGGGGGTGCTAGGCTGGCCTGGAAAGGTGCCATGGGTAGAGGTTAGGTGCCTGGGTTGAGAACTCAGTGCTTGCAAGTTTAGAGTCCTTCGATTGGCATGGTGAGTGAATGTTTTAGCCTCATAGCATGGCACCACTCTGTCAGACTAACTCAAGAGAGGCAAGTACAAATCCCTGCTTCAGTCCATGAGTTAATCATGCATTGACCTTAGCATCGCTATGTAACTGTAAAATTGTCTAATTATCATGTTAAGATCATAATGTCTAATTTAAATATTATCTGCCAGCATCCATAGTGGCCAACCCCATTGGGTTACCAATCATCTGATTTTCAGTCATTTAACAAGATGGCAAGATGCGGGCAAGAAGGGAATGACCACCTTCTTGATACCTGCTGCACCCACACCTTTCTTCGACTTCACCCTGCTTACGCCTATCTGCCAACATAGCTTCACCTCTGCATCCTCTGCCTCATCCCTAACTCATAAGGCACACACTCAGATATCTCAGACAGCACAGTGTGCACGTTTCAGGGATCCTGCCATGCAGCCCTCTTTGGTATCACTGAGGGATTTGCAGCCGCTCAACATGGCCAGTTATAGCCCAGCATATCCTCAAAGACACAGACTGGCACAACACTTCGTGGTTGTGGGTCCTCCAGCTCAGCTCCTTCCACACTGTTCTGCTGATGACTCACCTGGCTTCATTGCTCGGGTACAGAAGCGTGACCACATGGTTAGAGGTGCTCAGGACCGCCTGCTGTCTCCTTTGTTCCTTTAATCCAGGGCCTCAACCTGCTGCATGTGCTTCCCTGCACAGTGAGGTACACACTTGGCTTGCAGCAGTGCCTCAGAGGACTCCCTGTTTGCTAGCCACTGTGATGCCCCTTGTTCCCCAGCAGGAGATGCTACTTCACCTAGCAGGCAGAGTGCACTAAACATAAAGGGAGGATGGACCCGCGCCACTCTCCATTATCTATTTCTGCCCATAATGCAATTGAAGGCTGCGTTTAACAGGAAATAGAGATTGCACCATAAATATTAAAGGAAAATTAAACATGTCACTGTCTCCATTCTCCCTGTCTGGCTGCAGTTTGGTTGAAGACTCAGTTGACAGGGCATAGAGAATGGACTAGGCTACCAACATAGAAATGGGAATACCTCTCAAAGATCTGCCTAGCTCTGGTCTTCAACCATCCATCTCTACGAGCTGGTTGAATACATTCCAACTTACACCCCTTTTTTAAAAAGATGCTACCCTGGCACCCACAGCCACAATACAACTCCCCATCTTTCGGGCACATCAGGCTAAATCAATACCTGCACCACTATTTAAACAGACTAGACTACCCGGTCTCCCACAGTCACAATATTACTCTCACTGTCTTCCTGCAGTTCCTGACTACCAAAGTGAGTTGCGAGCAAGTCGGCACAAGCCTTATTTGTTGTGATGGTAGCTCTAAGAACAGATGTACACCTTGACTTGACACCAGATCTTATCCCAAGGTGTCAACCTAAATTGCTCATGAGACCAACACAATTGCAAAATATTCTAGTGGCAAACCTTCAGTAGCTACCAAATAGATCCACCTTTACATCGTGGACCATTTCCACCATCCTCAGGTTCGACCGAACTCTTGCGCACAATTACCTCTACAGTATTTCTCGTCCGCCCACCTATTCTCTGGCAGAGCCACAGATCACTCATTCATCTCAGGTGACTGCCATATTCTCCCCATCACCATCCTACTCAAATACCCAGCCTTTGCTCCCAGCAAACTGACTTGCTCCTCAGCTGCACTCAAACTTCTTTCTCCCGCTCACAAAAGACCTGACACCCGTACAATAGTCAAGATTCAGCAATTAAACCTCCAGGACCTCAAGATAATATTTTCACCCTTGTCCACCACCAACACCTTCTCACCATCCTTGAAACCTCTGGATATCTCACTCAACACCACTCACTGAGATTTAGCCTAACCAGTGCACATTGTACAAGAAACAAGTCTCCACTCATCAGATTCATGATCTCAGAGTGCATTTTAGATTTCACCAACACCCTTAAGACTTGGTTTCCAAGAGGAACTTGGCAAAACCTGAAAAGATCATAACCAATGACAACAACATATTAACAGACAATGGGCAACAGAAAAAAGGAGGAGGGCTTTCCATCATCACCACAATATCAGCACATGAGCATCCCATCAACACTCAGAGGTTCACCTCTTTCCAACATCTAGTTGACAAAAGATCATCAATCAAAACAAATCCATGTGATCTAGAGAACCACTAAGTAAAAGCTAGCCATTCTCTCTGAACCCTCCACTCAGCTCTAGAAAATGTCCATCTTTAGCAACTGGATCATAATTCTAGTCGACTTCAACATTGGGTATGGAACCCAGAATATCAATTGTCAGAATATCAGATGTCTTATGCCTATTCAAATGCCCTACATTCCTCCAATACATTACTAGTCCTACTCACCTCAAAGGCCACCGCCTCAATCACATTTTCTACCTGAAACTGGTGATCAACAACCTCAAAACCATATGTAACGTCTGGTCTAACCATCACCTAGGCTCTTTCAACCTTTCCTTCTTCCACCAACACAGTCTTACCATAGTACCCACTAGCTTTACTTGTAGGCATTAGCACCCGTGGATGCTCAACTCATCACTTCATCCGCATTGACAAAAATACCAATGTGAATCCCTCCATGTCCACAGCCTACATCTTCTTTACATTATGTCATCTCTGAACGTGTCATCTTCTGGGAAAAACAAACTCACAACCCCCCAAACCCTTTATCAAACAAATGGCTCACAGAGACATCGTTGCCATCAAAAGGTGCTTTAGCCAACTCTAGCGCTGTTGTAAAAAATCCAGTTTCTCAAAATACAAGCTCACCCGTAGAATTCACCATTGTGATCTCAGGAAAGTCATTGCAATAGCTAAAAGATAATTGATCAGTCATCAGATAGACGAAACCCAGAATAACACTAAAGAATTATTCAATGTTTGCAACACTCTCACATAAGCCACTCCACACCTCACTCTCACACCACATACAAAGGATCACTGCAATCTTATCAATACTTGCCTTTTCTCAAAATCAAGTTAATCAAGTACAGAAGAGCCAACCACATGCCTGGCCTCTCAGCACCCAGTCCCCCCCCTACAAACCCACCGAACCCCTATGTTAACTTCAAGTCTCTGAGTGACGCTGATAATCTCAAGGCCATTAAGGACAACAGTGCCTCGAGGTTCCCCAATGACTCAGGCCACCGTTATATTGCTGCCAAACTCACTGAAAACATCCTCCGTTACTACTCATTTCTCCTTATCAAATCATTCTAGGAAGGGCCTTTCCCAGCAATAGTTAAAAATGCAATCATCACTTTACTCTTTAAAATCTCTTCCTGTGGACTGCCCAGGGAACTACCACTCCATCTCCAAACTACCTAACCTATGCACAATTATGGAAAGGTCAGCGGCCAAACAACTTCAAGCCAACCTTAAGCATAACTCCCTACTAGATTGCAATCAATCAAGTTTCAGACCTGGTCATGGTGCAAAACCGGCACTGTTAAAAATTAGATAACAGATCTTTTATCATCTATGTCTTAGTCAGCTATCCGGTTTCTTCCTGACTCATCTGCAGCATTCCACACCATGGATCATGCCTCTCTCATTGAGCGTGTCAAGGCTTGGTATATCTCCAGTCGTGCTCTAGATTGGATCACCTTCTTCTTGGATCAGAGTACTCAAAAAGTAATATTTAGACACCTTTTCATCCCTTCCAATGCCTTATATTGTGGGGTTGCCCGGGGTTCAGTCCTTTCTCACATCCTCTACTAGGTCTACATACTCTCTCTGCTATCCGTCATCAGAGGTTTAGGCCTACATTTACACATGTATGCATATCACACCCAATTAGTCATTCACTATTACTCCTCTCAGCTATTCCTAAAACACTTCCTCTTTCCTGTCTGTCACTATCCCAAAGTGCCTTAAAGCCATACAGGGCTGGATTAATTTAAAAAAAAGCTGCCCTTAAACAGGACAAATCCAAAATCACCCTTCTAGTCTTTTCTTCGCCTAGTCTAGGAATTTACAATCTGCTCTGACCCCAACAAAAATTGTCAGGAATCAGGGTGTATGAGTCAATGAGAAGCTGTAACTAGTGAACTAGTCAACTCTGTTTTCTAGAACTGCAATTATCATTGTTGACTTGCGAAAAACATCACCCCCAACTCACTTTAAAACCCACCACCAAGCCTAACTAAGTAAACACAGCATCCTATTGAGACTTGACTTTGCAAACAGCATTTCCAACCGCAGCCCCAATAGGTGATGGAGAAATTTCTATGACTTCAGAACAAAGCTGCTGGGCTCATCTTCTAGCTTTAACCAACATCCACAATGTAACATCTCTGAAACAATTGTACAGACTACCGGTTAATGACTGCATCAAGTTCAAGGCTCTCTCTGTTACTGGCACAGCCATGCATGGTTCAGGCCTTACCATCCTTCAGGACCAATTTAAGAAATATTGGACATCCATACACCTGCAATACAGGGATGCCGCGCTCCCTCAGGTTCCTAACATCAACAGAACAAGAACTTACACTCTTTGTCCCAATGACGTGGAACAACTTTTCTATTAACCTCCACTGTTGTTGGTATGCATGTCCCGACCACCGCCTCTCCTAGATGATTTAGATTGTGGAAAATATATTAGAGTATGGAAATGAACTTGGGACGGTGTAGGGGGAGGGGGACGTGTTATGGGGGGCAATTAGCGGGAATAGGAAAACCATAGGAGGGAAAACATTGAATCAATGATGTAGGCTATAGCATGTTATGCACATGATAATCTTAGCACAAACTAGCATTGCACTTACAAGGAGGCCTGAATCCTGGCAGGCTATGTTTGCACAGACAACTGAAAAATGAGGCCTCTTCTTCCGTCTCCCCACGGTCTAACCTTTCACACTGGCTTTTCAATCAATACCTGGCAACTCTCGCCTACTGCATTTCCATTTTCCGGTAAAATTTCCAGTGCTACGCTGACGACACCCAACTCATTTTCAGACTTCCCTCAGCCACCTCCTCTCCTTCCCTCATCTCTGACTGCCTAATCGCCTTTCAAAATTGGTGTGCCGCAAATGATCTTTGTTTAAATGCCAACAAGAATGAGATCCTCCTCATTGGTACACCCACTCCATCCTTTCGCCTCACTCTCTGGCCGGCCTCCCTTGGCCCTCCTCCTGCCCCTACCAGCGAAGCTAAGAACCTCTGGGTCATCTGTAACACCACACTTTCCTTCTCCGCACACATCTCTGATGTCTCCAAAAAGTCAAACCTCTTACTGCACCTCCTTAAAGGCACTCTTCCTTTCCTCTCCTTCCCACAGAAGCTCCTTGTCTCCCAAACTCTGTCTCTCTCTAGGTTGGACTACTGTAACAGCCTCTTTCTAAATCTACTTTCATCCACTCTCCTCCCTCCCTTTACAACTAATCCTGAACAGGACTGAGAGACTTGTCCTGGGCCTCAAGCCCTGGCATCCTATCTCTCCAGCTCTGGAATCCCTTCATTGGCTCCCTGGTGTTGCAAGGATTACATTTAAAACCCTTTGCATTGTGCACAAGGTTTTCTGGGGCCTGGGTCCTAATTACCTTCAAATTTCCCTCCGTAAATACCTCCCCTCTAGAGCCCTTCGCTCCTCCACCTCAAACTCCCTTAGCATCTGACATTTTTCAAAGAAATGTGCTGGTGGTAGATCCTTATCTTCTGTGGGGCCTCCCTCTGGAACTGCCTACCTGCCACTTCGAAACTTGAGGAGAACCGTCTACGGTTCCGGAATCTCCTCAAGACCTTCCTCTTCGCCTCGGCCTTTGCCCCTCTTCTCCCCTGTGGATCTGCTTTCTCTCTCAGCAATGCTGCACCTGGCCACCTTCTGCCCATCGGGCCCTGGTACCGGCTCACCCAGCCACCCTCCTGCACTGCTTCCTGACCACCCCTCGCGCTGGGGCCTGTATCTGTACCGATACAGGCACCCACTCTTTTTCTGCACTTATCAGATACTCCCTATCTGACTAACCTTGCACTTGGCCACTCAAAGGCTGCACTTCCACTGCTTTGGATCACCATATGTATTCATTTATTTACTTATTATTTATTTTGTCCACTCTTATGCTCTGCACTTTCCAATTTCTCCCCCCTCCCATGCACTTTTCCCCCTTTCTCTCCCCATGCACATCCACGTTCTCAATGTCACTCGGCCTAGTAAGATCATTGTTTTTGTTTTCACCCCTGTTCCCCTCCCTTTGCCTGGTCGCGCTTTGAAACACCTGCATACGAGCGCGATATAAATACATTATCATATCATATTATATCATACCATTGCATCCCAATTCCCAGGCATGGCAAAAGTAACATGCACACAAACCCCCACATAAATTAAGGTTTTTGAATCGGGTAGGAATGTGTGTAGCTGAAGAATTGAAGGGCTACACACTAGTACTAAGGTTGTATTCCTCAGAACGAAGTCAGAGGTTTCAGGAAGTGATATGTTGAACCCTCCCTGTCTCGACGCGCCTTCAGGCACTTGTGTCTATGCACGTTACTAATCCCATCTGATGGATTCTGTCTTCACAGACGCATGCACACAAACACTCGTTTGTAATGCTGTTTTCACCTCGATTTTTATGGTTGTGATTCGCTCCCTCAGGTTCCTAACATCAACAGAACAAGAACTTACACTCCTTGTCCCAATGACGTGGAACAACTTTTCTATTAACCTCCACTGTTGTTGGTATGCATGTCCCGACCACCGCCTCTCCTAGATGATTTAGATTGTGGAAAATATATTAGAGTATGGAAATGAACTTGGGACGGTGTAGGGGGAGGGGGACGTGTTATGGGGGGCAATTAGCGGGAATAGGAAAACCATAGGAGGGAAAACATTGAATCAATGATGTAGGCTATAGCATGTTATGCACATGATAATCTTAGCACAAACTAGCATTGCACTTACAAGGAGGCCTGAATCCTGGCAGGCTATGTTTGCACAGACAACTGAAAAATGAGGCCTCTTCTTCCGTCTCCCCTCGGTCTAACCTTTCACACTGGCTTTTCAATCAATACCTGGCAACTCTCGCCTACTGCATTTCCATTTTCCGGTAAAATTTCCAGTGCTACGCTGACGACACCCAACTCATTTTCAGACTTCCCTCAGCCACCTCCTCTCCTTCCCTCATCTCTGACTGCCTAATCGCCTTTCAAAATTGGTGTGCCGCAAATGATCTTTGTTTAAATGCCAACAAGAATGAGATCCTCCTCATTGGTACACCCACTCCATCCTTTCGCCTCACTCTCTGGCCGGCCTCCCTTGGCCCTCCTCCTGCCCCTACCAGCGGAGCTAAGAACCTCTGGGTCATCTGTAACACCACACTTTCCTTCTCCGCACACATCTCTGATGTCTCCAAAAAGTCAAACCTCTTACTGCACCTCCTTAAAGGCACTCTTCCTTTCCTCTCCTTCCCACAGAAGCTCCTTGTCTCCCAAACTCTGTCTCTCTCTAGGGTGGACTACTGTAACAGCCTCTTTCTAAATCTACTTTCATCCACTCTCCTCCCTCCCTTTACAACTAATCCTGAACAGGACTGAGAGACTTGTCCTGGGCCTCAAGCCCTGGCATCCTATCTCTCCAGCTCTGGAATCCCTTCATTGGCTCCCTGGTGTTGCAAGGATTACATTTAAAACCCTTTGCATTGTGCACAAGGTTTTCTGGGGCCTGGGTCCTAATTACCTTCAAATTTCCCTCCGTAAATACCTCCCCTCTAGAGCCCTTCGCTCCTCCACCTCAAACTCCCTTAGCATCTGACATTTTTCAAAGAAATGTGCTGGTGGTAGATCCTTATCTTCTGTGGGGCCTCCCTCTGGAACTGCCTACCTGCCACTTCGAAACTTGAGGAGAACCGTCTACGGTTCCGGAATCTCCTCAAGACCTTCCTCTTCGCCTCGGCCTTTGCCCCTCTTCTCCCCTGTGGATCTGCTTTCTCTCTCAGCAATGCTGCACCTGGCCACCTTCTGCCCATCGGGCCCTGGTACCGGCTCACCCTGCCACCCTCCTGCACTGCTTCCTGACCACCCCTCGCGCTGGGGCCTGTATCTGTACCGATACAGGCACCCACTCTTTTTCTGCACTTATCAGATACTCCCTATCTGACTAACCTTGCACTTGGCCACTCAAAGGCTGCACTTCCACTGCTTTGGATCACCATATGTATTCATTTATTTACTTATTATTTATTTTGTCCACTCTTATGCTCTGCACTTTCCAATTTCTCCCCCCTCCCATGCACTTTTCCCCCTTTCTCTCCCCATGCACATCCACGTTCTCAATGTCACTCGGCCTAGTAAGATCATTGTTTTTGTTTTCACCCCTGTTCCCCTCCCTTTGCCTGGTCGCGCTTTGAAACACCTGCATACGAGCGCGATATAAATACATTATCATATCATATTATATCATACCATTGCATCCCAATTCCCAGGCATGGCAAAAGTAACATGCACACAAACCCCCACATAAATTAAGGTTTTTGAATCGGGTAGGAATGTGTGTAGCTGAAGAATTGAAGGGCTACACACTAGTACTAAGGTTGTATTCCTCAGAACGAAGTCAGAGGTTTCAGGAAGTGATATGCCATTTATAAAACACCTGTACACAAGTTTTTCTAGCCACGACAAGACAAGGGAGGGATGATAGAGGGGGGACAAGACAAACAATCTTACTAGGCCTTGTGTCATTCAGATTTTGCAAGTGCGACAACGCAATGTGCAGGGGGAAGGGATAGGGGGAATTGCCGGGAAGAGGGAAAGGGGAAGTGCAGTCAGGGCAGCAAAATTGCTCTGTGTAAGTGCAGCCAGGGGGCGCAGCTCTGGCTAAGTGAAAGGAGACAGGGGGCTGTAGAGGTTACAGTTACAGCCCCTTAGTGTGCGGTAGGTCGGAGGCAGTGCAGGGGAGATTGATCAATGAGGAGCCTAGTACCCAGTGAGACTCTGGGGGTAACCAAGCAACCAGTCATGCCGCAGACAGGTGGGTCAGCATGGACGGGTGAGAGAGAAAGCAGAGGAGAAAAGGAAGGTCTTGAGCTGCTTCTGGAACTTTGGCTGGTCTGACTCAAGTTTGAGAGGGGCAAGGAGGCCAACACATGAACCGAGAGAGGCAGGGATGCCAAAACATGAACCACGATTTAAGATGTTAGCGCCCCCCAGAATGATGGTCACTTCATTTGAACTACCAGATGTGCTGGCTGTGAAATGGGCCCTAAATCCTTTGTTAACTGGATTGATTATTGGGACAGTTCACTCTTGGGGAGGGAGGGACTGATAACAGTAAAACAGAGAACAATATGATCTACATTTTGTGCCAGGGAGAGCTAACAAATGATGCCCATACAGTGGAGAGGGCACGATGGGGGCGCCAACTTGTCTGGGACAGGAAAAGGGCTGCTTTGTCCACAAGGACCAGGCTGACCTCGAAGAGTCCCACTGAGTTCATATTGAGAATCAGGTGCATGTCACTTGGCTAGGATAAAAGGTAGAGTGGTGCCAGTTGATGTTGACCAATTGGTTTACAGCATGACATGATGGAGACAGATGTTGCTCACGTGTGGCGAAGATAAGTGAACAAACAGTGGAATCAATTGAAGAAGGGGCTACATGTAACCATTAGCATGTTAATAGGCGGCAGCCAATGATGGTGGCGGAATAATACTGTATATCGATTACATCATGAGTGACAATCTGTGTGTTTAAAACCCAAACCTTGTATGAAAGATGTCAGAGAGCTAGCTCTGTGGCAGTGGATTTATAATACAGTTGCCTTTTTCTTTTGGTATACAAAATAAAACTCTCATCTTTCTCAAAAGCGGGTGCACCGAGCCTGTTTCCCTAGCGGGTTGTATTTTCTTGGTCTGATCATTGAGAGTTGCCCCACAGAGTGGGAACATCCTGGAATGGTAACACACATTTCTAAAGACATAAACACCTCTTTCTCAACACCCAATCTTGACTTTCCACTTGTCTCCATGCGCTCTGAAGTGAATCCGTTTTTCATCAGTACAATAAAAATAAATAAATAACACATTGAAGAACATTGGCCCTCATTACGACCCTGGCGGAAATCGAAAAACGATGGCGGAAATGCAATACCGCCATCGAATAGCGCTCGGTGCGATTACGACCCGTCACCGTAAAGTACGATGCCATTAGCGACACCGTAGCGAACGCCAACGCTAACTGCACCAAGTATGCGCACGCGCGCCATGCCAAACCGTAATTACCACCATGGCGCAACGGTACGCGAATTCCGACCCTAGCGGACATGTACCTAACGCCATCAAGCATGGCGGAAAGTACCATTCCGCCATGGTGAGAAGTACAGCATCGCGAATCAACCGTAAACGGCCCTACTGAGTGCCTGTACACCACTCCCTGGCCACATTGCACAACTCCTCGTAGGTGCAATGAAGTCACACTATGCAACCAGTGAAATGAACAAGTCACCCATGCATGCCAACAAACAAATGAATCCAGGGGCTCCAAGTGCCTTGTGAGTGGGCATCCATATCTGCCATGGCACCATTGCCGCACTGATGCAGCACAGGCATTTGAAGGTCCAAGTACAGCAACATGAGCAGATAAATGAGACAAACAAAAACAGAATAGACATTTAATGCACCACAAAACCACCAAGGGCCATACAGCCATTAGGTCATGAACTCCTAAATACATTCCAGTATTGTGGGCTGCATCCGCAAGAAATGACCAGCTTCTGCTTGTGTGACGCCCTGTTCCATCATGGTACACAGGGGCTACATTCACGTCCAAAAAGGCAACACAGAAGCGCCTAGAACCGCAGGGCCGTCCCATCAGGTAGGCACTAGTCCAGCAGAAAGGACGATATGTTGCTCCTAGCCACTAGCACTGCGTAAGGGCATGTGGCCCATTGGCGATCGTCCCATAAGATCGTAATGGTGCTCCACTGATTGACACGAAGCAGCAGGTGTCGGGAGTAAAAGCCATCTGCAGGAGTGGCGTACAGATGGCAGCGGCAAAAGGGGAGGAGATACCTGTCACCCAAATGAAATGAAAAAGAATGGTATGGGCATCAGAACTACAATTGTATAACTCACTTCAATGATCACACTAAATCTACAGCCATATGCATGCTAGCCCACTCAAAAGGAATATACCCACCCAAAAATCACTTGCGAATCACAACCATAAAAATCGAGGTGAAAACAGCATTACAAACGAGTGTTTGTGTGCATGCGTCTGTGAAGACAGAATCCATCAGATGGGATTAGTAACGTGCATAGACACAAGTGCCTGAAGGCGCGTCGAGACAGGGAGGGTTCAACAAGGGCAGAAAGACGATGGTCCCACTATGGCAGCTCTGCATGACATAGCGCAGGGGAGGTGGATAGATTCCATAAAGCCCTGTACATGGCAAACTCTCCATCAAATCATCTGTCCATGCATCCATACATCATTCCCTCATCCCGGTATGAAAACGCCTGATTATATACTCACATCACATTTGAAACTTCCATTGAGTCTGTGCGTAATGCAGTCTGCAAAATCCACTGTTCTCCAGGCCGGAATTCTAGTGTTGTGAAGTAACATGTATTTGGGAACGTCCTGCCTTTTTGTCCACTACGCTATTGCGCATCCCATACTATCCATATCAATCATAGCATACTCGCCATGGCCCCTGTCCCAAGGACATGAAACAATAGAACGTTATATTTGCAGTCAGACCTGTGGGCGTCTCCTCGCCGCTAGCTGAAAACCGAAAGCGCTGTCCCTCGAATTCCTCATTTGCAACATCACGTCGAAAAGGCATCTGTGACCGCATGAAATCACAAATTCATCCATGTAGTGCGGCAGTGTGTGTAAATGGCAACTGGCTTCACTCACAAATGGGACGCCCCGCCCGTCGGTGAATCTCGGTACGGTGCTCGCCCAAAGGGGATTGCAGCTGGCACAGGTGGAATGAATCACCACAGGTGGAGGCTATACAGCCTGAAAACACATAAATTGCACACCCAACCCCCTCCCACAACCACACCCACTCCAAAATGCTACCAGCAGGACTAGCGATGTTGGCCCTGGGGGACCTGATAGCACTGCAAGTACTCCAACTTCAAGAAGAAGACGAACACCAACTACTACAACAACCGGCCGCACAGAGGAGACGCAGGAGGAGGAGGAGGGCAAGGCAGGGCCAGCAAGGCCCACCAGCACAGCCACTACCACCACGCAGGCAGCCCGCAATCCCACGCCTCCGAGCTCATCCGTTCAACCTCACTGCTGAGCAGATCCACACCCTCTACCGTTTGGACCGGGACACCATAACCGCCATTGTGGACATGACACAGGCTGACCTTGTCAGCATGATAGATAGCCCAACCGCCATCCCACCCCTACTGAAGGTGGTGTCTGTACTCCACTTCCTGGCCACAGGCACCTACCAGCACACAGTCGGACAGTTGCATGGCGTTTCACAGCCACTGTTCTCACGGACAAGATTGCAAGTGCTCGATGCCCTCCTGAAGCACGCAGACAACTACATCTCTCTACCACGCTGGGAGCAGGAAATTACGTACACAGAAGTGGGATTCCATGCACTTGGCGGCATACCGGGTTGCATTGGTGCCATCGACTGCACCCATGTGGAATTGGTCGTCCCACATGCCATGGAGGCCCAGTACCGCAACCGAAAACAATTTCATTCTCTTAATGTACAAATGGTGTCTGACTCCAACAGGATCATTACACATTGTTGTGCCCGATTTCCTGGATCAACCCATGATTCTATGGTCTTGAGGAACTCTACAATACCACGCTACATGGAGCGACACGCAGGGAACAGATCCTGGCTACTCGGTGAGTCTCATTTCATGCATGATGATGTGGGGTATGTGATGCGGCAATGACCTGGCAGGAAGGGGGGGAGGTGCGTACGTAGCAATGTCATTCCACAAACATCCTTTATTGTCCACATACAGGTGATGCCGGGTATCCACTGAAGAGATGGCTCCTTACACCACTCCGGAACCCACAGAACCAGCATGAGGAGGACTACAACCATGCCCACTCACGTACCCGTGTAGTCATAGAACAGGCATTCGGCCTACTGAAGACTCGTTTCCACTGCCTCAGCAGGTCTGGCGGGGCACTCCTGTACCGCCATGAGAAGGTTGCAAAGATGGTCATGGCATGTGTCATGCTACACAACATGTGCGTACGTAGAAATGTGCCCATGCCCCCTGACGCAGAACTGCAAGCACCTGAAGATGGCCATGATGAGGGTGGGGATGTGGCAGCACCTCAAGGAGTCCGCGAGGCACAGGAGGGCCGTGACATTCGTCAGATGCTCATAGATTCATGCTTCTAGCACTCACGCCTGGTGGCTGATACATGGACACGGGACTTGTGGCACTGTGTGTATCTGGAACATGCACAATATGGACTGTACGCCTATAAAGGCCTCGTACACAAAGATCAATGTCCACACATCTCATTGGATGATTGTGAAATGTTTATAGCATATGTGAAATTATGTTACACACCCCATCGACCCGCCACCCAAGTAAGCCCAACACACCCCCTCCACCCTCCTACCTCCCCCCCGAACACCAGTGTCCGCAGATGCTCATTGTCAGTGGGCAGACGCTATTGCAAGCCCCCTCTCCGGGTATCAGGGGCACCCCTGCCTGTGGAGCGCAGGTTCCTCCCAGATCTACGTTGGGGGCTGCCCTGGACGGAACTTGCAACGGATGATGTCTCTGCCTGCTCACGTCCATGCATTTCCCTAAGGGTTTGTGAGAGCTCAGTGAGCACACGGCGCACAGCGGCAAGTTCAGCACATACGTCTTTGGACGTCGCATGCAGTTCCCCCCTCAGGCTCTCGGTGCTTCTCTCCATTTGTACTCTCAGGCTCTCGGTGCTTCTCTCCATTTCTGCCCTAAGCGTCTCAGTTGATGTTTCTATGGCTGCCTTAGTACCCCCACATTCATCAGCATGGTCCTTGAGGAGCGTGGCCAGTTGCTGCTGTTGCACGATCACCTGGTCGAGGGACTGTTGCCTCTGCTGTGCCATGGCCATTTGCGGTGGTGTCACAGAGGGGCTGGTCACCTCATGTTGCCTTGCCACAGGGCTTGTGGGGGATGGCCAGTCGTCGCCTTGTGGGTGCCCCTGCGTGGTATCCTCATGGTGTACGGGATGAAACAAACAGGGGGATTGAGACAGGTCATGGATGGATCTTACTCCGACATCCCCGTCTTCTGTGTCGGAGCATGCTGCCATTAATGGGGTGTCACCTATGGTGCTGCTGCCACCAGAGGCAGTGCCTTCTGTGGCATCCATTGGGGGGACCTGTGGTGGTGCTGTTGTGGGCATGCTGGCTGCTGGGGTGCCTGTTGATGTTCCCTCCTGTGTGCTGCCACTTGATTTGTGCTGCTGCCGTGTCTTGATGCGTGCAGCTGAGGTGGAGGGTCTTTGGCCGTTGCTCTTGGCCCTCTTTGCAGGTGTGCTGGTAGGGGTGTCCTGAAGCTCGTCGTTTGAATCGGACCCTGTGGTGGAGTAAAGGAGGGCGAGCGTTATTTATGGGTCTGTGGAAATTGGAATGGCAATGTATCACATGCATTGGGGTGGTACCTGAGGGTGATTTGGGTCGGGGCCTTGGAGGTGGTTTCATTTTTGTGTGGATTGAGGATGCAGTTGTTTTGCAGCCTGCAGTTATGGTGTGCCTGCTGCACGTGTAGAGGGTGTTTTTAGGGTTTTTAATTATTTATGTATTTAATGTGAGTTTTAAAGTGCGCTGTCAGGCCAATGTATGTGGACGTTCTCCTGGACATGTGTTACTGTTGCACTATGTGGACACATGGTACTTCACGTGATTGGACATTGTGGATTTGGCATTGTATTAGTTGGCCCACCTACCGGATTCTTCGGATGTCTGCACTCCTTTCTCCATCCCTCCGACTCCCTCTATACTCTCCATTCCAATGGTGGAGGCACAGATTTCTTCCCAGGGGGTCAACTTGATGGGTGATTCCGATCCTCCCCCGGTAGCTGTGGCAATGTTGCGATTGGCGGATAGTATGCTCCGTACGCGTATCCGCAGGTCGTCCCATCGCTTTCTGCATTGCAGTGGGTTGCGGGGTGCGGTCCCCACCGCACTTACCCGCTGTGCCACCAGGGCCCATATGGCCTTCTTGTTCGCAAGTGCCGTCCTGGTCATTTGCGTGGAGAAGACGACGGCAGCATTCTCCTGGAGGGTCTCTGTAAGCACGGTGAGTTCCTCACGGGAGAAGTGGACCTGCCGCTTGCAGTCGCACGCTTTTTTCACTACTTTTCCCATTTCTATTGCTTTCACTGGGGTGGATGACGGGTTGGGATGTGTCTCAGGGTAGTATTTTTAATGGTTGTGTGGGAATTCTGATTTTATAGGTGTACGGCGTGCTGTTTCCCGTTCCGGGCCCATGTTTTTACTTCCGTTTCCGTATGTTTACGGTCACCGTACTTTCCGGTTGCCGCTCATTACGGTGACCGCTAAGATGGGTGGCAGAATTGCACCTAGGGCGCCGTACGACGGCGGTGAGGCGCGTTTTGGGGACATTTCCGCCCTCGCGGACTTTGCACTTCCGCCATGGCGTAGTGCTCGTGCCCGATGGGTCGGAATTGGCCGCACTTTGCTCCGTCGTGCCATGGCGGAAACGCTATTTACGCTATGGCGGTCAGGTCAGTCACTTTCCGCCAGGGTCGTAATGAGGGCCATTGTATATAGTTGCATGCTTACGACCTCAAGTTTAACGATGCAGGAAAACATAATCCAAACAATGCAATTTAAAAAGTTGCCCAATCACGAACAACAATCTAAAGACATAAAAAAGAAAGCCATTACAATGTACAATGCTAGTGGACAACAGCAATGATATGGTGTGATCCTTGCTTTTGCATGTTCGAAAGAACACACTCACTGTGATCCTGCTTCTGTCACAAAAAAGATGGAATACGCAGAATTTAGACAGTTCCTGTCGCCTCGAATTCCATGCAACATTGCAACTCACGCAATGAGCAATGTGCATTTGCTGATGCACAATTTGGTCTGCATATATTGAAGTTACCCCATGTTTACAATGGGAGCCAGATACAAATTCCACTTGGGGGCATGTGACAAGCGGCTCTGACTGCAAACCACTGAGCGCCTCGCCACTTCAGAAATGCATGCTTTCAATAATGTACTCCTTCTGCCTCAGGTTTACACTTAACCTGTTTTTCAAAGCCAAGGACAGAAACATACAATTCACAGTGTAGATTAGAGCCATTTCTGGCTCCTGGCGACCTTGCAGAGCCCCCTGCAGCCATGCTCATGTGGAGCATGAGCATTCCAGTACACATTTCCAACAAGCATTCAAGAGGTTGGGTTCTTTATGGCGTGTCCTATGGAATCGCCTCTCAGCACCCCACTGGGTGGAAGTACAGGAGCCGACTAGTGTCACCTCTTGACCTGTGTGGCTGCTCGGAACCAATGCATGTCTAAGTGTTGGGTAATTGCCCATTTCTTAAATATGCCGGGAGGAAAGGGCTACACACCACTTGCACGTTAGCCCCCCCAAGAAAGCCAGGGCCACCGTGTGAAACAAGGGACAGGCATGTTGATCAGGCCCGCCTCACAGTGTGATGGCCACCATGTGCGTCACAACATGTAATTGGCTTGATGTGTTTTGCTGTGTTCAGAAACCTTTTTCGCCCTGCCTGTGCTCTCCCTGCACTAGTCACAAAAAGCATGGACGCGGCTGAAAGGTGACGCACAGGGTTCTTTAAAGAACTGCATGAAATACGTTAACTACTTCGCTGAATGGCATGTTTTCACACCTCTCTGAATCGTGTCCTGTTACTGGCCAGTGGTCGTTTGTAATTCAGTAAGAAGTGATGCTTCGATTCTAACAGGGAAACCTCCTATGTCTGGCATACTATCTGAAATCCCGGCTGCCACTCTGTGACTCTTTTCTTGACACTCTCTCTTGGCAGGGACTCCCTCTTGCTACCTCACTTGACCCCCGGGCTGGGGTAATGCCAGATTATCAGACGGATCAGCGACGAGAAAACTCAGAAGCCACGCAGCAGCCACTCGTTATTCTTAATACAAGAGGGAATGGGATTATGAAGAAAAGATTTATATGCGGCACTTTCCAGTCATTATTCTGACTGAATAGAGCTACTGGCAGATGCCATGACATTCTATTCGATCCAGTTCCCTATATTGCTGTCGTCTTTTAAAAGGCATTGCTTTGAATCCGTGAATGGAAATGGAAAAAGGACATGGGGTTCTCACAATGGCTGTGTGTGTGTGGAAACACCAGTGGCGAAGTAGAACGTAGTGCTTTTTTTTTCAAGTTTAAAAGGTTTTTATTGAAGGTCACATCTTACAAGCCATTACGAAAACTAATAACATGGCATATCTGCATGAAAATAACAGCATGGAACTATAATATATTAAACCTTAATAAAAGACAATGAAGCTTTGTAAGAATGTAAATTCGTAGATAAACTCGTATTACGATTTTTGATAAGAGAGGGGGATACAAGAACGCAGTGCTTTGACTGCGAGGAAGATCGCATGACTCTTGTCTTTGATGCTTGAAAGGCTGGCTTCCCAGGACCTCATGGCGGAGACCAAACGCACCTCCCTCTTCCAGGCACTGTGAAACATTGGAACAGTTACTGCGTTGGCCAAGGCACTCCCAGTCAGGGACAGTTCTCCCATCAGATTTACTTACCAGCGTTGAGCATTAACATGTAGTAATGGCAGTCCTCTCCCCAATAATTGTGTTGCTTCCCCCATAAGAGTCAGCTGCTGAAGCATGCGCAGTGAAAGTGCTCCCAGACCCTTTATCAGGCAGAATCCTCCTCTGAAGGGCTGCCTCACCATAAAGTAGTGCCATTAGCTACAAAGACTGAGATCCTTAATGTACACACCATGGAAATATGTTAGGGATTATCTTTATGTATTGCTACTGGGTTAAATTCACTAATATAACTTTCTTGAAGGTTAAGAACGTCAACGGTTATTTTGGTTCCTGAATAAGCATCCCCAATAAATAGCATGGACCAGGGCGGTAGCTGGAGTAGCAGACTGTTTCTTTTCTAACCCTAGTGGTATGCGCAAATGTCTGTTTTTTGTTTTGATTGTCCCCCTTAGAAGCCGTGCTACATCACTGACAGGCGTGCCACTCACAGCTGCTGCTAGCTGGTTTGGAGGCGTGGCGGGAGTGTGGGAAGGTGCAGTTGACATGGAAACAGGAAGGAACTGTCCTCGCGGCATCTCTGTCAAGTTCTCTGACAGACAGATCACTAGGGCCTAGCTGTGGTCTGACGTCAGGGCTTGGGTGACTGGATGTAAACCACAGAGAAAAGGATGAGGATAATCGGGTGTCACGGAGCAGAATCACAAGGATAAGATTGATAACTGTTGTACATGGGGACATTTAGTAGCAGAAGTGTCTGTGCAGTTAATGAATTGCCAAGAGGGGACAGTTTGTGGTGAAGTACTGCTTAAGATTGCGAAGGACTGTAAAGGTGGAAAGTACCTGTTTGGGACAGCATGCCAAAGTGCTAGACTATTTGATATTGTGGGGGGATGAATACAACATACAGAAGAAGGTAGACAGATTTAATAGTACTAGAGATACCTGCCGCACTGGATAGGGATGGCGTTCTTACTAAGGAATAAGCCTGCATGAAATGTATAGCTAGAGCCGCGAACCACACGTATTTTTCGATTGATTCGACCAGGTTAACTTCAGCCAAACCTTTTACGACATTTGACCAAAATTCGAGCACGCGACCTAAAGATGGACACGTGGTTGGGGCACTTTTTTAGTCTGTGTCAGCTTTCAGAGAAGCAAGAGGCTGCTGCTGGAGGAAAGCTTAGGAAAAGTAGGTAAGGGGGATACATAGCAGCAGAGTTAGTGCAGTTGAGTAAGAAGGTGGATAGGCTGAGGCAGTTGAGTGACTGGAGACTCAGGCTTAGATTTAGGGTAGGTTTTTGCTCACACAGTTTTGTGAGAAAGATTCAATGATTTGAAGAGGACGTAAAACACAAGTGCCATTTGCATAGAGTTTAGAGAAAATGGAATACCAGAGAGAGAGAGAGAGAGAGAGAGAGAGAGAGAGAGAGAGAGAGAGAGAGAGAGAGAGAGAGAGAGAGAGAGAGAGAGAGAGAGAGAGAGAGAGAGAGAGAGAGAGAGAGAGAGAGAGAGAGAGAGAGAGAGAGAGAGAGAGAGAGAGAGAGAGAGAGAGAGAGAGAGAGAGAGAGAGAGAGAGAGAGAGAGAGAGAGAGAGAGAGAGAGAGAGAGAGAGAGAGAGAGAGAGAGAGAGAGAGAGAGAGAGAGAGAGAGAGAGAGAGAGAGAGAGAGAATGCCCTGGTCACAAAACTTGTAAAATGTTGCACTATGCTTCCGCCTAACCTCTCCCCTGCTGAGACCACAGTTCCACTACTGTTTTTGGTACGCTTCTACCGCTGTGTGCTTCACACTACTGAGGAGAAGGAAATCTCTGAGGGTAGCTTGTGCAACACTCAAGCGTGCATGATTTCTGTGGAAGGAGGTAGCAGAGTTTTGGAAGGCAGGTGATGGGCCACAGTCTCTTGAAGAGAGTGAATGAGACATGTGACACTGGTGAGGCATGGGAGGAGGAGCGGGAGGAGTAAAGAATCCCTGAGGGCAGACTGCATGAGAGCCAAGCTCATGTGGTTTTTGTAGGAACAAGAAGCAGACATTCGGGGAGACTGGAGATTTACCAGTCATAGTGAAATGTGTGGACGAACCACATGCCATTTGGTGACACCCTGGTGGAGGAGCATGAGAAGCAGTAATCCCTCAGGGCAGCTTGTGCCAAACTGACTCTTTTGTATTTTCTCTGGGAGGAATTAGCGAAAAATGTGGGGCAGTGGATGATACACCACTGCCAGTGTATGTCTATTGAAGTGAGTGAATGAGTCACATGCCAGCTGGTGATACATGTGAGTAAGAGAAGCAAGAACACAGAATTCATAAGGGCCGCTTCTGTTTTTGTCGCGCTCGCATGATTTTGTGGTAGAAAGCAGCAGAGAATCAAGAGGTGGGTAACATACCAGTCAGTGAGTGAACAACAAGTTTTGGAAAATGTGTCAGCACCCAAATAAGCCAAAGACAGAGGGAGACATACAACTCATGGTCTTTTCACTTCTGGAGTAGCTACTTGATGTGTTCACTGGGCGATGCCAGAATTGCACAGGGCCAATTAAAGGTATCATCCTTGTCACATTCCACCCCCTCTCACAATTTGTTCTGGAGTAAATGCACCAGTACAAGTGCATGCACAGGTATTGCACCGCGGCATTGAACATGCACTAGGAAGCAGAGAGGAGGTTGCACTTTCAGTTCCTTCTACCATCTCAGAGGCAGAAGGCAGAGGTGTTCAGAACATATCTACAGAGGATAAGGGAAGAACCACACATTGGGTAGTTGGACAGTGGAAGGGGATTGATAATTGAAGGTCTCTGTCTCCACCACCCTCATCCACTGATAAGGCAGAAAATGAGGATGATCACGATAACAACATGATGATCAAGAAATATATATCGTGGTCCAGACAGGAACATGCAATTTTGAATGATACTGGGGGAGGAGGAAAATGACCCAAACGATACAGAGGCTATATTACAAGCATTTCCCCACCTGTGTACAGCCTCTTCAGGAAATAACCTTTCTGGTACAGATCAGAAAGTACATTACTACTTGAAATGTAGAACAACTGCAACACTAGCTTACCCAGATGAGCCCATCATGTGTGGTTAGCCCTCAATGATAGTCAGAACTGTGGCAGTACATCACACAGAAAGCAGTTGCATCTGCCCACGTGCACACTCTCCCTGAAAATGGATTGCTGAGTAAAGGCAGGGACCGACTTGGATTCTACATCTATGCATTCCCATGTGCTGTGGCACCACGTCCAGAAATAGTAGGACGTCAAACGATCTGATGTGCCTCCCTTCCTATACCACCAGACCAGCAGCCTATCGCCACCAGTCCACATAATTACCCCTGAAAGTACAGCATCTGTGCCATTACTTAGGAGTGGGACACTGAGCTAAAGCAACATCAGATGTGTCACAACAAATCAAAAAAACAAAAAAGAGAGATAAAGTGGCCTCTATAACCAAGGGTATCACAACATTAACTATATCACAGCTCACTACTCAGCACGAGCCAATTGATGATCTGATATATGCAGTGAGTACTCTAGATAAGATCACCACTTCCCATGTCATGAAAAGCCAGACACATTATTTAAATTCCAAAAATGAAAAAACACATCCTAACTCCATCTCTAGCTGCCATTCCCGACATCTAACCCTCGAGCAAAGAAGGAATGAGATAGTGAAGTCCCTTGAAATCTTTATGAGCAAACCTGATTACAACCTCAAGACGTAGAGACCTCTTCCTGATGCTCACAGTGAGGCACTTAACTACTCTAAGTCAGACATAATGAACAATCACATTATCATGCTAACAAAGAATACCAAGCGGGAAAGAAACAAGACAAATTACAAGAATGCAGTGGAAATCTGCACTATTTACTAATTCACTCGCGTGGAGGGACCTTTCAAATGTATACCTTAAATAGTTCTATCATAATGAACTTCTTCAGTGACATTCTAAGCTTAGAAGATTTTTCCTCCTTACACATTTGCCAAGTCGAATTCCCATATGTCCATGATCTGACTCAAGCCAGGATCTGGATTCAGTCAGGTATCGTATTAAATATGATATGGCAGGCGAGAAACACGCTTTATCAAAGACAAGACCATCTTCGCAATAGCTCATGCGGCATTGAAAAGCCTGCCTTCAACAACAACGCCCGCGTGGAATTGACGTCACGCCAACTTTAAGAATATCATGCTCCAGCAAACATGAAGCTCTGAATCAACAGGTCAGATCCATCACACTTGCATACCTGCAGAAATTTCAGTCTTCAAATTACCCGCAGGCAAATGAAGGGTTTCACAACTCATAACCAGCTTGCACCTTGAGTCAAAGCGCATGTAAATTAGTATTTTGGAACAGCCAGGGGTTTAAACATGTTCTATCTAAAGATCATAATCACCTAGCAAGCTATAACATCATTCTATTCCAAGAGACGTGGTAGTCGAATACACCGGTATGGGAAGGTTACAATCTTTTTCTTGTGCCTGCTAAAACAGGATTACAGGTCGACCCTCAGCAGGACTTGTATTTGCCGTAAAAGCAAATGTAGGGCTCACATTAGAGCACTGTGCCACCCCCAACATTTACACTCAACTAGTCAGAATAAAAGCATCCGCTGCGACACTCGTGGTTTTGAATGTATATTGGAATCACACAGGTATCACAGAGTAAACATTTTTGTCTCACTTCGAGCAGATGTTTCAGCTAATTATCCAGAATAATAATGTCACCTATACTTTGCTGGCAGGTGATCTAAACCTCCACTGTCTCCTGGAGAAAAAGGGAGCGGAAGTGGGAAAGTATTGAGATGGCTTGAGCTAATGCAGGATAAACACCTTATCATACTCAATGGCACCCTAAAAGGAGATACACCTCCGAAACCAACATAGAAGCATGCCAAACAATCGGCCATAATTGACTATGCATTTGTTCAACGAAAAATGCCAAATAATATTCACAGGTTTCAAGTGATCCCTCAATCATACAGCGATCACAAACCAATCACGATATCATGGAAGTGGCACATCTGTCGAGAGCACTATAGATATGGATTAGAACTCAATGGTGAACAAAATTGTTTTCGTTGGACTGCTCACACAGTAAGCAAGCCTATGATCTGCCCAAGTAGGCTTCAATGGAAACGTACTCAACAGCTGGAACGAATATACCAAAGTTTTAACACTATTTAAATCACAGCGTTCCCTTAATCAAAAACCCCAATCCATGCATAAACATACATTTGACTGTGAAATGAAAGCTAAGAAGATAGACCTGAGAAAGCAAATACGTATGCTATTATGTGTACATAGTAGCCACAAATAATGTCAAATCCGAATGTTGAAATTGCAATATAAAAATGGGCTAAAACGACATCGAGCTGGCATCTAATAGAAGGATTCGACACTCATGTTGGCCACTATTACTTCCCAAAACAGTGCCCAGATATGGAAAATGCTGAATGCAGCTAACTGCACAACTCAAATACCATACCAAGTAAATTCTGTTTCCAAAGAAACATGGGTGCACTATTTTGCCAAATTATATCCAGATAACTGCATAGAAGCCTCTCCACGCACACCAATGTGGATCGCTGGTCTCAATCCAACATTTAAAAAAAGCTGACATATTGATGTGCATAGTGAAACTAAATTCCTCGAGATCCCCGGGACCCAATGGTCTCACCAACTGTATGATAAAAGCTACACCAGAACAGTGGACTGACGTACTTCATGTAATTGTCATGAAGGTTATGAGAGAACAACAGATACCATCTATCTGGAGGAGGTCCATTGTTGTGCCTATATTTAAAAAAGGCGACCATGCAAGACTGGAAAATTATCGCCTGGATGCACTATTGGACATCACGGGAAAGATTTCTGCTCGTCTACTCCTTGGAGAATTCACTGAATGCGTAAGAAAAACAACGATGTTTGACAGGTTTTAATATCTGGCTTGGACACCAATGCAAATCTGCTCTCACTATCAATATCATGGACAACAAACAAAGCAGCCAATTTGCATGGCCTTCATAGATTTTAAAGCTGCTTTTGATTAGGTTTCCAGAGAGCTGCTGCCTACTTGTGGTCTTTGATTGTCCAATTGCATATCCACAGCTCAGTTCAGATGCGCTTGGCACCAAATGGCTTGCTCCCAGACTCAATCTCTACCTATAGAGGTTTGAAACAAGGATGCACCTGGGCCTCTTCACTTTTAATTTTTTCATAGCTGACATTGGGCGCCATTAAGCTCTACTATTGCTGATCCACCTGAAATAAATTGTACTCCTATACCGTGGCTATTATACGCGGAGGACTTTCTATTGTTATCAAAAACACCTAAAGTTGTACAAAATGTTCTGTCTGCTCTAGAACTGTATGTCGCAAAGAACCAACTAGTCATAAACATAGGAAAAACATAGGAAAAACCAAAATTATGACATTTGCAACTAAACACCAACATCTCAAACACAATTTTGAATGGTATCTACAAGGTCTTCATCTCGTAGTAGTAAATGAATACTGTTAATTAGGAGTGAATTTAAATAATCGGCCATTTGAAGTCCCCTATCATGTAGCAAAAATGTCCAAACTATGCACAGTAGTTGTCCAACCCTGCCTTTTTAATAGGACATATGGAAAATTTAGCTTGGAGCAGTCATCAAATTTTATAAACAGAAGGTGATTCCCATTATCACCTTTAGATCAGAAACTAGGGAATACATTGACACTCAATTGTGGACCTATATAGAAAATCACCTTTGGAAATAAAGTGCTCTCTTCGCCATCCTGCATACCAATCTGCATTCTGTGTCATGAGTTAGGTTTGCTCTTCATGGAAGCACATCACATTGGAAGGTAATAATCCTGTACAGGAAATGCATGATAGCCAATGGAACAAATACTCTCATGGCCCTGGTAGGCCAAAAGCTTAACCCATCCAATGACAAGCACAAGGCAACGTGGAAGAATCAAGCAGTCCTAGCCATGTCTGCAGCAGACATCACATTGGAAATGATGATAACTAATCCAAATAGGGCCAAAACTAAACTATGGACATACGATTGGATCACGGCTTGTCAGCAATGCGCCAAATAGCACATTTTTAACAATGGCTCTTTCAAAGTTAAACCATTACATACCCCTGAATTGTATCTAATAAGGTACCACAGCCAAAAATACAGGACACTCTTTTTACGATTCAGAATGAATCTATGGCCCAGAAGACACCTGGCAGCTCAAAGAACGAGAGACCTGAATGCTACGGCAGTTTGGAGATTTTGTAATGATCCTACAACCAGAGAAACCTTAAAACATGTGCTCACCGTATGCCCTGTACTACTGCCCAAGAAAAAGTCATATCTACAACACTTATTTGTGACCCGGCAGCCTCTCACCAGTGATCTGCTATGGCAACACATTTCTTCTGGAGAGAAGATTTCTGTAACGTTTGCGGCAATTAAATTTTTTACTGCACTATGTCTTGATGAGCATAATTAACTTGCTGATGTTTTGGCAGTATTTTATCTGTTGGTAGCATTGCACTTGATTGGGATATGATGGTATGCAATTTTATCTTCCTTTTCTTTGTATTTGTTTGGTTGTTTGTCTTTCTTTTATCTTTTCTATTCTAATTCAGTACAGGATTGCTGCTTCTCTCAAATGTATTATTTTTTTTTCTTTTCTATTCTAACTCAGTTCATGATTGATGGTTCTCTTAAATGTATTAATTGTTCATATGACTCAAGATAGAGTCTGAGAAACGGTTTTTATACTATTTGTATATATTAAGAATATGTCGAAGGTTGACTTTACAGACACATAACGGATACAAAAAAAAATAGGAGAAACTCCTTAGTGAACAAGAATGGAAAAATATGGTGAAGGTTAAGCCTTACATAAATGGTCTGGTCATGTAGGCAGAGCAACTCCTTTTGGAAGGAACTCAGGGCAGACTGAGCTTAAAATTAGAAGATCTGTCAATTGAAATCCATTAACTGTGATTGCTGGTCCTACCAGCATATTTGATAACATGCCAGGAGTTCAAATTAAAGAGATCCTCTATCATGAGGAAGATTTGCTTAAGCTATTAGGTTTGGAAAAGAGACCTGCACTCTGGGCTGACATGTACTGCACGCATGGAAGACGTACTATAGTTATAAAAAAATAGTGGTAGATTTCTTGAAACACTGTGACGCATCACTGTATATTGTGGTATTTGCATGCTTTTATATCGGTCATGGTATCCCTCTCCTGTGATGCTCGTCCTACTATTCCTTTTCCTATTGGCCCTCCTCCCTAAAGCTGAAAGTAGGTGTTGTAATTATGCCATCACAGGGACTTTGCAATGGAACAAGCTTGATAATTACACATGTACAAAGACATATCATACAGGCCTGTGTGATATATGGAACTTAGATACTGTTCTTATACCGTGCATAAGTTTAGCCTTTTCAATGACCATTACTAAGTCACAGGGACCTAAGCCCCCTTCCTGGAAGCATTCTGTGGTAATTCTGATATTTCGGAAGGGGGACAGACGTGACCCTATGAATTACTGATCAATATTGACCCATAAACTATGCTAGAATGGTGTATGTTACGCGAGCAACAGCTATTGTACATATATATTTCCCATTCCCATTTTCTATGGTGTTCTGGCACTTTGGGATCTGAAAGAAAATTCAGTTGGATTAGTTTGGTAAGAACAGAGGAAACAGTGCAGAACTGATCTGCTTTTGCAGATCAGATGGAACTGGGTTCTGTGTGTGCTGTTGTGTTTCTGGATGGTTTGTGCCAATGGGACTTGAGGTATGTGTAGCCAAAAGGCGGCTTCGTTGCACCCAGTGTGATGATGGGTCAACAGGAGGTTGTGCTATGCAAGATGATGAGAGAGGTGAAGAGTTTTGATGGTGCTGGTCTGAATTCTGGAGATGGGTGCTTGCTGGTGTTCACCTACCATTTGTGAGTGGCTTAATCGATGTAAGCAGTAAGGTGGAAAGTAGAATGCTGAGCAGATTATGAAGGGGTTCAGCCATTCGAAATGTCAAAGTGCAAATATTATAAAAGTTCCACTTTTAGGAAAAAAAAAGATCACAGTACACATATAATGGACACCGAGGAGCAAATATCACAATCTCCCCATTAGAGAAAATATCTTTATTGTACCCCCTAGTAGCAGATATCACAGCTCAAACATCTCAATAAACCCCCACTACAAGCACGTATCACAGTACAGATATGGCAGTGGACCCCCACAGGGAACAAATATCATAGTTCAAATATAACAATTTCTGCCATAGGAGTAAATATTGTAATGCACTCATTCTAGCTCTGTTATGCATCTGTACTGTTGTATACCTCTGTTAAGTGCTCTGTTATGTATCTGAATTGTTGTATACCTCTGAAAAGCGCTCTGTTGCTTCTCGAAGCTAGGTCCAGGCTCAATAAATACCATAATAACAATAATAGGTAAAAGTCATGTGACTCGCCCTAGTCCAATCAGGTCTGTGGTGGATGAGTCTCAGGCTGAAGCCAAAGCCAAGGTTTGGGCATAAAGAGAGAAGAGTTACACAATTATTTTTTTAGGTATATGAATGGTGCTACTTTTACCCTGGCCAAAGTGGAATTAGGCAAGGAGAGGGCGAGGGTCAAGTCCTCTGGGACCTGAGGTCACATGATCTGAATACCTGGAATTTGGCTATTGTGTGGCTGGGAGTATGTAGTGAACTGGTGTCGGGTTAGGCTTGTCAAGGGAGAAATTGTACAATAAAAGTATATTGACACAAAAAAGACACAGAGGTGATCCCTGCTGTTTCTGGCAGATGGTGGATTGAGAGCTGCTGTGGAACCTCAAATAGGTTTTTGCTATACTGAATCAGGGCCTCAGTGTGATAGCGTCAAGGACCTGTGAGTCGAGGTCACATGACCAATGTCCCACCAACATGCATATTGCGCGACAGCCATAGAGTATGGAGGTGTTTGTGGTCAAGCTAGGCGAGATAAGGATTCTACAATTTTAACAGCCAGGCAGGTGATCTCTGGATGACCTGACAGGCTTTACGGACTGCTTTAGCACCTCAATGACTGTGCTCAGAGGATCCTGTTGCAGTGTGACCCTGACTGCCTTGCCTCAAATTGTTTGGCCCAATTATTGATGATCTTCCTGGGTGCGATGGGATGCTTAATAGTGGTGGAGGGTTCTGCAATGTGTTGTCGAGGGTCTTCATGTAGTAGCAGTGTGGTGAAGTCCGTGTCTGACTCTGGGGGTGTTTGGGGAGCCATGGGGACCATGTGCACCTGCCCACTACTAGGCCCAGGGACAGTTCAGGGATGATCTCCTGGATCACCCCACTCACCACGCTTCAGTGTCAGGGGTTTGTCACATGTTGCCTAATTCGTTTTTCCTTACTTTAAGGAATTGTAGTGTGGTAAACCTGCCTATTAAAAATATCTCCCCTGCCTGTCGGCCTTAAACCCCATCTCAGACATGACTATTTATTCACACCAACTCCTCTGTCTCTGACAGACCGAGAAGCCCCACTGACCTAGACTTACAGTTCGAGCAGGTGGTAGGAATGCTTCCCAAACACAGAAGTGAAGAACAGCTTGATACTCAGATGTTGACACTAGCAAATCCTCCTTTGTGCCAGTCCAGGCTTGCAAGTAGGAGGTCACAAGCAGTGTTGGGGGGGTTGGGGAAGATACCTTCTTGTGTTTTCATGGCGATGTACATGCGTTTAAAGTGGTAAGGGCAAAATTCACACTGGAGTAGTTTTCTGAATTGCAGACTTTGTTTTTTAGGAGGACAACCTGACGAGCACCCTTTAGACTTTTAAGTAGGTCTCCAGACATTAGAGAGAGAAAAAGCATAATTTGACTTAACACTAAAGAATCCTTAAGAACATGACAAAGTGTCTGTCACCTGATTCTGAATTACCACAGGAGGTAGAGGAAGGCAGGGTGGCTAAAAATAGAGACTGTGGTCCCCTGTAAGGGAAATGGGCACAACAAGTGGCCTGGCCCTTGTTGGAGACATTTGACCTTGGCCTTCCATCACCAAAACCTCTTTACTTTTGCTGTACATGCCTAATGTGGAGCACACTCAAGCCAGTGACCCAAGAAGAGGGGTCTCCAAAGAACCAGATAACCAGGATGAAAAGGAGTTGACAGCTACCCAGATGCCAAAGAGCCAAGATAGGAGTGTGGGGCCACTGAAGCCCTCAGACGGTGAGTGACTGTATTGTGTCCAGGATGGGAACCTGGAATAGAAGATTTTTTTTAAGAAGAGCAGATTTGCTCACCCATAGGCTTATTTTTTAGAGAAATTCAGGAGAAGCCATCCTGTGTTTTGGTTGTCATTTTCTTTACTTTGCCCGGATCTTCTATCATTCCACAATAGATCAATGTTGGGTTAACTGTGAACTTTGTGCATTGTCACAGAAGCCAGGACGGATACATAAATGAATGAACTCATGAAGTCTGGTTTGCAGGCTTTATTTTTACAATCTCAAAGGATGAAAACAAAAGTTAAATTAGTAAATGGAAACGACCAAAGGATAACCAGAGTCGCTCTCCCTCCCTCTTCTCCAAGTGTGGTTGCTGCTTCTTGCTGAATAGCAAAATTCCAGCTTTCCGCTGACCTGTACTCATGGCTAACTAGCAACAAGAGTCCCAAAAAAGTCAAAATCTGAATCGACTCTTTAGACTTCCTGGAGGATGTAGCTCTTTGTCACCTCCATGAGGTTATTGGTAGAATTCAAATGTCTTAAAGAACTGTAGTTGGAGCCTTGAGTCTCTGCTACCACTCTTTACTTTCCATGCCCTTTTTTCCAATTTCAGCCTTGCCTCCTGGTCTATTATTCTCCTAATTTCCTTGCAGCTCTGTGCTCCCTGCCTGGGTTTTGTGCATCTTCCTGCCTGTGCCACCTGCGTTGTGCCCACTCAGTTACTTGTTCTTTCCTTCGGTTAGTGTTTTCACCTCCACCTCCTCCAATTGTTACCACTTCCTCCTGGGGTTAACCACCACCACCTCCGGTCAACAATGTCTACTACTCTATCTCTCTTACTGATGTGACTCCTATCTTCAACCTCTCTATGCCTCCTCTTCTATGACCCCCCCCTCCAGCTCTTCACCACCTTCTCTTCATCTTATCACTTCCTTTAGACTCTTACTATCTCCTCCGGATATAATCCCCTCCCCACTGGGTGAGGGTCTGAACCTGTGAATCCCAATTTTTGGTAGGAGTGTGGTTGACTGTTGCTTCCAGTTTTACCTGGGTCCAGTTGATGCTGAGGGGGCTGACATAAACCTATATCAAGCCTGGTAACCATTTTTGTTATCATATCTGTGTCTGGAGGCCTGTGAGAGCTGCCTGTGGAAAATGTACATGTTATTTTGCATGTAAGTCCAGTTTACAAGGTTAAGATTGCTGCTACCCCTAATGTCATGTTTCTCACAGTGTTCTCAATTGTTTGGCAAGTTCAATGGTTTGTGGACCACAACAGTGGGTTCCCAGACCCAGACCGGTCTGTGACAAGGACAGGTCGGCAAACCTTGTGGATCTTATGGGAGGAATGTTCACAAACCTGCAAGTCTTTGCAGAGTCCACCCGTAATCTCACAGTGAATTTCTGTTAAAAAGGGTTGGATTTTGTGATCCCTGATGGGGAATGGTATTCAAAGACCTTAGGGTGACTGGCCCATGCCAAGTGAAGGATACCAAGGGTGAGTGACTCGGGGTGAATCCACATTACATTTTCAGGCCCATCATGCACTGTCTCGTGACCCCTAGTCAATTCTTGGTGGTACGCACAGACAGGCAGGGAACTTCATTGCAGTATCACTTTGTCATTTTTTCCACTGGCTTTGTGACAGGACTTACTCTCAAATGCAATGTATGGGCTTTGTGATGCTGGAAATGCATTGGAGGGACAGGGCCTCCAACTCCTTGTCCTGTACTCCTTTCATCATGTGTGTTCTGTGTTATTTTCTGCACAGGAATCCGTGTGGGACTCCTGGCAGTGCAGCTCTTCCTCTGTTTGGTTGTGGTGAGCAGCCCCTTTGGATACCCTTATGGCACCAATGGGTGAGGGTACAACCCTGTACCCCTAGTGTATGTTCTTGAGCAGCTGTTTGTGGCTCACAGAGCAGGGTATGGGCTGGTGGCAGCTCCATGCTGAATTTGACAGGTGCTTCTAGTATACTCCATTCGGGATACCCAGGCATTGCCATTGGAATCAGCTGATTCCTGATAGGAGACAGGGTGGCACCTGGGGCCTCTTGCTTTCTATTGCCTGTTACCTTGTTTTCCCAAAGCCCTGACTCTGTCCCTTCTCCTGACTGGCTGTTGGGTGGAAGTTCCATATATGGTATTGTGGGGAAGGCCAGGCCGGAGTGGCTGGAGCCTTCCCAGTGACTGTTTGTTGTGGGTACACCCTTGGGGTGGGACCTGGGTGAATGGAGTGTGTGACCAATATACATTTCATGTTATGGGTGTCTGCTTTCAAGTGTGTGACGCAATGAATGAGACAGCCCTGCCTGAAACGGGTATGAATGCAGTGTGGAGTGCTGAATGACATTCCTTGTTGTGAGTGTCTGGAGGGAAAAGAATGGTCTGAATGCACTGTGTGCCTGATTGGCTGCCTGCCTGAATGAATGGCCTTCTGAATGATTTGCTGCTGAGCTTGGCCCAGCATTGTGAATGAGAGACAGAACAATATATCTGGGGACCTCTCACTTACTGGAATTGTTCAGAAGCTGAAGTCGAAACTTGATGGTTACCTTGAAGCCCAGCTGGAAGAAGAAGGCTCTGCTGCTGCTTTTCTTCGACGCAATCCGAATGCTGTCGTGTCTCCAAGAACTGATCCACGAGAGGACCTGGCTATGAGACCTCTTCCGGAGATAATAAGGAACATTGCGCACCAGCTAACCTTCACCAAGGCTCCCTGGAAGTCAGTCCGCGAAAGGCTACCGACCGGAGACAGGGTCTGCCGAGAAATCTGAAGGAAAGCACCCGAACATTGAAGTCCATTGCCGTCGATGACCGTCATTGTCGACCGGAACTGCAACGCTCCATTGCCTAAGACATTTGAATCCAAGACTCCCTTGCTCATCGCCGTCGACCACTTTGTCCCTCCGCAGAAAATCAAGGTCGCCGCCAAACCGAGGAGAATTTGCTGGTGGGTTTCCCACCACCCAAATTCTACAAAGACGCTGACGAAGATCCGAAAGCCAGCCGTGGTTGAGTCTCGATCTCCGACGCCAACCGCCGACAAACCGACGCCCTTGCTGGGCCTATGTTCTTCATTGACTCTTTGGAGCAATGAACTATCGTCGTTGAGGTGCACCGCTTGCCTCATCTTTGCAGGACGTCGATGAACGATCATCAACAAGCACCACAAGGACCGAAGCTGCCGCCTTGACACCCTCGTTCACCCTTTTCTTCAAGGGATTAACTCTGCTAAACCAGGTCCATTGGGTGTAGTGAAAGTTTGTAGATGGAAATAAGACTCTGCTAAGCAATGTATGGACTGGGCTTGTCAATATACATTATTTACAGGTTGCCCAGGTGGGGGGATCCTCACACAGAACTTTGTCTTGGGTAGGGACAAAGTATTCTGCAAATTGACTAACCACTTGTTTCCCTCCTATGTCTAGTGTTGGTTCATATTACTATTAGACATGTATGGCATTGCAACTGTCTACAGTTGGTGCATTTTAAAGGAGTCAAGAGTGAATTGTGGTACCACAAAGATATTGTACGTATTTATCATTATAGTATTGTATGAGCACAAAGTGTGTTATTGTGTGTGTATATAACTTGAACCTCATTTATATAAAGAACTGTGCCTCAATCCTGTAACCACTGTGGTACATTTAAATCTAAAACTGCACTGATTCCCCCATTACAAACCGAAAGCGATGCAGAAAATCAAGCAGGGTGGAAATGGCTTAAGAAATTGTTGGGTCAACTTGAAGTAGGCCAATCATGAGCAATGAAAATTGCTTCCTGGAATAGGTCACTTCCATCTTCTTAGTTTAGGTGGTTCACATGATACTATCATCAAATACCCAATTTTCCTATTATAGGAAACTTGGCTATTGAAAGATCTTCATGTGGACACTGATTGCGTTTACCAAAATCATGTGAAAAAGGGTGAAAAGGGCTGCACATTTGGTGGCTTGTGTATGGGTATCAGTCATGATTTTTGGTCTTGTGATTTAGTAGCTACATCCGATAATGATTATGTGTTGGCAGTTGAAAACAAAGGGAAAAATTGTATGATGATTCCTAACATGTGGGTCATAAATATCTATGACCTGCCCTTAAAAGAGTGCACAGCAGATATGCACAACCTATTGGACAAAGTACTAACTAATAGGTGCATGATTGAAGGTAACAATGTAGTTGTTTTGGGTGGTGAACTTAATGCCCATTGTGGAATATCAACTATGAAGGCGGGGTTTGAAAATATTTTACTTACCAATGTAATGGTCAAACATAAGAGAAATGTAAGTGGCAGAGTGGGGAGTAATTTCCTGCAAGACTGGGACATATGGCCATTAAATGGAAGAACCATTAGTGACAATCTCAGCAAATGTAGTTGGTCTAATGGCAGTAAAACAGCCACCCTTCACTATATTTGTGGGATTACGACATCATTTAGCTACATGAGTGATTTTGAAGTCATTTTGCTTCCCTTTAGTGATCACTCCTTGGTTGTAGCTCATCTTAACTTGACTCTGACCAGTCCTTATGTTCTGGGTCCCATTAACATAATTGCCACTAATAATGGGCTTAAGATAAGGTGGAATCAAACCAAAATTAATAAAATGACTAAAAGACTCCAACAACTCGTGTGTAGTCTAACCCATGATATACCTCATCTAGATTGTGATGAGATAGAGACCATAGTTAGAAAATGGACCACTGAAGTGGCATCTGCGTGTGGCACCCCGATCGTCGCTTCTGGAAAGAGCCATGAGTCCCCCTATGACAGAGATTTGTGGTTAAAGGACTTTTACATCCATGTGAACTTCGTAATTTGAAGAGATCTTCCCACTCTTGGGCAGGATATATTGCACAAAGCAAACATTTGAAAAATGGGTATAGGGGTTGGTGTAAGCGACATCGCTTTGACAAGATCGATCTCAAGTGCCAAAGATTAATTGGAGTCATTCAAAAGGGTGATAGTAGAGCCGTATGGAAAGTGCTCAATAAAGTAGTGGCAACAGCTTGCTCCAGCCTCTAAATGCCATTGGCAAACAGATTTGGGTAGACTACATCTCTGCAAACATGTTTAACAACCAGATAGAAGTAAAAGATATTCACACAACCGATGCCTGGCCATTGGTATTTATTGGAAATGATATAATTACCATCATAGGCAGACTTAATAACTCTCGAGCTCCTGGGCCAAATGGCCTTGCATCGGCTGTGGTAAAGCATGACCCTTGAAGCTGGTTGCTTGTTTTGATGACTCTCTATAAAAAGGTGTGCCTAGAAAAAAGAATTGCTAAGTCGTGGAGAACCTCGATTTTTATTTCCGTTTTTAAAGCCGGATCTAGAACCATGCCTGCAAATTATAGAACTCTTTCTTTACTCGATACCACGAGCAAGTTTTTGCAGCCATTGTACTTAATCATCTGCAAAGCTGGACAAATGAGAATACAATCCTCCATCCATTTCAATCTGGATTTCGTGCTGGGTCTAGCACTATATATAATTTAAGATTATTGGATGCTATTATGACCAGGGCTAAACGACATGGAAATCCATCAGCATATGTCACCTCTGTCGATTTTAGCTCTGCATTTGACTGGGTCAACCGAAATAAACTGTGGGAAATCCTGTCTTCATATGGTTGCCCTACTTGGCTATTAGAAATCTTGATTAGGCTGCATCAAAACAACACAGCCCGAGTGCGACTCGACAATAACGGAAGATTAACCGGCCTAATAAAAATGAATAAGGGAGTCAAACAAGGTTCTCTACTAGCGGCACTCCTTTTTAATTTGTATACCGCTGAATTGATTTGACGCTTTGAAAAACATGCCTATTGTTCGATTAGATTTAAAACTACCATAGTCTCAGCGTTACTGTCCGCTGATGACCTGGTGAAATTCGAGCACACGATAAAGGGCATGAAAGCCATATTGGAAGAACTGGGCCGATTCACAAGTGAACATGGCATGACCATCAATTGAAAAAAAAAACAAGACCCTGCTAGTAACATCTAAAAAAGTCAATAGACCAGTAATGCACATAAGTTGAGGTGTAACTGATTATACGTGCTCCTATAAATATATTGAGATGGACCCAAAATCTGGCTATTTACCACTAATTGAGAGGAAAACCTAGCGTGCTAGACAAATTACCATGTTAGTTTGCAACTATGTCTCGCAATATGCTAGGTATACCTATGCAGCTATGCAGCTTTATACCCAATGGTTCATACCAGTGTTAGTTTATGGCCTTGAAGCTCTCTCACTTGACAATCTATCTAGGTTAGATAAATTCGAAGGACACTTTTGGTGATCCATATTATGTCCCACCCTATTATCCCATTCAATATATAAGAGTGGAATTTGGTCTAACCTCCATAAAGGCCATTGTTCAGTACCAAAGAGATCTGCTCGCATTGAAAGTCGTGTGTCATCCGGTTAGCCAAATGATTTAAAAAGTAGTAACAACCAAGAAAAGTATGATCTCAAATGTATGGATTCTTATGTGGCTCTTAATTGGTCATTAGATCACTCGAAATATGGTAGATACAAGGCCATCAAGAGAGCCTTTCAATATAAATCACAGCTGAAAGATTGGGTCGGTAATTTTGCGTATATCACCAAATTGCATAATTATGTACATCTGCAAGGGATCACTTATACCTATCATTGCCCTCAAAGGTATTTGGTAAGTCCGTCTACGGTGGTATGGGGATTTAGGCTATTTATGTGACTTAACCAACTCCCGGTGAGAGCCACTCCTGGAACTCAATGGCAATTGGTGCCATCTCAAAGGTATTGTCGTATGTGCAAAATTGAAGGAAATTTGGAAACAATAAGACATATACTAACTGCATGTCCCAAACTTATACCATTATACAGGTGTATGTATAGTCGCTATGTGCATAACCATGAAGACATTGAGTCCATACATTTTCGTCATTTTTGTATAAATACCTCGTCTGAAGCTTTGATCATCGCACTGTATTATGTATGGAAAATAGCTATGTAAATCACTATTGATACATAACTATGTAAACTGCTATTTATACATAAGAGTGGCTCTTACCATCTGCTGTCTGTGTTACACCACATTAACTTGTGTTAATTAGGTTATTATATCCACATCTGGTGATTTGAACTGCCATTAAATCTTTATGTTTTGCTATGAATTATGCTGAAAATGAGACAATAAGAAACATGAACTCTTGTTCTCCGTGAGAACTATTAATGACTACTTGCCTCTTGAAAGAATAGGTAGTATTCTATTTTAATCTATGAATCAATAATGTTGTGATGTTATTAATGTTGATATTTAACATATTTATGTAATTGCACTTTTTCCCTTTTCCCTTTCCCATGCACTTGCGCTTTCTCAATGTCACTGGGCCTAGTAAGATCGTTGTTCCGTTGTGTTGTTTCTCCCCTGCTCCCCTCCTTTGCCTAGCCGCGCTCTGATACACCTGTGTATGAGCGCCATACAAATAAAATATCATATCATATCATAGTTGATGTTTATGTTATTGAATATATTTGCTGTTGTAAAAGTTCACTTTGAACTATAAACAATAAATAAATAAATAAATACATTACCACTAACATAGTGTGTGGACATTCCTTTGTGGGGGATTGGGGACTACACTGTACTTGAGAACCAGCCTGCATCACCTCCTGAGTGCTTAAGCCTTGATTGCTCGTCCAACATTACCACAATAGAGAAACCTGGCTGGGGTGCTCTGTGCCTCTACTCTGCCATATAGAGAGCAGGAGTACAGATACACCCTTCCAGTCTTTACACTGGTGGCAGTGGTGGGATGCTAATGGTTTTAAGAATCAGTGTGTAACCTTCCCACCTACAAAATATCCACACTTTGTGAATTTGAAATTTAGTTGTGTACTAGATAACTACATTACAGCTATGGAATCTACTGCAAATGGTAAATTGACTTGGATGAGCTTAGAGGTTCTCCAGAGTGTGTGTGAAACCAGGGAGTTAGACTTTGAGGATATGTCTAGGGCTGAGCTAATAGCTGTCATCGTGGACTACCAGACTGATTGTGAAGCTCTTGATGGAGTGGGGGATGCAACCATTGAAGACCCTACCCCTGGGGTTGTTACTGAATCTGTTTCTGGGAGTGCCACCACTCCTGCTGCCTCTATTCTGAAACCCAGCAATGTTTCTTCAGGGAATTCCTTGGAACTTGAATTATTGAGGATGAAATTGGCCTTTGAATATAAAAAGTTGGAAACTGAAGCTGAACGTAAGAAAGACGAGTTGCCACAGCAAGTGATACTCAAAGATAGGGACATTGAATGTCTAAGAATCCAGTTGGAGAAAGCTAGAGTGGAGACTTCAGCCAAACCAAGTGAGAGTGTCAGTTCCCCTGCCACCAAGTTTATGAAAAATGTAGTTGGCGTGTATGTGGATGGTTCTGATTTCCTTCAGTGGATTTAAGAATTTGAAATGGCTTGTGGACTCCATGATGTTGATAAAAGAGATTGGGCTAAGTGTTTGTTGAGCAGAGTGCCTCAGACTGGTTATGACTCTATTCTGAAACTGAGTGCATGAAATCTGCTTTGATAGCCAAGTTTGGCAAGGCACCCACTGAATATCTCAAAAGGTTCAGGGAATATAAGTAAAGGGAGCATGTGTCTTGGATTGACTGGGTGAGTCCTGCACATATGAACATGATGGGGTGGATTGATGTTTACAAGGTGAAAACTTTTTGTTGAATTGTCCCACCTTTTGTTTTTTGAGCATTTTTCGGAAGCCTGTTCACCAGAGCTGCGTCAGTATGTTGCTGACCAGAACCGTTTATATCCCTTTAAGCTAGCCAGACTGGCTGACAAGTGGGTCTACCACTGGTTGTCCCCTAAGGAACCCAGCGGGAAGGACAAGGACAAAGAAAAGGGGGCCTGTCAGAAATCTGAGGAGTCCCAAAAGCAGTCACAGTCGGGTAAATCTAAACCTTCCTCTCCTAACACCGAAAAATCTAGTGGAGATAAATCCTATGTGGGTGGGAGTAAGAGTAGTGGTCCTCCTGCTGCAAAGCAGGTTCCCAGTGGCTCCAGTACCGTACCCTGCATTCCTTGCCCTTGTTGGGACTATGGGTCTCTGGACCACAAGAAGGGTGACCCCAAATATAAAGGTAAGACACTAGGAGTCCAGGCTGTCAGCCTGACCTACCCTTGCTTCATTCCTGAAGTGGAGGCCACTGTCCTTCCCTCCTCTACAGGAATCACATTTGGTACTCCTGCAGAGATATCCCTAGTGTCCCCTGGGGCCTGGGAGCAGTACACACAGGTACTGGCTACTCTCCCACAGAATACCTGCAGATGTTTGAGAAGAGATCTCCTAAATGGACAGCGTGCTACTGGTTCGAGAGACACTGGGGCAAGTATGACAGTGGTGGACAGGACCCTGCTCATGCCAGAGGACTATGTAGGTGCTCCTCTGGGAACTACTAGGTTAGCTGCTGGGCCTCCCAAATTATCTCCTGTAGCCCTAGTCACCATCACGATTGCAGACAAGACAGCAAATTCCTGTCCTGGTTCAAGACAATGGACCAATTATCTAGTGCAGTTGGGGTTGATCTCTGATGGTCTCCCCCTGACTGCTGCTGCAGTCCCTAGGTCACAGGTAACACCGGGTCTGACTGTGAGTCAGGTGCCCAAGCCGAAGGGGAAACCCAAGGCAAAATGGAAGAGCAAGAAGGCCCCCTCTGTGAAGGGGGCTCCTTCTCTTCCTGTTGCTTCAGAAGCACACAATGGGATTAATGCCCCGGATGGGCTGGGTCCAGTAGTAACCCGAGACTCAACTCCAGAGGGAGAAGAGACAGAAGACCCGCCTGCAGGAGAGGTGCTCAACCCAGAGGATGACCACAACCTTCCATGCCTGCTGGCAGAAGGGGTGACCTCTAGGGGAGACATCTGTAAGGGTCAGAGAGAGTGCCACACTCTCGAGGGTCTAAGGAAACAGGCCCAGGCACAATGTAAAATGCCTAGGTCTTTCTGGATTTATTGGGAGGGTGAGCTCCTTTGTAGTGAGTCCACTAAGCCTTATCCTGGTGCCCTCAAGAGGTTGGTGATGCCCTAGATTTACAGGCCCTTCCTACTACAGTTGGCGCATGAGGTGCCCTTAGCTGGTCATCTTGGGACCAAGAAGACTAAGCAGAGGCTCTTTGCACATTTCTACTGGCGCCGGATGGGAGTAGAAGTGGAGTTCCACTGCAGGACCTGCCCCACTTGTCAGTTGACTGGCAACACTGGAGGCAGTGCCTTGCCCCACTGCAGCCATTGCCAGTGGTTGGCACACCATTTGAGAGGGTGGGCATCGACACTGTCGGCCCCCTTAACCCTCCCACTTCAGGTGGACATCGGTTCATCCTGGTGTTGGTTGATCATGCCACGAGGTACTCTGAGGCTATACCCCTTCAGACCATTACAGCCAAGGTGGTTGCCAGGGCTCTCCTGGGCATTTTCACCAGAGTTGGATTCCCTAAAGAGGTGGTCTCTGACAGAGGATCCAACTTCATGTCAAGTTACATGAAAGCGATGTGGAAAGAGTGCAGAGTAACCTACAAGTTCTCCACCTCCTACCATCCCCAGACCAATGGTCTGGTTGAGAGATTTAATAAAACTCTCAAGGTCATGCCGGGTGCTTTTGAAAAGCCCCTAAGGAGGAAATGGGATCTCCTCCTGCCATTCCCGCTGTTCGCTTACAGAAAAGTACCTCTAGAGGGTGTTAGTTTCAGCCCCTTTGAGTTGCTCTTTGGACATCCCGTGAGGGGGCCCTTGCCTTGATCAGAAGTTTGGAAGCCACCCCTCCAGGTACTGCCAAGCAAGTGGGGGACTATATGGTAGTCCTCAGATGGAGGATGACACAGATGATGGGCCATGTGACAGCGAACCTTAAGGTAAGCCAACAATTGAACAAATACTGGCATGACCTTAAAGCATCACAAGTGGATTGGACTCCAGAACAGGAGATCCTTGTGATGGAGCCATCCAAGCCTAGACCTTTGGAAGATAAGTGGACAGGAGCCTTCAGGATCATCTCCAAATGGGCAAAGTCAATTATCTGGTTGACATGGGAGTCCCTGGTGTAGCCCCTCAGGTATTCCACATCAACAGGCTCAAGCCTTTCGATAGGCGAGCAGAAGTTTCATGCCTCTTGCTAGCTTCAGAGCAAGAAGAGGATGAGAGTGAGCCCCTTCCTGATTTGCTGCATAGCAACTCTGAGGATGGCTCAGTGGAGGGAGTGCATCTTTCTCCAGATCTGACACTAGAGCAGCAGAGGGCCTGCAGGGCTTTGCTTCAACAGTATGTCCCTCTGTTCTCACTGACACCAGGCCTCACCCCATGGTTCAGCCACAACATTGACACTGGTGACAGCGTGCCTGTCAAAAGCATTTTCTGCCAAATGTCAGACACAGTTAAGAACCACACCCAGGCTGAGGCTGCGAAGATG
Source organism: Ambystoma mexicanum (assembly GCF_040938575.1). Taxonomy (NCBI): domain Eukaryota; kingdom Metazoa; phylum Chordata; class Amphibia; order Caudata; family Ambystomatidae; genus Ambystoma; species Ambystoma mexicanum. The sequence goes on from NC_090928.1 coordinate 283,733,665, forward strand.
TTGGATCTGGGTGTTATTGAACCCTCAACCAGTCTCTGGTCCAGTCCAGTAGTCCTTGTCCCCAAGGCAAGTTCCCATGCAGGTACCAAGTATTGGCGGTTCTATGTGGACTACAGAGGGGTCAATGATGTCACCAAAACTGACGTGCACCCATTGACCAGGGCTGATGAGCTTGTGGACACTCCAGGTGCTGCCAAATTTGTGAGCACCTTTGACCTTACCTCAGGCTACTGGCAAATAGCTCTGATGGACCATGCCAAGGAAAAGACTGCATTCTCAGCACCTGAGGGGCTCTACCAGTTTAGAGGCATGCCTTTTGGGTTGAATAACGTACCTGCCACCTTCCGAAGATTAGTCAACCATGCGTTCAGTGGGCTGGAGGCCTTTTGTGTGGCCTACTTAGACAACATTGCTGTCTACAGTTCCACCAGTTCCACCTGGGAAGAGCATTTGACTCATTTGGATAAGGTGTTGCAGGCCTTGAAAAGGGCTAACCTCACTATCAAGGCAACCAAGTGCCAGATAGCTCAGGGTAAAGTTACGTATCTTGGACATGAGGTAGGAGGGGGTTGAATCCAACCTCTCCCCAGTAAAATACAGGATGTACATGACTGTGAGTCTCCCACTACTGTGAGAGCCTTTTTGGGACTCACTGGGTATTACCGCAACTTCATGGGGGACTATGGAACCATAGCGGCCCCTCTGACAGCTCTGACTTTGCCCAAACAACCAAGGAAGTTGAATTGGATGGAAGACTGTCAGAGGGTCTTTATTGGTTTGAAGGAAAGTCAGTGTAGGGCACCTGTGTTGTGTGCACCTGACTACAGTAAACCCTTTATCGTTCAGACTGATGCTTGCAACACCAGAATTGGAGCTGTCTTGTCTCAGTTAAATGACAAAGGGAGGGAACATCCTATCATATTCATCAGTAGGCAACTCAAGGGTAGATAACTTAGGTGGGCTACTGTTGAAAAAGAATGTTTTAGCATAGTTTGGAGCCTTAGGTGTTTTAGGCCCTACCTTACGGGGTATACCTTCAAGGTCCAAACAGACCATAAGCCCTTAAAATGGCTTATCCAAATAAAGGGTGAAAACCCGAAACTGCTCATGTGGTCCATTAGTCTGCAAGGGCTAGACTTCACCATTGAGCATAGGCCAGGGAAGAGTCATGATAATATGGATGGCCTTTCCAGAAGGTATGTTGACCATCTGGATGAGGGTATCAATCTCGTGGGAGATTGGACCACCCTAACCTCAGTCTGGGGGACGACTGTGATGCTGGAAATGCATTGGAGGGACAGCTCCTCCATTTCCTTGTCCTGTACTCCTTTTACCATGTGTCTTCCGTGTTATTTTTTGCATAGGAATCCATGTGGGACTCAGGACAGTGCAGCTCTTCCTCTTTTTGGTTGTGTTGAATGCACCCTTAGGATACACCTATGGCACCCATGAATGTGGGTACAACCCTGTATGCCTAGTGTATGTTTTTGGGCACTTGTGTGTGGCCCACAGAGCAGGGTATGGGCTGGTGGAAGCTCCATGCTGAATTTGACAGGTGTTCTGAGTATCCTCCATTTTGGGATACCCAGGCCCAGCCATTGGAATCAGCTGATTCCTGATAGGAGACAAGATGGCCCCTGTGGCCTCTTTCTTTCTATTGCCTGTTACCTTGTTTTCCCAAATTCCTGGGAAGCCCTGACTATCTGTCCCTTCCCCTGACTGGCTGTCGGTTGGAAGTTCCATACATGGTATTGTGGGGAAATCCAGGCCAGACTGGCTGTTACTTTCCCAGTGACTGTATGTTGTGGGTGCACCCTTGGGGTGGGACCTGGGTGAAAGGAGTGTGTGACCAATACACATTTCATGTTATGGGTGTCTGGTTTCTAGTGTGTGACACAATGAATGAGACAGCCCTGCCCGAAACTGGTATGAATGCAGTGTGTTTAGTGCTGAATGGCTGGGTACTGTCCCAATCCACATTCCTTGTTGTGAGTGTCTGGAGGTAGAAGAATGGCCTGAATGCACTGTGAGTCTGATTGACTGCCTGCCTGCCTGCATGAATGCTATTCTGAATGATTGGCTGCTGAGCTTGTCCCAGCAGCGTGAATGAGAGACAGAACAGGATATCTGGGGACCTCTCACTTACTGGAACTGTTCCGAAGCGGAAGTCGAAACTTAATGTTTACCTTGAAGCCCAGCTTGGAGAAGAAGACTCTGCTGCTGCTTTCTTTCGATGCCATCCAAAAGCTTTCATGTCTCCAAGAACTAATCCAAGAGAGGACCTGGCTAGGAGACCTCTTCCAGGGCTATGAGGCAACATCGTGCACCAGCCAACCTTCCCCAAGGCTCCCTGAAAGGCAGTCCTCGAAAGACTGCCGACCGGAGACGGGGACCGCTGAGCAATCTGAAGCAATGTACTCGGACATTGAATTCCATCGCCGTCGACAACCATCATCATCGACCGGAGCTGCACGCTCCATTGCCTAACACATTTGAATCCAGGAAACCCTTGCTCATCACCGTCCACCGACTTGTCTCACCGGAGAAAGTCAAGCTCACCCCGAACAGAGTAGAATTCTCTGGTGGGTTTCCCCCCACCCGAAGTCCACAGAGACGCTGACGAAGATCCGAAAGCCAGCCATGGTCGAGTCCTGGTCGCTGACGCCAACCGCCGACGACATGACGCCTTTGCAGGGCCTATGATCTTCATTGACTCTTTGCGGCAACTATCATCGTCAAGGTGCACTGCACGCCTCATCTTCACAGGACGTCCACGACCGATCATCGATGAGCACCGCTAGGACCGAAGCTGCCGCCTCGACAACCTCGTTCACCTTTTTCTTCAAGGAAGCTTGACGATCTGTAGCTCCTGCCTTAACGGCAGTACACTCAACAAGGATCCGTTGACGACCCATCATCGAACTCTGATAAACCAGGTAAATTGGGGTAGTAGAACATTTGTAGAAGAAAATAAGACTCTGCTAAACAATATATGGACTGGGCTATTCAATATACTTTATTTACAGGTTGCCCAGGTGGAGGGATCCTCACAGAGAACTGTGTCTTGGGTAGAGACAAAGTATTCTGCCAATTGTTTAACCACTTGTTTCCCTCCAATATCTAGTGTTGGTTCATATTTCAATTAGACTTGTATGTCATTGCAACTGTCTACAGTTGGTGCATTTTAAAGGAGTCGAGAGTGACTTGTGGTACCACATAGATAGTTTACGTATTTATCATTATGGTATTGCCTGAGCACAAAGTGTGTTATTGTGTGTGTATATAACTTGAACCTTCTTTATATAAAGAACTGTGTTATCATTAACATAGTGTGTGGGCATTCCTTTGTGGGGGCTTGAGTACTAGACTGTACTGAAGAACCAGCCTGCATCACCTCCTGAGACATTAAGCCTTGATTGCTCGTCCAATGTTGCCAAAATAGAGAATCTTGGCTCGGGTGCTCTGTGCCTCTACTCTGCCATATAGAGAGCAGGAGTACAGACACCCCTCCCCTCCGCCAGTTTTTACAGTCATTCTTCCTGAGAACATTGTGTCCATCCTTCTGCTGGCTCCACCAAAGACAACAAGATAATAATGATAAACACACATTCCATATTGCCATTTAAAGTGGGCATGCCACTTCTTCATTCATATGAAAATGTGCTTCTTCCAAGCAGTTACCTGCCCTTCAAGTCACCAGAATTCATAATTGCAACTATAAGAGAGCAATCTATCATGGAGATAGATGGTCATTTCGCCTGTGGCCAGCTTACTGCCACATAGGTAGGTACAGTTCATTCAAATAAATAGAACACTTTTAGAATGCAGATTATTGCTTAATTGCTCCTTAATTGATCAAAATATACTCCCTCTTTCACTGGAACATGGCTGTTCCATAAATAACTTGGAAGGTAGCAGCTTGTGGTTCCTGTAAAATCTGAGTACTATTTATTGTGAATTTGAAACCCGAGTAGTGGTCAGCTACGAAATGCCGGATAAAATTACAACAAGGAACAATAATTAGAACCTACAAAATAAAGTTCCTTACCAAAAGGAGAAAAGGGTAGAACCGTCATCTTCAAAGAGGGTTAATCTATCTTGCCCTGTCACCAGGTCGCCGCAGAGCAAGAAACAGCGTGCAAATAATGCTAGCAAAATCACTGCTTTTTTGTAGTGGGACAACGGCTAAGACAATTGACAAGCAAACGGAGAAGGGTTGCACATAGACTACGATATCCAGTGAGGTGAATAACCCAAATTAAAACTATACAGCTGAGTCACTATTGGTGGCCATTGACAACCACAATTCCCTGCTGGAATTATGTTATATGTTGCAAAAATCCTATAACATGTGAGAAACCAAAGGTTGCCTCACCCGCTAGTCCTCAGGGTCTTGTCATTCAGGTGGCCAGAACACAGTCATCGCTTTTGGATCCAGTTCCTGGGGGTGGACCAGTGTGAGAGGATCACATGGGTGAGCGGTCTTTGGGGAGTAGGGTGGGGCAGCCAGTGATGAGATGCAGTATTCCTCCCTTTCCTGTACCCATAATCCCTCCTATTTCATAGGATTCATCAGTGTCCCAACTCCCTCCCACCCCCTTCCCACACCAACACAGGGCCAAGGAAGGTGGTGTGGGAAGGGGTGACTGAGAGTAATAATGCTAACTCTTACACATCACATTGGACATGTCCCGCTAATTGGATCAGGCAAAGTCAGGCACTTGCCTCTAAGTGCATACATCTGATACCAATTAGCTCTCCTCACACAGATAAAAGGCGGAACATAGAGACACACCTTGAGCAAGCTGGAACATGAGTAAGAGCAGAACCTCTGGGGCAAAGGCAAACCAACTGGAGCAGAGCAACAGACCGAGGGAAGAGAGCCACAGGTGGAGAACCTTAGGAGTTCCCTGCAGAAGGTTGTTGCCTCCAAAAGGCCGTGAAAAACACATGTGGAGAAGGCCAAAACCCAAACAAGAAGGCTGCATTGTGTTTCAAGGATGCCAGAAACCCTCATGGGTGAACGGCAGAGTTGGGGAGGTGAGGCCAAGCCTGTGGTACTAATCTTGACTCGTAAACTGGAAAACAGTAAAGACAAGAAAGAAATGCACACATCTGGTGAGTTGGCAAGCGACGTGAGAGACCGGTGTGTGCTAAAGAAAGATTGAAGTGGCAAAATTATATTGCACAATTGAAGGCTGAATGCCTGTGGATGAGATGTGAAGAAAGGCAGACCTGTGAATGAACCTTGAAGTAACAATAGCTGTAAAGTCAGGGATACTGAGTAACGGAGCGGTCTGGCAAAATGTAGCCCACTCAAAAGTCTCTGTGCAAGGTGAAAAGTGTCCAGCGATAAAGTGAATGATGACAAGGTGATTAGAATTGACCCTGAGAAAAGGGGAGAGTAAAAAGGTGAACGTTGAACTTTGCTGCATAATACAGTGAACTGCTCAAACCAGGAAGCACTGGGGCAAATAACAAAGGAGTGGGAATTGAAAGCTGGAAAGTCGAAGTGATCCTGCGGAGGTCTGTAGAAAAAAAGCCACGCACATTTGAAAGTCTTCGACATCAGGAAAATGGTTTGAGTCTGACTGAGGGAGACCGAAGGTGTAATAAGTTTGGGGAAGGGAACCCCTAAAGGAGGTGAATTAGCTTGGGTAAGGGAACCCCTGCAAGTGTTTTGTTTTTCTTTGAGAGGTCTGAGCCCGACTGAGGGAGACCAATGTAAACCTTTGCTATGAAAGGTCTGAGACTGACTGAGGGGGACGAATGTGAAGCTTTGCTTTAAGAGGTCTGAGCCTGACAGAGGGGGGACCGAAGTGAACCTTTGGTGAACTTTTGGTGAACTGTGTTTTGGAAATTGGAAAGTAACACTTTCATGTGGAAGGCCAGGTGGGCTTCGATCCACGGGTTGAACTGCCTTTGTGTTAAGCGCCTGAGCCAGAGTGTGTCATCTTGCCCACAGGGACCACCTTACTCCATGCTGTCCAACGTGGGGAGGAGAGCTGACTCAGCCACATTTATTCTTTATATTTGGACACTGACTTTTCTTTGCATACATATTCTCCTTTTCACATTTTGATTTGACAGACTCAACTAGGACTGTTTTATTTATTATTTGATGTTCGAGACTACTCCTATTTTAGCTATAGGACAACATAGGAGTTTCTCAAACCCCATTGAAACTTCAATAAGGTTTTTACAAATTGTTCCTTTTGTGTCAGTGTCTTTCTTGTGATACCATGCTGCCCTTACATACATCACAGCTAGATGACACAATGCAAGACAATAACATGTCTGATACCAGGGCATTAGTGCAGGCGGCACCAAGCAGGACTAATATAACCAACTGCCAAAGACTTTCGGCCACCCCTAACCTACACATTGTGCTCAAGCCGATAAGGAGTACTAGTTATATTGAAGAATTGAATGGTGCAGACAACGAAATGCAATCACGACTAGCATCCATTCAGTTCACATTAAAATTACTCTTAGAAATCTGTGGCAAACCCCCAGCAACACTAACTGCCAGGCTAAAGATGATGATTACGAACTGTATGCCTTGATCGCTGTGGCAGCAAAAGAAGACTTGCAAGCACCACTAAATCAGGTTGGAGTAACTGTTTTAGAACCTGAGGAACGTGGAGCAGAACTTACGAATGGGAGAGGTGAGTGATGTCACACATGACGACTCTTTAATTACCTCAGCAGAAAACAAAGAAGATTAATGAAACACCAAAGGAACCAAAATCAAAATAATACCAACAATAAAAATAAGGTAGCAAAAGCTGAGCTCATTACTGGTTTACCTGTAAGACTAGCGGTTTCCGGTGGCAGTTTCTACAAAACGTATAATCAACTTTAAACATCTGACTACGAAAAAAAATAACAAAACAAATGGAAAACTTACAAGCTGACTGCTAAATGGGAAAAAACAAGAAGGATATGAAGAAGTATCCATAGCGACATGTAATAACATGTTGTGTTCCGTTGATACCGCAGTCGATATTCAAGAAGTTTTGGTGGCTCAGTCACTATCCAATGTCCATATTTCCATAGTAACATCTCCGGATACAGGAATGGTTACAAAAAAACTAAGCCGATAAATTGCCAAAATGGCACATAAAGATCACATTATTATCACCATTAAAAAGTTTAAGCAAAACCCCACGCATAATAATAACCATATTAATAGATCCAACTTTCTTGATATGTTGCATTCAAATTTTGTGCTACGACAATGGATTTTGAATTTATAGAACCTATCAAGAATGTGAAACACACAATCAGTAGGGTACATTGTGAACATGTAGAAATAGTGGATATGATACGTAAGTACATCAAAAAGTTCATAAATATGGGATACGAAATGGATGCTGAGGAAGAATCTGAACTGATTAGCAATCACCCAATACAAGCCCTAGCAAAGTTGTCTGACGATACCAAGATACTGAATAATTTACAACTAACAAATGTTGCTACCAGTCTGACACAGGAGAATATATTGGGTACTTTAACATGGTTGGTTGGACTTGCTTCTCAAAACCAACCTCGTAAAGATTGAAGACGGATCCTTTGTCCTTGGAATACCAGAGTGTTTAAACACCTTCTGAGGGTCAACGGCTCGTTGGTAGATCTACAACAGAATGACATATTCCTTTTTCGGGAAACTTGGTTGATGACAGAATTACACGTGGATGGAAACCAAGTTTTGCAGAATTGTGCATTAAAGGGAAAGAAGGGCAGGCCATGTAATGGTTTGGTGAGAGGGGTGAAAAATAGCGTGAAAGCCTTAAAAATCAACCTTAGCCCTGATACCCCATACCTACTGGCAATCCAAATTAGCACGTCAAATGCCGATTTTGATTGTCTGCTCTGTGTTGAAAGGCGGGGTGTGTGGGGACCAACCTCGTGGCCATACATGAAAGAATGGGGTGAAATCATCCACCCTTGATTACTTATTTGTAAGTGACGAAGTAATCCGAAGTATCAGGAAGCTAACGATTGCTGAAAATGTACATGCCATGTTACAATTATTGGTCAATGGTAAGGCCACTGGAGAGCTCTTCATGCGCGTGGGTGACCTGAGGTCAGTCCTAGTGGCAATAGAATCAGTTGGTCTCCAGCAAATATTGATAACATGTTGAAGTATATGCCAGAGCAGTATAAGGCAGACAACGAGCATTTTTCACGATTATCGGCTGAAGAAATTGTAGCTTGTATCTCTACTACTACTGCACATTTTGCGTCTACTATGCCCTCTTATGCATCCAATCTTAGATTTAATCATTGTCGCGTATATGACAGAGAAATTGGAAATGCCAAGAGAGACAAGAGAAGGAATATACGCAATATAAATACCTTGCGGCTGCCTCTAAATAAAACTGCTATCAAAAATAAATATCATAGGTGGGTGAAGTGGTGGCGTAGTTCACACAGAAACGCACAATGGCAGCGTTTAATCACAGTTGCCTCAACTAAAAATGTGAGCAAGATGTGGCAACTTTTGAATGAACATGAAACCAAGAAAGCTGAGCAAATAATTAACTCTATCGGTGCACATGAGTGGACCCAACACATTAGCCGTGTTTTTGAAGCAGACCAACAATTAGTGAAATCAGACACTGGTACCATTAAAGGTTGCAAGCTGCCATTTGTAAAGTCAGACATAGAGAACCTAATATGAAAGTAAAAAAAATAAAGAACTCCTGGACCTAACGGTTTAGCTAACATTGTCCTAATACATTATCCAGAGTATTGGTCCCAATTGTTATATGACCAATTTAGTAAAGTCTCAGAGGAAGGGAATAAATACCCCAACCTCATTGAAAAGTTCTTATCTAGGTGCAATCTATAAGAAAAGTAAACGGTCTGACCCAGCAAACTACCGTTTGCTGGCAATGCTAGGTGTTTCACGGAAGTTATTGGTGTCCCTAGAATGGCAGCAGTTAACTAAGTGGCTAGACCAAAATCACATTCTGGATAGGTTACAAATGGGATTCAGACCAGGGTCAAGCACCACACACATCTTAAAAATAATGGACAGACTAATAAACAAGACGATAGGGAAAAATGGCCGTTACGTATACGCGGCAAGGATCGACTTCAGTGGTGCGTTCAATACTGTCGACCAGAATATCTTATGGGCCAAAATGCGACATGTAAGGCTGTCCAATTAACCCACTAAATGCTGTTCGTGGGCTGTATAAAATACTCAGGTCGAGGTGCATTTGGACAGCAGAAGTGCAATACTTTGGGCCTCATTACACGGGTGGCGGTAAGGGTTTACCTGTACCGGTATTTTACCGGTACCGGTAAATCATTACCGCCTTACTACGAGGTCCGTTTGCGGGTTGGGGAATTTAACACCTGCTTTTTGCAGGCGGTAAAAACCAACCCGCAAAGGGACCAGGGAGCTAAACGGTACCGCAATTTGCAGTACCATAATTAGCCCCTCACCCATTCCCATAGAGCCCTGTGGGGCAAACATGGGAATGGGGAAGGGCAATGTTGGAAGGGGGAATTTCCGCCCCTCCAACCTTGGAATAGGGCGGTAATTCCCCTTTCCACGAAGGCGGTGCCAGTATTTTACCGGCATGAACCATGGCGCTAATAGCGCCATGGTTCACCGCCATCCGTGTAATGAGGCCCTTTGTCTGCACTGGTAAGGGGGTGGGAAAGTGTTGTGTACTGGCGCCCTCACTGTTCAATATATATCTTGAAGACGTGCCTCGGGACTTGGCAAAATTGAACAACTACCCTCTGAAATTTAACAATGTCAAGGTAAACTGTATTCTGTATGCGGATGACTTGGTTATTTGTGATCACACCTATACAAGCATCAAGATATCCTTATTGGAGCTGCACAATTACGCAGACGCTAACGGTGTTCTTATAAATCATGAAAAAAAACGAAATACTGCACTTTGTGTACAAAGAAAAAAGAGTGTCAAATATAGCAATAAGAGAACAGTTGATAGCCCAGGTTAACAGTTAGAAATATCTCAGAATGATGCTGACTACTAAAGGTGACTACGCTGAGCCCATCCATGAGAAGAACAGGAAGGCAGTTATATTAACTGCCATGATTTCTAAGATTGTTAGAGAGTGCTCTTGATTAAGTTCCCATAGGATTCTACTTCTATATAAACAGCGCTTTTGCTCCATAATGCTATATGATTTGGATAATTTACACATACGTGACCTGTCTTGGTTGAAAGTTATGGAAGGTACATTTTGGAGAGCTATACTTGGTCTTGGCCCGAGTGTGTCAATTGAACTGTTAAGGTTAGAGTTGGGGTTAAAAGCTGGTCTCCAACACAGGCTATTAAAAGAAGGTATTTATTACACATTAAACCCCAAACTATGCCAGTATGTCCTCTATTAAAATTATTGGGTGAACCCCATTATATTGCGGAATACGATAACTTTACAAAGCTGGTGAATAGAACTTTTGGGACACTTGTATTGGGAAAAATATTACTACTGCCTTCAAAAATCGTTTGTTAACAAATTGCAAAAGTGGCATTGGTTGCCAAATTATACCCATCTCGGTCAATTTTTAAATTATGGAGATATTCAAAAGCTAACCCACGTGTTCTGGGCCCATCGTGGCTACCTACGGTTGTGTGCATCGCCAGATTTGCGAAGATTCCGGTTCTTACTCAGAATACATATGTTGCCTGTCCTGGCATGAATTGGCCCTGAATTAAGAATTCCTGTTAAGGATAGGTTTTGCCGTATTTGTGTTTTTTAACACATACAAGAAACAGCAAACCACGTGTCAACTAAATGTCAAACAAATGAGTCAATTTACATGAACATGCTAGGTACATTTGTATGTGATTATGACAACAATAAGAGCAAAACATTCTGGGCATATTGTTTAAATACTGCTAACAAATCTTATCACACTTTATAACATATGGACAAGAGTTATATCTCGATTGAAAAAGAATTGCATTCTCTTTATACCACTTTTAGAGCTGATAACAAATTGCAGTATGTTATATGTATCTATCTGTTCGTATGTATAAAATGAATTTGTATGACATGCGAAAAGTTCGATAGAACTGAATACATTAAATTTAAATAAATATATTTTTAAAAAAGTATTTAGATAAATAAATAACTATATTTGATAACTATTATAATTTCCATGTCGGTAGAAGCAAGGTCGAGAAGAGGTGTTTATTTCATAATAAAGTACTATTAAATTGCCAAATTCAGAATTCTTCCTTCCTGTAAATTGTTGGATTTTTACAGAACCACTCAAACTTTTCACCCCTTTGAATCATGTGCTACGCTCTCCTACAATAATTTAAAATCCAGTTTTTCTTCTGAAAAATAAACGTTGCTAAAAATAAAAAGACATGTCTGCATTTGTTTAGAGTAACTCAAGAAATGTATTGTGCTGACAACCCGTTTTTTTTAAATTTTATGTAAATGGTTATCCTGGAAAATACGAAGGAGACACAGATTTTTCCTTTTGGAGTTTTAGTGTGCTGATTATCTGTGATGAAATCAAAATGCAATATCTATTCAGGAAACAACTCAGGAAACTGTGAGTGTATTCAAAGACGTATTCTGCAACTTTGATGTGTTGTTGTAAACATGTACACATTTTTTTTAAATGAAAAGGTTGCTGCATCCCACTCAAGTGAGCAGCGGAAAACTTAACAAATAAACCATAGTAACACAATTCATATTTACATGAAATGTAAATGCCAGGTGGAAAACTTTGGGCCTCATTATAAGTATGGCGGTAAGACAACAACGGCGCTGGGACTGGCAGGTCCGACCTGGCGGGCAGTGCGGCACCCAAGAGCATAACTCTGAGCTTTCCATTCCCATTCAGCCCTATGGGGCCGAATGGGGATGGGGAGTCCCTTATTGCCAGCACTCGCGAATGGGCAATTACCGGGTCCACCGATCTCAGCATGACCCGGTAAATGCCCATTTGCGCGTGCCGGTAAAATCACAGGTCCGGCGGCAGCCGTGCCTTTGTTACAGGCACGGCTATCGGCAAAACTGTAATGAGGCCCTAAAGTTACTCCAAAATACAGACAGTGCTGGTGGTCATCGTGGATCAGTACCACAGCATTCTATCTCTCTGGATCCACTGAGGAGCGGCCACAACCTCCAAGTGCTGGGTGCAACCCATTTGACATTCAAAACACAGCTCCTCTGAGGATGTAAGGTTGTGCAAAAGTGCTCTCTGACACCAAATGGCACTGCAAACGCAGCCGTCCACTACTCTGAAAGGTTATTTAGACCATTATGGATCGGCATGCAATCAATAGAAAGAGCAGATCATTGAATATCGGTAATAGGCTAGAAGAGTGAACACACCAAGTTATTTGGGGGTAAATTATGGGATGTTTTGTTATGTTCTTTAGCATTGATATATAATGCTCAAGTGCTTTGAATCAGCCATAAGGTGGCAGTTTGTCTCCTGAAAACACCTAAATAAATAACTAAAATACAGGAGCAGAACAGACTTTATTAATGCGCCCAAGGCACATTTGCAGATGTCATTTGGTAAGCAGACTCGATGCCCTGTTTTGAACTACTGTTTGCATGCTGCCCTCGATTAAAAGGAGAGGGTAACTGTTTCCCAAGTCAAAAAAGATATACAAGCCTGGATTATGCAGAGTAACTCCAAGAAGAGCGCAGCCTCAGCCTAAGAGAAGTCCTGCCGCACACACCACTATAGACATCTTCATAAAGTTCTTAGCAAGCCTCAGGAATTTCTAGGATGCACAGTCCAGGGCATGGTCCATGGCAATGGCTCCAGACCCAGCCTCTTATAAAGGTGCTCATAACTCCCTACTTCCATCTCACCTGTCTACTGAACCTGGCTGTTCATGGAGGGAGTCAAAAAAGCTCTCCCCCAACTGTTTGTATGGTTGTGGTTTCACTATGCTTAAATTCATAACCACATCCTGTGGAAGGCTTAAACACCTGCCCACTGCTGAGCCAATAGGGAAACATTTGAACTGTTGCTGCTTTTTCATAGAGTTGATAACATGGCGAATGTGCATTTGTGACACACCAACCCTCCCAAATGGTACTATAAAAATGAATTCCCGGTGTACAATGTGTCCAAGTCACCATTTACCCTGACTGCAGGTCTATATTGGATCACACTCACATCTTTATTACACCCATTCTTTCCACTCTGGGTGACTGGCTGAGGGGTCTTTCAGAGCTGATATTCGGGTGAACTCGTGTTCATGGTGTTGGGTTGCAATCTGAAAGACCTCCGCCCAGGGGAGTTGCTAGGTCTGGAAAAGACCCGGGGCTAAGCTGATGTCGGAACTGTTGCGACTGGGGGCTAGCTAGTCTTTTGGCTGTAGCTCCTGAGATTCTATCCGGGGCTACAACCAAAAGATCAGGGGCTATAGCCCTCTTAGCCCCCCCCCTAGCAACGCCCCTGCCTCCGCCCCCTGCAGGAGCAGTTAGGCTACCTCACAGTACTGAGGACAGTTCAGTGAGGTGACCTAACTGTGACACAACGCAGTGTACAAGCAGCTAAGTGTATTATAGCCTTTTTGTAACAGCCAAAGCATAGTAAAATTCCATACCATACCATAGCACAACGGAAGGGTGCTAGACTATATCGGCATACAAAAGGACACACATCTGGCCTTCCTCTTCCCACCTAGCCTGTTTCTTGCACGTCCATATCCACCTTTCACACAATCTAATGGCCATATCCTGCATAGAAAGCTCAGGCAATATTTTCTCACTATAGATGTCTATTTATTACTATACTCGGACAGCCTACTCCCAGATAAGGCACCACACTCTCTCACTGCAACCTAAATTAAAGACCAGCATGATATGACATGAAAAAAACTCTTAATATTAAGCTTTTTACCGTCAACGTGTCAGGCTTTTTTAATTTTACGTTAACAGTTTGGCCATTCACTTTTGAACAGTCTATTCTTGAAGTTGCCACTCTTGGCTCAGGCCTGGTAGTCACAGAATTAACATACCTGAGTTTAACATGTGGTAAAATTATAGAGATGCCACGACAAATAAGCAACCAAAGTTGCAGGATTGCTCAAGCGCGCTCTCAAGCATCTCGTTTATCCAACATTACGTTGCGTACCAGATTACAATTCTCCAAATCTGTCTTTGAAGGACAAGTCCCTTATCACAACACTTTGGGACATAGGCGCCTCCTCCCTTTGGCAGAACTATGATCAACCTTACAGGACTGACATGCAACCATGCCGTCACTACACATTCTTCCCCTATTGCATCCCTTCCTCTCCGCGTCCACAACATCAATGTCCTTCTTCCCAATCCTCCTATTTTCCACTTTCTCCTTTTCTTTCGCCTTGCAGGCTAACATCTAGATACCCCAGAAGTGGCATTGCTCCCAGTACAGAGACAGGCTTAGACACTGCGAAACTACATGCAAGCCTATCAACATAACACCTCTCTAAGTTCAAGCAGCAGTTTTTTTAGCACGTGAAGTTTGCCTAAGCCACACTTCCCTAGTCAAGAAGTGTCAACGTGAAAGCGTGGATCAATTCATTCAGATCTGTATCTGACCCGGAAGCAGCAAACCTCTCACTGTACTGAGGAAACAAATACCTGCTTTAATCGCTAAGGCAACCTGTGCTCACATTAGATGCATATGATCAAACAGGGCACCAGGATTTCACGCAGGGATTGTAAATTGAATGTGAATGCCATCAAATAATAGCAGGTCGAGGCATTGCTTGGCAGCCAACGAAGATGGTGACACTCTGGAGTTGTGCTATAAAACATCCCTCACTGGGTGGACATGAGGCCTATAAACCTACAGAAGCCGTAACCGGGAAAACATATTTTTTACCCTGCGCTCTGGGGCTCGGTGGGTCAGGCACTAAAAAGGTTAAAGGGATCCCATTCCGATACCAGCAAAAGAACACATAATTGTCTTTATCCTGTTACCAGATATTCTTTTTTTAGCTAATGAGTACTTACTTGGCGAACAAGGTTTCCTTAGCCATCCACTTAAAGGGGCAAGGGGGATTTGGGAAACAACTGCTCTGAGACAACTATTTTACCACTGACCAAATGTGTTTTGTTGTATATTACTGTTACCAAGTCTAGATATTCATTTAATAAATGATATAAATGTGAAGGTATGTAAATGGGTAATCTGTGGTTTCATCAGCATCAGTTAGTTACTTAGTTTGTTTCTATTTAGGTTGACTCGTATTATTAGTACAACCATAAACAAATATGTGTGTGCGCATGTGTGTTTGTGTGTGTGTGGCAGTGGGGAACCCCAGAAAACCCTGTTTAAAAGAAACAAGAAAGGATGTATGAACAAACATAATTAAACTAAGTACAAATTAACTAAGAAATGAACTCTGCTCCTTTGCTTCACTAGTTGGAAAGCATTGGAACTCGACGCCTCTTGCTATTTGCTTAGCCTCTACACTTTATATGTTCTGTTCCATCTTATACACTGTTCTTCTATCATCCTAACCTCTTTTCCCTTTCGGTTACTATTTGTTATACTTATTTATTGCATCATATTCCTTTCTTCTGCCGCGCTTTGGCAAAAAGCACTTTATACATTCAATAAAATACAAAATACAAGGTGTTGATGAAAAGACATAGAACCATGTAAATGTTATGGGCAACACATATTAATTGTTTTGGAAAAATGAAAGTCTAAAGGGGAGCATTTAATACTAAACTATTTCAAGATTTTTAGAACTGTTATCTGGACAGCACATTCCTTTTATTTTAACTTGTTTTATACTGTGTAATGCTCCTTTTGTACATCTTTTCGGGTCAAAGTTTAGGATTTGCCAAGCTATCAAGTGCTAAGGCAGTGGTACATTGGAAAGATTTGGTCCTTTGTTATTTAGACTGTGACATATTCAACCATTTTTTGGATCCACCATTTCTCCAATCCATTCACCAAGACCCCCAAAACCCTCTCATCCCACCCCTCACTCCACTAACCATATCACTTTTAAAATTAGCTTAGTCGAACCACTGGATACCCTTATAAATACATGTGATGGCTAATTAGGATGTGTGTGTGTTAAATATTGACTCTCTATACTCCTGAAACCGGCCACGGCTATAGTTCAGAAATCACCCACAACTGTAACACTGTGCAATAGAACCTGGATTGTTCCAAGTGCTGAATGGGATTACCAAATAAATGATCGTAGGCCCAAATAACGGTGCAGGTTCAAAGATTATGGGAAAATACTACTTTATTATCAGTTCAATAAAGTAGGGAAACCTGGCGATCAAACAGATAGTAGCTCACACGCTCTCAGTGCATTTCAATGACACAAAAGGCTTTATACCTCGATGTATGTCAGCTAAGACATCATTGTGCAAGGCAAACAGTACAAAACCTATAAGTTGGAGGGATTGGTTAAGGGAACAACCTATCGTTCATATACTTGTTAGTTTAATTATTGGCTGCCCCTTACCTGGTAGGCATGCCTTAAACAACCTCTAACTACATAAAATACAAATAATAGAATAATATCAGCAATGGACAGGCTTCTGCAACAATGCATGGTTCAACATTGCATAGACCCTCATGATTGGTTGGCACTCTCTTCCAGCCTTGGACATTCAGCTTGTTAGCAGCACGTAAGCAATGGAACGAGGTGCAGGGGAACAAAGTGAGACAACTGCTCTCCTTAGCAAATTAGCCTACCATCTCTCACCAGTTAGGCCCTAACCCAAGGCTTCTTCTCTGTAGCTGACCTAGCTGACTGTTCTCTTCCTCAGAACTTTAAAGGGAGTGAAGGCACATTGCTATCTTCATCTGGAGCTTTATAAATGTTTTCTGGTTTTACACCATTTCTGAGGAGACCATGATTTTGTCCATTCTGGCCATCTATGTAGTGATATTTGATTCAATTATAGTGGGTGCTATTACTCCTCTTGGCCCCTGGAGACTTGGTTGCTCCATCCTACATGTGCTTTCTGCATCTGTGATTGATCAACACTTGGCACTCACAATTATTCACTCTGTTACTTAATCTAAGAGAAATATGTCTTAGGTAAATATCTTCTCCTCTTCGACTCCTTTTGTTCCTTGCAATTGCTTCTTGCTGTGGCATACTTGATCCTGAACCAAGTAATTACCCTTTATTCTTGCACAGCTCTGCAGCCTTGGTCTTTCTCCTTGAGGCTTCTCGCTTACTATTATACGATGCAGACGTCCATTTTCACAACATGCCTGCTTTATTCGCGTGATATTTCCTACTTTAGCAAGCTTCTACGTTGTCATGTCTATCTTGTGTTTCTGCGTGTCTACATCTACTGAATCTCTTGTCACCTATCTTCTACATGTACATGGTTTTCTTCATACTTGCATTTATGTTTATTTTGTTGCTTCAGTTACATCTTCATTCTTCAGACATCCATGCATAAGGCTTAGTGCATCCACGTATCTTCTCTTCTTCATGACATCACTTCACACCTGTCAGACTTTACTTATAGTTCTTCTGTGTCCAGTGGTGTCTCCAGACTCATGTCTACCACATCAGATCAAGGGTACAATCGATACAGTTGTCTGAGCGCATAATGTCTTTCATACCTTCGATGTGGTATTGGGATGACACCAGGTGTCATGCACAGTGCATTCTTGCTGTTCTTCCAGTTTGACGGAGGTGAGTGGGTGGGCTCTATGGATGATGTGTACATCTGCCGCTCTACAACACACTTAAGGAAATAGATGCCTTAAATTACCAATGACGGCATTATAACCCAGAACTGAGAGGTAGGGCGTAGGGAAATGGAGGAATAGAGATGCCTACTGAGAAGGCTTGCCCACATCTATCTCATGATGTTTGAGAGCTTACCTGCATAATATGTTTACAAGTCAGAAGGCCATCAGGCTCAAGTTACAATGTGCAGGAAGAACGGAGGCAGGATGGCTGCTGATAGTAGTACAGAACAAATTGAATGTTCAAGAGGATGAACGCTTCCTGCAGGAATTTTTACAGACAGGAAGTAAGTGTCAGAAATATGCTTAGTGAGAAATATGAGGAGGAGCTCTGTTGCTGTTTAGGACAGCATTTGCAAATTATAGTAGACTTCCTTGTGGAACCCGGCGTTGCCCGTGCCCTGATCGAGTGGTGTCTCATGTGCCCTGGAGGATGTTGCTCTTGTCCTCATGTCAGCAAGTTTTGATTCAGTTTGCTCTGGCATCTTGTTTGCCCTGGAGAAAGTTGCTCTTGTTTTCTTGTCAGCAAGTCGTGCTGTTTGTTGTTGTGTTTCATAAACTCTTGATATTGATTTTCGCTGTGCATCAGATGGAGCTTTTCCAGTGATGTTCCTTTTTTGTGCAGCATGTTTCTGTCACTTAATGGCTTCAGAACATTTGCGAAAATGTCCAAAAAAGATTGATTCTGCTCTCTTTGCGTGAATGAGCGTAAGTAAACTGAAACCTTTCCATTTCCCATATTTAGAGTGGTGTGATAAAAAATGATGTTACATTCTTTTTTCTTTTTATTCCCTTTAAAAATGCTTCAATAAACAATAGTAACTCATTTTAAAGGAATAACCAACATATGGAACATTTTGCTTCAGACAATTTAAATTTGTTTGCCTCCTTTTAGTACCTAGTGTAGTGAATCGGGGTGAGCATCAGTATATGAGGGTGTCTACGGAGTACATTTTTTGCATCCAAACATAGACTACAATCTTGCCCCAGACAAATGAGAAATCCATACAAAATTTGGTAGCAGTGGGTTTAACGGTGTGGATTTGTATAGCCGGACAAACATGCACACACACACATGCAAAACATTTTTTGCATATAAGAATTTTGCATCCAAACATAGACTAGAATATTGCCCCAGACAAAAGAGGAATCCATGCAAAATCTGGTGGACATGGGATCAACGGTATGGATTTGTATAGCCAGACAAACATGCACACACACACATACATAAATTCAGCTTTGTATATAAAGATTGCACTGTGTTGCTTTCATCCTCGAACACCAGGATCACACCAGTCTTCTGGTCAAATCACTCTCTAGCTAAAACATTCATCCATACACCAGGTGAGAGGACCCCACCGCAAAGGCCTCCTTAGTACAAGATAACATCACCTTCAGAACACACAAGAAAATCTCCCTGTTCCTCTTCACAAATCATTTTGACTTCAATACATTGGATTCCTCATATATCAAAGAACACAAAGTATTACCAAATTTGAACAAAGCTATCACAAGAGCACTTGTCACCCTTGCCCTTTTCATATCCAAACCACAGAACAAAGTAGAAAAAGCAAAAGTAAATGGTTTGACTGCCTTCTAGCCCCTATGAAATAGGTGAGACAGAAACTGGAAAATATATGGCACAGATATCAAAAGCCAGAAGACAAATAGAAATACATCCCACATGCCAAAAAGTATGCATGCATTATAAATCTGAAAAATATGCCTTGCAGCATCCTCACATCGAGCAGCCAGCTAATAAACTTAAAGAGTTTTTGCCATCTACAACAAGCTGTTTAATCCTGTCATTCTGCCTCTTCAATCAAAACCACGAAAGAACTAACTAAAATATTGGCCAACCTCTTCATTTCTGATGTAGAATCCATCAGGGACTTGTTTCCAATCCTTATTGGCCAGGCTTGGGAGGCCACTCTAAGCTTGCATCTAAATATCTCCTTCAAAGACTCTCAAATCCTTTCATTGGACGATACCCAGTCCCTCATGACAAATGTCAAAGCATCTAAATCAGAAGCATACCCCATCTCAGCAGACTTGAACAAGTCTTTGTTGACTCCTCATGGGAACCGCTTAATTGAGCAATGTAATGTGTCTCTAGACATCGGCATCCTGTCAGCCACCCTAAAAAGTACTAATTTACCCCTTATTAAATAATCCAAGGGCAGACCCAGCTATTTTACCAAACTTACGAAATTCAAGCGTAGACCCAACTGCTTTACCAAACTAACATAATCTCCACCCTAAACTTTAAACAAAGCTGGTCGAGAGGGCCTTAACCAAAAAATTGCAGTTCTATAATGTGAAGTGTTCATCTATGCGCAAGACCCAACCCCTATTTCCCCATCCTCTACTTCCTCACTTGTTGTTTCATGTTTTGTAAACTCTTTGCAACTTTTCTCTTATGTTGGGTGTTCCCCATTTACTGTATTCTTCCCCACTCCTACCCTCTTTACCTAACCTTCCCTCACAACCTCTTTAATTTGTTAATTTCAACATATTGCATTTTTTCAGGAACATGGACCCATAGAATGCAATTTGGTAACATTATGTTGGGATAATGACAGCACCCAAAAGCACTACCATTTCCATTACAGACAATCCGGTTTCAGAAGAGGAAGAAGTACAGAGGTGTTGTGTTGGAAAAAAAGGGGACATCCTGCAAAATTAAGATTGAAATTATGCATGGCCATTATCTTGCTACATCTGACAGCTGTGTATAATACGGTCAACCATAAGCCCTTGCTTTCATGATTGGAATCCTCTTTAATCACTAGAGGAAATATGTTTCCCTGTATTTTATTATCCTGGCAAATCGCCATGCCACAGTGAGGTAGGACACATTTTCCTCATCCTCTTTTAATTTACTATGTGGAGTCCTGCAAGGACCCTTCCTCTTTCAATTGTTGTTTAGCATATACACACACACCCTGCCAAATTCTTTTGATCATGGGCATTCAATATAGATGCTGATGACGCACAGCTCAGACTTCACCTGCATAGTGATGACTACCCAAACTCAGTCAACCTCAAACAATTCTATCTGAAGTCCAAGCCAGGGTGGAGAAAAGCAAGGTTTATCTAAACCGAGGAAATATCAAACTCTTTCTATGCAGTAAAATCCTAGTATCAGTTACACCCCAGTTTTAGCAAAAGACCTCAAGCCCAACTCCAACAATTAGTTACCTTTCACCCATATCAAGTCTTTTCATGCTGTATTTCAACCAATATGTAGCCTTTTCTTACTATATTTCATTCATTGTAAGCTATAGCCTTGCCACTGTTAGTCAACCACGACGTTCCTCCCATCCAATTTAACTAGGCACTACACCTGGCCAAGCAGGATTACAGCAACATTCTACTGCTGGGCATCTCCAAGAAAGACATTGCAAGTCAATCCAGAACAGGCCAGCACAACTGCTGTTTGACCACATATCTGGAGCACTAAAAGGTCAACATCGGCTACCCATTCAGTATGGAATTGACTTCAAAGACCTCTGCACCGTCTGGAAATCGGGACCAAAGAACATTTCCTCCCACCTCATCAAACACATCCCCATGAGGAATCCAAGCTTTAGCGAAGCAAATAAACTATCGCCGGTGCAAAAAGAAGGAAAACCTATGGGAAAAAGAGACTAATGGTGATGGGTCCCAAATTGTAGAACACCCTGGTAACCGAATTAAGACTGGTACCCAACCATCTGAAATTCAGGAGGGAGAACCCTTTCTTGAATGATGGGCATTGGTCCATGGATGCATTCAATCTGTTGTTTTCAAATATCCTTAGATAACTAAAATGAGGGCAGATATTCTATATAGCCCTGTTAAAAACATTCTTGGCTTGTTTGCTGTATCCCTATCTGTTTTCTTTCCTACTCTACACTACTGTTGGTGCTGCTGCATCAGCACAGTCAGAGCTACTCGGCAGCTATGGAGCCACTCCACGGTCTGGGCTACTGCTCTCCTGGGGTCATTCAGAGCTGGGGGCAGAGCAGATCGACTACTCACCATTTCTCAGAGGACTGACGGTCATGAGGCCACTGTGCCATCATCTGGCAGAGGAAGGGAGGTAAACATTGCATACTCACCATGCTGTGGAGTTGTGGGGTGCTCGGCTTCTGGGAGACACGCTGGTGGAGCTTTGGTTGCTCCCCCTAAGGTTGTGGAGCGGTTGTCGGGCTCTGCCTTGTGGGTCCTCTGATAAAGCTTTCCTACCAGCCTGCAGAGCTGAGGTTGAATTACTTGGGGGAGTTGTTTGAGGACCCAAGCAGTAGCATCCATCACTGCAGGTACTGTCTGTAGGAGCCAAAGGGTGTGCATAGTGCCCCTCTCCTGATGTGGGTGTGATGGATGTTGGTGCTCCCTTCGACAGATTTCACTTCATTCACTTCCATATTTCTTGAATTCATGCAATCAACAAGAGTTTGAAGCGCTACAGACATTCTTCCCACTAAAACAACATCATTCGCATATCCCAAACAGGGTGTTTTGTGGCCCAAAAAGATGCAACATCGACAGACTTCCTTAAAAGATGTTTCTCAAACCCATTGGCATAAAGAGGTGCGAAGGTTCGCAGCAGAAGACGGCCACCGGATTGAGAGAAGCCATTGTCCCCATGAGCCCCAGGCTCTGAGAGGCTTGCAGTGACGCCACAGTGAGAATAGAATGCAGCGGCCCTCACCAGCTCAGGGGGCAGAAGATTGGGCCCATCAGTGACACTTGACTTGATCAGTGGGGACGGGTAAACTATTGAGGGTCTGAACGAGACTTGCAGCATCAGGCACTGGCACACAGGGAAGAAGAGCAGAGAAGTGGTGCAGCTGGCTTCGGCGGGTGATAGGCCCTTATCGCAGGCCGACCTGCAGGAGTACAGAGGGTGGGTGATCTGCTGATGGTCAGAAAGGGAGCCGAGCAGCAATGTGTGGCAGAGGGGCCAATGCCCGCTGAACAGGAAAGCGGAGACCTCGTGCGGACGGTTTTGCACAGTCAGATGTTCCTGTCCCGGGCCTCTTGAAGGTACGCTGTAAACTGGTAAGCCGCAAGAGACAGGAGGTGGCCTGGGTAGCAGCAGGAGAGGGCAATGCTGCACAGAGAGCACACATAGGGAATGGTTTGGAGGTGGACGGAAGTAGGATCCCGTCTCTACCTCCCCTCGTCAGACATTGGCCATGTGGAGCATGCACCGCACTGCTGCAGAGGGTTAACTAGAGTCTTGGAGCTCTAGGTGGAAGGATCAAGCTCACGGGAGCCACAAAGGGAGGCAGGAGCCTCCCCATGTTGAAAATCCCAGCTGGATGCAGGAGTGAGAAGCCCCCCGGTCCCAGAGCATAACAGGAAGAAGTTATTTTCAAGAAGGTTTAAGTAATGTTTTAAAAGAAACAGCTTGGGGGACAAAGTGAATACCCGGGGGAGTCAAGCAAAGGCAAGGGCTGAGCAGAGGTGGTGAGGCTCGAGTGAGACACGAGCCATCTCACAGCATGGAACCCAAGAAGAGGGGTAACAAGGGCTGCTTTTCTGGGCAACTCTGCGAGTGGCGACGATGGGTCAAGGTGGCAGTGGGGAAGGAGAATCAGGAGAGGGTTCCCTCCTACCGTCATTAGGGCACAGACATGGGACAGAGGGTAGTGGTGTGACCTACATGGCAGGGGGAACATAGCACTACACATACCGCAAAGGCGAGGAGACCCGAGAATGGGGACGTTATCAGGAGAGTTCCACAGGAGTGCTCGAAGGGACAAAGCCCTGTTTTAATGATGTCATGGGGATGGGGAGTGGTAAGTCAGAGATCCAAACCCTCTTGGCAGAGATAAAAGCAATGAGGAACGAGGTCCAACTCTCCAATGCAGAAAGTAAGACACAAATTGACAAAATGGAGGACAAGGTAGAAGCCTTGAAGCATAATCAGCTTTTGGCATATATTTGGAAGCAAAAATTCTAAAATTCAAAATTCAAAAAAGGAGCCATATCAATTGGGCAGAGATACTGACCGGAAGGTGGCCAACATTGTGAATAGAGAGCACAGATGTAACATTAAGATCTGGGGCCTACCCCACCAAGATGAAGAGACTCAGGAGGGCCTGGAGACCCTGGGTGAAAAGACCGGTTGCGAAGCTGCTGGCAGCAGAAAATCCCAAGGAAGTGAAATTTGACATAGTCCACAGGGGGCAGGCCCAGCGGAGGGCCCGAAATCGGTAGTGGCCAAGTGCCACTATTTCAAGGATAAGGTGGCTATAATGGCCATGGCCAGAGTCACTCTGGACCTGGAATGGGAAGGCGCTAAGATACAAATATTTCAGAATGTATCAGTTTATAGACTGGAGCAGCGGAGGCAATGCCAGTACCTCATAGCTCACTGACAAGGAAATCTGCTACAGGTGGGGATACCCCTTCTCTCTGGAGTTTCAAGTTGGGAACAGTCATCTCTTGGTGAGACATTACAGAGGAGGTGTCCATGCTCTTGTAGGAATTGAAGCAGCAACATGGTGGTGCCAGAGACGAGAGCCAACTAACACCCAGAGAGACTTTCAGGAGGGCTTTGATGCAAGCAAATGCCTGTAAGAAAGTGGCAGGAGCAAGGAAATTCCGCAAATGGGGACTCCCTCGCCCAAAGCCTGCAATTGAACTCATGTAGAGTTTGGCGGGGAAGTTAGGTCAGGGTTGCAACAGCGGTGGGGAGCAATGAGGGAGGGTGGAGAAGAAGAGCAGATGGAGTAGCTAAGGTGGATGAGGGATCAAGAGCTTGCCAACAGCAGGCTGAAGGGTTTACAACAGACCCAGATGGTGGCCCGATATATATCCTGGGCATCTCAGTGACAGTCACCTTTTTTGACATATGTTTTTGGGTTGTTGGGGAGGGAGATGGGTGCTAAGTTGGGGGGAAGGAGTGATTAGGGGAGTATTGGCAGTACACCCATCCATGGTAGCACAAACCAGGCAGAAGGGAAACAGTGGATGGGGGGCTAAACTGAGAATGAGAGATTGATGACACGTGACCAGAACCAGAACTGCGTATTGCTAAGCAGTAAGCCCAGATGCAATCCTTGAGAACCTAAGTTCTATAACTCTTTGACCATGATGGTAACGTGGATTCACTGAGTAAAATCAGACTAAATATTGATGTATATCACAGTATAAACATCATTCAATTAAATGGTACTTCTTCCATCCATGTACAAGCAGTTACTTCAACTAAAGCCTTAGAACAGATAGACCAGGAATATCGAAAAAAACATTTGTAACAATCGTAAGTGATAAGGTTCGTTTTAATTAACCCATCATCTTTTTTTCTTTCTTTCAAAATGAAATATCCAAACAAGGATGTATCAACAAACAATAAGTTATGTACATTTGTTCCACATATCATGAACCTTCATTTAGTCATGAAATCATTACTGTGCTTCGTAAAAAACGACCAAAAGAAACTAAATCAAGTATAACAGTTAGAAACAACTTTTCATCTGTGTAGCAATCCCCATCAGGGAAAGTGTGTGGGGGCTCTTATACATAAAGACAGCTCCCTCCAGGGAAGCCCTTTTGTGGATGTTGCAAAAATAACCAACGCGTTTCGGATCCTATAGATCCATCTTCAGGGTGGGGCTTCACTGTTCTTGTATTCATGCAGGACAGTAGTGGTTTATAATTCTTTTAAATCTTCCTCTGTGGGGAATTTAGAAATAACAAGTGTTTTAATCTATTTGTCTAAAACAGTCGATTCTCAAAGCTAAACTATCTGAATAAGAATTTTAAATGTCACTGACCTCTCCCGGAAGATTGATGCGGTCCAAGATCACGACCTAGTTAAAGGAAAGTACAACGGTAACTAAAAGCCAACCCTCTCATTTGAGTATTTTAATCTGCCAAGGTCGTCGACTGGTAACACCTCTTCGGAAGCCTCCAGTACTGAATTAGAAGTTACACCAGACCAAACGACAAAAGTCACATCAGGGCCATCAGGCACCCCAGCTAGCGATCCAGCCAACAACGACGCTGTGGCTTTTTTAGAAAAAAAGCCAGTTAGAAGAGGACAAAAGAAAAAATCTGCAGATGAAGAAGGGGTCGAAGAAACCCTGATAGTCAATATTTCATCTTACCGTCTCTCAAAGATGGAAACGCAAGTTTTTAAGAAGGGCTTGTCTTTTGTTCCAAAGAACAACAGTACCCTCTTACGTGAAAAAATCGATTTCTTCAAACTGATGCGCAAATTGAAGCTCAACATTTTCTTTAATTCATTGGAGGAGGACAGTACAGAGAAAGAACCACACACATTTTTAGAAGTTAACCCAAAAAGCACTTTCAATCCGCAAATACAAAATCATATCTTGTCAACCTTTGAAAAAACAGTTCTGGATGAATTCAAGAAGATCCGATTTAAAACCAACGCTCAGGGAAATTTTTCCAAAATAGAACGTCAGACACTGCGAAACCTCCTAGACAATCAAACAATCATCTTTAAACCAGCAGACAAAGGGGGTGCCATTGTTCTAATGGATAAACAAGACTACCTCGACGAAATTGAACGACAATTGAGTGATGAGGACACTTACTTGGAAGTCCCTATGAATCCTACAGAAACAGTGCGAACATTAATCAAAAGTGTATTAGATGAGGCCGAAGAGAATGATGTCATCTCTGACAAAACGCGACGTTTCCTCGAAAATCAACATCCAATCATGCCAGTGATGTACATCTTACCGAAAATACATAAGAGATTGATAAAACCTCCAGGACGCCCGATCATAGCAGCCACCAACAGTATTCTGGAACCACTTGCACAATATCTGGACAAAATTCTCCAACCTTTGATTCAAGAAACACCAACATACGTGAAGGACACAATGCACTTTTTGCAACTTTTGAAAGACACACAATTCGTGAATGGAAGAGACATACTATTTACTATGGACGTTACGTCTCTCTACACAAACATAGCCCACGAAGCCGGACTAGAGGCAATCGAATGGCTTATACTCAACACCAATAAATGCAAGAGTGATAGACTATTTGTCCTTACCCTCTTGAAACTGGTTCTCAGTAACAATTTCTTTAAATTTCAAGAAAGATACTTTATCCAGACATCAGGCACCAGCATGGGAGTAGCTATGGCCCCATGCTATGCTAATGCTTTTATGTATTATTTAGAAAATGAACACATCCTCACATCACCAAGGTGGATGAGACACCTCTCACTGTACCGGAGGTACATAGACGACATCTTCGGCATTTGGACAGGCCCCCAGGAGGAGTTAGATGAATTCTTTACAATGATGAACAGGATGAATCCCTGCATTAGGTTCATAACGGAAACAAGCACGATAACTATTAATTTCCTCGATGTGGAAGTATATGTGTCAGAAGCGAAATTGGAGACTAGGATCTACACCAAACAAACTGATAGAAATAGTCTATTACTTGCTACAAGTTTTCACCCGAAACGCACGATTGACAGCGTACCCTTCAGCCAGTTTTTGCGCTACAGGAGGAACATCTCAGACAACACGGAATACGACCGGCAGGCCACAACATTGGAAACTAAATTTACTGAGAGAGGTTATAACCCTACTCTGATATCCGAGGTTGCAGAAAAAGTCAGACACATTGACTGAGCAACACTACTGGTACCCAAACCCACTAAACCCGTAGAACCATTGCTATACGTGACCACCTACTCGGTTCAGAGCACGAGAATAAAGAGAACGATCAAGAAGAACTGGCCAATGCTACAACTGGACCCACAGTTGCAACATCTCTTTCCAGAACTACCAACATTTGCGTATAGAAATAGAAAATCTTTACGCAAAAGTCTGGTGAAAGCAGAGATTTCCTCTCCCAGCACTTCAACTCAGCACAAAGG
Organism: Ambystoma mexicanum; assembly: GCF_040938575.1. Taxonomy (NCBI): domain Eukaryota; kingdom Metazoa; phylum Chordata; class Amphibia; order Caudata; family Ambystomatidae; genus Ambystoma; species Ambystoma mexicanum. The sequence continues at coordinate 283,761,243 of NC_090928.1, forward strand.
AACAATCCCATGCTACAATTGCCAACACTGTGGCAACATCATTAAGGGCAACTACATTACACATCCACATTCAGGCAAGCACATACAGTTACGTCATTCGTGTACCTGTGATGCCGAAAACGTAGTTTACGCATTGAAATGCCCATGCGGTTTCTACTACGTAGGTATGACTACCAGGAAAGCCAAAATTAGATGGACTGAGGACAAGTCCAACATTCGTACAAAAAGTCTAAAATCCCCGGTGGCAGTTCATTTCTTAGAGGCACGACACACAGTGGGGCAACTACAATGTGTCATCCTTGAACAAGTTTCAGCTGCTAGGAGAGGAGGTGATGTGCAAAGAAAATTAGCACAACGTGAGATACTGTGGATTGAACTTTTGGACTCTCTAAACCCCCGAGGCATGAACTCAGAGTTTAACCTTATGTGTTTCTTATGAATTCCACCCACCTTAAAGGGATGGTCTAGTAATAAATTTTATTTAAAAAATAGATAGGCCACATAAAAAAAAAATACTAGCATCCTCCGTTTTAAAACTTCCTATGTAAAATTTTGAGCTATTCAAGCTCAAAATTCGAAAAAGCAAGCACAGGGGCGCAGCCATTTTGTGAAATGGAGGCCCTCCTGTGCTGGCTTTTGCTTTTGCGGCACTAATGAAGGAAAAGCCAGCCAGCTGTAGTAAACAAAGTCTACCACTGGGTGGCTTTCCCTTCATTAGTGCCGGGACTCGGAGGACGCGGACCGGAGACCAGAGCAGGAAAGCTGCAGCTGAATCTCGGTAAGTGCTATTTATTTTTTTTACAAAAAATAAGCACTAGCTGTGGGTTTTTTTCTAAGTTTTCCAGGCTGGAGGAGCCCGGAAAACTTAGAAATAAAACCGCAGCTTTAAAAACGTTGTATTTATGTTTGCGGTCACTTTTGAAGCGACCGCAAACATAAATACAACGTTATTGTGTTGGAAAACGCAGGGTTTTCCAACACAACCGCGTTGTGTCTGCCTGAATCTGCTTTTCCATTTGGGGCTCTCGGGCTCCCCACGGGGAGCCCGAGAGCCCCAAATGGAAAAGCAGATTCAGGCAGACACAACGCGGCATTGCGGAAAACAACCGCGTTGTGTCTGCCTGAATCTGCTTTCCCATTTGGGGCTCTCGGGCTCCCCACAGGGAGCCCGAGAGCCCCAAATGGGAAAGCAGATTTAGGCAGACAACGCAGCATTTAGCATTTCCCATGTGGGGCTCTCAGGCTCCCCGGGAGCCCGAGAGCCCCAAATGGTAAAGCAGATTCAGACAGACACAACGCGGTTGTTTTCTTATGCCCAGACTCCTATTTCTATTCCAGATGTTGTCCATCAAGCTTCCCCAGGCTTTCCTTCACTCTGTAAAAAAAAGAAACCAGGATAGCACACAATACATTGTGTCTTCCCAAAGGGGTGGGCTCCCTGACGTTACCACATACTATAAGGCCACGCAGCTGAGGGTGCTGGTGAAATACCTTGCCCAGCAGGATACTAAGCTATGGACCTCAGTCCATGCACTAACCTACAGTTAGGTACTGCTTCATTTTTTTTTTCATATAGTGAATGCCCTACTGGACCAAGTCTCCATGGGAGAGTGGCTTTGGTTCCACAGAAGAGGATCCCGAAGGGTATCATAAATCACCTGATTCTGGTGGTATTTTGGAAGCTGTGGAGGGACAGAGGAGGCATGCATTGGCTCATGACACAGCCCTCATCATTCATTTGCACATGAGCTGCCCAAAATTAGGGATCGCATCCAAGAACATGGCAGGTTCCAGGGATGGTATGACTACGGGTTAGAGAAGGCAGGGCAGTTGTGGGTGGAAGGAGATTTTATGGCACATGACAGACTGGAGGCATTTTAAATGCGGGCACCCTGGTGGTGTTCCTCTACCTCCAGCTCAAAGGGGTGGTGACACACCCCGAGATGGGGTCATAACCTCTGTAGGGGATTGACGTCTTTCAAAAAAAGCTAATCCTGACCTCAAGGGGCTTGAGGGGCCTCATCTCCTCCCTCTATCGGGAGATACTGTTGGATGAGCCAGTTGAACCCATCCGAATTTGCACCCAATGGGAAAAGGATCTGTGTTTGGAGATCACAGACAACCCATGGACACTCATGTGCAGGAAGGTCTACACAACCTCTATAGCCACCCGATACAAAGCTCATGCCATTAGCCTTCTCCACAGATGGCACTAAACCCTACACAAACTGTTCAAAATGTACCCAGGAATATATACTAGATGCTAGAGAGGGTGTTCAGTAATTGGGGATTATGGTTATGTCGTGGGGGTGTCGGCATATCCAGACATTTTGGAATGAGGTCTTGGCATGGATGGAGGACCAGGAAGGTATCACAAGATATATGTGTCTTTTTGTTCTCTTTGTGATAGGGGAGGCGGACGGTGAGGTACACTCACTGAATCATATAACACACTCCCTACTTGTTGCTGCAAGGGGATGCATGGCCCGATACCGGAAGAGTCCGCAGATGCCCACAAAAAGAAATTAGTTACTGAGAGTAAGGGACATTTCTGATATGTAAAGACTTACAAGGATGTTGGACAAGTCTAGGGAAAACAGAGATGAAACAGGGTTGCCATTTAATACAAGATACCAGCCCACAGGAGTGGTCAGGAGTTGAAGGGATAGCCCATCCTCTGTGGGTTGCACAAACACGGTAGAAAGAGAGGTGTACAGGGAGAAGGGTACTGCCGGGGTTCAGGGGAAGGAGACACAGAGAAGCTCAGTTTGATGCATGTTTAGTGTTTGGAGATCTGGTTTGTCTATAATTTGAAGAACTGCAATACAAATTTGATTTAAAAAAAAAAAAACAGGGTTGACATGACACAGCCTTGGTGAACTCCACTAATTATTGTAAAAAAGGTTGTTTGTTCCACTTTTACATCAAAAGTGACAAAGCATTCTGTCTTTTCCTACAGTTGGATTATTATGTCCAAAAGACCAGTGCCTATCCCTAGGCCCATAAGAATTGACCAAAGAAGGGGTCTATCCATCAGATCAAAGGTTGTTCATAGGTCCAAAAAGGCAACATAAAGGCCTTCACTTTTAATCTTGCTATATATGTCTATGGTAAGTGATAAATGTAGGCACTGTTCCGTGGTGCCTAAAGACCCGCAGATGCCTATCAGTATCTCTGACAAAATCTTCTTCCACTCCATCCAGGCCTGAAGCATTTTCACCAATACCCTCCTATGTATTGTAGGTGAAACGTCACTGAGGGCACTTGGCTTAAAACAAGATGGCTCAGAACAATTTCTTTTTTTGAACAGTGGAACTATATTTGACATTGACCACAAGGCTGGAATTATCATGGTTCTGCAAATTTGAGCAGGTAGGCAAGCTCATATCTCTGGTGATAGTTTGTGTAAATCTCCAGGTACCCCATCAGGTCCGGGGGCTTTGAAACACCATAAGCATTTAATTGCCTTTCACTTCTCCAATAAGGACATACTATTTGCCAGTATGTTAATGGTGCATGGGTAGTTTCTTTCCCTATCTTGTTCTCTCATTTGGGCAGTCATAGATATTTACATAGTGTTTTAGTTGCTGTGTTCCAATAATATTTTAAGCTGGAGTAGCAATGCTCGAAGAAATACATCCTCAGGCAAACAGTTTCCAAAACTGTCTGCTACCACGTGATTAGCATGCCTCGCACGTCCGTCCCCAAGACTGTTGTGCATAGGATTTTTTTTGCCGCAGGTATTGCATGTCTGTAGTTTTTACATGCAGACTCTCTTTTGTTTGTCTTTGCTGCCGGATTTTTTGCTGTCTTCAAAAGTAGGTGCTGTGTTAATCTACAAGTGTTGTTGATGGAAACCTATAGATGACTTCATTGAGTGTATTAAATGAGCAAATTGTATCATTGACGTTTTGCTCTGCCAGCTCTGCCAGCAAGTACTCGTCAACTTGTCTAAGGCTAAGGTTCATCATGTTTACCTCGACTAGATTGTGGTTTGTTCATTCCCATCTAAGTCTCTGTTGGCAATTAGAGGCCTTATAAATAGCGACATTACCAATAGCACTGTTTCTTTCCTCACGGAAAGAGCATAGGGTCAGTAATAATGGCTAGTGACCACTTTCACTTCTGGCCATAATGTCCAGATCAAATATTCTCCTTTATCACAAAATAATAAATTGGGCCATTCAATGTCCTTGCAAAGGTGTTTGAAGGTCTCTACTTGCTGGTATTTGCAAAATAGTAGGACCATTCACTATAGTCCATTTGTTTCGAAATCTTACCTTGTTTATTAGTAAACCATCAGTGGCTAATAATGACCTGAAGAAATGGGAACTTGCCGAAAACCCAGTACAGTGTTGGAAAGATGTTGACTCTTCAAGGACAGTGCACTCACAAGCACCCGAACCTAAGGTGAAATCCATTAAAAGTAACTGTTTTTTCCACCTCCAAACTATTCATCAGGCATGTCTGTCCTTCCTACACATAACTGTGGTGATCATCGCAATTGTAGTCCTGAGGCTAGACTATGCCGAAGGCCACCCCCTGGACCCCCAGAATACTCCTTAAAGACACTCCAAAGGTGTGACCCTGTCAGCCAAGGACTCCAAACATTGCAATGGCTCCCAGTCAAACATAGGATTCAATTTGAAACCCCATGTATCGCCTTCCAAGCTTTCCACATCAGAGTCCCAGAATGCACAGAGAAAAGAATTCATCCACCACAATGCTTTGCTCCATTTAACAGGCTTTTACAAGTGTGGCACCTGAAGTATGTGCCAATATGTGGAAGAAACAAATAAGATTGTATTTAATGTTGATGAACCATTTGCAATCAAAGATTTCATTAATTGTAGATCATAGTATGTTGTATATGGACTTATTTGTATATGTGGATGTACATATATTGGTAGCACCATTAGGGAGATACGTGTATGCATTAGAGAACATTTGAGTGCTTTGGGCCTGGATGATCAGAGATTTCCATTTTCAATGCATTGGCAGAAATATCACCAGATGGGGGACAAAAAGGACATACAATTTGTGGGTCTTAAACAAATACAATGTGAACCAAGGGAGGTGACAGAGTGAAGACTCTTCAACAGTTTGAAGCAAGAATGATTTGCCAATATCGAACAATACAGATGGGCCTAAGTTTAGATCATGAAATGGATGTGTTCCTATGAGAATGACATTGTGATCAACTGTTATTTAAATCGTATAAGGGTTTGCCCCAGCTCAGAGGTGTCATGGATATTTACCATATGTGGTTGAATATGAAAGATTGGGACGATAATTTTATATTATGGAAATAATACTTATTGCATGTGCATTAGTACTGACACATGTCCACATTGTTCCTGATTTTCAAGTGTATGATATATATCAAGGGAGAGAACTAGGATGATTTTCACAATTGCCTGTAACAAGAGGAAAAACGAATACAGTAGATTGTCCTAATTAATGACTAAGAGGTTTTAGATGATTTGGGGCATCTTAAAAATCAAGGGAGCTCAGCTACCCAATAAGATAAATTTAACGGGATTAGGAATTGTGTAGGGCTATTTCCTACTCTTTGGTGCTACTGGTCAGATATGCAACATCATATATTGCACGGACAATGAGAGGAGTGCGATATTGGTTCAATATGTATGCATAAATTCATATTTCATTAAATCAGGCTATATCATAAGTAAATAGTGAATCTCAGGAGCAGGCTGTGACATGGGTGAGCTAGTTGTTTGAACGGGACAGCAAACAAGGTGAACACATGAGAATTAGATAGTTGAGAACCAATGACACGTGGCACATTTTTCACTAGATATAAACCAATTTGCTCTCAATAATATTACGATCTTTTGGTCAGCCATTGTGGCAATTTAGTGGTAAAAGCGCTTAGGGAGAACAAGTTGAATTGGGGCACTTTTATAATCATGTAAAGCCAGCTAATCATCATGGTCATTGCATATTCGGCAGCTTCGATTCATCAGAATTTCAGCATCATACTTTGTGGGGCCAACTAGAGGTGAGATAACATTGAATGACACAGTCTATACCAATAGTTTGTCACCCGAATTCGAAATATCCAGTTATATTTTGTATTTCTTAAAACCACTATTGTAGATCGAAAGACAAAGCTGTGTGTGCATATAAGGGTTGAGGTCATTTATGAATATTTGTGAGATACTTAGACACAAATAAAGTAATGCCTGCTATTGAGGACGTCAGAAAATGGTGAAGGAGTTTGTTTTGGTATGTAAAGTGGGGCGTGACTTCACACATGCGACGTGCGATGTGCAATGTCACGCTGGGCATAAATAATGATTCAAAATGGTGGCAAGTGTTTTCATGCCTCGCTGAATGCCAGTAAACCCAACAGGGTTCTCTACAGTAACCCGCATAGAATATGTGAGTTATTCCAATCGTGTGCCACTTTTTAAGGTTATGACAGGATTGAATTGAATCGATACCTCAGTTTTAACAACATTATCTTTTCATTAGTAAGTGGAAACAAATATTGTGGGAGTTTTGGGTAATATACCCACAGAATATATGAACCATGCTAGACTTGCTGAAATTGAAGAATCTGAGAAAGCCAGCATTTCAGGTATGTTAGTTAAGAACATAGCAGTGTGTACTAGAATCGAATTCAGTTAATTGTGAGTTATATTTGATGGTACCTAATCTTTTTCTATAAAACATAAAGAGATTGTAAGAATTGGAGTTAATCCTGTGAAGACAATATGAATACTGAACAGAAATACATGTAAAAGGTGAATAGGATCCCCTTATCTAAAAGATGGTCACTTTGGTGCTAGGTGTTGAGTATTAGCGTTAGGTTAGCGTTAAGGTGATGACTTGAACCAAACAGGAAGGTGTTGGACATGAGTGGCACCAGGGTACACAACAATTGGATATTATGGTCATGTGAACTGTGTGTGTGTATATATATAGGGCAACTTAACCATAACGTCCCCTTAACAAAGCTTTTTTTGTAGCAAATTCAACAGGTTTTTGGAAGGTGGAACTTAAGCATGAAATTGTGGCAAGGAAGTTGTTGAGCAAAATATACACTGTAATCATGTGATGTAGAGAGATATTTAGTATAATCTATGTACTTGATATACATTTAACATAGAACATACAGAACCCCCTCCCTATTGATTTTAGAAAGGGACGGACTGAGCGTCTGTTTGCGGACGGGGACGGACAGGATCAACATTACCCAAAGAGGCTGGGGGTATCTAAAAATGTACTATTGTCTTACACAAAAAGTATGAAACGTTGAAGAAGGGCATAAAGATATTGTAAGTAGTAATTAGCAAATATGGAAACCTGAAGGTGGGAAAAGAAAACAACACATTTAATAACCATGTAGAATGAGGTGGATGGTACCAAAAAAAAAAAAAGGATGCCTCCACTGTATCACTTCACAGAAACTCAGCAGCCTGGAACGATAGTAGACGGATGCAGTAGGACGAAGGGAGAGTAAATCAAGAGTGAGTGCAGGTCATTTTTTTATGTGGGTGTGTTTTTTTTTGGTATGTGGTGCAGAAAAAATCATATCTTTCTGTTGTTTTGACTCAGAAATGGCTAGTAATTTGGAGTGGCTGGAGGAGTATTTCCCACACGGGGCAATGTCTGAAGACAGCGACAACAATGGTACACATAGGTGTGCATATGGAGAATAGTGACCAGTATTTTATAGGCATTTAACGTATGGTGTTTTTTTTTCAACAGATCAGGAAAAAAAGAGGAAAGGGCAACAAAAGAGATAGAAGAAGACAGGATAAAAAGGATAGAGGAGAACGACAATTTTCAAAGTTTACGGGAGTTTGTAGAGGACGTTGTGAGAGGAAAGGTTCGGTACCATTGCCCCACCTGCACCTGCCCTGCTTCTCCATTCCCTAGGGACCCATCCCCAAACCTGCAAGAGGACAATAGTCATTTCGACAAAGTATCTATCCCTTCTTCCCCTCACAAATCTTCCGCTCATAACCAGCCCATCCATATTCCGCCATATTTGTTTCAGTGTCCGCTTCCCCCGCTGTTTCTTTAGAATGATGTGTGTGTATGTGTGTAGTAAATGGTTTTGTACAGTAGTTGTAGAGAAACAGTTTGTGTGTAAAAGTTTGTTTTTAAAAGACGTAAAATGTTTGCGTACAGCGCGCCTGTTCGACCTCTCCGCAAGTAACGGAATGTGGGTGCTGTCTAATGCCAAGTAAGACGGATGAGATATGTGACTGCACCATCTTTTCAAAAAGTGCATACATAAACAGAAAGGGGTGTCCAAAGGATATACTACCTTGGCGTACCGCTTGCAAACGAGATAATACATGGCCGTAGAACACACAAGTTGTCCGGAATGGGTGTAAATAAGTAAAAAGGGAGTGTGTGAAGGACAGTATAGCGTTCTATATTGGGCGCAGTCAAACTGGTGCCGTCCTTAGAACAGGCACGGTGGCCGGCAAGTTCGTAGGCATACAAAATGGATTTGTCTTAAGGACACTGGAACTGTCCGTACAGTGAACATTGCATGCGTGCACATGCGCAGTGCAAACGAAAGGATTGCCAACATTGCGCCAGTTCCTAACTGTCAGTCTCACTTGTGTCGCTCTTTGAAGTAGTTTGAGAACCCGAACACTGTCCGTAGGACACTTGTGCGCATGCGCATGTTTGATTCTTTGCACTTGCTATCCAGGGGACTTTCATTAAGGGGGTGGATGTGTTGAGGACGTCATCTTGTGACTGCACCTACGCTGCGAGTGGGGACTAGTTTCCGTGGTTTGTGTTCTTCCAAAACACTAAAAAAGAACTTGTAGACACAAGGCAAACTATTGAGGAGTGTAAAAATGTAATTTGACACATCCCAAACAATAGACCAACTCAGGAGTTGCTGTGTAAAATGTGTGTACCGCTTTGTAGGGATGAAGACGGTCGCGAGGCACACCCCTGCACCCCTTCAAAAGGCCACACCCCCGAGCGCATCTTCATTGTCCTTCTAGCTACAGTATATAGGGGTGCGTTGCCTTTACTGCTGCAGTGACGAAAAGGAAACTAATCTGTATGGCTTCCATGGCTGCTGGTGGGTTATTAGCCTCTGCACCACCCCCAAACCTGCCACCATCACCACCTCACCAAGGGCCTGCAGAGAGATATATGGGTGAGGATGTAGAGATTGAGGAAGAAGAGGAGGAAGAGAATGAAGTGGAGGAACTCTGCACTAGGAGCACTCGGCGGGAGTCGTGGGTGTGGCGGTTGTTTTCTGTTTATGGGAACGTACCAAAAGCACGTGCAAACCTGGTGAAGTGTAACCAATGCTATGTGGTGTTGAGTCGCGGGAGATTTGGAGCGTACAGTTTTGGTAGAACAACCATGAAGCGACACCTCACTTCGTTCCACACTGCGGACATTCGCAAGGTGGTGCCATGTGAAGAGCGTAGTCGTTTGAGTTCCTCCACAGCATCCTTGGAATCTGCTCCTCCCACCACAAGAGACACTCCTGTGGGGGAGTGCCTTCCTCCAGCTGCTTCACAAGCCATTTACAATGATGTGTACCCTTACCTTTCAAAGGTGACAGTAGTGTGCACGTATTGTGGCACAGTACTCTGCAGGGGGGAGAGTTTTCGAAGTGCTTTTGAGGCTACAGTCACCGAGCACCAGAAGATTTACTCCTTACCTAAATAAAGATCACCCGTAACATTTGTCTGTTAAGTTGCCCTTTCTTATCCCCGTGGCTGGTGGACCTTCCTTACCCTCCTTTCGCCTTTTCTCCTAGTGTGGTGAGTGCGGGTAATTAATGAACGTAAAAACAACATAAATGACAGAAAAGGCTCTTTTCAGAGCCGCCTTTCTCAGTGTAACAATTGAACTATGAAGTGAAAGCCATAGACCCCTGTGGAGTTCAGCAAATGTTCGCGGACAGTCGTTGAGGGGAAAAAGGGAGGGTGCAAGCGGCGCAAACGCAATAAAGTGTACGTTGGGAGTAAGTGGTGGCTCTGAAAAGAGCCTTTTGGTGGTGTGTTGTGTGGGTCAAAAACAGTGGAATGGGGAAAATGGATTGTCAGATAGGTTAGTGAGATTGCAAAAGAGGGCGCAATGCATTTTGTACATTGTGAAGAAAAATCTGATTACCAGCATATGTGAGGTGGACTCCATCTCTGTGAAAAATGAAACAGCTACTAGACAAAATGTTTTCATTGTGGTAAGAGCACATGCCAACATCTCTTAAAAAGGCACAAACAGCCTTATTCACATTGCATCTCGCTTTCTCCATTTGTGGACGAAATGCTGAAGAACACAACCATTTTTGTCTTTGGGCAATATGGGAAAAAAGTATTTGACAATTTGGAAACATGTCCATGAGCTTCGCAAGTCCTTCCTTCTTGGTAAATTGTAAAGAAATGCCAGATACATGGCCTAAACTGTTTCATCCACAATGAATGATGAGTATATCTGGAGGACGCTCTGTCTGCAAAGTAACACAAAGAGGTACTAAATCCACCCATCTCATGCCACGCACGCCATGCCAGTGCACTTCCGCATGTGTAAATCCGAGATTTGTAGATAAACTGCAGCTTTTTGCATGCACCTTCAACCAATGTATCCATGAGTCTCCCACAATCCAGATAATCTGTTTGCGAGCATGGAAAGGCATGGCTGTGTGGTGTGCTGTGAGGGAGAAGACGGTCTTACTAAAGTACGTCGGTCAGAACACACCTACTGAATTTTATGGACCAATCCCTAGCTCCGCTCATTCTCATTTACATGCGGTTCCAACCTTCAATTCCTGGTGGAGATATGTGCTGGCTGCCAAGTACGCCATGTTCGCGGACATGTACAGGATCAGAGCGTGACGACGGTACATTAAAGTACTATTCGCCTTTTTCCCCTTTAAGGTAGGCTCTGAAAAGAGCCTTTTTTTGTTTTGTTTTTGGCCACATATCGTACAGACATGTGGTATTTCATGTATTTTTTGGTATTTTTTGTCCTTGCTTTACTCGTGCAAACATTACAGAACGTTCTCTAAAGCAAGTCGTATGTTCCAAAAAAACATTGCATTTCCCAAAGAGGATAGCGCAACACCATCTGCTTCAAAGTAGTGTGTATTGCTTGCAGCAATGTTATCGTGGCTACAAAAAAACATACCAACTCGTAGCATGAATGCATGCATGCTGCGATTGATGAGGCACCTCCCCATGCTTTGATCTGGACAGAAAACAGAAGTGTTGTTCCATTGCACTCTCGGGAGTAAAGCAGAAAAAATAAATTTTGATGTTGGGAAGATGGTCATGAGTGCTTCAACCAACTGTGCCAAATGTGCCAAAAAAGTTTGTGAAGTCAGATATCCCAAGTGGCAAGCACCGTAGTGCAAAATTACCACATGAGGCGTTGTCATTCGACGCATGTCTCTGCAAACTTGCAGAATTGCCGCAGCATTGCCATCAGTGTCAGCGCTCCACACCACCTCCACTCCTCGCACATCGAAATGGTGTACCACATGCCTACTCTCGGCATAGTGTTGTAAGCCTTGCACAAAAATGTCTCCAAGCAGCAAAACCCTGACCCTCTGCTCCTCTGCCATTTTCAGTGTGCGCACCATCTTTCGACACAAAAGACTAATGTGAACATCTGATTGGCTGATGCCTACAGTTGTTTTGCCATGCAGGATTTGCTATATAAACCCGTATGTGACACACCCCACCAGCGGACACGTGTTGCCTACGTGCGGCTTGTAACTCTTACCCAGTCCTTCCACCCTTTCTACAGCGGTAGCAAAGCGATTCCCTCATTGGATACAACAAAGCGGGCGCACAATCATCCACCAATCACATAGAACATTGCTAATTTTAACTCCGTCATCAACATTGCGCACTTCAAAATTACTGTCGATGATTCTTATTGAAAATCGCATACCATTGCAAAGCACCTACTTCACAAGCGACTGTGCAAGGATTGCATATTTCTATGTACAGCTCCATGCATGTGCACATGCATCAGTATAGAGTACAGGTATGTACATTTTAATCACAGTAAATGTGGAACCCTTATGATGTAAAATAGACAAAATAATGGTGGTAGATTTCCATAGGGAACACATAACAACGCTCCCCTTTTAAAGTGCAACAATGCCGATTTGTCATTAACAAATCGCACGACCGCTTAATGTCCTCTGCATAACCTGTACATACGTTGCAAGCATGTCTATTTAGGCATAGCTCTCAACCATTTTTTCCTAAAGGCGGGTGAAATCAGCCGATTTTGTTTTTGGTGGGTCAGACGTCCATTGGATTGAATGGCCGTGCAGGAGCCTTGGCGGGTGCCCTTTACAAGGCGGGTAACACCCGCTAAAAGCGTGGCAGTTGAGAAGTAGAATTTAGGGCAGACCTCCATTTTGTAAGTGAAAATGTTGGAGCTCTGTACTCTATACTGCCTACAGTAATGCTACTTGCAATGTGATCGTATGAGAATAGTAATCGCTCCCGATTGTAGGGCTCACATGTCCTTCGGAGGGTCTCCTGGTTTTTGGACATCGTGCTTTTCATTAACAAGTACAAAATGTTTGCCCATCTAGTACTTTGCCCTATCGCTTACAAACCTCTCTCCTATGCATACTACATTTTGTAAAAAACAAGGCATTTCCAAACCCTTAAAAAATGTAGTTATTTTGAAGGACTTTCAAGTACCATATTGAAAGTAGTATCGAAAGACTACATAGAGAGAAGTGAAATGTGCACGTGGATTGGGTTCAAATATGAAAGTTAAATCCTCTGACAAAAGAAGTAGAAGTAAATTCTGCAGTATCATGACCGCTGCAAACACACAAAGTAATTGATATCATTTTTTTAATTCATAGTGAAGACTACTGTCCTGAGAATCAACAGCATCTACACTGCAGAAGACATATCTGAAGAAACCTGGTCATCTTGTACAAAGAAGTAAGTACAGTACAACCTTGTTATTGTAACTACTCCTTAAAGAGGCTGCGTGGGTTATTTGTTTGTTTTGGGCACCAAAGCAAGCATTCATTTGTAAACCATTCTACCTACAAATATCCATTTATTGAACAAATAATAACAGGTGGAATGGCTGACAAATCCATGTGTGTTTGGTACTGAAATAACATAAGGAATCCTTAGAAGGTTAGATTGTGAAAGTAAGTTGTGGTAGCAAGTTTTTGGCATTTCGGTTATTAATAATGGCTCTCGCCACAAATAGGGCACTTTCTACTCTCATTTAAAGCACATTGTACTAGTATACAAACAGTAAAGTAGCCTTACCAAATGATAGTTAGAGGTCACTGTGCGTTGACACACCATGCAAAAGAGCTGCCCCATCACACTTATGCACACATGGATACAGCACACATACATTGGACAACAGACCAAAGTATACTTTTTTTCTCAACAGACAGCAAATAATGCCTACCAGAACGCAGCTCTGTAGAAAGGAACGCAGAATTAGAGCAAATAAAAATAAAGGTGCCCAATGTAAGTATCCACCTGTTGTAGAGTTAGTGGAGAATCTTGGTACAAACCACCTAATGCAGTTGGGTAACATAGTAAAAGAAGTCTCAACTACCGAAACTGTACCTCCTCCATCAACAAGTGTCCCAAAACACAGAAATGTTGTCAAAAAAATGGCTGCCAGCTAACAATGTTCCTAATAATCCTGATAGAGTAAGAATAACCCATAGTAAAAAAAGGTATGTTAGCAAAAATGTTTCATCAGAATGTACTAAGAAGAGGACCAAAATCATCCTCGCCCCTTAAAACGTACCGTAGAAATTTAATTCTACAAGCACTCGTGGACAGTGCCATCCTTCTCAAAAGGAAGTTGTTCATATTAGTGTTGAAAAGGATGAAAGCATTAACAAAACTAAGTACCAAACTACAAATGAAACTCAGCAATAAACGGAATGTGAAAAATAATTTTTTGCATGTTTGTGGTGGTGAATGGAGTCACACAACAAGCACAGAGCCATACTTTAATGAAGAAGCATACAAACAAAATCAAACAAACAGAATTGCCTTCCATAGCAGTGGACGAGGGTATGAGAAAATCAATACTACCATCATGGAACAAGAAACACTGCTTACAAAACAATCTTCTGAAAACTCAGAATTACCTCTTGATTCAGCAGATCCACACCATCCAGTATACAAATGGCTGTAGACATCAATGTGTGCCATTCCCAACAAAGCTTTCAAATCTTTACGTCAGTTCCTTAATCAATATGTAAAAGGTAAAGACAAAGGCAAAATGAAAGTGCGTGCTGCAAAATATGGATATTTGTGTAGTGCGGAAAGTCACAGGACTAAAAGGACATTCATTAGCCTGCATTTCTGGCCCTATTTGCAAAAGTACCTTCATGATATCAAAAGAATAGCAGTACATCATTCCAAAGTAAGAAATTTAGTGTACAAAATATACTGTGCAAAAAGTCCAGCTTTAGAATTAGGCAATTTAAATACCACTCTTCTGCATGGTACACCCAAATACTTACAAGAAGAAATGGACCGTATTCAGAAAAAGTATTTTGGAAGTGAAAGCCACGTAGAAAATGCAACAGTTTTAGAGCATAGTAGCGACAATTCTGCACATAGCAAATTTCTATTAAACACATACAGAAAAGAAATACTAACATTTAAAAGGTCATCGGCTGAAGTACCAAACCATGTGTGTGTATGTTGCCGCAGAACGTTTTACCAAAGGAACACAAAAAATGTGGATATAGCATACAAAATAGAAAACAATGAGGACTCTAAATGGTTTGAATTAGCTTTGTATCTTTTAGCTGAAAGCAAATATGAAATAGCTGAAAGCCTAATATGTTGCAGTTACTGTACTGCAAAATTAGACAACAACCACACTCCTGCACGTGCAATTACAAATAATTTGGAATTGTTTCCATTACCAAAAATCCTGCAACAGCTCAATTTGTATGAGAGCATAATAATTCAAACAGTTCACCCATTTCAAGCAATTATACGCCTTCATCCAAAAACAGCAAATTTACCTTCCTCTGAATTGGTGAAAGGAATTTGTGGCAAAGTAGTTTACTTGCCATTAGATCTAACGGAAAATGTGCACACTCTAGGAGTGGAACGTTCAATAGACCATTCTTTAATAGTCTTGGTAAATGGAGTACCAACAAAGGATAAAAAAATTTGGCAACAATTAGTAGACTTACACACAGTTACACACGCATTGCAATATTTCAAATATAACAATGAGTACTACAAGGAAATAAATATTGATGAAAGCTTAAGGCAAACAACTGAAATAATTCAAGAGCCATCAGAAACTGGGCAATTCGAACGTCTGGATCCAGCTACAGTATCCACTCTTTTGGACCATTACACAATTCATCCATTGCATTCCAATGAAAGCATATGTGATGCACTAGAAGCTTACCAAATGTGACAGACCAAAGGGTCACCAATTAGTATTTGGGAAAAATGTATAGAAGCACGTGCTTTTCGCTGCTATTTCCTACTGGCAAAGGTGGGAGATACGATGATAGAACCACTCGGATTGGGGCATCAGAATACCGCTCATTATGAATGTATTCGCAAGATCCCAGATTTAGGCAAAATGTGGAATACATATTCCACCTACTCTATGAAAGTGAATTAGCAACACTATGTTATGGAGTTGCACATATTTTTAAATCTGGAACGCACTTTCAAAATATGTCAGCTACGCAGTTATTACAAAAAGTACAAGAAAAAGATGAGGTTCTACAATCAAGTATAACAAATTTGTTTGCAAACATGCGTGGTACAAAGGAATACTGGTTCAGATGGCATGGAGACGTGCGTTGCATGATCAAAAACCTTGGACAATTCTATTTGGTTTGTTACGCTAAGTTGTGCAGAATATGCATGGGAAGATTTACATGAGTTCCTACGCATAGCAAACAGCAACAAAAACAACATAGATATATCAACACCTGAAGAACTTAGCTCTCTAGAGCCAGTTAATGTCTCAAGATATTTCCATCATCGTTTCATTGCAATGCTACACTTTATTTGCAATAAAACTGTTCCTCCCCTTGGAGAAGTGCGACACTTCTTTTGGAGAAAAGAATATCAAGCGAGAGGAGCACCACATATTCACATGCTGTTATGGATCAAAGGTGCTCCGAAATTTGGGCATGGCAGTGATAGCACTGTTTTGCAGTTTATCCAAAAATATGTCAAATGTGAAATCCCTTCACAACAGATACATAGTGAGCTGCATGGGCAGATTTTACAATTTCAAAGAGACAAATGTGGCAAATACAAAAACAAAGATAAATACTTCACCAAATGCCGCTTTGGTTTCCCTAGACCAGTTACAGAAACAGGTGAAGTAAACAACTTCATGTCTTCAGTTTGACATAGTGTTAAAGGTAAATCACCTAAAAACACGTATTACATAAAAAGAAGGGAAGAATCAAAATATATCAATGATTACAATGCAATCATTGCCCTATTATGGAATGCAAACATAGATGTGCAATATATTGCAGACAATTCAACTGCTGTTGCATGATAGGTTACAGCCTACTTAACAAAAGAGGACAAAACAGAGCTTCAAGACCTCTGGGATGACCTAGCATCAGACAAAACATTATCACAGAAATTGTACAGCCTAGGCATAAAAATGCTCTCTCATAGAGAATGTGGGGCCTATGAAACAGCCGATCGTTTAACCGACACTGCTTTGTATGGAAAATCAGACAACATAGTATGGCTCAGTCTTGGTCCTACAAAATCTAGAAAAAGAGTGCTAAAATCATATGAGGACATAGAAACAATTGCCAGAAATGATCCCAACAGCCAAGACATTCTAAAAAAACAATTTGCTGGACACATGCTATCCGAACAGGAGCACCACTCTGGAAACTGTGTGTCTATACCACATAGCTCAAAACTTTGCATACAAAAATAATGTTAAACCTGATGAAAGCACCATAGATATAGAGTGACCGATTGTGAAGGAAGCTTAGTGAAACTTACCAAACGAAGCTTAATTAATCATGTAAAATTATCGTTAAAAACTCCTCAACAGAAAGAACTATATTACATGTCTCTGTTACAGCTTTCAAACCATGGAGAAAAGAGGAAGACATACTAGATAATTATGACTGCTATGAAGATGCTTTCAAAGCAAATTAAAGTACTATCACGGATGTGAACTTTATACAGTACAAAACAATGTTACACAATGAGTAGCAACAGGAAGAAGAACTTCAGGCCCAACTAGATAAGGACTCTTCCGACAGTAGTCAAGCTTTTGTAGCAGGAAGTCAAGAACCACTAGGACAACCACTAACAGCAAATGAAGCTGAAGTAGCTATGGCAGAAGTAGAAAACACCATGTATCAATATCAAGAAGATACAGAAGGCTTAAATGTACAACAAGCAAAACTTAACACCGATCAGCGCACCATTTTTGACGAGGTAACAAAACAAATTGTGCATGGCGTACAACACGAAAATAAAGAATGCACCTGCCACAATTACAAACTTATACTGCTGTACGTCAGTGGTGAAGCTGGATCAGGGAAAACATTCTTAATAAAAATTATCAGCAAGTTCCTTCAACATTTGACAAACAACAAACTGTCAGCTGGTGTAACAGCCCCCACAGGTTTAGCTGCCTACAACATAGGCGGTGTGACTTTACACCGATTACTACTGCTTCCAGTAGAGCATCAAAATAAATTAGAGTACTACAAACTTTCTGCAGAAGCTGCAATGGAATTACGTAGAGTATTGAAACAAATGAAAATGCTGCTAATAGATGAAATGAGCATGGTCTCCAATCTAATGTTGGCTTTGATTCATCTCAGATTGCAAGAAGTACTTAAAAGTAATAACGAAGAACTCTTTGCAGGGAAACACATTATCATTTTCGGAGATCTTCGACAATTGACACCAGTAAAAGGTGAACCGATTTTTAAAACCTTAGTCAACAAACTCTGCCGGAAAACTGTTGGTAGCATAGGTAATGTTAACCTTTGGCAACATTTCCAATACAGAGAATTAACTGAGAACATGCGGCAAACTGCAGATCTCACTTATGCCAACATCTTGAAAAGTATTAGAGTTGGTGTATTATTGCAAGAAGCACAAGCTGTATTGAAAAAGCGGCATATATATGCACTTTATGGTGATAATGCATGTGCAACTGATGTTATGGAACAAATAGCGTACAAAAATGTCAATTGTATGGCATTAATGCCAACCCTTGCAAGCTGTTTCAAATTCAGTGAAACAATGTTAAAGAAAGAAATGCAAGCAATAATAGAAATTAGCGCCACAGTCAAACTAGACGTACATGGTTTGACAGTACCCATGTGTGAGCAAGCCACAACAAGCCTAAATAGTTTAGAAAATTCAATCTCCAACACAGCTGGATTGGAAAAAGTATTGAAATTATCATTAAATTGTAGAGTAATGCTTAAACATAACCTTGACATAGAGCAAGGGCTAGTTAATGGAGCACTGGGCACAGTTGTTGGCTTTCAATCATACCCATGTGATAGCAGCATTCAGTTTGTCAATATTCGCTTTGATAACCTTTCAGAAGTAAAAAGGATAGGGCGCTCAATGGCTCGATTCCTTCTCTTCAAAGACATGTATGTACGTAGAGAGCAATTTTCTCTAACTCTTGCATATGCAGTTACCATTCATAAATCCCAAGGTCTTACCCTAGAGAAAGCAATGATAGATATAGGAAAGACAGTGGATAAGGAAGGCATGAGCTATGTAGCATTATCACGCTTATGTACACTTGACAGTCTAATGCTAATAAACTTTGATTCAAGTAAAGTCAGAGCTGATATTCCTTGCATTGTAGAGTACAATAGATTGTGTTCACTGTACACCCCTCATCTGAAACAATACCCTGTTCCAGATAAAGTGAAACATGGTAAAAGAAAAGTAAATGAAACAGAAATGCAACAAAATGCAACAGGAAATTTCGCAAAAAAAAGAAAAGAAGCTAAAGTTTCATCAATTGCCGCAAACATAGAAGAACCTATTAGGGATTGTAAACCAGGCACATCGGCAAAGAAGCAACAGAAAAAAAGAAAAATGCACTCAGATACAGAACTTGCTGGCCCATTCAAATTTACAAATGAAAGTGGGGTAAGTTGCTATGCAAATGTAGCAATGAATATCCTATTTCAATTGCCACCAATTGTTAACAATATTTACCTGCACAGCACAGACCAATTGTGTTTGCAAATGTTAGTGCTGCGTAGAAATGCAACAAGCAATCCTGACAACACATACAGTGTTTATGGAGTAAGGCAACAATTGGACGACTGTGCTGGAATAGTGAGATTCACTATGAACTCACAAGAAGATCCACAAGAATTTCTAATGTACATACTATTAGTATTGGAAAACAAAAGCATACCTATAAATGAAATGTTCCAAATTTCGTACATGTGGAAATATACATGCACTCTATGTAACAAAGTGATACAGGAAGAAATTCCAAATGAGCGATTTGTGTATATTACCATACCAAATTGTGAGAGCATTCCATTTCAGCAACTGGTACAAAATGCAAACCATGGCAGATTATGTACTATTTGCAATTCAGACAATCGCTCTACCTACTGATAAAATCACATAGTGCCTACATAATAGTTATGCTTCTACGTTATAATGCAGATGGCACCAAAAACAACGGCAAACTAACTGGATTTACACACTGTCAAGTGTCACTTGGAAAGAAAACCTTTACAACAGTAGGAATAATCTACCATGCAGGAGCTACAACCAATGCATGTCACTACACCGCATACATTAAAAAGAGTTCTGGGTGGTTTGAATGTAATGATAGCACCATTACTCTAAAGCAGAGGTTGCCAGCTAACCTAACAGATGCTTATTTAATGTTCTTGAAGCCAAAATTTACGTAATAAGGTGTACTTCAAAATTGTCAACAAAATATGTGAAAGACTACAAACAGTTAGAATATGCCCACAGGTATCTAACTACCCAACAGGATGGAAGAATGACACAAATAAATGATTATCACACATCGTTGGAAACAAATGCACAGGCAGAATACGCCTAAACGTATCTACCTATTGGTAAAAATCGGCAGAAAGGCAACAAAGAAAACATAAATGGAAAAGATAAAGGAAACAGGTTATGTCAACGACACAAATGAATGAGTATCACAAATCTGAAGGAACAAATGCACAGTTAGACTACGCCGACAGGTATCTAACTACCCAACAGGATGGAAGAATGACACAAATAAATGATAAGCACAGATCGTTGGAAACAAATGCACAGGTAGAATATGCCTATAGGTATGTAAGTGTTGGTAAAAATCGGCAAGAAGGCAACAAAGAAAACATTAATGGGAAAGATGAAGGAAACAGGATGTAATAACAACACAAATTAATGAGTATCAAAAATCTGTAAGAACACATGCTCAGTTATAATACGCCTACAGGTATCTAACTGTTGTTAAAAATGGGCAGGAAGGCAACAAACATAACATTGATTCGAAAAATGAAGAAAACACTGAAAGGAAAAAATGAAGTACTTAGGTGCATAAGAAATGGAGGTTTTTTTTAATCCGACAAGGATTTTTTCCCCAGACCCAAGTATTAGAAAAGCAAACACAGAAACTGAGCGCAATTAACAGTACACTGGTTTGTAAACTAAATATAAAGGTCTAAAAAAAGTTAACTGTCTATTATGCAATGTGTCAAATGTGGAAAAACTGCAAACATTAACACACCTTTTTCTTTCAACACAGAAATGGAAAAAGTGAATCTTCTGCCAAATACGATAACCAATTGTACCAAAAATGTATGGAGTCTGAACAAAGTAAGGAGTAAGTATATTGGCAGGCATTTTCCACACATGGGAATCAACTTGTCTAATGTATGGTAGTAATGTGCTGCAATGCCTGTAGGCTGGCCTTTCGTCTGCGGTAAGTAACCTACCACCTATGCCTTACAACCAAGTTTCAAGGTGTACAGTTCCTATCCACAACCATCGCTGCATATGTAAAACATGCTCCTTGTAAATTAGCTGCTTATAAATGTACTTTGCGGACCATCGTCTGCAGCCATGAAGTGAAGAAACTAGGGCATGAACACAACCACCACAATCCACCACACCCATATTAACTTGTAACTCCACTGCTTATGACTTCAGTTTTGCGTGCATGGGCTTTAGCCATGCACCCAAGACTGCAGGGTCTCTCCACAACTACCTCGGCGATGTGTGGTAGTAGGGGTTATTCTATATGTGTGTTATTGTTAAGTACCTCTACCCAGAGCTTTCCCTCCTAGGTGTGTGTCTGTAAATCTTACATGGGATAGGTGTGCAGTGTCTTCCAACTCTAGTACATACCACTTTGTTCTTCGTTGCATGGCCTTTGGCCATGCACCCAAAACTGCACGCACTCCCCACAACTTGCCAATCAAAACGCAACACTATGGGTGTGTGCATGGATGGCACATGTGGCGGTGGTTGTGGCCAGGGCCTACAGTCTTGTAAGTAAGGCCTTCGGCCTTTGGCCGACGGCCATACATCCAAGACTCAAGGCCATGGCCACAACCACCGTAGCATGTGCCACCCATGGCGGCGTCCTAATGATTATAATGATAACCATTACAAAAAATAGTGCATTCAGGGCATGTTGTCAATTTCAATGTTCCCTAACACCACACATGTCCTTACAATTCTAACAACTCCCCCGTGCACTGCAGGGCTGAAATACTGTCCTTATTGTACCCCTCATTTTCTGTTCATACAAGGAGGCCACAGAACGTACATCAAAAAGTAGGTATAAGTGTAATATTGGGTGCATGGCCTTTGGCCCTGCACCCAAGAGTGCAGGATCTCCCCACAACTACCTCTTTCTTCTTGGGTGCATGGCCTTTGGCCATGCACCCAACACTGCACGCACTCCCCAAAACTTGCCAATGAAAATGCAACACAAGGGGTGTATGCATCGGTGCCACACGCGGCCGTGGTTGTGGCCAGGGCCTAGAGTCTTGGAAGTAAGGCCTTTGGCCTTCGGCCGACGGCCATGCATCCAAGACTCTAGGCCCTGGCCACAACCACCGTAGCATGTGCCAACCATGGGAGCGTACTAAGGAATATAATGATAGCCATTTGAAACAGTAATGTATTCACAGCATGTAGGCAATTTCAATGTTCCCTAACACTACAGGTGCCCTTACAAATGTAACAACTCCCCCATGCAGTGCACAGGCACAAATACGGCCCTTATTGGACCCCTCCTTTTCTGTTCGTACAAGGAGACCATAGAATGTACATCATTAAGTAGGTATAAGAGTAATGTGCGTACAAGATGTCCATACACATTACATCATGACGACCGACCCCCAGAACAAGTGCATTATTTACCCATATGTTAAGACTATAGCCCCTGGCCACTACCACCTTAGCATGTGCCACCCATGGTGGCGTGCTAATGAATATAAAAATAGCCATTGTGAGAAAGCATGTTGTCAATTTCAATGTTGCCTACCTATACCCGTGTGCTTTCACGAGTTACAAATTTCCTGTCCACTACATGGACTGAAGTGTTACAAATTTCCTACCCACTACATGGACTGAAGTGCTACCGTTATTACCCCCCACATTTATTGTACGTACAAGGTGTCCATAGAAATTACAGCATGACGGCCGAAGAACAAATGCATAGATCACCCATTTCTTACTGTCTGAACCTTTCCCAGTGCTCTGTGACACAGCAAAATAGGTTAATGAGAAAAGCATGTGTACGCTGGTTGTTGCTCCACTTTCCGCAGATCCAAGATGTCGGGCGCATCCAAACCATCTAACGCAGAACACGTCTCGCAGCAGCCAATGGGCAGAGACGTTGCGTGTACGCCGTCATGACGGCAGCCCCTTAGCCAATCGGTTTCTTGTTCGTCGAGCAAACAGGGAAGTGTGACTGCGGAGCGAACATAGATATCACTAATTATTACAGACCTACTTTTTCATAATTATAAATGAACGTACTGCACGTTGGTGACAAAATTTTAGAAAAGCACGCTTTCTGGACCAAGCCCCTGTACCTGCCGCAGATTTTGTCAAAATCCGTCCAGCGGTTTCACCTGTAGCCATGTGCAAAGTTTTTCCCCCATTCAGTCTATGGGAAAAAAAGACGTTTTGAGACCCCCCCTATAACTCCGCTGCCCCTGGACGAATTCTCACCAAACTTTATAAAAGAATTCAGAGTGGCCCATATACTTCTTTTGCAAAGGTTGATGAGGATTCGTTCAGAGGGAGCGAAGATATAAGCCGCCGAAAAAGTGCTCTTAACTTGTGGATGTTTTGTATTTTACGTTTACTTTACGTTTATTTTACATTTACAACATACATGGTGTGTTTATAAATGGAATTTATTTTGTTAAACCAGCCCAGAGGCAGACATTGAACAGGTTGAAACACGCGTTGGCTGTTTATGGCATTACATCTTGAACAATCAATCCTTATCAGTTTATTTGTCAATTTGGTAATCTTTGTATACATAATCTTGATACAAAATTTGAAGGGAGATAGGAGCACATGTGTCTTATATGTACAATGAACCAGCTTTAGGTACCAATATATCTTCTACACGAAAAGTCATGGTGGAGCCTCCTTATCATGACTGCTTTTAGAGAAACACAGATTCTATTTACAAGGGAGCACAGGTCCATTGCTGTGTTCAGAGTGAGCAGCATCAGAAGTGGCAGAGTAGGCACTGCAAACAGAGGAGACTGCATCAGGGACAAGTAGCGCAGAGGTAGAGGAGGTAGTACCTCATGTGGATACCCCACAGAGTCAATGGATGCGGGGGCTCTTGTGGTTGCCCCCACAGAATCAGGGCCAGTTTAGAAGCAGATGTGTACGTTCCTCATGTAGGAGTCGGGAACGACCACAGCAAGCATACAGGATGCAGAGTTTGAAATGGCTCCTCTCTGAATCAGGGGAATAGAGGTGGAAATCATCTCCCCACAGCATGGTGAGAGTGCTGCTGATGAGGGAATGATTAATCAGGAGGAGACTTAAGGGGCGGTCCTGTGGAAGTGTTTTTGTGGGTGGTTGGCACAAATGAGGAGTAGGAGGAGGAAAAGGAACATGGAGAGGAGGAAGTGGTGGAAGAGTATCCTCTCCTTGCTCTTATCATGGTGGAGGGGACCAGCACAGGAGGTCTCCCATTAAGGGGTAACAACAATCCCCCAGCCCCTAAAAAGCCCACCTATTCCCCCTCGGGTGGGACAATTGTGCCATGCCAGCAGACAAGGACATCAGCGGGGAGGAGTCTGCAATCTTTTGCATGGTGGATGGCTGTGGTAAGAGGTTGAAGAGGGGGCAAAAGGGAAGCATCAACTACTATGAGGAACCACATGTGCCAGTGGCACAAGAAGGTATACCAGATGCATGGGTCGTCTGACTTTATGGCAGCTGATAGTGACCAGGCAGCCACCACTGCCTTTCCCGAAGTTAGTGAGGAGGAGGGAGAGGGTTCTAGCATGTCCAACGGCCAGGGTGTAGCATTGCAGAGATATCAGGAACGATGTGCCAAAACACCTGACACATTAAGCTTGCCAAATTGGAGGCATTGGCTGGCAACTGTGGCCAGCCAAAAACCCCTCCAGTATTCGCAGCCTTAATAAGAGATTGTGGACAGTGTGCCACTGGCAGCATCTGACGTGGGGCACGTTCACACACCTACGTAATGATGCATGTGAGTAGCTATTACCTTCATTGTGGGCAATCTGTTAGCTGGGGAAGCTGGACCTTTTAGTGGTGGCAGCAAACCTGAACAGACATTTGAAGCTACACAACCCTACCCTCCTGCAGGGTATTGTGCATGGGGTAAGGAATGAGGAAGTCCTGGCAGATAGAATTACCTCCCTGGGCATAGTACATCACACCATCCATATCTGATCACTCAATTATTTCCACCACTATCTCCTTTCCACCCTCTTCCCTTTCGTCAACACCTTGCTTCCTCTATTACTAAAAGGAAATGTAAATCTTCTGCCCTTACCCTCGTTCTCTCACACCCAATGCCTCTTCTACCAACACTGTCTTCTCCAGCTTCCAATCCCTATTTTATGACTCATTCTCCTCACACTTCTCTTTGCTTACTTTCACCCCTAAGTCTCAGTATCCTCAGTCATGGGTCACCCCATTCATATGCTCTCTAAGCACACAACACATGTGTTGGCTGATGCACAAATGGTGGCATACCCATTCGCATGAGGCCCTTTAATTCTACCACTCTGACCTGATCTCTCTCAAGTCCACTCTTGATAGAGTGACAAGGGTATTCAACCTAACACTCATTGACTGTCATTTGAACCATCCTCGCAGGCTACATGGCACCCTAAACGTACGCCTCACTCCTCCTAAGTCTAAGAATGTCAACTCCACTCTCACAGCTAATGACCTAGCTGAATACTTCTCTGTAAAGATTTCCAAAGTTAGAGACTCTTGCCTGACCTCTCACACACTCTCTCCTCCTACATTCTACACACTGCCTATTCGACTATCATCCTCTGCCTAATCTACCACTTTAGTCAGACTAATACTGACAAAAATGTGCTATCTCTACTGAAGAAGGCTAACCCCTCCTGTATCCCATCAGACCCTCTTGCTCCTCAGCTAGTCAAGCCTATTGCCACTTTAGTGGCATATCACCTAGCTGAACTCTTCAGCCTGTCTTTCGACTCTGCTTGCTTGCCCTCATTTATCAAAACAGCTACGGTCATCCCTCTCCTAAAAACACAAGGGGCTGACACAAACCTACCTGCTAATTTTCGCCCTGTGTCTCTCCTTTCACACTACTTTAATGTTCTTGAAAGGGTTGTGTTCAACCATCTTACCAATTTCTTAAACATCCATAACCTTTGAGACCCACCACAAGTAGGTTTTCGCTCTAGTCACTCCACAGAAACTGTCCTCATGAATGTGTCCAACTTCATTGCCTTGCTAAGCATTCCAGCTTATCCTCTATCCTAATTCTCCTTAATCTGTCTGCTGCCTTTGACACTGTTGATCACTCTGATCTCCTTAATACTCTTGTTCTTCTTGGAATTCATGATTGAGCCCTTTCCTGGATTGAATCGTACCTGGCACATCACCAATTCTCTGTCTCCTGGAGCAGCAACACCTCTCAACTCACTCCTCTGACTGTTGGTGTTCCACAAGGCTGTGTCTTGGGTCCACTCCTCTTTGCACTCTACACCTCTGCTCTTGGGGCACTAATCTCCTATCTCCCACTCTGGGTTCTCATACAAACTCTTCACAGATGACACCCAAATCTTCTTATCTTTTCCCGAATTCTCTTCTGATCTTTCTATCAACATTTCAAACTGTCTCTCTGCCATTAAATATTGCATGGCTTTGCACTCTCTGTTGTTAGACTCTACCAAAACAGAGGTGCTATTCTTCGCTGCCAAAAGCTCTCTCTTATCTCTTTCTCTGCCTATCCAGTTCCCACCTGGCACTCTCCCCTATTCTTCTTCAGCTAGAAACCTCAGCGTCATATATGACCCTTCTCACACCTTCTCTGCTTTCATCTTCAAAACGGGAACAGCAGCTTGCCTCAACGTACTAAATATTAGGAGAATCAGACACATCCTTCCTTTCAACACCGCCAAGCATCTCTTAACCACCCTAGTCTTCTCAAAACTGGACTACTGTTCCAGCATCCTCTTTGGTCTCCAAAACAATGCTTTCTGTCCTCTCGACAAGATCAATAACCTAGCTACCAGGACTCCTTTTGAACTCCCTCAGTTCACACCTACTTCCTCATACCGTCACGATGCTGGATGGCTGATGAATCAAAACAGGGCCCGATTTAAATGTCTTCTCCTGGTTCATCCATCTATCCACGGTAAGGCACCACTGTATCTATCCTCTCTCCAACTTTACAAGCCTTCTTGTAATCTCTGCTTGCCTCCTCGAATACCCTTGTAACTCCTCGCCCTCCCTGTGCTTTCTCTTGCTTCTGTTCCTTCTCTCTTCTGGCTCCACTTGCATTGAATTCTCTCCCACGCACATCTGAGAAACAGTGCACAGGGTTTTGTTCAAAAACAAACTAAATACCTACCTCCTCGCCTGCGTATTACCCTGCTTGCTGGCTAATATGTTTCCCTCGCCTCTAACCTGCCTCTGTCCCAGACTTCATCTGCCCCCACTCTAGCACTTCACACATCATTTTCACACCCCGGGCACAGCTGCCCGTACTGCCTGCCTGCCCCTAAAAATGCTCAACCTGTTAAGAATGTCCCTCAAACTCCGCCCATTGTAGGAAGCTCACTGTTATCAAATCTGATTTTTTATCTTTTGGATGTTCATTTTTAATCAAAACAGCATGTTTCCACCTGGATATAAATTAATATAAATAAATAAGAAATAAGAGAGCTTAAAACTCACATAGTCGCCCAATTGCTTAAGAATGGGATAAGAGATAACAAAGGGCGTACAAGGTTCTGAATCTCCAACCTCTTCTTTCTTACCAAAATTCTGGGAAGGTCACCAGCCAACTCCATTCTTTTCTTCACAATCTCCTCCATTGTAGTCAATCAGGTTTAGATCACCCGGGGGCAAGGAATCCATCTGAAATTACGCAGAGAAGAACTGAAAATGACTCCCACCCTGAGGTCCGGTCTTGCGTGACCTGCAAGCTGCAAATGGTCCACAAGGAGTTCAAACTGAGATGCTAGTCACAACAGGTCTGATTCAATTAAGATTTACTTTCCAATGAGCTGGTGAGAGTAAGAATATGGTTGGAGCGTCCTGTTTTTAACAATCCAGGTTATCACGTTAGATCTTTTAATAGTGTGCGCAGTATTGGGAATTAGATTAGTCTAATGTGAAAGAACATTGACACTTAGTGAGAAGGTGGTTTTGTTCATTGATTAGCTCAGACACAGCACGAGTGGTTTGTCTTTCCTCACTTTGGGGTCACTGTTTAATGTTAAGCAAGTGAATAAAGAACTGTGAATATTATTAAGATACATAATGTACATAATGTAATGTAAGTATCTTCAATTGAGAACCTTGCATGTGGATATTTACTAACATATTTCTTTATTTTTCCTGTTGTATCTATTCTGTGTTTACTTCATGGTCATTGTGTGTCTGCCTTTCCTGATTCTTTTTATTTAATGGTGGTATTGGATCATTTATGATTTTATACATTTCACTCTACATCATTGGTTCTTTGATGTTTATAATTTTCATTCATGGCATTGCTTTTGTATGATTCTTTTCACCATTTCTCACATGTTGACCAACAACGCTAGATCTATTGTAATCACATACATTAAAATGATTGGCATATTTGTTTGGAGCCCTGAGGAAGAGTTATGGATTGAAACATGTGTTGGCTCAAGCAACAAAGAACACTTTTGAGGAATTGACTGCTCAAAATTATCTATTGTGTCTAAACATTCATTAACCAGCGACGTATCACCAGATTTTTTACTACTGAGGTTGAGTGCTGTTTGAAACCTAGTATTCTTTATTTGTTTTGTTTACCAATTGGGTTGTTTGGGAAATGACCTCCTTCTAAGGTTCTCTTGACACCTGACACAAGAGACGTCCAGCTACTAGCACATATATATTGTTTGGTGCCCCACTTTTATGTGTTTCTATCATTTAAGCACTAAAACATTTTAAGAAGAATAAGATTTGTGTGGGCTGCCTGGTTCCAATTTAAAATCTGGAAACTAAACATGAGATAAATATCTAGGTTATTTTATATTTTGGAAATTAAGCCTATTTTTCCATAAAGCGTCAGTTCCAATAATATGCAAATGTTTAGTTAAGACTTCCTCTTTCTCTTGTATTACTTCCAATAGGGTTCATCTATGCCCTCCTAAAGTCTAAAGAAAAGGAACTATACAAAGGGTTATGTGCATTCAAAGGAAATAAAAAATGGCACTGCCTTGTGACCTGTGTCCATCAGGATAGATGTGTGTCTCTGACTGTTTGTCATGCTGATAGCTCTGTGCAAAGAGAAGGGGGACAGTGTTCTGATTGGATGTCTGCAAAGGAGCCAAGTTGACTAAACCTGGAGGTATCCACTCATTTCCTTCTGAACTGGAGCTGAACCCACAGTGCCTCTCTCCAAGAGGATGGTTTGGCAGGCTCCATAAAAGCTGGTTCCTGAAGGTCAGAGTTGAAATTCTCTGACAAAGCAGCCCGTAGAACCCGTGCACCATCTGTGGAAAGGATTTATTAATGCCTAATACTCTCACCTCTTCGCGGCCTCATTCACTTTCTCCACCCACCCCATGCAAGGAGTGCAGATTGCTGCATCCCTCAGGGACCGCATTTATCTACTGATCCGATTGAGCATAACTGGAAATTCATTGCACCTGGTTATTTATTTTTTGAAAGAAAATAAATATTGCCCAGCTGGTCTTAAATAACAATAATACAGAAATCCATCTGGCCATGTTTTAACGCTGCAGAAATATAGCTGACAAAAAACAAAACGAATGCTGTGGCTCTTGGCGCCCATCACAAGTGGCAATTAGAGTATTCAAGCAATAACTCAAAATGGTTGCACAATATATGAATTGAAAAGGTTATAGGCCAGCAGTGAATCATGGCCTTCTACACCTTATGATGGACGATTTGTGTAAGTAAACACTTTTTTTTGCATACCATGGGCTTGTGTTCCAAAAAACAAGAAGCGAGGCTTTCTGGAGGAAGCACTGAAAGCCATTTGTCAACAAGCTGTGTCGGTGTGTGACTACACACACAAGCCAACCCTGATTTCACCTCAGACCTGAGCAAGGAACAATGCTATTTGCCTATGTCTCATATCCGCACCAGGCACTGAAAACTCAAACAGGAATAGCCAATACATGTAAAATGATCGATGCAAGAAAGGTTGCTTTCTCTCCCTGGTGTACCGGCCGAGTTTCTTAGGCGCATATTTCTAGCATTAGTAACAATACACACAAAAGAAACGTCACTCCAGCAACGTACTTTCTTTGGGAGACTGTCATTGTGGGGGGAAACAGGGCGATATGTGAGTGAGTGACACCACGTTTGGGTGTGAAATGAAAAACACCATTTCAAAATGGTGTATCCACCTACTATGACGTCACAGCAGTTGAATATGAAAATCCTAATTCATTACCGCGACAGCACAGCAGGTACGTTCTTTCCGGTCTTCTTCGACCTTAGGGAAGCAGAGGAGATCCTCTGCTTTACAGACATGATTAGTCATTTGACAGCCCCAGAGATGTGGCTATGCACATCTTGCTGGCTTGCGGCTTTTGCCATGTGTGGAGCCATACCAGGAGTGAGGGTGTGAGAAAGTTGTGGGAGATGGTGTAAACAGCATGGCATGAGGTGTGGTTTTCGTTTGGAAAGAATGGGTAGGGCAAACACAAGGGCAGTGGGAGGGCTGTCAGGATGTTATGTCATGTAATGTGATTGGTAAAGTTCCATGCAGCCTCACAGCCCCATGAAATCACATGACCTGCGCGTTCCTGAAATATGAAACTGATGAATGGGGAAAGAGAAGGGTTTTCAGCGCCTTTCTAAATTGGAAGTGATCTTCAAAACATGTGTTGGTCATTATAAGAGTTCCAAAGGGCAGCGGAACAGACTGAGAAGGATGCCTAGCATTATTTTTGTTGAGACAAGAAGTGGACACAGAGAAGAGAGGTGGTGGTGGGTGGCAGGATGGCAGCATTGTTTTGCTTTGGCAGTGAGATGAAGGAAGGAGACAATGCCATTATGTGGAAACATAAGAGGTGTTGTGGAAGATGCCCCTCCCCTGCCCCCCATGTTGACTATGCTTCCTCCATGAGTCCTTCCTCAACCCTCTGCAAACCTGATCCATGCTATGGAAAAATTGACAAAATGGCCGTACCTACATGAAATTGGCAATGGATAACTCCCAACAACATTGTGCACTTCGCATGCCTGTTCAGGCTGACAGCATAGACCACTGAAGCGTCACTCTCGTAGTCTAACAGATGTCACTCAGTAGCCAGCAGAGAAATGCATCGCCACTGTGGAGAGTTACCTCTCTGCAGTGCCATTTATGGTGGGTGTATCAATGCAAACTGAATTGTATTTGCGTTTCTATTTATTGATTAAAATATTATCAGGCTTAAATTAAATCACCCAAGTGAATCGCAATTTATAAAAACTGAGTTCATATAATCTATCACATTCAATGAGTTTCGGGTAACTTTGCAAGCTGCAGGGTTTGTCAGCAGTAGGTGCGAAACGGCAAGGGACAGTTTTATTTTATTTAAAAATATTGCTCAATATAGCGCTCTAATGTGCGTAAAAATGTAATGCATTGTACCACAGCATGATGTTACCAGCATTGCACAATTAAGTCCTGAGACCAAATTCAGAAAATGTCACACTATACACAATCTCCATCTACGCACATGACAAAATGACGCACTGCTTGTAGCAGCATTATGGCCTGCAATTGTTTGAGATACTATTCATATTTTATTATAAATATGAGCAATTTATTAGGGCATTGGATGTTGGGGGCTTATTTGAAGACAACAGAGTGGCAAAGGGCGTATTATGTCTGCTGAAACTATAACGACATGTTACTCCCAAGAGGGGAGGGGGCAGAATTAGGTGTTAATCGCCCACACCTAAATTACAGGCCTTAGGTGAAGCCAAGTGGAAGCATAACAAGGTGAATGGCCATTAAATCCCATTAGCACGCTGGAATTAACTTTGGAATCCTGAGAGCCAATCAAGAGCCCTTTTGGGAATTATTATCCAGTGTGGCCATAGAGCCTGATCACTCTCAGGAAGTCTCCAA
Organism: Ambystoma mexicanum; assembly: GCF_040938575.1. Classification (NCBI taxonomy): domain Eukaryota; kingdom Metazoa; phylum Chordata; class Amphibia; order Caudata; family Ambystomatidae; genus Ambystoma; species Ambystoma mexicanum. Next base: position 283,793,070 of record NC_090928.1, read on the forward strand.
ATGCCTGCAGATCAACTCCTACCTCCCATCACCTACCTCACGGTCACCTGATCACCTGCTCTTCTCCCACTGCCTCTGGGTGACTCCTCTAACCCACTTCTATGCTTGGTCTCCTCCTTTCCACATGCCTGGCCTGCCTTGCTCTCACTACAAGGCAGAAAGTACTTCCATTGCTTGACTTGAGAGTCTTAATTGCTGATCGCCTCATATGGAATGCTTTTTTTTCTTTTTTCATTTAACAAATTGGCGTCATTGCCTAGCACCCATCGATATACCATGGTGTTAACAGCTTTACCTACTGTCACAAGCAATACACGTAGTTATCTGCCTTGAAACCTCCTTATGCACGCTTGCTTAATTGGGCTAATAAATTGGGCTTCCGGAAACGTAACTGCCTGTATTGCTCATGGCAATGGGAATTAATGCTTAATGAAAGGCTACTCTGCAGTACTGTAGTGTCTTTGTCACTTTGGACAAAGCCAGGAAAGAAACACACTCCAAATCTGTGACCCACTATGAAAAACAGGAGACTCACTGGTTCAGAATGTGTGCCTTACAGTGTGGAGAGACAAGAGATGTGTGCTTCCTTAACCAGTTTCACTTCATGATAAATCCCCAAGCACAAGCCACTGTGCTTCGACTCTCCGATTCCTGCACCTTTCAGTTCCACCTGTGGCAGGAGCACATGCTGAACTGGTGCATTGTTGCCATGTACAAACTGAAACTCTACAGGTGCCAGAAATTGAACCATTGCGCACTCGGAGGCAAGGATCTTCAGTACCTATCTCAGGTTGTTGTTTTTTTTCCCTCTGGTTATTGATGTAACTTTTATTGATGTCATTGTTTATCCAAACAGCACTGGCACATATGTGAAATGTATAAATTGGGTTTTTTAAACTCGTAAATGTTCTGCTTGATGCAAACGTTAAAATCTGCTTCAATAGGGTATACCAGTTAGACATTCCCCACGGAAGACCTGGCCAAAGCTGAAAGTGTGTTCAGGGAACTTGCTTTTAGTCCATGCTTTATTAATAAACTATGAGTACCCATTACTTTCGGAAGGTTTGTTTGATTTGAACTATTTGTATAGCGTAAAAAAAAGCAAATGAGGGTACCAAGCAAAATAAATTGTGTCTTGGCGCAGGTGATTTTGGCACAGAATTAGAGCGATCGATTGACATGAGTGTTGGATTGCATGGAATGGTTGGAGCGCATGGAACGGTTGGAGCGCATGGAACGGGTTGGAGTGCATGGAGCATGAAGACGCTCGATCTCAAGCACCTACTGAAAACCACCATATCACATCGCCACGCTTACTCTCTTCTATACACCACCACTCAACTAGAACACGGCGATACTATGACACATTCGGTATAGCCGTTCTCATACTGACACCTACCACACACTCCCCATCATCTTAACTAAACACAGCTGGCTGCACACCCGCCAGCCTAGGCGTTCTCCTCAGGCCTAAAACAGCCGGAATCAGTCTGGTATCTCTATGTCAGATCGAACATATACTCCTGATCTCCCAACCACCACACCTACCGCTATGAAGCAGCTATCATACGAGTGCCACACCTGCTGCACACCTTTTGACTCTCTCTCTCTACTGACTTGAACTGCTGTTCCTGAGGGCGCTCAACCTACCAGAGCCTTGAGATCATACCAACGGTACATAAGCCGCTATATAAATGCAAAGTAGCATACCATAACATAACATACAACCCCAAGAGTTCCTGCTCTGCTCCATCCTATCCCCATTGCACTAAGCCAAACTGAATATTGAACTCCAACCAGGTGTCGGAGAACCGGTATTACTTTGTGACCAACTCAGAAGTGACCAACTTGAGAGTGACACATGTATGAGATCTTACAGGTATTTCCAAAAGTGTTTTCTTGTCACATTAGAAAAACCACAGGATTCCGCAACGGTATCTAACTCAAGCTGGACGCCATTCCCATCAAACACCCCATGTGGAAATTGCCTTCATGATTACATGGTCAGTTCAAAGAATATCCAAATAAAATGAAGGGAGGAAGCATAATTGAAGGCATCGAATCTTCAGAATAGCTGGCTTACGTTGTTTTATACCTAAAAGTAAACAACGGCTTAGGGCTTTGCGTCAAACTTTAACATCTGAACAACATGATATTGTTGGAATGACATCTCTCACAAGCATTGAAACTATGATTAGCAAAGTGCAAGGTGCTAAGGTTTTCACAAAAGTAGACCTGCATTCAGCATACTACCTTATTGAATTGGCACCTCATTCTAAAGCTCTCACTGATTTATAATTCCATGTAGGGCATACCAATTCTCCAGGAAGCCGTTTGAATTATCACCATCAGCATCAATGTTGCAACAGTATATGGAACACCTATTCTCCAATGTCAACATGTAATCTACTTCTAGCATGGCCATCTCTTATTCTGCCCAGACAGACATCAGCACTGTGCTAACCTGGCACAGTTGTTCTGCATCCTCCAAGACAAGGGACTCAGCCTAAAGGAAGACAAAACACACGTTCCTTTGTGAGGAGGTAGAATATTTGTTACGTGCCATCTTCGCAGAAGGAGCCCGTTTCATGTCAGATCTTGCCAAAGCAATTAATTCTGCAACCGCTCAAATTAGCAAAGAAGAACTCATATCCTTCCTCGGATTATGCCAATTCCATGCCAACTTCTTTAAAGGGTTTGAGAGTTTGGTAGAACCATTGTGCCACCTTCTCAAGCCGGGAACAAGATATACATGAAGGAGCACGGATGGAAATTGCCTTTGAAAAGGCCAGTCGAGAAATTGCAAATGCATCCCATCTGCACACATTCTCCATGAACAGGCCATCCATTTTTTCTGTCAAGGCCAGCAATAACAATTTTGGGGAGGTTCTTTCATAATGAGAAGGAGAAAGAGAGTGCATAGCCTATGCGCAAAGTGGTCTCAAGCCAGTTGAATTTAACTACTTTATCATTGAGAGAGAAGTGTTGGCCTATATGTGATGAATACACTTCAGACAGCTCATTCGGGGAGACCCTTTCTGAACTGAACTGATCATTTCCCTCTGGTGCAGGTATTACCCACGGGGATCCACCTCTCCCTCTCCTAGATAGGCATGTATTTCCTCCCACTTTCAAGTGTACCACTATGATTTGTCTTACTGCCCAGGCCAAATTAATTGCATTGCAGACTGTCTTTCTCGTAATCAGCTGGTGAACATCCCAGATTACATTGAAGAAGAGGTGATAGCCGCTCTTAGCAGAAGTCTTAAAGTTTTATCACAGCCCTTCTGAAGATCCATGGGCTAATCGTGTACTATAATGGCTCAAAGACATGGTGAAAGGGGGGGTGGCCACCAAACTCTTGATTCTAGAAGAGCTCCGCCACTACAATAATGTTGTACAGGACCTCTCCTTAGTCAGTCCCTATCTCTCAAGTCTCTCTATATAGTTATACCACCACAAGGGGTAAGAAAACTGTGGGGGAAAAGTCTGGAATTGAACATTGGAATTTGATTTACTCCCCTAGCACACTGCTGCATTATAGTATTGAGTAGGTAATGCAAACTGCCATGTTTAAACACTATTTCTTGCCCGTGCGAGGTGAGGTTTTAGGCATTTGTTGTGCATGTCTATGTGATGAAGGCTATTCACCTATGTGTAGCCATGCTCGCCTTCACATCTCTAACTTCTGACGTGTTTCCCTTTTGGCATATGCAAGCGTGTTTTAGGCTCTCGCTTTATTGGAAAAAGCGGCTTTAGCATTTGGAAGTCATCATACTGTAAGCGTGCTTGCCTGCCTCAGACCATGTCTGAACCTTGAGGAGTATACTCAGCTCCACTAAATGTATCACTTTATGCTGTCCTTCCTGATAACATTGTCTCCATGTGTGAGAGCGCAGCTGGTATCAAAGACTTGTATGCTGGAGCTTCGTTCCCTGCTTGTAACATTGTTTCAATATGAGTCTCTGCCTTGCCTGGAAAGTCCCTTTCATTGAAATGCATGTGCTCCTTTGTGTATAAGAGAACAGTGCTCAGAGGGAGGGGAGTTCTCACTTGCATCGAAATCTCGTACTTTGGTTAGTTTGTTGTTGTCCTTTCTCTTGCTTTCTACTAATAAATTGTTCACCAATCCACCGGAATAGTTAGTGATAGTTTTTCTACGACAAGTTTGGTGCCTGTGACGTCAGATACCCCACTGTCCTGCGGCCATGTCCAATGGTCATCGGGCACACCTCCCAGTGAACCCCATAGGCCCAGGAGAGACTATTTTGTCAGAGAGGAGAGCTGGCCAGAGCACCTGGAGACTTGGGGAAGGTAACCAGAGCAGATGTGGAAGAAGTGCGGACCGGAAATTGTGGATTGGTGAGCATAGGTAATTGCATCAGTGTATTGTCATGTCTTTTAATAAGTTTTGTTTGAAATGGTTTGGGTTAAATATGTGTCTCTGATTAAAGAATTATGAAATGTGAAATTTGAAAACTGTTGTGAATATCCAAGGAAACAGGAGGGAAGTTACCGTGCCTACAGAACTGTTTATCTGAATAAGAAAATGCAAGAGTGGTTGGCCACCGCAGCTTAGAATAAAAAGTAAAAATCAGTGCATCCTACTCCCAACTGATTTAAGAGGACATGAGACTGCTGTGCCGGTCAGAGTAGCATAGTATGGATCAGGGACTAGGATGGATGTGTTCTGTATCAGTGTGAAGAAAGTATTTTGGATGAGAGCCCCATTGTTGTCCTGTCTAAACCCTTCCTTTGATACCTGAAACTCTAAATGTGCAACTCAGATTCAACCCTGCTTTATATTTCACAATATCGTCTATACTAGTACGGGAGCGGTAACAGGCTTTGTTTCTACTTATGACGTATCTTGTCATTGACTCTCACCTACCCTAGTCTCTTAAACAAGCTGCAATCTGACAGCTATCTATACTGGTACAACGTAGCTACTAAGAGAACGACTGAGTCCAAGACCTGGGCACTGAAAGGCACCCAAGGAAGGCTCCAGGAGAAAGATAAATCCCTGAAAACCGAGTGCTCCAACCTGCAGGTACCGCACCACAAAGCCAGGTACAAACATTGTTATCCCAGAATCCAGGGGGAGCCCCTACCAAAGGAAACTGCTGAAGACATTATGGACACTTACAAACCTGTGATTTTAAATGTGGCACCTGACAATCAACCAGCTAGCCCAGGCTCTACCCAACTGTCAACCTATCATCAGTCCACCCCAGAAAACCCAATAGTTGGCCCATTCACCCCGGAAATATGAGCCCATATCTCCTAACGTCTTTTGCCTTCCTCAGCCACCTTCAAAGAGTTCCCGCATTTGACAGACAATACCGTAATGGTGCCTTCCCGCTCAGATAGCTCCCTTCAGGAGGCGTTACATTAGTTACTGTACCTGGAGCGCTACTGATTTGTTTAATATTATTCAGAGATTCCCAAAGATACAAGAACATCCTGTTAAATTCCAAAAAGAGCTTCAGGTCATAATAGACTGTTATCACCCTAGGTTTACCCTGTTGAAAGTGCGCTTCAACTGACCAGCTGAAGAACCGGTCACCCAAAGGGACCAGAAAATATTTATTGATAGACTGGTGCAAACTATCCTTCAATTTGGTGCCTGAAAGACTGATTGGTCCACAATAAATGTGTGCAAGCAAGCCAAGGGTGAAGATCCTGCAGAATATCTTAAATTATATTTTGAACAAAACTCTGGGATCATTGACACAGCAATTATAGCACCCAAAGCTGTGGTGGCTCAGTTTGTTATGGATTTGTAACCTACGATATAAGAGGGAATTAAGGCAGCGCTAATAGGGTGGGAAGAAAAGGGTTTTGGGAGATATTTTATTGGCTGCACAGCACTTTCATGAAAGGTTTAAAGACAGAAAGAAACTACTGAAGCCAAACTTATGGCATTACAGACACAGAGTTTACAACCTTCCCAGGGAAGCGGAGTGTTCCGCCCCACACCTGGAGGGCAAAGGCGAGGACGGATAAGAGTGAGAGGAGCATGCCAATCACATAAATCAGGGCAAACTGCTGAGCGGTATTACACAAACATGTACAGTGATCAGTGTAATTACTGCAAAGAGATTGGACACTGCAAAGCCGAATATCCACATCGGCCTCAGTATGACGGTTGAGGTGGACAGCCAACTGTGCCAAGTGGAATAAATAAGTCCCAGCCTCCACCGACACCACTCCAGAGCAATGGTTAGGATTGCCAAGGGGTGTCTGAACTTGTTGCACCACTGAAACCGATTGATTCTACTGCCCGGTACATTGATTGTGTTACTGCTGGTCAAAACATTTCATGTTTGGTTGACACAGGAGCATCATGCTCCACACTAGAAGCTTCTGAGTTTCCATACATTCTAATGACATTGTTAATGCTGTAGGTATAGGGGGTACACTAATACCACATCTTGTTTCTACCCCGCTTATGGTCACAATAGGTCAAATCTTTGACCAACATGCATTCTTGCTGAGTCCCTGTTCTCCCGTAAATAGTTTTGGATTAGATTTATTGCATAAGTTAATTTGCTCCATTTACTGTTCCCCTGATGGTGTGTACCTTGACATCCCAGCCCACAGAGATCATGAGATATTGGCAGTATTACTGGAAATTACCCATTCAAGCCCAGGAGACTGGCCCGACACTCCCTCAGTCAAATTATGGTCAACCCATGCAAATGACGCTGGTTATATGGTCAATGGCGAGCCAGTCAAAATTACAAAACCCTGCCATGTGTACCACATTATCCTATTTCCCAACAGGCTGAAGAAAGCTTGTGTCCTGTAATAGAATCCCTTCTCGAACAAGGTTTTATCATACCAACTCGTAGTTGCTGCAATACTCTGAATGTGTCCAAAAAGAAGCCATGTAAAGAGGTTTATCATTTTACTCAAGACTTACGCGCAGTTAATGCAGACATGCTACTGGACTTTCCTGTTGTACCTAACCAAACAACCATTATATTATGCATTCCCTATACAGGCAAGTATTTCACAGTTGTAGATATGTATTCAGAATTTGTCTCCATACCTAAACATCCTGGCAGCCAGAATCTGTTTGCATTGACCTATAAATCCATTCAGTATACATTGCAAACTCATCCTCCAATGAGATACATTGAGAGCCCTATCCTATTCTCCCACATTTTAAAGAGAGATCTTGACTCAGTTCAGTTCCAAAGAGGGTCAGTGTTGATGCAGTATGTAGATATCTTCTCCTAGCCTCCCCCTCCCTGGAGGCATGTGAGGAAGGCTTTCTCTTTCTGTTTACAACGCTTGCTGAAAGGGTCACAAGGCATCAAAAGACAGGTTACAGTTACAGTTGTGTCTGCCACATGTGTGATATCTGGACCATGAGATTTCAGCTGGGGAAACACATTTATCCCAACATCGGATTATGGCAATCCAGTAAGTCCCCAAACCCCAGACAAGCAAGCAGATGAGAGACTTTCCTGTTGTACCTAACCAAACAACCATTATATTATGCATTCCCTATACAGGCAAGTATTTCACAGTTGTAGATATGTATTCAGAATTTGTCTCCATACCTAAACATCCTGGCAGCCAGAATCTGTTTGCATTGACCTATAAATCCATTCAGTATACATTGCAAACTCATCCTCCAATGAGATACATTGAGAGCCCTATCCTATTCTCCCACATTTTAAAGAGAGATCTTGACTCAGTTCAGTTCCAAAGAGGGTCAGTGTTGATGCAGTATGTAGATATCTTCTCCTAGCCTCCCCCTCCCTGGAGGCATGTGAGGAAGGCTTTCTCTTTCTGTTTACAACGCTTGCTGAAAGGGTCACAAGGCATCAAAAGACAGGTTACAGTTACAGTTGTGTCTGCCACATGTGTGATATCTGGACCATGAGATTTCAGCTGGGGAAACACATTTATCCCAACATCGGATTATGGCAATCCAGTAAGTCCCCAAACCCCAGACAAGCAAGCAGATGAGAGAAATCCTCAGTATGGTCAGTTACTGCAGAAAGTGGGTCCTGGGATATTTTATAAAAGGAAGACTAGGGGTTGTATGTTGAACGTGCGCTAATTGATACCGTTATTAAAGATTACTGAGATACAAATAATGCAAATTGGGTCTGCAGCAACTGCACACTTCCACTGGTCCCCCTAGAAGGAACCAGGATATATCTAGGTAAAATATGGGGATTGAAGGTGAAATCAGTGCGCTGAACCAAGGAAATTCTTGAAGTACAGTGATCAGTATAAATACAGAAATAAATCTTGAACTGAAATAATAGTAGCAATGAAAGCCTTTATCTTGATAATCTGCATAAATGAACAGCCGACACGTGTTTCGACCCTCACGGTCGTTCTCAAGGCTGTACGATTAGCAAACAAATTAAAATGATGTCACATAATATAAATAACAAGGAAATACACAATGCATTAACCCAGTAGGTTGACAGAAAATGAAATTAAAAGAAGTGACACCGTACCATGGTTCAGTAGTGCAGATGAAAGAGTCAATTCGTGTTAAATATGAACAGGCATATGTCAAAATAAATGTACATAAATTAGCTTAGCTCATTTGAAGACATGAAATCTTAAAGAAACTTACTGAGAAACCAGTACCTAAGGCCACAAAAATGTGTAGAATTGACCAATGATTGAAATGAAATGTAGCAAAGAATTAATTACCAAAGTCGAAGCACAAGTTAGAAAAAGATGTAGTTCAATCACCCGTGCTGGCAAAAATAGTTTAGGGACACCGCTGGTGTGAAACAAAAACCGGGCAAAGAAAGATGAAGTCAAAGTAGCATACCGTAAGGATGGATTGTAACAACATGAATATGTGAAGAAAGGGAGACAGTCTAATATAAGACTGTGATATCACCTAAAAATTAGTTAGACAAATGGTCAGGTGCCATGAGAATATAACAGTTGTTCTGTGGGTATGTAAGAAACCAAACAAGAAAAAATGGGGCTTACCCTCAAAGTTGAGTAGCAGAAAGAGGTTTGCAAGCATAAATGCTAGACGGATAATACATGGACAGCTGTCAAACCAAAATTAAGTAAAACAGATTCTACTTTAGCCAACATTGAAAAAAGCTGAAATCATTAAAAAAAAACGCAAATAAATCTAAAAGGGTGTATATTTGCGAATCATATTAAATGATTTAAATATAGTGGCAGGGAGCAAGTAACACGTTCACAAAGTACCTGTAAATCGAAGTATAAAGGGGCCAAATCCCCAATCAAGGCAAGCGAGTGAAATGCGTCTGCCTCAGTAAAAGTATAAGTGCAAAATGGGCCTATCGTGGTGACTGCGTTGTGCGCGTGCTGGGGCCGTGACGTCATACGCACGTTGTGCGCTTGACATCACGCGAATAACCGGTCGCGCGTGTACCACGTAGGCAGATAAACAAGAAACAAACGTCATCAGTGCAACAAATCAATAAAATGATGGCGGATCGTAATGTTAGCGGATCGAAAAGGAAAGGGATGCATATTAGTAAATGGTTACGGTTCTTAGGTCATGAAAATATCCTGTACATGGGGAACAAAGGAAAGAATGTGCAAGAAATACTGCCATAAAGATTATAAGAGATAGTAGCAACACTTATTGGTCAAAAATACCATTGTAGTGCCCTTGATTCTACAGGCAAATTGTTGTAGATGCACCTGCTTGGATTCAAAAGGAAATAATAAAAATGGAAAAGTCAGTATTATTAGGTGCCAATTGAATTTTGGTCGTAGAATAGATGATGATCAAGTGAGCTTGAATACTAATAAAATGTGATCGAATGAGCTTGAATACTACAGTCACTTGTCAGTATTGTTAAGTGCCAATTTAATTTTGGTCACAGAATAGGTTGTGATCAGATGAGCTTGAATATTGCAGTCACTTGCCAGGATGATCAAAAATCCAGAAAAGGTTATTTGACAAATCAAATTAATATACAATGCTAAGCAAAAGAACATATAAGCGCTAGTCATACAAAATATTAGTGTCAGCAAAGAAAAATGAACCACATCAATTCGTAAACTTCATTACAGAAAGACATGCATTTCGTGGTCTGAGTTGAGGCCAAAAGTGGTACATTGAAATAGACAAATCAATTTGGACTCCAATTGTCTTAATTTTAAGCAAAGATTTCCACTGCGTTTCCCACTTCTGGCTCGAGCTAAGCCTATGAAACGGATATCTGCCTTGTTATCAAGTTGATGTTTGGTTTGCCAATGGAGTGCCAGTGGCAAATTGGTATCGATTTTACTTACACTGGAGAGATACTCTCTTATACGTATTCTTAGCTGTCAAATGGTACTGCCAATGTATAACATATTACAGACGCATATTATGGCATACACCACAAACTTTGTTTTGCAATTGATGAAGTCATTAATGGTAATCTTGAGTCCAGATTTATCTGTAAAAGCCTGACAATTGTGATGAGCAAATTGACATTGGTTACAATTGGTGCACTTGAAAAACCCTTTGGGTTTGGAAAGCCATGCACTGGAAGCACTGGTTTTAGCAGGATCAAAAAAGGAGGGGCTTAGTCTGTTCCGCAAAGTGCTTGCTTTAGTATAAGTACATTTGGGCTTGGCAGAGATGTACGTTTAAAGATCTGGATCTAATAGTAACAGATGCCAGTGCTTGTTTGCCATTTCGTAAAAGGTAGAGGTATCTCTAGAGTATTGCGTAATTATTGCAATTGGTTGAGGTTTTGTATCAGTAGACACTTTAGGAATCAACAAATCTGTCTGCTTAATGTCCGAGTATTGTTGTGAAGCAGTAAGTATTGTTTTGCGTGCATAGCCTCTTTGTTCAAAACATTCTATCAGCTTGATGCGTTCATCAGCATAATCTATGTCTCTGGAACAATTTTCCCTAGCTCTATAGGATTCACTCTTAGGTATGTTAAGTAAAGTTGACTTCTGATGGCAACTGTTGGCATGCAGCACTGCATTTACTGCAGTCGGTTTTCTGAATGTCTTAGTCTGTAAAGTGTTATTTACTACAAAAATATCAAGGTCAAGAAAGGTGATATTGGTTGGGTGACAATGTCCAGAGAGAGTGATGCCAAAGGTGTTGCTGTTAGCATATGAGACAAATTGATCAAAAGTAGTGGGAGTACCGTGCCAAATTATCAGAATGTTATCTATGCACCACTTCCAACAAAGAAGTTGATCACAAAATTCTGGATTGTTGAGTATATGGGTCTCTTCATAATGTGACATGAAGAGGTTAGCTAACGTCGGGGCAAATTTAGCACCCATAGCTACGCCTTTTGATTGCAGATTGTATGTGTTGTTAAAGAGACAAACATTGTTGTTCAAGGCAAATTTCAAAAAAGAAATGATCATTTGTATATGTTGGTAATGCGAGGCGGAAGAATTCCGAAATGTGAAATCAATAGCCTGTATTGCTAGATCATGATTAATATTAGAATATAACGCTGTAACATCTGGAGTTGCCAAACAATAGTTAGATTGCCAAGTTATCTTTTGTAAATATTGTAAAACCTGTGTGCTATCTCTATCAATCTCTATTGATTTCACATTTCGGAACTCTTACGCCTCGCATTACCAACATATACAAATGATCATTTCTTTTTTGAAATTTGCCTTGAACAACAATGCTTGTCTCTTTAACAACACATACTATCTGCAATCAAAAGGCGTAGCTATGGGTGCTAAATTTGCCCCATCGTTAGCTAACCTCTTCATGTCACATTATGAAGAGACCCATATACTCAACAATCCAGAATTTTACAATCATCTTATTTCTTGGAAACGGTACATAGATGACATTCTGATAATTTGGCATGGTACTCCCACTACTTTTGATCAATTTGTCTCATATGCTAACAACAACACCTTTGGCATCAGTCTCTCTGGACATTGTCACCCAACCAATATCACCTTTCTTGACCTTGACATTTTTGTATTAAATAACACTTTACAGACTAAGACATTCAGAAAACCGACTGCAGTAAATACAGTGCTGCATGCCAAAAGTTTCCATCAGAAGTCAACTTTACTTAACATACCTAAGGGTGAATTCTATAGAGCTAGGAAAAATTGTTCCAGAGACATAGATTATGCTGATGAACGCATCAAGCTGATAGAACGTTTCGAACAAAGGGGCTATGCACGCAAAACAATACTTACTGCTTCACAACAATACTCTGACATTAAGCAGACAGTTATGTTGATTCCGAAAGTGTCTACTGATACAAAACCTCAACCAATTGCAATCACTACGCAATACTCTAGAGATACCTCTACCTTGTACAAAATGGCGAACAAGCACTGGCATCTATTACTATTAGATATAGATCTTTAAACGTACATCTCTGCCAAGCCCAAATTTACTTATACTAAAGCAAGCACTTTGCGGAACAGACTAAGCCCCTCCTTTTTTGATCCCGCTAAAACCAGTGCTTCCACTGCATGGCTTTCCAAACCCAAAGGGTTTTTCAAGTGCACCAATTGTAACCAATGTCAATTTGCTCATCACAATTGTCAGGCTTTTAAAGATAAATCTGGAATCAAGATTACCATTAATGACTTCGTCAATTGCAAAACAAAGTTTGTGGTGTATGCTAAGTTATACATTGTCAGTACCATTTGACAGCTAAGAATACGTTTAAGAGAGCATCTCTCCAGTCTCAGTAAAATCGATACCAATTTGCCACTGGCACTCCATTGGCAAACCAAACATCAACTTGATAACAAGGCAGATATCCGTTTCATAGGCTTAGCTCGAGCCAGAAGTGGGAAACGCGGTGGAAATCTTTGATTAAAATTAAGACAATTGGAGTCCAAATTGATTTGTCTATTTTGATGTACCACTTTTGGCCTCAACTCAGACCACGAAATGCATGTCTTTCTCTAATGAAGTTTACGAATTGATGTGGTTCATTTTTCTTTGCTGACAATAATATTTTGTATGACTAGCGCTTATATGTTCTTTTTCTTAGCATTGTATATTAATTGATTTGTCAAATAACCTTTTCTGGATTTTTGATCATCCTGGCAAGTGACTGCAATATTCAAGCTCATCTGATCACAACCTATTCTGTGACTAAAATTAAATTGGCACTTAACAATACTGACAAGTGACTGTAATATTCAAGCTCATTCGATCACATTTTATTAGTATTCAAGCTCACTTGACCATAATCTATTCTATGACCAAAATTCAATTGGCACCTAATAATACTGACTTTTCCATTTTTATTATTTCCTGTTCGAATCCAAGCAGGTGCATCTACAACAATTTGCCTGTTGAATTAAGGGCACTACAATGGTATTTTTGACCAATAAGTGTTGCTACTATCTCTTATAATCTTTATGGCAGTATTTCTTGCACATTCTTTCCTTTGTTCCCCATGTACAGGATATTTTCATGACCTAATAACCGTAACTAATATGCATCCCTTTCCTTTTCGATCCGCTAACATTACGATCCGCCATCATTTTATTAATTTGTTGCACTGATGACGTTTGTTTCTTGTTTATCAGCCTGCGTGGTACACGCACGACCGGTTATTCGCGTGACGTTGTGCGCACAACATGCGTATGACGTCACGGCCTGGCACGCGCACAACGCGGTCACCACGATAGGCCCATTTTGCACTTATACGTTTACTGAGGTGGACGCATTTCACTCACTTGCCTTGATTGGGGATTTGGCCCCTTTATACTTCGATTTACAGGTACTTTGTGAACATTTTACTTGCTCCCTGCCACTATATTTAAATCATTTAATATGATTCGCAAATATACACCCTTTTAGATTTATTTGCGGTTTTTTGAACGATTTGAGCTTTTTTCAATTTTGGCTAAAGTAGAATCTGTTTTACTTATTTTTGGTTTGACAGCTGTCCACGTATTATCCGTCTAGCATTTATGCTTGCAAACCTCTTTCTGCTACTCAACTTTGAGGGTAAGCCCCATTTTTTCTTGTTTGGTTTCTTACATACCCACAGAACAACTGTTATATTCTCATGGCACCTGACCATTTGTCTAACTAATTTTTAGGTGATATCACAGTCTTATATTAGACTGTCTCCCTTTCTTCACATATTCATGTTGTTACAATCCATGCTACTTTGACTTCATCTTTCTTTGCCCGGTTTTTGTTTCACACCAGCGGTGTCCCTAAACTATTTTTGCCAGCACGGGTGATTGAACTACATCTTTTTCTAACTTGTGCTTCCACTTTGGTAATTAATTCTTTGCTACATTTCATTTCAATCATTGGTAAATTCTACACATTTTTGTGGCCTTAGGTACTGGTTTCTCAGTAAGTTTTTTAAGGTTTCATGTCTTCAAATGAGCTCAGCTAATTTATTTACATTATTTTGACATATGCCTGTTCATATTTAACACAAGTTGCCTCTTTCATCTGCACTACTGAACCATGGTACGGTGTTATTTCTTTTAATTTCATTTTCTGTCAAGCTACTGGGTTAATGCATTATGTATTTCCTTGTTATTTATATTATGTGACATCATTTTAATTTGTTTGCTAATCGTACAGCCTTGAGAACGACCGTGAGGGTCGAAACACGTGTCGGCTGTTCATTTATGCAGATTATCAAGATAAAGGCTTTCATTGCTACTATTATTTCAGTTCAAGATTTATTTCTGTATTTATACTGATCACTGTACTTCGAGAATTTCCTTGGTTCAGCACACTGATTTCAACTTCACTCCCCATATTTTACCTGGGTCCTGGGATATGTCACCATAGTTAAGCCTCTTTAAACCCTCACACCAGATTTGATAGAACAGCGTACAAGTCTTGCACTGTCGTTAGTATGTTGTTGTGCTGTTGCTTGGTTTTTACTAATACATTGTTCACCAATCCACCAGAATAGTCAGTGGTCATTTTTTCCATGACAGAACTCATTATTTAGGGGTTGCATTCAAGCCATAGGGGAATCAGACCCAATAGGAGGGCAGTGAAAGAGAACTTCTGCTGGCCTGGGGTAGACCACCAAGTAGACCGCTGGGTTAGAGTGTGCTCCAGCTTTCCTAACAGTGATAAAGTCCATAACACCATCACAGCACCCCTTCTTCCACTGGCAGTTTCCATGGGCCCAATGATCGGAATAGCACTTGGCATTATAGGCCCCTTTGACACACTACCCAACAGGTCCTGCTTTGCACTGTTCGCCATTGATTTATTTTCAAAATGGCCATAGAGTCAGGCAGGTTGAATGTGCTGATACTTTATTTTTGTTGCATTTATAAAGAGCACCAAGCACTTAGGCATATAGGCACTAGTTAGAGGCAGAAGATACAACCGACAATGAGGATGGCTGGGTAATGACAATAATGACGGCTGGGTATTTAGATGAACAAGTGTGTCTTTAGGTTTTTCTGAATATGGGGCTGGAGGATTCAGATTGGACATGCAGTGGCAGACTGTTCCATAGATTGGCCACGACCACTGGGAAGCTGGAGACACTAGCTTGTTTCCGTTTAAATCTGGGGGTTGGGAGTCAGTGGCTGCAGGACAATCTAAGTGGTATGGCGGGTGACAAGGTAGGAGGGGGCCTTATTAGTTAGTCAATGGTGACCAATTGTGAGTATTTCGAATTTGATTTCCTGGATGGGGAGCCAGTGGGCAGAACATCATGGTCATCACCTTCCTGTATGAGATTTTTGCTTCCAAAGTTCCTACTGAAACATTATTTGCTGGCAATGGTGTGCAGTTCACCTCAGCAGAGATTAAGACATACCTGGAATTCTGGGGTATTTTGCACTGCATGGTGGCTCTCTACCAACCACAAGATAATGGGGGTCATTATAGGTTTGCTGGTATCCCCCTAGTAATTCCAGTGGGATACCAGCAAACTGTATTACTGTTCCTGATGCGTGATATGCTGGAATTACCAACATATTACTGGTGGTGGGAATACTGATTAATCCCCATTCTATATATTCTGATAGCACTCCATGGGGGAGTGCTGGTAGTACCGGCTGTTTTTTGGTGGTGGGAGCCCTGATTTACCTCCAGCTCTTGGCTGGTGGGGTAGCCTCATTATCAGGCTACCCCACCAGCAAACTTGTAGTTTGCCGGTCTGGAAACGTGGCAGTAAACAGAATTAGCGACATGTTAATTCTGAACTCGCAAATGTATGTGTTGGTGGAACGTTTCAACGGCATGTTGCAGGAATGCATCCATAGAGTCTTATCTGGCAATTTTGCTGGGGGTGGTGAAGTAAAGAAGCTTTCCTCTATGTACCGTGGCATACTCCATTATGTGACCAGTCTTCTCCCTTTCACCTTTTAAGGGGAAGACGTGTCAGGGCTTTATGGGCACTCCATTATGTCTCATGGGGGAACTTCAGATCACTAACATTGTGCTCATGGATCCTCAAGCCATACGCGAGAACATTGATCAGTCACAAATGGAAGGAAAATTATGTTCTGATTTCACTACATGGAGTCAAGCAAGAGTCTTTTCTATGTGTGTTAGTGAAAGTGAGCAGATCACACCAAGGAAGGAGAGTCGAAATACAGTGCTCCCCTGAGAAATATTGAAGTTCTTGCGTTAACTCTCCACATCGAGAGAGTGGATTTGGGAATCCTGCATCACCAGTGAACACCTCACTGGTTTAATCTATCTGGTGCTCTGGACCGACTGCTTGAGTCACATGATCTGGAATCTAGAGCCACATTCCTTCAGAGGATTCCTGCAAGCATCCATTTCTTACACTAAACAATCTCCAACATCTGCCAGCTCCTAGACGTCTATTAAGCTGGACTTCCACACTCAATTTCTGCAGGATACCATTATCATTGGCTCCAACAGATCATTATGCCCTGTCTTGTTTCTCACACTGCATGCTTTGCAGTGCAGATGTTTTTTCTTCTTTCCCCCTCTTCCTCTAGGGGTTTAGGACCTGGCATTGCAGAAAGTTTCAGGCACATCAGAGGAGGAATATGTGAACTGTGCCGTTGCCCCTGTTCCCATTCTCCCTCATTTTCCTTTGGTTGCATGCATGTTTGTGCACAAACTCCATGTGCTGTGCTACTATGTTTTATCACTGCATCTGTGTCCACCCCCTTACAAGTCAGTCGACTGGGGATGTTGGAGCAGAGAGGCTGGTTTTGACAATAAATGGACTTCAACAGTTGCCCCTTGTCTCCAGTCTTATATGGCCACCATAATGTCAAACCCCATATTAAATGTGTGGTCCGTAGCAGCCTATTGTTCTTTGTGCTATATGTTGTTGTCCCGTTGGAGATGCGTGCTGGACAGCAAGACATTACTTTTCCCTCTCTTCCTTGTTTTCAGTGAAATCAAATGGCATTGGTCAGTCTGAACGAACATCAGTAACCCTTTCCTCACTACAGGTGGCAGTTTTATGGCTAGAGAGTACCCGGCGGTGAGTGACAGGAAAAGGAATAAATGACAGTGGACATACCAACAGAATAATTTTCGACACTTGGAACTGACAGCTCATTCCATGAGCAGCTCATTCCTTGAGCAGTTGCTTCGGGTAAAGGGTTCTAAAATATGTCCCATAACCTGGGGGCATGGGGGTTCTTACAGTGCTTATTTTGTGAGGGTATTTGCCATGGCTCAGGCCTGGCACTTATTTCTGTGTCCCCACACTTATTGTCTCAGACTCATATTGATTATAAAGTAATGACAGCCAGAGCATCCATCAACCCCAATGAGCAGGTGTGAGCTGTAGTTTAACCCCAAATGTGTTGACACTGTGGGGAGCAGTTGTGGGTGGTGGCAGCAATGGTGGGGAACTGCCTAACCGCAGTGTCACACATGGGCTATAAAATATGTAGGCCCTGTCACTTATTTTCTGACAAATTAAGCATTGGTAGAGCACCTGAGGCTCCCTCCCCCACATGCAAAGCCGAATTGTTATTCGTTTTCTGAATAGTATAGCTTCCAGTGGACCTGATGTACATTTCCAGAGGGACAATGCTTAGGGGAAACCTTTGTATAGCCTCGGGTGAATTTGAGAGTACTCGACAGAATATTATGATATGTTCGGAGGTAATGTTTCAGAAGCCGAAGTCCCTAATGCCTTAGAATTAGGAGACGGATGTATTGAGTGTTCTCTGAAGGTGTGAGTCCCACTAATCCCCTCAGGTTTGGGTGCGTCTGGAGTGTGTGTTTTAAGAGACCCTAAAGCACTCCCATTGTTTCATTTAATGAGGGGCGAGTTTTGCAGCTCCAGAACATACCATGATGGCAGTAATGTATTTATGTGTGTGCTTGAGGATGAAAATCTGGGATTAAGAGGGTTGATCCACTCTCATGCCCCTTCCAACCATATGCTGCTAAACGGTACCCCACAGGCGCAACTGTATGATTTGGTGGTCACTCTTCCTGACGTGGCACACGGTGCTCCTGAGGTGTCCCTGCATTGCATTGTTGGTATTAGACAAGTGCTGCTATTCGAAGTGAAACCCAGGTGCCTTGAGATGCACCCTCATTGTGGCACTTTTCATCTGCATAATGAGAGCCTCTGAGTGTGTCTGCCCTGTGGCCACATTCCTCATTCTTTCACAATGCCAATGATTTTATCATTTTAAGACCTCTCTAGTGAAAGGGGAATCTATACAGTTCTAGATGCTGGGTCACGGGTCCAGTGCGTTTTCCATTTAAGGATGACAGCCAGGAGGGGGTGAGGTGAAGATAACATGCCTTTTCTGCATTACATATTGAACTAATGTGTATAAAGCAAAAGGATTATCTGGTTATTATTCACACTGTTGTGACTTGACCCAAATCATATTTTTTTTAAAAATCAAATGAATTGGATTTTGACAGGCACAGAACAGTGCTGTTTCTGTCCATGTTATAAATGAGAGGAAGTGTAGGAGGCTCTGGCCAGCCCGGCATGTATTATATGATAGGTGGCCACCCAACTATATAAGCCGAACTCTTAGGTCATTCTCTATCATGCAGCCCAACCTCAGCTGGCCCTACGAGATGCAGACTGCATAGTTTGTCAGGTCACGTTTGTGAGCCCTCTCCTGCATTGCCAGCAGGTTAATGCTTTAGGGACCCTTGTATTCTGAGGGATCATGATACATATGTTGGTATGAAATAGAAATGGGTTACAAATGCCTCCCCAAAGTCCAAGTGCCTCACTGCATTATTCAGGCAGCGGTCATGCAATGGAGGCCAAGGGGATCATGGAAAGCCGTTCTCTCTCCTCAACCAGGAAGCCAACCAGTGCCAAACAGTAATGCGCAACAGCATCTTGCACCCGCAATGGGGGATCATTTTCCAAGTGAGGGCATTGTATTAGTGCAGGGGTCTGCAACTTTCAGTTTGCCAAATGTTTTATAATACAATTCCCATGATCCATCACCTTTGACTATGCTGGTTAGGGTTAATGGAATTTGTAGTTCAAAACATCTGGAGCATCACAGGTTGCTGATCCCTGTATTAGTGGATGATGCTTGGTCCTGGCTCATTGTCAACAACAGAACGTGATTAGTTTAGTGTGATGATATTTTTATAAGCACCCCCCTTTATATGTCCTCTCCTTATAACTTGGGCAATGGAAATGTAACACCAGGTGCAGTCTTCGGCTGAAGGCTATAATGGCATGTTAACACTCATTAACCTAATGTAATATAATGTAATGTAATGTGCAGTGGAGGCTCATCTATAAGTGGCGAGAGGGAGTCGAACCACTGGCCCCCTCCCCCAATATGGAGGAGCCAAGGAGCCAGCCCAGTGAAACACTGAGCATGCCTTCAGCTGCTTTTTCCAGCTGAGGGAGTGCTCCTGGGCTTGCTGAAATGTGAAAGGGAAACACGATTTCCCTTTGACAGTTCAGTTCACCAGCCACGCATGCTCAATGAGCCATGCAAGTCTGGGGGCGTTTTGCTTGCCCGGCCTTGCATAGCTCATTGGAAATGCTGGCTGGGGAACTGCATGTATGTATGTGCGAGAGGACACTCCTGCGCCTCCTCGCACATATAGACAGAGCAGGCAGGAGTGGGGCGTTTCGACACCCATGCGCAAAAACCAGGAAGCTATTGCTTCCTGATTCCTGTTCATGCTACACAGGAGCTAGAGTGATGGGGAGGAAACTTCAGGACTGGGGCAGAAGGCACGTTTATGTTCTTATATTTATTATTTAAATATGTGTATGGATGCATGTATGCTTGTGTTATGAGTCAGTGTATGATGATGGGTGCTTGTGTGAATGATAAAGGGAACGTTGTGTGAATGTGTGTGTTTGTGCTGGTCCATGGAGCTGATTTTGGCAAGTGGGGGTGGGGAGGTTGCACAACCATGGCATTTTAAATGCCTTTGTTGCACAATCCCCCTCCCCACCAACCAACATCAGCTCTCCTTCTGAGGCATTGTGGGTCCCATGGCGCTTCGCTGGTATTTTTATACTGGACATCTATGATAGATGTCTAGTACAAAATACCATGTCTGCCCTCTGTGCCCCCAGCAACCTGCATACACACATAATCACTTTGAGTTTGTGTGTGTGTGTGTGTTAGGCACTGTGGGGCCCAGAGGACAGAGATGGTATTTTCCTTCTGCACATCTATGATAGAGGTCTAGTAAAAAGTACCATGCCTGCCTCTGGGCCCCCAGAGCCTGGCATACACACATTATCACATTGATTGTGTGCGTGTGTGAGGAGGTGAGGACCCAGGGGGCAGACATGTCATCTTTTTTACTGGCCATCTATAATAGATGCCCAGTAAAAAAATACCATGCCTGACACCTGTGTGTCCCAGCACCTCGCATACACACAGTCACATTCATCATGTGCGTGTGAGGCACTGGGGCCCAGGGGGGCGGTATGGCATTTTGCACTGGGTATGCCCAGTAATGAATGCCAGCCCAGTCTGCTGGGATTCCTAGCACTTCACATGCAATGTTATGCCTGACCCCTGATCCCTTCAGCACCTCGCATTCACACATAATTAGTTATTTCTGCATGTGAGGCACTGGAGGACCCATGGGGGTAGGCATGCCATTTATTAATGGGCATCTCTGATAGATGCCCGGTAACAAATGCCATGCCTGGTCCTCACAGCACCTTGCACTCACACAATTGATAGTTTGCCTGTGAGGCGCTACGGGCCCCAGGGCAAGGGCATGGCAGTTTTGACTTGGCATCTTAATTAACTAAGCTAGCCATGATATATTTCCTACTAGCAACTGGATGCAGGAGTCACCAACCAATCTCATGGGACTTTTCACAATTCTATGTAATCATGAGCATGTATAATGTGCCATTTTTGTGTCACAGGATACAATCTCAACCTTTTAAGTTGTCGATGTAATATCATGAGTAGGAAACTGTACCAGCATGGTTTCATAGTTCTTTTTCTCATTAAACAACATAAGGGTTTAGTACAGATAACATAAAATATAAGTGGGCCTGCATTCAATTTAATTTACTAGGACCCCCACATCAGATTGAAATGCTAGTGCCTCAGATTTACCACCTCTAGCTGATTCACACAGCACCCATAGACCATCTATTATCACTGAGCACATTACACACATCATGCTTGACATTTTTTTTTACATAAACATTATACTTACCATTCTTGAAAAAACGATCTTTTCTAACATAAGACATGTTTCTATATTGTATGTTGAGGGATGTTAGATCTTGCGATATTCCACACTCCAATCTACTTATTGCAGTAAACGGTAAATACGCGGGCAACCACACTTAGAGCAACAAAGGACAATAGATGTCCTTTATCATTAAACTTCACTGCAGGCACCACCCTTTGACAAGCCACGCTACGAGAATTATTTTTGTTGACATCTATGACGGCATTGCCATCATTATGCGATGACGTCATTACGGCAGTTTAGGACGCTCATAGATATAGCAGCCATCTTTGGATCCATTTGCTAGTACACGCTTGTAATCAGACGCGGCTCGTGGATTTCTCCTATTGTGTGCTACAATTTTCGTTTTCCAAGTAAGTACCCAGTAATACTGACCTTTTACTATGGTTTGGGGGGTACCTCATATAGGCTTTCCTGACCAAATTATCTTACTAAATATGACCACGCTCATCCTTAGGATTATATGGGACATGCAACTCTGGATTGTGGAGATGATTTTGTCTGATATACAACTACAATCAGAGCCCTCTACACACCTGATGTGAGGTGAGTCTGCTTTTCCTTAATCTTCCTTCACAATATTTATCAGTGATTTATCACAGGCTCTAATGAGATTACGCTTTACATGTCTGACATGGCACTTATATCTCTAGGGCTGGATAATTGGAGGTGATAGACATTGAGATGGACACAAGTTGTTCTACCTTAATTCAATTTTGTTCGAAGAAAACCTCATGAGAGGTGAATGTGTCATTTTGGCTAGTAAATGATCAATTCTATATGGACAGACACAAACAAAAAAACATGTTTTGGGCAGTAGTGTTTTAGATTGCTTTTCACTGGTTTTTCAAAAAAGAATATTCACATAAATAGGCCATAGGATGCCAAGCAGCCCCTGACAGGAAGATTCCCAGATTGTTAAATCTTGACCTCAGGTATCCTATGTAATAAGAGTAGGTGATATTTTTAGAGCTTAGTATACATGGTGCCTCATCACAAGTTGGGCGGTATCCCGGTGGTAAATCCACCAGGATATCACCCGATGCATAAGCGTTACTGCAACTGGTCCAATGCTTTTAGCATCTGTTCTCGAGTTGCGGTAGGGGCGGTAAATCCCCATTCCCATTGGGTCCATTGAACTCAATGAAGCATTGTGGGCGCTATTACCTCTGGTACTAATACTGCCGCAGTAATAGCGCTGTAAATGGGCCAACCTGTGATGCGGCCCATCGTGTTTTCCACACCTTGCGTGTTTTCGTTGAACTACATGAGACCAATACTAACTCTACAATAGAGTATTTTTTACTCTTTCTTTAATAACCAGGGACTTTAGTCATACAGGATCTATTTCCAGCAATCAAATTGGCGCCATTTGGCCCAAGGAACTGATGAAGTATAGTTTCAAACTCATGTTTTTTTGTTTAAAAACTGTCTTTATATGATGTCATTATAATGACTTGGTGCTTTATGTGAATATACTGACGTGGGTTCTGTTCTGATTATTTCCTGAATTTTTAATGAATTACTATTACCTGTAATGAAGAGATCAACTCTCGAAACATGTTGGGTTTTATATTTGATTAAAAAAAGATAGTTTTGAAGATAACTTCTGTTCTGCCATTGAGTGAACAACCGTGAAAACTATTTACAAATGAATACACCTTTGTTTAAGCACATTTCACAACTTGTAAAACGTTGTCTCCGAACAAAATATGAAAGTTTGGCTTTTTTTACAATAGATAGTGTGCAAGGGACACGAGTTCCCTTCATTGGAAACGTATTTTCCATTATATATTTAACAGCCCATGTGCCAGAGCAGTTTTCTCTCCCCCGCACCTGTATCTTCTGTGAACATTGTTAGAACTTCGTAAAATCTAATTCCAGTAAAATTATAACAGCGTCTGCATGGTGTAGGACATTCATTATCTTCGATAAAGCAAGCATGATCAGTGGTATTATTCTTACTATTGCCTGACATTTTGTATTGGGCATCTTTGATAAATCACACATAAGGGTTATTATGTAGATAGACTAGCATTTCAATATAGCCAGTGTAGCCATTTTGTATTGTGGTATGACATTTTGGGGTCGATTCATGGAACAAACGTGCGCCGAAAATCCCAGCGCAAGCAGGCGCAAGGTTGCGCAAGCGTGAGAAATCAAGCGTGCGATACAAGGAAGGCGCTGCGCTAGTTTCCCGCTGGACGTGCGCCAAATCCATGCATGTCGCACACGGGCACACACGTCATCAAATGGCGTGCGCTATGCGCACAGCAAAAGCGCACATAGCGCGGCGCACACAACAAAAGTGGGCGGAACAGTGGCCGTAACACGCGGAATGGGGAGCAACATGTCAAAAAGAAGGCGTAACGGGGGAAGTACTGCAGGGAACTACACGGAACGCCCACACACACGCGAACAACCCGTATTCATGGATTCGAATACGGGAAACCCGCGCACGGCAAAAGACGCACACAGGCGTCAACGCGTCCACCACACGAAGGCAGGCAGAAGCGTCCCAGTGCACAGTGTAAAAGTGTGCGCAAACAACAAACACGTATATACAGCTGCGATGAATGCCCCATTTGTCGCAGCACTGATCGTGGGACACCGCAGGAGGAGGAGAATAGCCAGGGCATGCATTTTCTCACCACGGACAAGCCTTTTTGGGATGCCTGACGACCAGGTCTACGGCAGGTATAGGTTTCCACCCCACATCATCCTAGACCTGGTCAGGGAGTGGGAAGATGACCTTACATCCCCCACCCTTTGCTCTCAAGCATTGAGCCCCTTGGAGAAGGTGCTCAATGTCCTGCATTTCTTGGCCACTGGGTCATTTCAGCGGACCACTGCCATAGTGGGGGGGACCTCACAGGCCACGCAGTCACGCTGCCTACACCAGGTCTTGGCAATCATGACAGCGTGCCCCTCAGTCCGCAGGCACATATACATGCCCAGAACACCCGCAGAAAGGCAGGCCGTTGTCCTGGATTTTTACAGGGTGGCACACTTCCCCAAAGTGC
Organism: Ambystoma mexicanum; assembly: GCF_040938575.1. Lineage (NCBI taxonomy): Eukaryota > Metazoa > Chordata > Amphibia > Caudata > Ambystomatidae > Ambystoma > Ambystoma mexicanum. The sequence continues at coordinate 283,817,706 of NC_090928.1, forward strand.
TCGGTGCCATAGATTGTACCCAGGTGGCCCTACGTCCACCTAGGGCCACTGAGCACATCTACCGAAACCACAAGCACTGGCATTCCATCAACGCACAGGTGGTATGCGATGCAAAGGGAATCATCACCTCTGTCTATGCAAACTACCCTGGCTCCACCCATGACAGTTTCATATACAGAATGTCTGCTCTGAGCCGGGCCCTGGAAGCTGGGCAGCATGGTGACACATGGCTCCTAGGTGAGTACAAATGCCTGTGCACATGCATGCAAGTCACACACAGACAAATACCCAAACCCTAATAATCTCAACTATTATCACCTCCCCAGGGGACAGTGCCTACCCTCTGAGCAACCACATGATGACGCCAATCTGGAACCCCACCACACCACCCCAGGTAAGATACAACTCGGCCCATATTGCAACCAGGGCCATAGTGGAGCGCACATTCGGAGTGCTCAAGTCAGCCTTCCACTCCCTTGACCGCTCTGGCGGGCAGCTACTATATACACCCCCAGTAGTGTGCAGGATCATTGTGGCAGCATGTGTCCTGCACAATGTTGCAACACGGCAGGGCATACCGGTGGACATGGTGGTGCCCCCACATCTCCAACCACAGGCACAGGCGCTGCCCATGGGAGGGGATAGGGCACGTGGCGAGGAAGCCCGGACCCAGCTTGTAGCCACGTTTTTCACCTAAACTCCCACCCCTGTGGAGTGCACACAGGCCTGGCACATACCAGGTGACAATCGATGATGACAAAAAGACAGTCAACTGTCACAACCTTACCACCCTGAGATTGTTGCCATGGAAGTGCCACATTGTGTGCATCCCTAGCCACTTAAACACAAGCTATCCTGTGTGACCAAAAGGCACACATATGATATATGATATGATATGATATGGCATTTGTAACGCGCCTATACACAAGTGTTGCAAGGCGCGACGAGGCAGGGAGGAGGGAACAAGGGAAGACAGACAACAATCCTACTAGGCCAGGTGTCATTTAGATCGCGCAAGTGCAGGGGTAGGTGAAAGGGAAAAGTGCAAGGGGAAGGGGAGTGGGGAGAGTGCAGTACAGGGTAAGTAGAATAAAAAATAAATAAATAGGCCAGCTGGTGGCAAGTGCAAAGGTAAGTGCAGACAAGTGCTGGAAAGGGGGGGCTGTAGGGATACAGAGACAGTCCCGCAGTGCAGGGGTTGCCAGGGAGGCAGTGCAAGTGGAGAGTGGCTGGGCCAGGGACCGAGGTCGGTGAGAGTGGCCCATTTGCAGATTCAGTGCAGTTTCAGTGAAAGAATTAGCAAGGGAGAGGGAGAGAGAAAGCAGAAGCAAAGAGGAAGGTGTTGAGGTGCTTCCTGAAGCGGAGATGGTTCTCCTCAAGTTTCAGGGAGGCAGGAAGGCTGTTCCAGAGGGAGGCCCCTGCCGCGGAGAGAGATCTACCCCTAGCTCGTTGCTTCGAGAAGCGGCTGACCCTGACATGCAAGGTGTGAATCACACACACCTGCAAAACAGGCCATGACCATCACTGGTATGTCACTCAAACCCTCCCAAACCACAACATGACATGGCAAGCAATAGCCATACACCAACACAGTACCAATAAGGTACACATTGCCATGTGAAAAATGTCAATTGGCATCAGACAATGATGCCTGCCATGGAATCAGATGAAATGACTGACCAACAACCTCCCACTCAAAATAAGTAATTCCCAAATGCATCACAAAAGTCGTAGCCACAACATAACAAAGAATGCCTGTCTACATGCACATTGTGCATTGCAAAATCAACACTGCAGCTTCTGTGTGCTGTGTCCAACTCCTGCAAAACACTGCTCAGCGCACAGCACAGTGAACAGCCATTGTGTGTGATGCACACCCTGAGCATCACATCTAAGCGACAAACCACATCAAAAAGCAAAATAGGCATGTACAGGATCCATAATTGGTCACAGAACATGTGCTGCAGGGACACAGTGGGCAGCAGAAGGCAACAGAGTGTACATGTGGATATCGAAGGGTGGTTGTACATGTAGTGCATCATAGTGCGAGTGTGCGGGTCAGCAAGGACATGCACTCAACATATGCATGTGCAATCAATTGACCATCAGTGTCCTCTACACATCACATGTGAACATTCACCATGTGTACACCCCAGCATGTCAAACCGCAACTATCCACTCACACCTGAAAGGTAAACACAACACATGAACATGCATTGATCAGCAGAACACATCATGTACATAGGATACCACAATTACAATGTCAGGGTTCCCATCACACTGGAGGGCAAGGCAACTATCAACAAAAAAACACCCCCCTCCCTCACAAATGACCATGACCCACTGAACAACTGCACCTGGGTCATGGAGCCTTCAACCCTCAATTTCACCTGGCCACAGGATCACCCTTCCCCTTTGTCACCATCTCCCACCTTGTGTGTTAAAAGTTGCCTGCACCCTCAGAGTCCACCATCATTTGCAAAGACACAAAATGCAAGGCAGAAAAACGAATCAGAACAGCCACCAGTAGATGACTTGAAGTAGCAGTACCTCACAAAGTCCAAGTACTACCACAATGATGTAACAACCAAGGTAGCACAGTAAAACAATGTCACAACAGGATGTGAACCATGTGTGGTACATAACATAGAATGATGCACCACGAGCGGATGTTTACTGTCACAGCTCCCGTGTACAGGCGCAGGAGTGGCACGAAACAACCACCCCCACCGTGGCCTGGGTGCCTGCAAGGTCAAACTCACACAGGCCTCTGAGACCCTGGTGGGGAAGGAGGATCAGGGATATGCAGTTGGGACAGCCGTTGGCATACTGGATAACTGGAATGAGGGGCAGGAGAGGGGAGTAGGAATGACACGTGAAAGTAGGGAATGCACTAAAATGGAGTACTTGCATTAACACATACACAATCATAACAAACTTGTACATCATTGTCAGGGCCTTCCGGAGTCCAGGCGCAGGAGTGGCATGAACCAACCACCCGCCCTAGGGTTTTGGCACCTGCAATCTTGGGGCTTACACAGGCATCCGCAATCCCAGCGGGGAAAGAGGGTTAGGGAATGTTGGTTGGATAGGTAAGGGAAGCAGGAACACCGGGTAGAGGGTACAGGGTTTAGAATTGGATAGGACTCGGGGTGATTATGGAAAAAAAAACATACCAAATTGAATTACACATTCATCCATGCATCAGTGCACCCCCCAGCAAGCCTATTTAGAGCAGTTTGAAAGAAAAACAACAAGACACTCAGCTCTGGTTTTGAGTGCTGGCCTCCTGCCTGCGCACTCTCAGGTCCGGTTACAGGAGCACTTCAATGCTGCAAAGAGAGCCACAGTTAATAATCTGTGCGTGCCCATAACACACAAACACACCACCAAATATGCCCCATAGCAACAAACTACTCTACAAACAGACAATCTGGTGTGGATGCTTCGTACCCATATGTAAAATTCTCCCTGTGATGGTTCATACACAGTCAATGCAGTAAGTCAGGCGCCGGTGGGTGCGTGGCAAATGGAACACCAATGTGTCACGATTCACACAACATGCAATGTTCCCTGGGTAAGCAGACAGACGCATATAGCAAGGTATGACTTCAGAAAAAGTTGTGTCCCACCATGACCGTAAGAAAATAGGCAGTGCATGCTTCAAAATGTACATGGAAATGAAATGCACTGCACCCGAGTCTGTCCCTTGCTGTATGTCCCTGTGAGCTGCTCCTTTCCATGTCTCGGAAGGCAACATGGGTGATACAAGTGCCTCAATGGCCCATGGTGGACCGGAGGGTATGTGCCACTGCCCCTGCAGGTGCCCCAGACAACCTTACAATCAACTAGCCATCAGTCCACCGACACATCTGAGCTGTATTGTGTGCTTCAACACCAATATTCGTTCAAGCTCACCGTCAGTGCTGCTACTAACCCTGCATGTGCAATTGGACTGGTGGAAGCTTTGCTGTGTTGTGGCCCCCCTGTGCTGCTCACCTTGCCTGGAGTTCCTTGAAACACGTCAGCAGTTCTAGGATGTATGTCTGCAATCCCTGTGCCTCTGCTTGCGCACACATGTGCATGTGGGCACCAACAAACGTGTCCAGAATCCAGACGTCCAATGGGCCATGTCTGCTGGCAAAGGTGGTCTGGAGGCTCATCCCCCTGCAGAAAGGGCATGAAACACATGATTAATGCTTTAGAGTCATCTGTGTGTGTCTCTTCAGGCATCTCATTACTGGACCATGTCAGAGACGTACATCAGAAATCACACCATCAGTCCGTCTTTCACATCCAAATTGTGGAACACACTATCTACGGCATGAATTGCAACAAGCATGTGTACAGTAAAGATAAGAAACATACTACACAATGCATAGCAATGAATGTACACATTAATCATGAAACACCCCATCTAGCAAAAGCAGAACAGTGGTCAATAACACAGCAATCATCCCCACTAGGGGTGTTAACACAAGTTAAACAGCACCAGACATGCCACAGATATGACAGTCCAAAGCCCTTGTGTAATAGGCTGTTACACCGAACCATCCTTGCGAGCCCATGGATAAGGGAAGCAGGAGTGGCATATGTGAGTCAAGGACCCCAAGCAGCAAACACATACACAAGACAAGCCTGAAGGGCCCAGCTGGAACAGACAGTGGATGCTTTCAAAAGCCACAAAGCACCGCACCGTCACATGAAAGCACAATAGACAAGCAATTTTAAACTATATTAACTATTTACACTAACTATGAAAAACCTACATTACCTAATTAAACTAACTATCAAACAGAAACTTAACTAACTAAACTAAAAGAAAAATCAAAAATGGCCACATACGACCCGGGGGGGAGCGGAGGCAGCCAGGAGGGGGGAGGTACAGGGTGCTGCTCAACACCCACATGCGATGATGCTGAGCCAAAAAAAAAACCTCCATGGGCTCAACGCCTGCACAGCCCGACCTATGTGGGAGATAGATGGTCGTCCAAGTCTGGCTCATCCTGGAAAGGAGGACTTGGCACAGTAGCCTGGCCACGCCTAGCCGCAGCTTGACCCTCGACAGCAGCAAGTCTGCCGGAAGGGTGAGGCTGGTTCTGTGTGGCGATGTGACGTAGATCTGCATGCAGAACCTCACGTGATACACGTGCTTCCTCTTGCAAGGTAGCACGTGTAACACGGAGTTTCTCACTCAAGGCCTGGCTGGACAACCGCTGCACCTCCCGGCAAGCCTGTAGCTCAGCCGAGATGGTACGCTCAAGCTGTGCAAACCTCTCCTCTGCCCGCTGCCTCTGGGACATCATAAGGATACCCAGAGTGGATTTGAGGGAAGCATACTCCTCCCTCAAGGCATCCATGTGCGCCTTTGCGTGAGCAGCAATTGCTTGACGCAGAGACGACATTTCAGCCTGGCATGCCCTGTCTGAGACCGCCATGCCCAGCCTGAGCGAGCGGGCCATGGACCGTGCCGCCTCCTGCTGGAGAAGCACCTGCCTAGCAGGGGGGAGCACAGATCGGGCCACACGCTCCATGCTCTCAGCGATGTTCTCCATTGCTGCCCCCTGTAGTTCTGAATTGGCAGTCATGTCTTGCTCCCACTCAGTATACTGCGGTTGCGCGCGGCAACCACGTTGTTGGGCTTGACCCCTGCGGAACCCAAGGACCGGGTGTCCTCGCTGTGTTGGCACCGCCCGCGGCTGCACGACTACATGCCTCCGTCAACGTGATGTCCCAGGCACATCAGTGACTGGTGTGGAGGGTGACCCTGCGTCCCGATCCACCACGGGCGGAGGTACCAAGACTGTCTGACCCCTCAGTGCAGGTGTCGAGGAGAGAGGACTCTCCACATCAGAATCACTCACCCCTGACACATGGACTTGATGCTTATCCAACTCGACATGGACGTCAGAGTCGTCATCAGGGCTGGATTCATAGGCAGCCAGAGACAAGATGGACTGTAGCACTTGGGGGTTTTCGTGGCCTACCACCCCAAGACCCCCACTTGTGCCGGGTTGATGTAGTGGTAACAACCCTGTGTCTGGCATGACAACACCATCCTCCGCCTCCATTGCGTCATCCCCTGAAAAATAGAGAGAAAAAAGTTCACTACACATGTCAGAAGCACACAACACACACACACACCGACAACAAACACATCAGGCAGACATGTGACACACAAAATAGAACCTGGCATGCATGCTGGGTCAACTTTGAATTGCTTCTGTGATCAGACCTGTTGAAAGGTGGCAGTTTGCATCAAAGTGGGTCTATGCAGTGCAGAAAAATGTGTATGTCACTCACTACCTACATGTACAAGGACTCCATTGTGTGTGTCAGAAAATGTGAAGGCAGTGCAAGGTCAACTTCAGGCATCACGTGCAATGTGCATTTAATGGGTAGCATATCTACAAGCAAAGCACCCCTCCACCCAAGTGCAAAAGCAGGGATGCCTAGCATGGTATCAAAAGGCTGACCATAGACCTGTGTATTGACAGGCAGTGTTGACTGGAATCAACAGCTTAATGTGATTCAAGTGACAACACTGCAAATGATGATGGGACAGTAAGCAGGACACATGATGAAAACTCTGGAGGCCGCCCACGTGTGAAGAAGACACTACAACAGTCGGACAGAGTCATTGGCCATTAAACAGGCTGAGGCCTGTGACCCAAACAGATTGTCAGACCCTAAACATGTGTGCAACGCAGTACTGAGCCACAGTTGACATGGGAAGGCTGATGAGATGCCATGCAATGTATTACAGTGATCATCCAGTCAAGGACACATAGGGGCATGCGTGCAATGCACATGGAGCATGAATGGGCACTCATGTCCCTGCGGGGCATCTGACCTATGCACAGTACAAGTGAGATACCCTGCATCAAGTACTAAGGCTGTACCACAGAGCATATGTCTGGCAGATTGTACGCTGGAAGTTAGCATGTACACAGGACGCATGAACAGGAAAGTACCCAATGGCAAGATTGAAGCAGACCAGTGCAAAGGTGGAACTGGGGTGCAGAGTGGTGGTGGAGGGGCAAGGGAGCATGCCTACATGGAGTACCCGCATGCAGGCAGAGGACACAGCAAGATATCTACTAAATGCTCAAGAGACTTAATGGTGCTAACCATCAGTACAGCACAAAGAATTCATGCCAAAATTAAAATCGAATTGGCAAATGAAGAAGAAAAGTTCCTCACCAATGAGGACCTACAGAATGCCCGAGAAAAATTAAAAGAAATTAATATAGGATTTGACAAATTTATGGCCTCCACCTTGGAAAAAAAGCACAAGAAGTTGTCCAAAGATATCCAAAATTTCAAGATTGAAAATGTATATCCATACTTAGCACCAGATTATAAGGACAAAAAAGACAGAGAAAAACCGGCTATTCAAACGGGTTCCAATAGAGGAAGAAGAAAGAGGGTCACGTTCTCCGAAACTTCAAGTTCTGGGTCCTCTGATGGATCACCTCAAAATCTGGGGAGACAGCAGTCTGGAGGACAACCTATACCACCACCTCCCCAGGTCCCTGTTTTAGGGCGGGGGGGGCCCAGAGGATACTGGGGCCCACCACCACCAATGCCAATGCCGTATTACCCCTACCATTATCAACAGTGGGGACAACCGGGACGGGGACGACGCAACCAATGGAGGCATTAGAGACCATTCCAATTTTCAACCTATCAGGCCTTGAACTCACAAAGGCCGAAAGTGCGGTTTTGGCTAGAGGTCTCTCCTTTGTACCTTCTAATAGAACCAATTGGTTCAACCTTGACCAAGAACTATCAACCTTTTTTAGAAAATTAAGATGAAAATTCTACTTCAAAGACAAGGAACCAGGAGAACAAGAGGAGGACTCAGGCCTTCGGCTACCCTCCAACTTTAACCCAAGAGAGAATGAAATATCACCTTCAATCATAACCTTTGAGAGGTGCATCAAGAAAGAAATGTCCAAACTTCAAGACCGACAGGAACAAAAGATACAAAACCTATCTGTTGAAGAGCACAAAGCACTAAAAAGTCTCTCTACGAATAAGCAAATCGTTATAAAATCAGCAGATAAAGGAGGAGGAATAGTCATTCAAAGCATGGACCAGTACAAGAGTATGGTTAAAAACCTCTTGGATATTCCTACAAATTACAAGAAATTGAAAAGGGATCCCTCACTGGAAATAATAAATAGAATCCAGGAGACGGTGAATTTCGCATCAGAGCATGGATGGATTACTGAAAAGGAGGCAATCTTCCTCACTACATCAGAAGGCAGAATACCCGCGTTTTATGCACTCCCCAAAATCCATAAGAATCAACAGCAACCTCCGGGAAGGCCCATTGTATCTGGCTGCGGTTCAATACTCGAACCTATTTGCAAGTTCGTGGATTATTTTTTGAAACCCCTAAATCAGGAGACACCCACCTATCTGCGGGACACGATGGCAACCATCTCTATCTTTGAAAATCAGCCGTTGATTCCCACAGAAGAAATACTAGTTACAATGGACATTACCAGTTTATATACTAGCATCCCACAAGACTCCGCTATCGAATGCATCAGACACCATCTCACACACAACATGAAACAGACCCGTGTACCAACGAACTTCATAGTAGAATTACTTGAACTGGCCCTCCGCAATAACTTCTTTACATTTGATGAGATTTTTTACCTCCAGGTGAGCGGTACCGCAATGGGCGCGGCATTTGCGCCCAGCCTGGCAGTGATTTATAGGTCAGAGTACGAACAACAGTTCATTTTTCACGCCAACAATCCTTTCAGGGACAAAATCTCACGGTGGTTCCGATACATTGATGATATTATTTTCATCTGGCGGGAGAGTGAGACTTCTCTGGATAACTTTTTGAAATGGGTAAATGAACAAACAAGTGAAATTCAGTTCACTTTGGAGAAAAGCAATCAAAGCATCAATTTCTTGGATCTAACCATCTCGGTAAAAGAGAACAAACTAATCTGCTCCCTGTTCAGAAAGGAAACTGATCGTAACACTCTCTTGCATTATAGGAGCTTTCATCCCAATAACCTCAGAAACAACCTACCATTTGGCCAATTTTTAAGATTGAGGCGCAATTGCACAGAGCTAGAACAGTACAAGGCGAATGCATCCATACTTCAGACCAAACTACGGAACCGAGGGTACCCCAAAAAACTGGTCAACAATACAAGGAAACGAGTCCAGTACATACCGCGAGAAACCCTCCTCTCTCCCAGAGCACAGAACCCGGACACATCAGAACAGATGACCTGTGTGACCACCTTCGGCCCTGATACCACCCATGTTAAGGCCATTATTAAAAAATGTTGGCCTCTTATACAAATCAGCCTACCTGATGAGCCACTACCACGGATGGCACGGAAACGTGGAAAAAATTTGAAAGACATACTTATTCACTCCAGACTCAACAAAAAATCACAAAGATCAGAAATGTGGAGTATGCGAGAAATTGTAGGACACCATCCTTGTGGCACTTGTAACGTATGCAAACTAACCAAAAAAACTACATCCTTCAAGATTGGGGATCAAGACTGGCAGATAAAACACTTTTCCAATTGCAAAACTTCAAATGTTATTTATGTGATTGAATGTCCATGCAAAAAGAGATATGTTGGCCAGACCAAACGACAAGTGAACAAACGGATAGGGGAACATAGGTCACGTATCCGGTGCAGGGTACACACAGCGCCCCTGGTCTCACACTACATTGAGTATCAACATGGAGTAGATGACATGAAGTGGTGGGTTGTTGACACTATCCTTAATAACACCAACACCACCAATGCACTTAACCACAAAGAAGCATGGTGGATTTTTAAATTAAAAGCCACCACTAGAGGTCTTAATGAGGCGGTACCCACAAACTATAGCTAAAGTATACTTTCTCCGAGACTATATTGGAAATATACGCCAAAAGGGGTACATGTTGTCTTTCCAGACAGGCCTAACCTGCTACATTGCCCAGATTGCCACTCCGACTCTTGCCTTGTCTGATCCATCTTTCTAAAAAGGCTATATGATGGGATGCCTCATTTGATATGCCCCGAGCTGTCCAGATGCCTCCTGTCCCCTCACCTCTGCCTTTGAGTGAAGTGATGCATATGTCTTTGTGCATCTCCATGTGATCCTTTGTTGCATTGATTCAAATTTCTCTACACATGGGATGCACTTTACAGTATATGCACATAAGACAACGTATTGATTCAAATGTATCTGTATATAGGATGCACTTTACAGTATATGTACATTAAACAACGCAATGTGATGCTCAACATGTCGGACCCCGAACTACATGAGTATCTTGGGCCTTTTAGTTATTGCTGTAAGGACAGCCATATGTACTTGACTGTGCATCTTCCTGTGGACTCTTGATGTATGGATCCTAGTATATTTAAATACAATATGCCTTTTACAATAATTGTTAGAGGCACACGAATGGTTAAAACGTTGTATTTTGGTTTACACCTCACACACCTTTTCATGCATCTGTTCATTGTGAATTGATATGAGACGCTCCCTAAGAACGGGGCACGCCTTCACTGACCTACAGCCACTTCCGATGGCAAATTCGATGCGCCCACAGTTCGCTGCAGATGCACTGTCCAGTTCCCCATAGACAGAAGCCACGGACGCAGGAGAATAAGCATCCCTTGTCTCCTCTTTGACAACTACTTTGCTGTCATCTCTGCGCATGCGCGATACGAGGAACACTCCGCACTCGCACATGCGCCGGAGCCCGGCTCTACGCTGTGCGCATGCGCAGTACCTACCGACACACAGCTCCATCTTTCTAAATGCTAGCTACAGTGTAGCGTTCCATCGCTGACACAGCGCGCTCCAGGTGACCCATCCTGCCGCCGCACAACGATCCTACTTACTGCCAGGACCCTGTTTGTTTCAGGTAATGCCAATACCCTCCGCCTCCGCCACCCAAGTTAATGGGGCCGTTGCTGCCTTCCGGCAGGGACGCAACGGTGACAGGGATCACTACACGTCTTTTAGGACGGCCAGCCACCTAACCCTGCCTTCGTTTCTTCCCCTCTCTTTCTATACAGTGGGTGACTCAGCATCCACAACGTGGAACGTGCAGCTGCCTTATTTTTCCGCTGCAAGCGGGTGACGAAAATAGCCTCCGGTCCCTGCAAGCGTCCTGGCTCTGGCCCACAGCACTTCTGCACGCCCGAAGGACGCCTAAAAATTACCAAATTACAGATATAGGTAACTCTAAGTTTGCCACCTGTGATGCGGATTTCTTTACCAGTTGATCCGCACACACAGTTTTGTTTTTTGGCCACCAGTGGCATATTTGAGCAACAGCACTGACGCTTATTACATGTATGTTCCCTTTTTTCTGTCTCCCTCTATTTTTCAGGCACAGAACAGTGTTTGCCTCAAAACTCTGTCCCAGGCCACTCTTCTCAAATCCACGCCAATGGAAGTTGAATCCCATTTTTAACACATTCAGGTCAGTCACTGGATAGCACAAGCCACAAGTCTGGGTATTTAAACCTGCCGGGGGGCATTTTAACCTCAATTAAACCTATTTGTTTTTGTTTATATGCCATGCTAATATCCTGTTGTGTTTTTACAACAACACAATAATGCCCGATTTACATTAAATCCTTTTCCATCTGATTCCCCCATGCAGGGAGACTGGGTTTTTCCCTTGAAGAAGGCGCTTCCTGCCGAAACGTCACGGGACCACACCCCCTCTGGCTCAGACATGCCGGTCCCCTCACACCACCTGATCAACATCTAGACGTAGGCCAAAGACTTGGTTACCTCCCTCAAAATAATCCAATACAGCTTGGAAATAACTACCAGGATGTTTTATGTGAAAACCTAACTTCAGTTCATGGCTCACACCTATGTATTGTCTTGATCATACTTGCTGAAATAACTGTCTTGCTCTTATGCTCATGCACTAACAATGTTATGACTATGCACAATAAGTTTGTGAACTATGTCTATAATTTGCTTTCTGCTTCACTCCATTTCGAACATGTTTGCCAACCTAGAGGCAAGTGTTGGTTTGTAAAAAGCACCAAATATTAAGGGAAACTGTACCCTTACTCTACCTCTTCGTTTTGACCTTAGCCAAATAAATAAGCTAAAAATCAAACTTGGGGTTCCTTTTGTATTTACATCTCATATAATCATGAGTATACAGTGTCTCTGATATTCAGCATGACAAATGAGATAATATTTGCAGGAAATTATAATGCAAACTGACGTAAATGTATGTGGCAGGAAGCCACCATTTTGTTTAAAAAAAAAGAGGACACATGCACGTCAGTCATGCTATGACATTGTGCCTGGGCTGAGAGGAAGGTCACCCCACGCCACATGCAGAAGGGCCAGTGAGCTGGAACATGGACCGGAGGGGTATACTGGTAACCAGCATGTGAGTAGGGTGCAATAGTGGTGATGCGGACAGTCCCCGTCTGCTCCACATGTCCACCATCCATCAGAGCAGACATGCATCACGGAAGCATTGCATTACTTGCACATCAGAACCATGTACACGTCACATGTAGTGGCAATCATGCACAACACGTCCCACAAGTAAAACGCACACGTCCTCAACAAACATGCATCAACACTCACTGGACTGGGCATCAAAGTCCAGCATCTCTCCCACTCCTTCGACCAATTCAGATGGTATGAACTCTGCAACGAGTGACTCATGCAGAATGAGCTCTTCCTCCTCTGGTGCAGGCCCACTGCCAGTCACCAGAGTCAAGTTGTAATTTGAGGCACGCTTAGCCTTAGAGCTGCGTTTGAGGTCATTCCAACGCTTTTTGCACTCTTGCGCCGTGCGCACCTCATGGCCGAATGAACTGACATGTTCCGCAACTTGCTTCCAGTGGGTGTCATGGTGGGCAGCTGTAGTCTGACTATTGTCACCCACTAGCATGTCACGGCTGTGGCCCCGCACGTAGTCCACGAGGAAGTCCAGTTCCTGCTTGCAGAAAGGCTTCTTCCTCGACGTGCAGGAGGTCGTGGCTGTGTGTGGGGTCCCAGCCTGTGCTGCAGGTGCAAACTTCCTCCTCTTGGACTGTGGCGCAGACCCTGGCTGGCTAATGCCGCCCTGACCAGTATGGCCAGTGGGTTCGGTGGATTGAGCCAAGGGAGTGGCAGGTGGAGGGACGACCAAAGGCCTGACTTGTGTCAGTGGCAGCTGGGTGCCCTCTAATGGACCCTGCGCAGCAACATCCTCTGTGGCAGGGTCATTGACCGCAACGGTCCTGGTTGGCAGACTCACAACCGAGGTGTTGTTGGGTGCATCTGCCCCTGCACTTGCCAACACCCGGCTGTTCGGGGCAGCAGATGACATAACTGCCCCAGGGACACGTGTCTTGGTCAGAGCAGCCCTGCATGCCCCTACGGTTTCCCTCATGGCCTGTTGTAAATCTTCCAAGGGCTCCTCAAGTGCCAACGCAGCCTGCGCTGGCAGACCCTGAGCCTGGGTGGCGGTGTCCACAGCTGCACCTGCAGCTACCACTACCCTTGGGCCCGTGGCAGTCGATGGAACGGACTGCCGGGTCACACGGGTGCCAGTGCCAGATGCAGAATCTGCATCCCCCGGAACCACAGGGGGTGGTGGCATGGCTGTACCGACACATGGCACAACATTGTGCTCAATTGGCGCACCCCTGCCTCTTCCCCCTCTGTGGCCGCCCTGGACACCCTGGAGTCCCCCTACTCCCTGGTCACCGCGGCCACGTCCTGACCACGCCTGCCACGAGGAGTACGCCCAGTTGAGGCGCTCCTCACCTTTGCTGGCCTCCAAACCATGGCACAGATGTAGTAGTGCCGGCACAGATGGAGTAGTGCCAATGGGATGTGTACAGTACAATTGACCTGGGCAATTGGGGTGAAGGGGGTGGGATGCAAGATGTTAACAGCCCCCCTGCACCTGCAAGGCTGTATGTGACCCCGGTGATGTAGTGACGGGTCACGCAACGCTCAGGCACCCCAAAACTGCAATAAAACCGTGCACGCAACCCTGCAGCCTACGTGCGTGGAATCAACCTCCCGCAGTACTCGGTGGCACCCAGTAACACGAATAACGCATACGTGGGGGACACGCAGGCTACTATGACGTTGAAAATGGGTGCGATACACAGGGGCACCCACAGTGGGAAAAATAGCGTGTGCGACTCACCGTCTGACTAGCGCGATGCAGAAAAACACGCGTAGCCAATACCCCCGCCAAAAGAAGAGACAACTGGAAGCAGCAACACACGTCCGTCTCCACGAAAGGCACGTACAGCGAACTGCTGCCCCCGCTCACCTTTAACCCGTGCTGAGGGAAACACCTGCGCGCGTCACGTCACTTACGCGCATGGGCCCTTTCCTCGGATTTCATGCATTCACACGCGGACGTGCAGTTTTTTCTCGCATGCTGAACCACTATGCTAACGTCACGAGGGAAACGCCTGCGCACGCCCGCACGTGTCACGTCACAGAGGCACTTACGCTTGAAGGGCCTTTGGTCCAATGAAAGCGCGTACGAGTGCTGACGCGCTTACGCGCTAGGGGCCTTTCCTCGAATCACACGCTGACGTGCACATTTTTCACGTGCCAGATCACTCCGTATCAAGCTGGCCACACGTTCACACACGGAAGACCACGCTACTGCCCAAAAGGCTGAATCACTGCCCCCCAGAGCCCCAAGCACGCTCCCACCTGCCATCTGCTGCTGCCTGATTGCCTGCTGCCCACGTGCCCTGCTATTTGCTGCCTGCACATCAGCCAGGGGTGCAGTTGCTGTGACCACCCCTGCTGGAACAGAAGACTCCCGACTGGGATTCCATCACTCCACAGCCCAGCCCCAGGACCCAGTTGTCCACCCACTCCTGCCTCTGGGGTTGCCATGTCGGGCACTACACCATCTGGCACCACTGGCAACCCCCAGCCAGAGAGGCAGAGGGCCACCAGCTTCACTGCCACTGAAGTTGGTGTCCTGGTGGAGCAAGTCCTGGGGCAGTATGATGCCCTCTTCGGAAGTTTGCGCGCCGACAAGGAAGGACGGACTCGTATCTGGACGGACATCGTGACTGCCATCAACGCGGAGGGGGTGGCAGTCCGCGACTTCCAACATGTCATGAAGTGCTGGGAGGACTTCAGGTCCAGGACCCTCAACAAGGCCCGGCGCCTCTTGAAGGCAGCGGATGCTAAGGGGCGCCGGGGCCACCTGTCGGAACATCAGATGAGGCTCCTGGAACGCATATGCCGAGCGCTCCACGTCCAGGTCCTTGAGAGGCAGACCCGTCTGGAGTCGAGCGGTAAGTGTACATGCATACTGATTGGAAGCTGTGCGTGTCGTGGTGTGCCAGTAGTGTGGAGGTTGTACATGTGGTTTTCGAGGGCCATGTATGGATGTTTATGTACAGGGCTGTGAGGCAGACACATGCAAGTCCTTTCATGTGTGAGACACATGGATGGTGTATGTGTGGCTAAGCATGCAAGCCAAATGCAGATGTGTGAGCACACATGTTTGGATTACTGTGTATGTCAGTTGGCATGGTTGTGGTGTCACACATGGATGTTGGTTCCAGCTGCATGAATCTGCACCGTGTACATGTGCATGTGTGTCTATTTGACAAGGGTGCAACAGTGATGCAATATGGATGCATATGACACTGATATGTGGAAGACTGATTGGCAGATGTGACATGGATGGCGATCTCAACACTGCGACAGTTGGCGGAGGTGTACACATGCATGTAAGTGTGGTGGCGTGTGTGCATGTGTAGTGCACTCCCTGTGTTTCATGTGATGTCTGGCTCACCTTTGGCTGCTCATGCTGTTGTATGTGTATGGATGGTGCTGGCTGTTGCAATATGGCTGTGGAATAGCTCATGTGTGTGAGTCAAAATGACATGTGTGTTCGGGATTGTGATGCCATGTCTGAAGTTTGACAATGCCACTCATGTACAACTGTCATGTGTGTATGAGTTCATTGTACAGTGCCCTGATGCCTGTGTTTTATTTCTCCCTGTCTGCAGCGTCAACTGATGAAGAGGGCAGAGAAGGTGCTGTGGAGCACAGCGGCAGGGATCGCACCGCCAGCCGGAGACGCAAGGCCCAGCTCCCCTCCCAGGTTGTCATCTCGTCGGGGAGTGAGGAGTCCGGTGCCGCGTCCCAGGCCGCAGCTGCCGAGGGGAGGTCCAAGAGGCGGAGGTCGGAGTTGGACTCCTCGGCAGCAGAAGGGGCAGCTGAGACCCCACAGGGCCCAACGGAGGAAGATGGCATGGAGTCATCCAGGTTGGTGGGGGTTTGGTGGAGGAGGAGGCCGTGCAAGGGACAGAGACGGGGTCTGGAGGTGGGGATTCCACTGGTGCTAGTGGTGCAGTGCAGGACCAGGGACAGGAGGCAGCACAGGCTGCCGCGGAGGTGCCTGTGTGCAATCCAGTCCCTGATCCTGTCACTGCATCATCTTGCAAAAGCACGGATGCCTACGTCCAGACCCATTCTCAGGGAGGGGATTGGCTTACACCAACTGGCCTTCCTCTCCCTGCGGATGTGGCCATCTGGCACCGGGTTGAGCCTGTCCTGCGTGGGGTGGGGTGGCGTTGCGTCAAGGTGCCATGCAAGGTGACCTGCAGTCTTTTCATGAGGAGATTGCACGTCTTCTCGCATGGCTCGATGACCGCGGTGACCCACTGGGACAGCTCACCAGGGCCGGATTCCTCCATTTCCTGGACCTTGTTCCGACCCCCTCCTCAAATGAACCCTCTATACCCCAGTCGTCCTCCATGCCATCTTCCCACCCATGTATCACCTGGGTGCCCTGTGGAGCTGCCTCTGACGCTGCGGCCAGGCTGGTGGACAACAGATCCCTGCCACAGTCAGGAGTCGGACGTCCAGCAGGGGTGGCCACCTCCACAACTGCACCCCAGCTGGAGGAGGATGTGCAGGCAGCAGGAGCCAGGGCACAGGCAGCGGCACAGCAGCAGCAGCAACAAGGTGGGAGCCATGATGGCTCGGGGCCTTCATCATCGGAGGGGCAGGCATCGGCCGGAGGGCAGGAGGACCCTGGACGGGAAGTGTCGTCCGTGTGGCAGCGGTTGGGCCATGCGATAGATGCGCAGCGGCAGCGGGCGGATGAGGCACGGCTCACGATGGTCAGGACGGAGAACTCCATGCATAGGGCCCTAAGGCGGGCCGAGTGCCTCGAGGCCATTTGCAGGGACCTGGAATTCCAGATGTCATCGTCCCTGCGAACCCTCAGGGCCATGGAAGAGGACCGCCTCCGGGACATCGAGCAGGAATTCGATGATGCCCTGGCCCGGGACATCAACATGTGAACCGTTGGACTTGCCCGCTGCCCTTGTAAATAGTTATTTGGTTAGTATTAGGTTTCCTTTGGTTTTTTCTTTATTTTGGACCTTTTGGACAATGGACCACATTTTTGTATATAGTTTTTTTTATTAGGTAGGGGTTTTTGATAGGTTTCATTTCTTCAGTTCGGATCATGGACCTTGGATTGTTCATCTGTAAATAGTTAACTGTTGGATTCTACTTTTTTGTTTGGATTTATCAAGCTGGCCACGCGTACACACACGGAAGACCACGCATCTGCCCAGAAGGCCATTTTTCTGCCCCCCAGAGCCCCGAGCACGCTCCCACCAGCCATCTGCTGCTGCCTGTCTGCCTGCTGCCCACGTGCCCTGCTATTTGGTGCCTGCATGTCAGCCATCTGCAGGGGTCCAGTTGCTGTGTCCACCCTTGCTGGAACAGAAGATTCCCGACTGGGATTCCATCGCTCCACAGCCCAGCCCCAGGACCCAGTTGCCCACCCACTCCTGCCTCTGGGGTTGCCATGTCGGGCACTACACCATCTGGCACCACTGGCAACCCCCAGCCAGAGAGGCAGAGGGCCACCAGCTTCACTGCCACCGAAGTTGGTGTCCTGGTGGAGCATGTCCTGGGGCATTATGATTCCCTCTTCGGAACATCACGCGCCAACAAGGAAGGACGGGAGAGGATCTGGGACGACGTAGTGGTTGCCATCAACGCGGAGGGGGTGGCACCCCGCGACATCAAGCACGTCAAGAAGCGCTGGGAGGACTTCAGGTCCAGGACCCTCCACAAGGCCCGGCACCTCGCGGAGGGGGGCCGGGCACGCCTGAGTGCCATCCAGATGAGGGTCCTGGAACGCGTAGGCCCAGCGCTCCACGCCCAGACCCTTGGGAGGCAGGCCCGTCTGGAGTTGAGCGGTGAGTGGCCAAACATTGCTGTGTGAGACATGGCATGTTGCACTGTGCTGGTAGTCTGATGCTTGCCTGTATGTGTGACATAGGCCATGTATGGATGTGTATGTGCAGGGACATCATGGTCATGCATGTGAGACCAGTTATGTCTGAGCAACATGGTTGGTGCATGTGTTTTAAGGCAACATGGGGAGCTCTATGTGGAATGCACACATGAATGCATGGCTGTCTCTGTTCCTAGACATGGAGGGGGGGTGGGGAATGGGTGCTGTTGTCATGTACATGTATGGTGCACATGTGTGTGTGTGTGCCTGAGAAGTGTGGGTGTGACTTTGAAACGCCATGGATGCATGTGACTTTGAAGGCAACATCTTGGTTTACAGGGGCCCTTCTACATGGATGTTGATGTTGATTGCAGGCGCCCGGACTGTTTCTGCATGTTTGTTGTGTGCATTCACCCATGTGTTGTGGAATGACAGGATGGAAGTGACATTTGACAGTGCCACTCATGTGTTATTGCTTCCTGTCTAGGGTATTTTGTACTGTGCCCTGATGCTTATGTTCTATGTCTTCCTCTACGCAGCGTCAAGTGAAGAAGAGGGCGGAGACGGCGCTGTGGAGCCAAGCGGCGGGGATGCCTCCACTGGGCAGCGACGCAAGGCCCAGCAACCCTCCCAGGAATTACCATCATCCGGGAGCGAGGGGGCTGGTGCTGCGTCTGCCTCAAAGGCTGTGGCAGAAGGGCCGGGTGAGCCCCCACAGGGGCTTCCAATGGCGGAAGACGGTGTGGAGACATCCAGGTTGGTGGTCTCCACAGAGGAGGAGGACCCCGCTACTGACCGCACATGGGGCCTGGTGGGGGTAGTACCACTGGTGCAAGTGGTGCAGTCCAGGGCCAGGGTCAGGAGGCAGCACGGGTCACCGCGGTGGGGCCTGTGCATGTCGCTGTCCTTGACCCTGTGACTGCACCATCATGCACCAGCAGGGAGTCCCCGTCCCAGGCCCGTCCGCAGGTAGGGGAGAGTGCCATATCACCTGCCTCTCCACTACCTGTGGACGAGGGGTCCCGCGACCATATGGGATCCGTCCTGGTGGGTGTCGCGTTGCGCACGCATGTCATTCGTGATGATGTGCGTTCTTCCTGGGCGGAGAACGCACGCCATCACGAAGAGCAGCGTCGTGAAGTGGCACTGCTGGGAGGGGCCCTGGTCGGAGGGTTCCTACATGTGACTCGCACTCTGGCGGACCTCTCCTCCTCTGTGGGGACTATGCGCCGGTCGTTCTCCACATCGTCTTCCGGCCCAGATTCCACCAGGGCCCCCTGTGGACCTGGCCTGACCAACACATCCAGCTTGGTGGAGATCCCATCCCTGCCACAGTCGGGAGTTGGCGGTCCAGCAGATGGAGGATGTGCAGGCACCATCGGACAGGGCACATGGACAGCAGCAGCAGCAGCAGCAGGAGCAGGCTGTAGGTGGGAGCAATGATGGCTCGGGCCATCAACATCGGAAGGGCAGGCATCGGGGGAGGGCAGGAGGACCCTGGACGGGAAGTGTCATCCGTGTGGCAGCGGTTGGGCCATGCGATAGATGCGCAGCGGCAGCGGGCGGAAGAGGCCCGGCTCACGATGGTCAGGGGGGAGAACTCCATGCATAGGACCCTGAGGCGGGCTGAGTGCCTCGAGGCCATTCGCAGGGACCTGGAGTTCCAGATGTCATCGTCCCTGCGAACCCTCAGGGCCATGGAAGAGGACCGCCTCCGGAACATCGAGCAGGAGTTCGATGATGCCCTGGCCCGGGACATCAACATGTGAGCCATTGGACTTGCCCGCTGCCCTTGTAAATAGTTATTTGGTTAGTATTAGGTTTCCTTTGTTTTTTTCTTTATTTTTGACCTTTTGGACAATGGACCACATTTTTGTATATAGTTTTTTTATTAGGTAGGAGTTTTTGATAGGTTTCATTTCTTCAGTTCGGATCATGGACCTTGGATTGTTCATCTGTATATAGTTAACTGTTGGATTCTACTTTTTTGTTTGGATTTCCCCATGGAGCAATGGTTTTCACTTTTGTTTTGCCCTTGGATTTCATTTTTGGAACTGTGACTTTGGACACCTTTCCCTTGGATTATGATTTGTTGTTTTTCATTATTTTACAGACATGCAGCTTTTCTTTTTTAATTTCCATTGTCGCTTGTTTGATTTTAATTCCATTCATGTTCCTTTTAATACATTTTTTCATCCAACTTCGATGTGTGGTATTATCTCATTGGTTTCATGCATGTCAGGATATGGGTTTTGAGATTCACTTGCACCCATTGTGTGTGTGTGAGGGACATGTCTTCATTTACATACTTGCCATTGGGGTTGTGTCATGTAATTGGCATTTCTATGTGGGTGGATGAAATACTTGGGTGGGTGTTTGGCATGTGGAGGCTGCCCATAAGGGTCAGGGATCGAGATTGTGATGACGTGTTGGCTGGGGGACATGTGTCGGGGCCTGTTGGCAGGTGCCCGCACTGCTGGGGGGTGGGGGTGCAAGGGGACATTAGTGGGACATGAGTGGGTGCCTGCTGGCAGGTGCCCCACATTGCTGGGGGGTGGGTGTGCAAGGGGACATGAGTGGGGGCCCGCTGGCAGGTGCCCTGCACTGCTGGGGAGTGGGGGGGCAGGGGGACATGAGTGGGACATGAGTGGGGGCATGCTGGCAGGTGCCCCACACTGCTGGGGAGTGGGGGTGCAAGGGGACATGAGTGGGGGCCTGCAGGTAGGTGCCCCTGACTGCTGGGGGGTGGGAGTGCTGGGGGACATGAGTGGGGGCCTGCAGGCAGGTGCCCCGCACTGCTGGGGGGTGGGGGCTCAAGGGGGTAATGCGTTGGTGATCACTAGTGCAAGGTGACATGTGGCTTGGCTGGGGGGGCATGCCCATGGCTGTTGGGCTGCCTGCGGGACATGCCCAGGGGTGCAGGGTAGTCCCCTGTGGTGTGGTCTGCCTGCAGGAGCCGTGGAGGGTGTAGAGGGAACACCTGGGAGGACCCACACTGCCAATTCACGTGTAGGAATCCCCTGCACCCCCGAAATACACGTACCCCACTCGCACAGGGCCCATCGCATGTGGAACTTCCCCGCACCCCAGAAATACACGTACCCTGCTGAAATCGCGTGGTAAACTTGCCCGCACCCCAGGAATACACGTACCCTGCTGAAATTGCGTGTTAAACTTGCCCGCACCCCAGAAATACACGTACCCTGCTGAAATCGCGTTTTAAACTTGCCCGCACCCCAGAAATACACGTACCCTGCTGCAATCGCGTGGTAAACTTGCCCGCACCCCAGAAATACATGTACCCTGCTGAAATCGCGTGTGAAACTTCCCGCGCACCCCAGAAATACACGTACCCTGCTGAAATTGCGTGTTAAACTTCCCCGCACCCCAGAAATACACGTACCCTGCTGAAATCGCGTGTTAAACTTGCCCGCACCCCAGGAATACACGTACCCTGCTGCAATCGCGTGTGGAACTTCCCGTGCACCCCAGAAATACACGTACCCTGCTGAAATCGCGTGTTAGACTTCCCTGCACCCCAGGAATACACGTACGCTGCTTAAATTGCGTGTTAGACTTCCCCGCACCCCAGGAATACACATACCCTGCTGAAATCGCGTGTTAAACTTGCCCGCACCCCAGAAATACACGTACCCTGCTGAAATCACGGGTGAAACTTCCCGCGAACCCCAGGAATACACGTTCCCCGCTTGCCGTGTGCTGTGTGGCGGCCCTGTATACTGGTCCAGGGTTAGCGCAGCCCTTTGCGCTGGATTGGGGATTTTGATGGCTTTTCCTTGCGCGAGGGGCGTTCTTGGGGCCGTTAATGGCGCTGCTGCAGGGTCGCTGCGCCACTCTGCGCCACGGCTGCTTTTGGTGGCTAAAATCCATGAATACGCTGTGCGCCGAAATGGATTTTGGCGCATGCAGCTGGCGCAGACTATCACACGCGCACACTGTGCGCCAGCCGCATGCGCCACTTGTCCGCTTAATTCTATGAATTACCCCCTTTGTAATGGTCATCCTTGGTAAAGGAAGCATGATAAAAGTTATAACAAGAAAGTAACCAGTCTAGCCATTTCTTACTGTGCCATGACATTTTGTATTAGTCATCTTTGATAAAGCAAGCATGATCAGTAATATTATTCTTACTGTATCATGACATCTTGCATGGGGCATCTTTGATAAAATACACGTGATAAGTGTTATTATGTAGATGGACTAGCATTTCAATGTAGCCAGTGCAGCCATTTTGTATTGTGGTATGACATTTTGTAATGGGCATCCTTTGTAAAGGAAGCATGATAAGTGTTATTATGTAGCTAGTTTGGCATTGCAATGCAGCCAGTCTAGCCCTTTTTTATTGTGGTATTTTGTGGTATGACATTTTGTATTGGGCATCGTTGATAAAGCAAGCGTGATAAGTGTTATTATGTAGCTAGATTGGCATTTCGGTGCAGCCAGTATGGACATGTGTGCATACTGTGGGATGAATGTTTAATGGTAAAGCCAACTGCACTATGTTCTCGCGTGGGGATACTTCCACATATTGGCAGAACAAACATGAACATGTTTTCGTATAGTATCATTTCTGGCATTATGCGCAAAGCAAACATGATTATGTTCTTATGTAATACTAGGGTATAATTGTGCAGTCAGCATGGAAATGTATGTTAATGTTAATGTTAATTAACATTAACATCAACATTAACAATACTAGGGTATAATGGTGCAGTCAGCATGGAAATGTATGGGCACATCTAGTGTTAACATGTTTTATAATGTCACATATTTTGAGCAAATGCATCAAGAAAACGTGTTGGAGAAATGCTCCTGTGCACTGTTGGTGACTTGCATCTATTGGATTTTTTTTTTAATTAGTTACCCTATAAAACCAATTGCAAAATGTTTGGCTTTTTACCCGATTTTTCCAAAAAGTGTGCTCTAAAATGCACCATTTAGCCCATTATTTTAGAATGTTTCACGGGGGAGAACCCCCCGAATCCCTCTTGATTGGCATGGGCTACCTTGCTACACTTTGTCGGTAGGTCATATCAGGGAGAAATATTGACGCCCCTGCACTGATAAAAGTCATCAGCCCCCACTGGTAAAGTGGACATTTATGGGCCTCCCCCCTGCCGTTTTTATGGCATTAAGGCCTCTTGGCGCTAGTAAGTTGGTGTCTAATGAAATCCTTGAATACCCTACACATAAACGAATAACATTCATTTGAACAACTGATGACACTATAAAAACGTTCAAGTGCCATTTTATTACTCCATTTATCAAGTGCAGTCGACGGGTCTGTTTTCCATCACTGCATCTGGTAATTAATTACCTTTGGCTAGAGACTTGAACTTTCTAAGCGAGCAATTATCCCATTGTGGAAGCCACAACTGTGGTGGACTAGTGCTTAATTAATTTACACTCATGAACTAGACCTTTATTGAATGGAAAGAGGACAAAGAACAAAGCTGTTTAGAAGTCTCCACACAGAAAGCCTCAGAACATGTCCTGAATGGGGATTGTGCAGACGGCGCAGACCGTCATCAGAATGCAGCGTATGTCTTGTTGGACTCAACACAGTAAACGTGACTGCACTGCATTCATTCCCCTCGGCCTTGCGTGACTCCCACTCAACCTTTGACAGATCTAGAAATAGGACTACCTTTAGGAAGAATGCTCCCTGCACTCATTGGTTTGGACTTTGGTGTTTTTTTTTTTTTTTTAAAGAGCCAATGATGTTAGCTGGGTGTCCCAAGCGAAACGTCACTTTACCAAAAATACCCAACCAACTCCACAAAAAACTAGCACAGCCTGAGTAGAGAGTTGCTACGAGAAGATGCCTTGCCCCAAATAGATACAGCAGAAGTCCCATGTTTGTGAGACTGAAGCCTTAAAGAAGCAAGTACATATGACAATCGTGTGGATATTCTTAAAGCACATTATTGCTCTCTGCATATATGTCCTGTCATTGACTAGTGCCACATGGTGATGATTGACATAGTCAACCACTCCACTTTGCTTGCTGGGATTTAAAAGACCGTCTTTAAAAGTTAAGAGGGTGAGTGAAACTACAAGTAGCTTCCTGAAGTGTGTGGGCTAAAAAGGATAGGCCTGAATGAAGGGCCCAGAAGTATCCCTGGGACTACAATTAAAATTAATGGCCACTGTCAATAGGGATAGACATGCCAAACATCTACTATTTGATGAGTTGTTTGTCTAAAACCCTGAAAATAGATACCCTATTGTGGCACATGTGCCACAAATGGTACAAGAGAAGAGAGCAGTGATGACTTCTAGAACCCCCCTCCTCTCTAGCCTTGCGAGATGGGTTGTATTGCTTGTCCTGACAATCTGGTCAAAACCCAGGGACTGAAAATTAACAGAGATCGTCCTCTGGCTTCCCAGGACTTAGTTTTGCCTAGGGAATGATTTTTTGAGGAAAAACATCCAATTACTTGTTCAGGTTTTCTGCAACATTGCTGTAACATCTATAATCTACTTGCATCTGGTATAATGGGAACTGTCTTTCTATCTTTTTGTGGTTCTTTCTTTCTTTCTTTCTTTCTTTCTTTCTTTCTTTCTTTCTTTCTTTCTTTCTTTCTTTCTTTCTTTCTTTCTTTCTTTCTTGATATATTTACCTTCTCACCACTTCACGGATCTGGGTACATAATAGGACAAATCCTTTCTCATGAAAGGCTCCGTAGACTGTGCCGAGTGCCTCAAACCAGTTGTGTTGTTCCACTTAGAGAAAATGTAGTTACTTTTGGATTAGTGTGATGCGATTTGACTTTTTTCAAATGTACAATCTCTGGTGTCCTGATTTTAGTTTCTTTGCAGTTTTTGTATCTTCTTCTTGGTGGCCTCAAAGTACTACATAACCTAGTTAAGATCATACCAGGGAGTTGGTGAGTTCAACTTGATGCTCAGTTTGGTGAAGTTGCATTATCCCTCTCTTTCCTCATGGGGTGGAATTTGGCCTTTTTCACAATGGTTGTGATCCATTGTCTGACAGGTAACTCTACTAATCCAATGGTATATGTGCTTAGGCATTCTCTGATCGTATGCATGGACTTTGCTTTTCTCCAAGAAAAGTCATAGCTGAGTGTCTACTGTATACATCTAGAATTCTGTCTTGTGCTCATGTATCATTTCTGCCAACAAGTGCATATAAATGTTGAACACCAGTGGTGGTGGCAGGGACGAGTCTTTGCTGGCCCCTGCAGGGAACAATTCTGGTTTAAGAGGACTCAGTGCTGATTCTGATGTGATGATGTTGAGCTGATAATAAGGTATGGCTCCTCAGAGTACAAGATCTGAAACTCCCTCCCTTTTCTCTTGCCACTCAATGAGGACCTAAAGATCATCTGTAACATTTGCAGCTTTTAGGTCAAGCAGGATGGGGCCTCAGGTTGAGAGTCATGTTCATCCCTTTATTTGTCATTTAGGATGCATTACTTGACACTGAGGGATCTAAACCTGACTGATAATGAAGGAGATGGTGTAGGAAAGAGTGGAGTTGGCTGGTGACATCACCAGAATTTTGATAAGAAAGGAGAGGTTGGAGATTAAGAAACTGGTAAGCCCTTGGTTGCTGTTTATTTCATTCTTAAACAATGGAGTGATAACGGATGTTTTAAGCTCTCCATTTACTAAGCCCAGTTATGACTGATTAATTCATTCCCCCATGCACAACACCCTACAGGAGGGAACGGTTGTGTAGCTTCAAATGTCTCCGCATGTTGGCTGCCACCGCTAAATGGTTCAGCTCCCCCATCTGGTCTTGGGACATGCTAGAATTCTCTCCCACCTCATCACCAGTATTGTGAAAGGTGGTGGTGGCTGCATGGTCCCTATCAGCTTCCATAGATGCAATGGACCCATGCACCCGGAACACCTTCTTGTGCAACCAGCACAGGTGGGTCCTCGTGGTCTAAACCCCTTCCATTTTGCCCCCTCTTCAACCTTCCCATAGCCATCCACCATGCAGAAGACCGCAAGCTGCCACCCCTGATGGCATCCCTGGTGCAAAATAGTCCCACACCCAGATGGGAATATGTGGTCTTTGTAGGGTGGTCATTGAGGTTGCCCCTTCCTGGAACTCCTGTGCTTGTCCCTGCCACCATGCTAAGAACGAGCAGAAGATTCACCTACAACACTTCCTCCTCTTCCTGTTCCTCTTCCACCTCCTACTCAGCTATGTCCATCAACCACAGTGGCCCCTCCACAGGATGCTCCTCCCCCTACTCCTCCTCCTGACCGACTGCCACTACATCAGCAGCACCCTCACCCTGCTGTGTGGAGCTCACATCCTCCCCTATTCCCCCGACCCAGACAGCAGC
Organism: Ambystoma mexicanum; assembly: GCF_040938575.1. Lineage (NCBI taxonomy): Eukaryota > Metazoa > Chordata > Amphibia > Caudata > Ambystomatidae > Ambystoma > Ambystoma mexicanum. The sequence continues at coordinate 283,844,334 of NC_090928.1, forward strand.
CATCCCCAACTCCTCCTCCTCAGCATGCTTGCTGCATTATCTCCCTATTCCTCATACATGAGGTGTATGCCCTTCTGCTACTCCAATGGCCGTGCCTGTCTGGAGGAAACCACAAGAGCCCCTGCCTGCATTGCCACAATGAGATATCCATGTGTGTACTGCCTCCCCTAGATCTGTGCTACTTATCACTGCTTCATCCTCCTCTGATGGTAGTGCCTACATTCACAATCCTGAAGCATGTTCTATGCGTCAGCCTCCTCAATTGATTCAGAGGATTGTTGATGTGGTGTGGACCAGGTGCCCACAAAGGGCATGAGGTTCCCACACATAATCCATCATCGAGGAAAGATCCTACTTCTCTGAGGGGAAATGCAGCTCTTCCTCCACTCCCCCATCCTTCTGGACCTTTCCGCTCCCAGCGTCACTGGTGAACCAAAAAAACTTCTGCAAATGGCATCACAGGCAACCCAAGAATCAAGAAATGTGTACTAAACTTAGCCCAGGGAGAACTAGAACACAACCCCACGTAAGAAAACACATAAAGGAGTAATCCTACTACTGAAACTTTTAATAAAACGAAAATGCTACTATACTAAAATAATACACCTATATTAATTAACTACTACTATAAAAGTATATACAAAACAGAAACTTGGAAAGGGAAAACAATGTATTTCGCTTATTGTCTTTTTCTTGGGAATCAAAAGGCGAAAGGCGCAAGTGAAAAGGCAAAGTTTTCTTTTTCTTTTTTTGCATAGGGAAACCAACACAACACAACACACTACCACACATTGAACAAACATTAAGAAAAAGGGGCACACACATTGACTACTAAAACACAGATATAACAAGAAACTACACAAAAGACCAACACCAACCAGAAAAAACTCCTCCAAACGCCTCAAAACCCTGTTACATTGCTAGAATATCCAGGTATGAGCCAGCCCCATGTCCACCTCCACTCACAGACTAGCAAACCTAAAAAAAAGTAACAGGAAGTGATCTTGGCCTTCTACATGGGGTCACGTTCGCTTTATGAGATTTGAGGGATCTTATTTTATTAATAAACTTTACATGTCACCTCAGAGTGCTCTCGGTGGCCAGATTAATCTGACTAATAAACCAATTTCTCATCAAGGGACATGAGGCTCCGGATTGGATGACGATTCATTGTGAGATTCCCGGAAACCTGCTGTGAGTTCATCCAAGATCCATTGGCAGAAACCCATCCCATTTCCATGGTAAATATGATGTTTTCTAAAAGATATGTCATTATAATGGGTCCATCTTCATCCAGGCCTACTTAGGATAATGAAAACCCTTTACAGGAAATTAAGTACCCACCTCTTAACATTGGGAGGGAGAGTGAAAGGGGAGGCTGGGCACAATGAATGTCAGGCCAATTCCAAAAAGGCTCATACATAGGACCATAAAGTATATATTCTAAGCCCTAGAAACCAGTGAAGACATCTCAAAAGCGCAGAATCTTGGGCAAAACAGCAAGCATGACAAAGTAGCACAACATATTGTTTAACTTTTTCTTTGCCACGTGTAGGGATCTCTGACTTACCTTCTCCAGGCCCCAACAAAACAAGTTATTGGACTCAGACAGGCAAGAAATCACACTTAGACCAATAGTTATAAAAAAAGAAAATGGCTTGTTATAGGCCCTTTATTCACACCTTATACATACACACGATGGATATAATCAATTATATAGAAACAGAAAAAATGCATCACCATTAGGATGGTTGCAGAAGACACCTTCATCTCGGCCACCACAACACTGCTTAGTCCCAGAGCAGGTAGGCAAAGAGATCACTCGTGCTAACGCAGTCTAGAGCGGAGCGTCCTCCCTCTCAGCGAGACTCCATCACCCGGGGGTCCAAATGCTATCTGCTTTCTCAAGAGGAATACCTCTTCTCTTTATGGGGAAGTCCCCGCCCCTCTTGGTTATGACTGCCCTCGGCCGAAGTGCAGACCACAAGCATAAGGAGCAATCAGTGGAAAAATCCAGCTAGAAGTGGATAAACCCAGCTTCCCTTCCTTGACTTTGTTCCCATGCCCCTTATTACTGCACCTGCAGAGTGGTCCAACTCCCTCTCTGGCTCGTCCCTCAGCTGACAATACAACAACTATTCTCCAAAGTTAGTTCATCTGACATCATTATGTGACCGTGCCTTTGCTGCAGACATGCACGTTGACTTACTGAGCCCACAGAAACGCCAGCTTTCATTGTGCTAATGGAAGAGAATGTCCAAAACGGCCACACACCGGTGGCATGTTGTTTTAGCTCGTTTTGCACATAAGCACTACAAATATTGACCTTGGACAGTTTAAAATTGTTGAAGCAGATTCAGAAGCAACTCCTCCTCGTGTGTCACCCAATGGCAAATGTCTTGTCCACTCACTTCAAGTGTCACTTTCCTACCCGACTCTGTGGTGCTCCCCACCTCCAGCAAAATCAGGTGAGAATAACTCTGCACAAGATGCCCACAGGGTTTCCCAGCTCCTCCTCCTCCTCCTAGGTGTCACCCAGTGGCACATGTCTAGCCAACTCACTTCATGAGATAGACACTGACTGGTGTGTCAACCACCTTCCAAAAACTCTGCTGTTCCCTCCCAGTAAAGTCAGTTGGGCATGACATTCCTGCAAAGTGTCCCTCAAAGATTGCAAGCTTCTCCCTCTCTTCCTCCCAAGTTGACCCAATGGGATATGTCTGGTCCATTCAGTTCAAGGGAAAGACACTGACGAGTGTTTCACCATAAACCAAACATTGTTGCTGCTCCCTTCCAGCAAACTAAGGTGTGCCTGCCTCTCCTACAAGCAGCTCTCAGGTAGTCTTAGCTTCTCTCACTCGTCCTCCCCAGTTTCACCCGATGGGACATGCCTCGTCCACTTGCATCAGGAGACAGACACAAAGTGGTGTGTTGCCAGCCTCTACAATTATCTGCTGCTCCCTTCCTTTATTGTCAGGCAAGCGTGACTCTCCCAGGTGCCCTCAAGTCCTCTCACCGCCTTACGCTCCTCCTCCCTAGTGTCACCTGATGGCACATGTCAGGTCAACTTGCCTCATGAGAAAGATACTGACTGGTGTGTCACGCAGCTGCTCAAATCTTTGCTGCTCCCTCCTAGCAAATTCAGGCAAGCGTTAGCCTCCCACAGGTTGCCCTCAGGGATTCACAGATTCCCCTGGTTCTCCTCAAGGTGTCACACAATAGCACATGTCTTGTGCACTAACTTGAAGGGATGAACACAGAAGGGTGTGTTAACCAGCCTCCAGCCCCAAATCTCTGGTGATAGCATCGCTGTTATTTACCCACTCGAAATTACGGATGCCGGGTGCCCATTTCTCACTACCTCTCACTGCTCTTCATCCAACAACAGCTCTTTCGTCTCTCCTGTTCATTAAACATTCCCTAAATCTCCTAAGCCTGAATCCAGCAATGACCTCCTGCCTCTCTGAAAGCTGCCTGATACTAAATAGGAGCCCTTTAAGCCATGTGGATGACCTTCAGACAAAGCTTCAAAACATTTGTCCGAAGTGCATCCTTGATGAATAACCTAAAATTGTTCCATGCCTTAAAATTGCGGCAAAAATGGCTGTGAATACAAAATATTGTGGCAAACATGCTGTGGTTTTTCCGCCACAATCATGTAAAGGTTGCGCGGGAAACCCCTGCAACCCCTGGAACCATTAAATGGTATAATGGGGTGCACCTTTACCCAGTCAAACCAATGCATTTTTGCTGCAATTTATTTTACCGGCAATATTTTTGCCGCGATTTTATTACTTGATACCCCTAAAATGTGAGAGATTCGAGTTTGTGTGGGAAGATTTCACTTTCCCCGAGTAACGGAATGCTCGTTATTCTTATCTGTGCAACACTTAGAATCACATACTTGTTCCAAAATGTCTGTAGACACTTTAATTAATTTCCATATAGTGCCACCATTTCCTGTCTGTTACCAACACAAGTGTGCCTTTACATCTGTGCCACACCACTGGTATGTCTTTTGATTGGTGCAAACGAAATGTAAAAAGCACAAAACCAAATAGATTCAAAAAGGGAGAAATTGGAATGGAAAAAGCAGAAGAGAAATGGGAGGGGGTTAACAAGTTTTCAAAAAATATTTTGTTGTGAAGCTGCACATTTGCACCATTAAGAAGACAAGCAATAGGCATGCTAGCAATGTAAAGACCAGGATCCAACCACTGTGGTGCACATTGTGCTCAGACAACTCTAATAAAGGAACTTGATATGAAAGCTGAACAAGGAAAGTGATGGGGTAGGTGGAGAGTTAAAACAGAATAAAGGGAACATGTATATTAATTGGCAATCCTGGTATATCATGTCATGAGCATTGATGTGCGGAAAACACCACTGTGACAAACAAATACTTAGTAAGCAATATTAGGCTTGTGAGAAAAGTGTAGGTGAAGGGACATGTCATAGTCTCACATGAGGAAGGAATGCACAGGTTGTTAGCATGATCCTAAAATGTGTAGACAGAAATAGGATGACATTGGGTAAAAAATAAAATCCAAGAGAAACCAGCAACGAGCAATAACCTCTAGAAAATGACCAATGGTAACAAAACTACTGGTACAGGCCAACTTTACTGGAAACAGTGGAAGAAATAATGTTGTCCTACTCTACACATGAATACAGTCATGACAAAGAAGATCATTTGCGAAGTGGTGACAAACTCAAGAAAGTAAGGTTTCAAACACAGACTGAACGATTTCACACACAGAGAAAAAAAACACAAAGGCATCACAAAAAATATTCCCAAGACAGGGATCAAGTAAACATAGCAAAAAGTAAATACAAGTCCTGGAAAAGTCCTATGTAGAAAAACAGAAACTGATTCTGAAAAGAAAACCAGATGATTATCACTCTGGCAAAAACGTGCACCAACAAATCGCGGTGCAGCTGTGTTAATTGAATTTTGTATTTGTGTATGGCATCACAGCATGTTGCTGCATCTGAAGGTGCCCAGAAGCAACCCAAAAAGCGCATTTTAGGCAATGTAATGCATCTAAACAAACAAAGAATAAAGTATGCTCTATGCAAATAGCCTTGCCAATGAAATGACAGCAAGCTATTGCGTCTGAAGGAGGATATTTTAGTCTATAAGGACACACACCAATGCTTGGTCATTTGTATCCAGCCACAGTGCTGATACGCTAACCCCTCTAACCCCTCCTAGAGTGAGTGCTTTCCTTAATTATTAGTTAACATAAGTTTCTTACACACCATTTACTGCACCATAGGTCATAGATTAAATTACACACATCTGTTGTAGTGGTTCAACTTTAGTTTAATCGTGGCCCTTTGTGATGACACGTGTTTCGACACTACTGTGTCTTTTTCAAATCAGGGCATATCGTTATGTCTATCCAATTAGGTTCATGTTGCTTTGTTGCTGATCCATGGGTTAAATCCCACCTCAAAGAGATGTCTTATTGTGCGTCTCACGTAGGTTGCTAGGACCCGACGCTAGACACGCAATAAGACATCTCGTGTGTGTATTTTAATCTGCAACCTATGGCACAGTAAATGGTGTGTAAAAAACGTATGTTAACCAATCATATGCAATGGAGTCGAGGAACCCTATGGGTCTCATTACAACTGTGACGGCCATGGAATGAACGGTGGCAGTAAGGGACCGGCACTGTTCATTCCGAGCCGCCACATTACGAGTTCTGCTGCGGGTCCCGCTCTGTAAGCCTGGCCAGACCAGAAGTGCAGAGCAGGACCAGCTAGCAGTCCAGGATGCTAACAACGGGCCCGTCATTAATGGGCCCGTTGTTAGCATCCACCCGATTCCCAGTTGAGCCCTATCCGGGCTCAAATGGGAATGGGGACGTACCGGGTCCCAGTCCCGCCAAAGGGAATTACCGGGCCCTCCAAGGTCAGAATGGCCCGGTAAGTCCCCTTTTGCGGGACCCAGACCTGATTTTGGGGGTAGCCATGCTGCTAAAAATGGCATGGCTACCTCCAAACTCGTAATGAGGCCCTATGTCTCTGTAGCTTCCCACACCAATGCAACATTTTCTCAGTGACAAAACATAAATCTGGTTGCGGGGGTTCTCGAGTTGATATCCTTCAAAAGTTCCTCACACTCTACAAACTGTCAGAAAAGGCTGGGTCTAATCAAGACACCTTTATCACAAGGAAATGCACTGAGCGCAAATTAGGTTCTGCTGCTTTTAAATCACATGCGTTGAGAGCCAGGCTGTTGCAAAATCTTGGCATGTGTGACCCCCTTCAGAACTCATCTGTGGGCTCATTCCCCCATTGAACCAGTGGTCCTTGGTTGATGAATGGAGCATGCTTGTACAGCTACTCTCTAACAAATGACCCCTCTGGCATATCTATTGACAGTTATCCTGCCAATAGCTAACACTTCTTTCATGCTCTAGCACATCTTTCAAAAACTGTCTCTCGGGTTAGGAAAACTATTCTGTTCAGAACTGTTATGTATGTTTGTCCTGCCATTTTTAGTGTGGATTGCTATGCTATGCCTGATATGTAAGATTTATTTTTGGGCTATAAAGTAATTGCTATATTTGATTTGTTTCAATATATATATATAATTGCAACATACTGATTTGTTTATCTATAGAGTACTGAGGTGTGATAAAACATTCCATCACAGAAAGTGAGGTTGTCCTGAAGAAGGCTTTGTCGAGAAGATCATTTACACCATCATAGTAGAAAACGTGTTGACATTTGTTAAAGGTTTTGACAAGGGCCACTAAACAACAGACACACAGGACTTGAGGGTATTTTCCTACGACTAAGCAAAGGTATTAAATCTCATTAATGACATCCATTATGTATTGCTTATACTCATTTCGTTTTGTACCAGAAAAACACTTATAAGTTAGCTTTACTTATGTGTGTGCTATTGTGTTAGCTATATTCAATATGTATTGTTAATTTTAGATATATTTGATAGATTTGGTGAATTGTTGTATATTAATTACTTCCCTTTGAGGTGTAGTTTGTATGTACAAACATTTATTAAGAAAGATTACATATTTTTCAATATAATTGTTTTTGGTATTTTTTTCATTGAGGACACAGTATGTAAGGAGTAGAGTTAATAACACAACACCGAGTATTACATTCTTAAATGGATTCAAGTTTTTGAAGTTTAGTTTCCCTTAGGGAACACTGTTTTCGACTTCCAATCTTCCAAACCTGTCAGATGATCCAGGTCTCCCTTCCAGGATCCACTGTGATGGGATCCTGAAATAGACACACGGTCAAGGTAATCCCTATTTTTTTAAATTATTATTACCTTGAATTATTTTAGTGTGATAGGTAGAGCAAGACACATCCCACAATTTGCAAACAATTTCCCCATAAACAATCACTCCATCGCCTGTTAGTTGCTCTACTTCTTTACTTCCGCAGCTTCAACCCATTTATCTCCAGCATCCAGCAACATGTCAAACCCACAAAACACCAACACTAGCAACCAACCTAGCCTCACACAGTACACCACAACCCATACATACCTTTTTCCAAAAGGCTATTGATGCAACTCCTCAACAGACTTGGGTCTGTATCTTGATATTTTACTTACCATGTCATTTTGAATGTAATGGATAGTATGTTGCAGACTATGTCCTCCTGGGAAAATTGAGTTAAGTGCAGCAAATCAGTTCGAAAAGGCTTAGTGCTAGTAGGCCATATGCATGGACGTGTTATGCTTTACAAATAGATCATTACATGTAAATAAATACAAGTAAATGTACAAAAATGCAGCATGAAAACATGACTGCATCATCACAGAAAAGGGTAAATTATCACAAAATAGAACACACAGTCGTATTAACGTAGATCATGAGAGCTCATTAAAACACCATTCACAAAAAAAGGGCATTAACTTCACAATATGGTGTGCATAGGATCATTGTTGGTTTTCAGTCCTAAAGTCTAGGGGATCCCCAATGAATTCAAAACAGCACACTGAAACACCCCAATAAATCATCATGCGAGTTGAATAAAAACCCAACTCGTTCTAAGTCAGTTCTCTATTCTCTTTGTTGGGCAGCTTTTCCATACGAACGTCATGGTTTTCCTAAATCAACCATTCATGCCGTTGTGTAACTATCGGCCTGCTCCAGAGGGGGGCACAAAGAAACCCTGCTGGTTCCAGGAAACAATGCAACATCAGAGAGGACAAAGGTTTGTCCTGAGTGCAAACAGGATAACTCAATATTAACTTCAGCAAAAAGATGAAGTTAGATAGATGTGTATAACTTATTCCCGATAAATATATCAGTCCAATAGATTTGAATAAGGGCATAAGGTCACCAAATATGCATAAAGGTCCATTTAGTGCCACAGATCCTCTATAATATCCAGGAAAGGTAAATAATATATTCTCACTGAAATTAATGTTGTTAGATGCTACAAGGGAAGAATTTTGAAAAGAGACTTTGAACTGGGCAGCCATTCTAGTGAGGGTTTTGTGCCAAACATCAAATTCCAAAGGGGATTGCAACAGGGATTCCCAGGTGACCTTCAGATGTGACATACATTCCTCACTCTGCATGACATTCAACTGTGTAGAATGGCCTTTTCCGTCTACCGACTCTCTGTCTGCATGGCTCTAGAGTTCTTTCATTAGGACTATTCTGGTTCTGTACCGGAACCCATCAGGTTCAGATTCGGTTAAAAGTTCCAGAAAAATTGGGTTTTGCTGGTGGAGGGGGCATCAATGTTGCCCCTTACTCATCTTACTTTTGCTTTAGCTAGGGAGAACAATGTGGCAAGGATCGACTGTAACCTGCGGACTCAGAATCAACAGACTGGCTCCTCCATTTATATGATCACCCACGTTCCATATGATACGCTGTTCTAAACCATAAACCGTTTATGCATTTCAGCCTATTTTTGACAAAGGCTGAACACATCTGAATAAGAACTCCTCTGATGGTAGCCTTGACTGCACCCATAACATTTGTGGGGAGACCCAGTATCCATTAGTAAGTAGAATAAATCCCCCATGGCGTCTCACATTTGTACATCAGGACTGTGGTCTTGCAGGAGGACACTATTCCAGTTCCACTTTTTTACTGAGGTGAGTTCGGCCAGATAACTCTGCATAAGCAGAGGCATGGTCAGTCATTGTGTACATCCAATTCTTGCAATTAACAAAGTACAGGCCATATCACTGGGTAACAAAATAATGTCAACATGTGAAAAGACTGTGTGAGGGTTTGAGTAAAATGGCTAGCCTGTTACAAAGGGGCATGGTACAATACGTCTATGAGCCCCTTGTTTTCAATTAAAATCCAGGAATCATAAGTATTATGAAACTATTCATGGGTTTGCAGTTGGAGGTAGAGATAAATATTCAAAGTATGGGTCTAGACTTCAATTGAAATCTTGTACCAGTATGATTGGATCATGTGCAAAATCACCTAGATAATTATATGTGTGATGCAAGGAAACATGTGCTAAATTCCAGAACTAAATAGCAGTCAGTAAAATGGCAAACTACAAAAATGTGTCTAACATATGTTTCCCTCCTTGGTTCACTATAGGGTAGCCCTTAATCCATAATATTTCAGTGTTATTCATCTTAGAAGGGACAGAGCTTGCATGCATTAAATAATTACTTGATTGCTAATGCTAACATTCCTTTTACCTTGAGATAGTGGGCTTCTTGCAAAACCATGCAAGTTTCCTGTATCACTTAGAAGTTGGATTTTGACACGGGTCATATATTTTAAGTATATCAAGACTCAGTCAGAGATAGACATTTCTGTTAAAATATAAAGATAAGAAATATCACTGTAAGTAGAAAAGAGCAATCTGTCAAGTCATGTATCTCAGGGAACGTATGGCTCAGAGAAAATCTGCCAAGTCTTAATTTTTGGTGAAAAAGAAATCGGTATAAAAAAAAGTCAAACTAAACAAATTGCCTGTATCACCAATAATTGATAAAAGCACCAGATATGTATCTGAGCATTTTTAAAGATGTATGTAAAATGTAAACAACAAAGGAAATTGAATGTTCTTGAAGCCTAACATACATTTCTGAGGCTAGCCATAAACACTGCCTTATTACTATTTCAGCATTATCGCCATCAAAGAATATTGCTACACTATGGGTACCTATAGGAAACCAGTTTCTCTGGAAAACTTTTCACTCTGGTAGAGCCGGTCTGCTGCTCGGTCATTTGGTACATAGAGGAAATTACAAAGCATGGAATAAGTATAGTAAACCATAACGTAAAACAGCATGTATACAATGTTGCAGAACATAGAATATATTTAACAATATCTTTAAAAAATGATATAACCTTTGAAAAAATCTACAGTGCACCACTGTTGTTTCTAACGGAATTTAAGGATGAATGAGATACTGTGATGAATCTGATGATGTCATCACTCCTTTCCCAGAGGTAGCCTCTCCTCATGTGGCCAGGGGACAGTAGCTGCTACCTGATCCTGACCCTGGGGGTGGCTATTTGAGGGAGGGTCACATGGGGGAGGTGACCGTCATGGGTGGAGTGAGACATTGTTGGATGATTCATGGTATCCCCCTTTACCTTTTAGGGATATCCCCTCCATTCCACATGCTTTGATGGCATATTGTAATAATCCCCCTCAGCAACCCACAAACGTCTTGACAGTATCCTTCAATATTCTGAAACCAACCTAATGACAAACACTGACACGAGGAAGAGGGCAATCAGAATCAAGATTGCTCGACTGAATCGAAACGAGCAGTTTACTAGTTGGAAAATCTGATTGGCTCGGAGTATCTTCCTTTCTCAGTATGGGAGTTCAAAATTGGAACAGGTGAGCAACACAGTCAGATCAGACCAGCTATTCTATGCCAGGTAAGCTAAGATGTCAGGTGGACAGGTGAACACAGAGATGCAAGTGAACCGTGGAGAAAAAGATGGAAATGAGTGAAGATGAAGAACGGAACGGAGAACAGGAAAGGCAGCGTCTCTATTGGCTGCGGACTACCACAGGCACCAGAGACACCAACGAGGGGCGCAAAGGAAATAGGAAGCTTTGTGCCAGCAAGGGAAGCTGGGGTGAAACACAAAACACTATCTGCCGCACAGCTGAGCTGTTTGTATGGAAGAGAGAGAGCAGACACAAAGCAGGACCCGAACAGGAGTCGGAGAAGCTACAGAATCTGTTCAAGCACTGGTGAGCCCATAGTAGAAGAATGGGGCACTGGGTGGGAGTGGGAGAAGGCAGTCCTAAGCACACGTGGGAGGTGAATCGTGACGGTTTGCAATATGGCTAATCTTTATAGTCCCAGTTCTTGGGGAAAAAGGTAAATACAAGCACCCAAATGAAAAGTGGAACTTGGGGAGCTAAATAACCCCTTGGTCCCGAAGCTGTTGACTGTAGTGTTGAAAATCCTAGCAGGAGAGTACACCAGGCAAACAGCCAGTCTGTGAATCACATCCATAAAGTTGAAAATGAAGGTCCTGGCAGGAGAGAATACCAGGCAAGCTAAAGAATTGAAGCAACGCAGAAAGGAAAAGCAATACCCCTTCTTGAAAGGAACTGTACAAAAGACCTGGTAGGGGAGTCATTTCCCCCGGGATTGAATTACAACACCAAGAGGAGGTAGTTAATCTTTTGGGCAACAGGATCTTGTTTATTCTTTTTGAACTTTTTACTTTAGTGAAAAGGAACCTGGCCAAGGGAGCCATTCTCTGGAACAGTGCACATTATCCATTGGGGATGTCTGTTGGAATGACACCTTTTGTTGAACTTGAACATCTATGCACTTTTCAATCCAAAGACATTATCCTTAGCACCATACAGTTATTTTTAGTGTGAGAGGGCTAGGACAGGATTTCGGGCACTGGAAATGTTTTCTTTGGACATCTTGACAACGGACAGACCCTTAATTTTCGAATGAGGTAGGGAAATACCTCCTAGATTAGGGAGGACTTTAGCAAATCCCATTATTATTTCAATAAATGTTTGGATCCACAAACCTGAGTCCCCTGTGTCTGCGTCTCATTCCTGGCTCATCACAATACTTAATAAACATAATTATTGTGAAGTTCAGAGCATTCCATCTCTCACAAACATACTGTTAAATAATATGCAGACAATAATTTCACAATACCACAGCAATTGGCTTCTGCAAGTTTCTGGAGCAAAGATGTGGCTAGATTATGGGATGTAGCCTTCTCTATCAAGCCATCAATACCTGAGTGTACAAAGGGCAACAGTAAAATGCAGCTACATCAGCGTTCAGTTATCATAGTTGAGAGAATGGTTAAATGTTTCAATGTTCATTTGTTGATGTCTGATCCACATCTGCACCATGATGGTGTGGTCCAGTTTTCGGGCATTCATTTCAAGATGTATTCATGTGGGAGCTATAGGAGTCTAGAAGGCTTTATCTGAAAGATCCCATTACAGTCCTTGCTGTGGTGTCTATAACCTCTTCGTTGATAAGACACAAAGATCTGTCAAATTCAAAGTTTAATTCCCATTATGGTCCTTCCTTTCTTTGTGCCACTTAGTAGACACTCTGAATGTGTTTCTCTATTGCAGCATGATGGTGGAGTTCTCCTCAAATATTGTAATGCAAAGGTCTTGAGAAATAAATCTGTCCTGCCCAATTTGGTGAGCATTTTCTGGTGGTCTGGGTAAACAGGTAGTTTGCCACTGCAACATGCAGGAACTGTTTTAAAGACACCCCATATGCTCTGTTGAATAGACCATTCAAACTACTTTCATTTTAAAATATTTTAAAATGAAGTGGACATGTCTTCCATCTAGCATGTCAATTGCTGCTACAAACACATGCATATTAAACCTTCTGCTTCTATAGCAGATGATTCACAAAGGTGTAGAAGTATCTGTTAACCAAACCATTGACTGTATTGTGAAGGCAAATGAAGAAAAAGCACATCAAAAAATAAAATGAAGACAGGGGTTTTCAGGCAAGAGTCACACCTGTTTTATCAAAGTTTCCCAAGGTTTTCTCAGGGGGTTCATAATGGTTTCCCAAATGATTCACACAGTTATGTCTATATCAGTTAACAAAATGTGTGTCAGCTAACTGAATGAGGATCCAAAAAAAAGGAATGCAAAAAATAGATTTTGCAATGGTCTGACAAACACATTCACCAAGATTTTACAAAGGATTCACAAAGGATGTTCCAGTTTATTCTCTGCCTAATGCTTAATATGCTATATCATATGCATGCATTCTTCACTTCTTATGTGGATACTAATCTAAATAGAATAGATGGAGTTTAAGGAACATTTACCTGGAAAAATTATTTGTGATTGTGGTTGAGCGTGGGCAGATGGGAATGAATAAATAAACAACAATTTTTTCAGAGGTGAGAAGGGCTTGGGTAAAATCATAAGTAGTTAACTCATGCCTTTGACAATTGCTGAAGAGGGATCGCAAACAGGTACACTTCAACCTAGACAGCAGCAGATCAGTCAAAACACACAAGAGAAATATATGACCTACTATGCGATGGAGGGACAGACATTCTATTTGTCACTGATAATCTGGCTAACTCAAAACTTCCAGGTAATAGCACACAACTCCCTACCCAACAACTTCAAATTGAAACAAGCCAACCAAGAAGGATAAAGAGGAGGAGGTCTCCCTGCTGCATCCAAGGACCAATTAAAGATGATAGCAGCACCACCACTAAACATCCCAAACTGTGAATCACTGATCTTGCATCTATCCTTATATCACCAAACCAACCCTACGTTCACAGACACACTTGTGGACGCCATCACCAACATCGCCATAAAACATGATCACCTGATCATACTTCAACATTTGGTCCAAAGAAGAAAACATTGATTCACCCAAACCTCTAACAAATCAGCTAGCAACAATGCATCTGCAACAATTGGTGAAGGGAGCAAGACACAAAGCAGGCCACACCCTAGATGCAATCTTCTGCAACAAATCCCTGGTTACAACTGTGTCCCCTATACAAATCCTCTGGAGTGACCACCACATAATACCCTTCTTGATTCACGCACCAATGCTAATACTAACTAACCTCCCTAAAAAAATTAAGAATTCAGAAAATATACTAGAAATCCATAAATATTGCTGACCTAAACACCAGACTGAAAGCCACAAAACCATAAATCGTCATCTTAGACTCATTGAGCATCTAAGAAAGAACTGAAACAATCAAAAAATGGATCACAAACGTTGACATTGCACCTGAAAAACCATTCACCCCTTCACCAAAGAAAACAGTGTCAAGATGGTTCACACCCGACCTCAGAAGAAAATGAACAAGAAATAAGCAACAAGAATGGAGGAAAATCTACAATCAACAGGAAATAATGACATACCAAAGACAGATATAACTATACAAAGCAAAAACCCTCAAAGCAAAAAAAGACATATTACACCGAACGAATCACAAACTCAAGCAACATTGAGAAAGAGATGTTTAACATCATCCACTGGCTGGGAAACCCAACAGCATGCAACAACACACTCACACATCACAGGAACTATGCAATGACCTTGCAGACCAATTCAAAAACAAAATCAAAAACATGCAGCAAGTCATTAAGAGCAAGCCTACAAATGCCAACAACCCCCCTAACCAGCCAATTCCAGAACCATCGACAAGACTAAATAACTACTTATACATTATGACAGACAAATTCAACATCCTAGTGAACAAATGCATCAGAGATGGCTCTCCAGCAAATCCCTGACCACCAGACATATACAAGACAATTCTCCCCCAGAAAACACCTGCAGAATGATTCCTCAACCATTTCAACCACTCACTAACAACAGGAACTGTGCCAGAAGCCTTGAAATCAGCATGCATCAAGCCTCTCCTTAAATGCCACCAGGAAAACATTGAGGACCTAACCAACTACAGACCAATCTCAAAAATACCATACCTGGTGAAACTACTAGAAAGCTACCTTTTTAAACAGGTACTGGAACATGTAGAAAACAATTGGATACTAGACCTTAGAACCATGAGAGTGATGGAAACTGGATTATTAACATTATAGGATGACCTAAATACCAACGCAGGCACTGATGTCAAATCGGCACTAATACTACTTGATCTATCAGCAGTCTTAGACATTGTCCACTACAAAACACTCATCAAGACTTGAAGATATTGGAATTGGCAGCACAGCATTACTTTGGCTAATATCCTTCATGGCAGAAAGAACTGAAACAACCTGGCTAATGCCCTTCAGCTCAACACCCTGCACAAAAACTTGGAGAGTCCCACAAGGATCATCCCTCTCACCAATGCCATTCAACATCTACACAACCTCTCTCATCAACCTCATCAAAAGACACGGCCGGACCTGCTACAATTATGCAGGCAACACACAAATCATCCACAAAATCAATACTAGAAAAGAATAAAACCCAAACATTAGCCCCTGCCTCACAGAAATAAACCATTGAATGAGTACCAATAGCCTTAAACAGAACCCTTCCAAAACAGATATCATGTTTTCACCCAATGACCCGTTGAACCAACACCACAGTCCAGGGCCTACTGAAATGGGAAACCAACTGAAACCATACAAAGTGGTCATAAATCTTCAAATATTAATGGACGACTCGAACCGCAAGTCAACGCAGTAGTAAAGACATACTTCTGCCTACACACAATCAGACTATGCCAACAGCATCTATCTCTGATGCCAGACTACCTAATCAAAAAACTACAATAAATACAGAACACAGCAGCAAGACTATTCCTCAGACTAAGAGAGAACCCATCACACCAGCACTGAGAACCCTACATTGGCTCCCAGTGATAGAAACACATTTTCTTTAAAATGCTCTGAATGACATACAAAGCAATCCACGGCCAAGGAGCAGAATTCACACAGGAAAAAATGTCCATCAACAAACTAAACACTAAGGTCCAGCAATGACATTCGCCTTGAACCTAAACAATACTCGAAGTAGAAATTTGGGGAAATGGTGTTCTCCTGCATTGCACCAAAACTTTGGAGCTCACTTCCAAAGGATATAGGAACAACGGAAGTTCACTGAAAGTTCTGAAAACTGCTAAAACATGGCTCTTTATCTCACCAAACTAAACACGAAAAATAAACAAAGGAAAACTGCCATGACATCACAATGGACACACCAAAACAACAGAAAGTGTATGCACCAAAACACGACTGCCCATCACAAATACCCATAGAATTGTATGCATCTTCTAGCCCAATCACCCATTTACATAATTCTGACAATTCGTTCTGGCACCTCCTCATAGTTTGTCCGGCACTTTTTCAGACTTCTTGTACTCTGCGCAGGATGAACCAAAGTTTCGCACCCAATGGGATAATACTGTATTTTTAGATATTTTCTCATCACCATCAAAAAGCCTGGTCAGGCATGTGTGTAACACTGTGCCCTCTTCAAATAATCTTTCAAAGGGCTCCTTTTCTATCTCGACAACTAAGCGCTCTCTCCACACATTCATAGTATCTGAAGACCACATCGCTCGGGCAAAGAATTTGGCTTCTTCATACTCACACAAGTTTGTAACATTGACCACAGACATTTCGCCCACTGTCTGTATAAAGCATAATGTGCCAACTTAGAAACCACTTAAATCACAACACTATTGACAAACACAATTCAATGTGTGCCAGCAGAGCACTCTATCAACAAATAAGATGTTACCACGTCTGACTAATGCACTTAGCTAAAATGTTCCCAGCTATTACACCAAATATGTAGGGGGAATCCTGACCCTTTCCTTTTGCCATCCTTTTTATACCACAAGGCCTTAGCTAGACATGTACAGACTTCATGCTGTGCCACCCATTCATAATGCCCTTTTTACCTCTAGATCCAAGAAATAGAGCATGCTCTAGACACAATACAAATCACCACACACTTTAACAGTTATGCACATTATATCCAAACTCATCAGAAGAGCAGATAAACAATCCAACTAGGTCACTTGTTGGATAAGAGTGCACTTGTAATTAGCATTTGCGTTGGGCACATGTGAAAATCAGAGAAAGACACACGTCATATCCATAAACATTTTGCATTGGGTATGTGTGAGAACGAAAGAGAAACACACTCTACATCAATAAGCATAACAGTTACAGCTCATGGTTACTCCCCTACCCTTGCCTAACATTAGATTGGTAGTAAGATTATGAGATTATAAGATTATGACCCCTTCTACATTAAAGAATGAACCCCCTTCGAATACTTTGGATTCAGGCTTCTTCATTGATCCTTTGGTACTTCAAGGATCAAGGGTGTTTTGCCTTCTATGTCCACTCTGACACCTTGTCAATTGCTCTACCAATTACCACGCAGATAGGGGTCCTAATTGATTGTCAATCTACTTATATTCACCCCAAAATGATTTCTGGGCCCTCTGCCTTTCAGACTGGTCACCTCACCCTTGGCTCGCCAGCCCTTCTTGCAGCTAGGTACGACAATGTCTGCCTCTTTCAGGGCACTGCCCCGGAATCGAATTACAGTCTTCAAAACGACTCCCTCTGCAGCTTCTAGTCTCAATGACATACTGTTCTCCAGCCCAGCTGATGAACCTTGCTAGAGAAAGCCATGCACAACAGCCCTCTCCCTTCAGCCAACCAGCAGCAGCCCCTCTCTCCAGGAAGCCAGATGCCCCCTTCCACCTTTCTCCCTATTTTAAACCTCTTGTACAGCACCTCCTTTTCTATAAATTGCTGTACATATTTTTACGATTTCTCCTCCCTGCTTCCACTGTGCCATCAATCGCCACCCGTCAAAACAGCCCATGTAATATTATACAGCACCCAACGACCTTTGGACAACATTCTGCTTAGCACGGCCAGTAGAATGTTGCACTTCATATCATCCTTCCTTCCCTTTTCCTGCACTACACAATGAGGGCTTATTTTCAAGGACCATCACATATTCTGAAACTTGCCTTGTAAAGTGCTGCTGTTTAGCTTCTAGATTTTGAATTCTTTTCTGAAGCATTATTTTCTGAATGTTCTTAATGCAGCAATGCCCAGGCTAGTACACCCGCCGCCATGTATACAGTTTTGTGGCCAGTGGCCTAACAAATCAAACCCACGCTATTTACCCCAATTCTAAGTGTTATTAACCAATGTTACCCCCTTGTTACCCCCAATACTAAGCATTACGAACTATACATTGAAAGTTCTGCATAACTGTTCAGTTTCATAAATCCCCTAACATACCTCTACCGCAGCAAAAACCTAAAACAACCGCAAACTTCACACACTCCACAACACCTAACAGGAAACTAAACCAATGAAACACAAATCACCCATATACACTCATACACCAAACACTATATAACGTCTACTCACTAATCACAAACCAGCACGCAGTGACCGTTTTTTCCGAACTGAAGATACAACAGCACATGAAGGCTCTCTTGCATGCTTTTTCCCTCTCAATAGAACTAATTAAGCCCTCCCAGCGCTCCTTCCTTTTCAGGTCATCCAGGGCTTCCGGAGACCATGAAAATGGCAGCGGTGCATGCTATAAATCACCATAGCATAACACAACATTTAATTGAAATGTTGCCACAGGAATCCTGTCCTTTCCAGCATAATCTATGCTCTCTGATATAAATGCTGAGTGACTAGCAACTTATCTGGCAAATAAATTCATCAACATGTTGTTGTCTTAATTTAATAAAGTTATAGCCCTATACTATCTGCATTGCAATTGGTCTTTCTGTGGCTCTTTTAAATGGCCAATAAACCCTAATGAAACAAACGTTCGGTAACTACTGTGGTACATGAAAGATTAAATACATTGATTAAGAGTGGTATATGGAATGTATGTATGTCTGTTTTAAGAACAATGTTGTGCATTGCATTTTATAGCAAAAAACAAGGAAAATGTTTACTTTGCAAACATCGAGAAAGTTACATGAAAAATGTTACATGACAAACCTTTCATCCCTTTCTGCTTTCATTGATATATTTAAATTTTAATTTTACATATCTAAAGAGGTCATATTAATACAACAATTTCAAATAAACAGATTTATGTTCCAGGATTCTCAGGTGTTACTTGAAAATATGCTAAATCTCTTTTTTTAGAATAGCGGTCTTGCGAAAAAAGTGTAAACACACCCAATGAGAACAAGTTGGTATAAACCATGACTCAGATGGCCAGATCTTCAGGTGGAAAACCTGGGATAGTTTGCCTATCCCAGCATAGAGGTTTGCCTACATCTTCATCTTTACATTTTTGTTATAGTGCAAAGCTCAACACTCTCGGAAGCAAATACCTTCTGTAACTTTGAGAACATGGCTTTGGAGTGTCCTGTTACTTTTGTCATACATTATACGAAATTAAAGAAATTAATGATTTAATTATCAGACAAATATTCCAAGTATAATAGCTTATTAAAGGCATTTAAAAGTGATTAAATGTGAAAGATGAACACGATATATTATTGAAGCTATTTAGAAAGTATAGAATAAGCTGAAAAGATGTAAGGGGGATAATAATTGATCATTGAGAAGTTAATGGTACCTGCATACAATCACATATTTCAATCAATTTTAAGAATGGTAATCAAAAGATTAAGCAGGCCCATAGTAATTTGTCACCTTAAAAAAGCCACAGTTCTGGTGCGCTTGACAAAGAATATAGTGGAGAGTCACTTACAAAATATAATTCAAACAGATTACTATACCACTTGTGATGCCGTGCCCAATCTAGCCTTGGGAACCAACTGTGGAGTGGTCCTAGAGGCATGGGGCCACCCCAAACTATTAGATGCTTGATCCAGAGGAGGTATATGGAGGATCCCCAGACTCTGACTAGAATCCCACACTAAGTCAGGCGCAGCCACAGGATCATCACCATACAAACAACCACTGATGACAATCAAGGGAAGAGGGTTGTCTACAAACCTTTAAGGATGCCTATAAATATATCTAACTATATCATTAGTATTTCTATAGAGCTATTTCAGCCCCCCAGGCTGAACCCAAACACCTAACGTAGGAATTAAGATTGAGGGTTTGGAACACTCGAAACATCAAACAATTAAACAGAAAACAGATTATTTAATTTGAGTTTATGGCCCTTGGAAACGTGCATCTGTTACTGGATGGGAGAACAGCAGAATAATTCTGAGTCCAAATAACCGGACAAACTCAAGAAGATGACAAGTTGCTGTTTTATTAGCAATTATCTAAAACAGGGAGTTACAATGAACATCAACGGACGTACGTTCATTCTCAGCAATTTCCACACAAAAATACAATTACATACTTCTTTATGCATCAGAATGACATCATGATATGTGGCAATAGTGAAAAACCTATAAAGGGTTGGGATTGGTTAAGGCACACATCTAGATATACAATCATATAGGAGCTAGAATTGTTATTGGCTGTCAGATATCAGGTGGACAACTTATGCCTACCTCTTCATATGTGTCATTTCAGAGTGATCAGTTACACAGTGTTTCATTGGTTTCTCAAGTGATAAGGTCCTTCTTTACACGGACTAATACAATTGGTTTGGCACGCTTGTGCCATGTCTGGAACATTGGGTTCAATTAGCAGCCCATAAGCCAAGACCCAGGTGAAAGTAGATAGGAAATGAAGCTGCCCTACAGCCAATTAGCCCAATCTCTCTCATCACCCGTGCCTTCTGCCATGAGATTCTCGTTGTACTTGGCCTTGCAGCTCATTCTTGTCCTAGGAGCGCAACGGGATTGAGGGCACTCGCTATCGTGCCTGGAACTCCAAGTTTAAGCCCTATTTTCTGCCTCGACTGACATGACAAGAGACCATGGGCCTCATTACACGGAAGGCGGTAAGGGTTAACGGTCACCGGTAATGGTACCGGTGACCGTTAACCCTTACTGCCTTACTACGAGGTCCCTTTGTGGGTTGGTACTTTAACGCCTGCTTTTTAGTTAAAAACCAACCCGCAAAGGGACCAGGGTGCTAATTACGGTACCGCAATTTGTGGTACCGTAATTAGCGCCTTCCCCATTCCCATGTCCTATGGGGCAAAAATGGGAATGGGGAAGGGCAATGGGGGAAGGGGGAATTACCGCCCCACCAACCTTGGAATAGGGCGGTAATTCCCCTTTCCTCCAAGGTGGTGCCGGTATTTTACCGGCATGGACCAAGGTGCTACTAGCACCTTGGTCCACCGCCTACCGTGTAATGAGGCCCCATGACTCGGTTCATTCTGCAAGATTTAAAATGTTTTTAATGAATTAAGATTCAGCCTCCTTGTGTTCTTTCTTGCACCTTAATGTCAGAGGATTCATCCTCTGGACACATGTTCCTCTTTAGCGTAGGTAGCTGACCTTGACTTCTCAGTTCTTGACTTCAGGCCAGACAGCCTCCCAATGCAGCTCCAACAACCTCCTATTCTACTGCAACACAGCCTTTCATTTTCTCTTCATGATTAATTGGCTTATTTATTTCATGATATCAATGTCCAGTTTCTTATACAATGGCGGCTCCGTCTGCATTCTCTTCACTACTTGTAGCCAGCCTATACGATGACTTGATAAATCTTGCGTTTCAGAGTATGTACATTCATTATACTTCGGATTGCAGTAATACCTTCTAATGTGTAATCTTCTTCTTTTACACTATTGAGGTTCACTTGATTCTTTGTTTCATCATTTCTCCTCTAGGATTCATACATTGGGGGTCATTACAAGGTAGGCGGTAAGGGGTTAACGGAACTGGTAAAGGTACTAGAGCCGTCAACCCCTTACCGCCTCATTACGAGTTCTGCTGGCGGGACCCGTAAGGTCCCCTGGTGAAACCAGGCATCCTTAGCGGGTCCCGCGAGCAGACCAGGGTGCTAACAACGGGCCCGTTACTAACAGGCCCATTGTTAGCACACTCCCCATCCCCATTGAGCCCTATGGGGGCTCGAATGGGAATGGGTTCCTTGAATTAGGAATTACCGGGCCCTCCAAGGTCGGAATGGGCCGGTAATTCCTCATTCAAGGAACCCAGATCTGGTACCCGGTAAGGGGGTAACCATGCCGCTAAGAGTGGCATGGTTATCTCCTACCTCATAATGACCCCCATTGTCTTCATTCAGTATTTCAGGACTTTGTGCACACTTTCTTATGACATCATCAGTCATCTCTTTCTCACATTTCTTCAGGGATTTCCTCTTGCAGGCTGTCATCAACTCGAGGGTACATTCGATATGGTTGTCTCAATGGATACCGTCTTCCAAATACTCGCTGCAATATTGGTACAATAGCTGGTGTTAGACAGGGCACGGTCTCATGTCTCCAATACAGGTGCGGTAGGGGGGGTTGGATCGCCTGCGGATGTGTACGTCTGCTCCTCTACAAATTGAGCTCCTTTTCCCGGGAAACCTATGTCCAACCTTTGGCGGTTCTATTTAAACTGGGTTCCAGAACTCAGTTAAAGTCATCACACACGTTTATCAGAGCATGCCGGCTATGAAGCTTGCTTCTTGAATATACAGAGGTTTTTAGGTTTACCTCTTTGTGAGAAGACACTGAATTAGGGGTGCTAAGCCCTCCCAAAATGTGCCACACCGCAAAGTCATGTTTTTCTGGGTGAGCTCGACCCACCACATGGGATTTTTATGGAATTCCCTGAGGGTCTTACCCAACTGCGGTATTCATGGTGAGGCTTTGTGATCGCTGTCAAACGCCTGAGACGCAAGCTTAGAGTCAACCAGCGAAACAGAGGCCGTGAGCCATTCCAACAGGTTTGTTGGACTTTAAAAGGTCCAGCCTCCTTTGTGGGGTTTCATTGGCTATGAAGGTAGGTGTAGACATGGCACAGTAAAAAATGTATTGCATATATTGGAGGTTTTTTGGAGTACTATTGATGAGTTTAAGGGAGTTTAGGAGCCTTTTGGAGGAGTGTGTTATTTTTGTCGTTTCATGATCCCTGTTCTATACACACAAGCAGAAGTGTGCTGCCATCTGAGTGTCACACATCCCAAGACTGGAATCCTCAAACATCCTCATAGGTCACTTAGAGCACAAGTCCCACAAGCCACCGGGACAAACTCTACACACCTGCCGTACCCCACAATGCCCAAGCAAAATGAGTAAAAAGGCACTGAGGGTAGCTGATTTAGACATACATAGGCAAAAGGATACCACACCAACCTATCAGTCCATTTGAAATCCATCTAAAACACAGCCACTTACCGTCTAGTAATGTACTCATGGAAAGTAAGGGCAACACAGCACATAATAGGAACCACTGGGAAATAAGTTACCTCTGTACAAGTGCAAATCACCTGCAGCAGGGATGTTTATTCACACAAACAAAGGGAGCACATGTAGAGCAACAACCTCAGGCGATGGCATGCTCAGGAGGATAGCTCAGGGGCAATGTGCTCGCCTTGGAAGCAAGATGACATGGAGCAACGCAGGTCGATCCCCGGGTCCATGCTTAGAAACCTCTGGGTTTTAAGCACGTTATAAATAACCTATCACATCACTAAGCCCCATGTGTCCCACTCACAAGGCGCAACTCCCTCAGAAACAAAACAGTGTCTAACACCCACACCCTCAAAGCATGAAAGAAGAGGGCAACATAGGTACAACAGAGCTCAACGCAACAACACCTCAATTGCTAGCTAGCAAACTACCTATACAATTTTAGCACACAGATGTCAAACCCACCATAGGAACATAGTTTGCTAGGTCATGTACCCAGTAAAGCAAGAGTCAGTAAACTGGTCCCATGCATGAGCGCTTGGAGACATCCCCAGGGTGGTAGCGGTGCATGGCATAAATCCACATAACATACATACAGTACAATATAGTTCCACCAAGCCAGTAAAAATTAGACATAGGCCACTGTGACTCATAACCTTACAAGGTCCATGGTACAAACTCTCATGTCTACCAAGTGGTTGAAAGCTCTGGAAAAAAGCATATTAGACACAACTTCACTATAAACAATAATACACATATTAGTGCATAATACTCTTTAGTTGAGGCCACGACAAGCCCATTTACATACGCAGTCCAAATACCCATGTAGGCTTCAGAGCACAAGTAAACTGGGCCTGTGCAGGTTCCCATAAGATAAGTAAAAGAGTGCTTTCAGAGCTCTGGTCAAAATATTGAAAATCAAGAGCAAAGTCCAGAAGACTTGTACCTGGTGCCATGATAAAGTATCCGTCAGACCAGATGAAGGGAAGTATATAGTTGAAATGAGAACAAAGCATATTGAAGACAGCGCTGAAAAAGTGTTTCCAAGCTATGCCAACATTTCAAATAATACCCTCAACATTCCACCCTTGTATTGAGAAGTACCTGACTGATTGTAGTTATATTAACTGGCAATGCAGAGAGGTGGATCCAAAGCTGTGCTGGCCAATCTCTGATAGACTCATTGACTGCAGAAGACACCATCACTGCAGTACCTTTCTCTCATGGCTGCAGCACAATACTTGCTTGTGGGTCCCTTCACTTCTTTCGGACATATGTAAGGGTACCCATGGCACAGCGGACAGAATTGTATGGTTTCTGGCCTGCCGGAACATGCTGTGTATGTGTTGAATGACAACTACCAATGCACAAGCTGAAATCATCATTATTGTATGCAGTGGTGTAGCACAACATGTGGGGGACCCCTGCAAGGCAGGCTGAAGGCCCTGCGTCACCCACATGCTCAGCAACAAAGCACGGGATGTGCCACACTACAGGCCAGCCTAGACAACCATGCATGCACAAAATGCACAATGATCATGCTGCTGCAGAGGCATGCTGCACAGTGTGATAGGTGAAAGATATAAATATGTATTTCAATCAAACCTTAAATCTTTCACTAGCGTAGAAACAAGGGGGCTGTGCTTGGTTCCGGGCACCTAAATCTGCTAGCCAACTCTGTGCGTGGCCAGTAACATTATGCACAGTAATGATACCATAAGAAAGCACGTTCATGCTAGCTCTGCCAGTATATGCCAGTATTCCCATATACAAAAATTCACTTGTTGGCTTTGCCCTTAATGTTTTGGGAAGGGGATGGGCCTATCCCACCCCCCTAGCCTTTCCTGCAGTAAGTAGATCATGTGTAGGCCAAGGGGGGGAGAGACATTCACCCCTAAGGCACATCCCCTTATGATAAAACACAGAGACTTATATGAATAGCGTTGCTCGCAGGCCCGAAAATAGACGCCATTTTGCATTGGCGCAGACGCCATATTTTTTACTAACCCCAAAAATCATCCCTCTGTAAACTCTGCTCTCCCTTTCCCAGCACCTTGCATGTAGGGCCCAAGACATTGCCACCCCCTGCCAGCTCCGTGCGAGCCTTGTTCTCACGGAGGTCCAGCCATTTATTGTTGCAAATGTTTGGTATCACTTCCACAGAATGTGCTCTCCGCAGAGCATGAGATCGAAGCAGGACCCAGCACAAGTGCCCATCCATCTTCACTAAACTGCCCACGCCCTCTCACCCCCATCTCACCAGACCAGAGCCCACCAGTCCACGACCCCCCCTCTCTTTGATACCCATCTGACCCCCTCGTACTGACCATTCCAGAACAGCCACCATAGACATAATCCTGTGAAGCAGTATATTCTCTTCTAATCAACACATGTCTGTATGTATCATGAGGCATCAAGCAACATAAATAGTAGATCAAACCCCAGGCGGAGACACTCGGGAGTGAGACCCTGGTATCAATGAAGCCCTGAATGTAGAGGTCGGAATGCCAATATATTAACCCATTTTCTCTAAGCATCCCCATTCATGCAAGGATTTGTATGTTCCCCATTGTTCTCTTACTATCAGTTCCTGTTGTTTATCTTACACAGTTAGTAATTTGTCACATTTGTCCTGACCTTCAATGCAGAGATGAGCCCAGCTGACCCACATGCTAACCGATCGACTGGGAATCAACGGCCAATTGCAGCCTGGTATACTCTATAGAGCAGGCTGTGCCATACGGCTCCTCCAGTCCACACTGTAATTTTGTAACATATACGATGATGTCATGTATGACGAAAATGCTTCGTATAATGTACTGCCCGTGTACTTTTTGGCAGAGTGGTCTCGGGCAGCAGAGTTCTTTGCTTGCATACATTCTTTTATATAAAGTTTGTTATCCTTGCAACTTATCTCTTGGTCTCATTCCTTGACGGGCGTCTTATCTTTACTTTTGTATATTGTGAGGACAGGTGTTTGGATGCCCACCTTCAAATGCCAGTAAAAATCTCCTGCTACAGGAAGAAAACATGTTATTGCTGGATGAACAAATGCTTGCCCAACTCCCACACCATCACGTAAGTTTACTCTTCAAGCTGACATTGCCCTCAACGCTAGTAAAACATGCAATGCTGCAGCAAGGAAACATTTCCTTATTTGGCTGCACACGTTCTTCCACCCACCATGTAAGAACACACATCATAGTGGTGTTGCCGCTTCTGTAAGTAAAAAATGCCATGACACAGAGCATGTCCCATCTGCCAGCCCCCTTGCTCTATAAACTCCCATCCCTCCATTTAATAACATGCAACAAGTTGACTTTGGCCAAAAATGCCATTAAGACATTTAAGGAAATAGCCATGTTCCAATGCCCTTTGCCCGGACCCCAACCTTGCACATTCATACCCATTCACCCGCCAGTCACTCTCCCAGTGGCAACTGGTGCATTTTTTTATTAAAGGGGCATAAACATTTCCCACAAATATGCTAGAATGGCTAAGCATAGTGAGGGAGCAAAACATCCAAAAGGGAATTTGGGGGTGCCCCCTACCTCAAAGATAATAGTGTTATTAATAGGTTAAAATGGTGCATTATACAACACACTTTCTGCAGAAACGCTGGTAAAATTTTGTCAGGTAGCTCCAATCCAAAAATCCAATAGATGCAAGTCACCAACAATGCACAGGAGCACTAATCTATGATTAATTTAAAAATACAATGACAAAATAGGAAAACATGACCAAACTGTCTGCACAATGTAGGCCAGTTTAGACATGTGTTGGAAAGGGGACGGCCCCATCCAACCCCTTTAGGCACTTTAGAGTAAGGTGAGATGCATTCAAAACACTATGATGGGCGAGGGGGAAGGGGTACGGCGAGACGGACACCTCCCAGTTTAACAGGACCCTACTCCAATGTAACCAAATATAGTCTATCCACATAGTACAGCATATGGCACGACCAGCATTGCTATTTTGCGTAACTATTAGTAACCATAGGTAGAAGGGAAGGCCTGCGCGGTAAATGCGGAATTGCATGCACTAAGCCCAAAATTGCGAGACAAGAGATATCCCCAGCTATGCCCAAGCTCCCATGAGGACAGCTGACACCTCCAACCGCCACAACGACTATTCTTTGTTGCAAAGATGTTCGAGAGGAATGTGCTCTACAAAGCCGCGATCATAGAGCGGCGCCTGGTGTGCATGTTATCTCACACTGACCAAAGCATGACCCAGCCCATCCCCAGCCGACCACGAGTTATAGCCCATATAACTGACTAAAACGTAAGACCTCTGAATTCCAAGGCACCAGTTGCCCTTTGACAACCAACCCCAAAGTAACAAGTCCTGAAATATTCAAAGAGGACGGGAGGGCACATTGTTGAAGCGACAATCATGTGATTTGTATTGCGAGGTGCTGGGAGGAATATGTTATAGTTCAAAATGAGAGTGGAGACCTTGGAGTCAGATGGGAGTAAGTGAAATGTGTGTGTGACGGCTAGAGTCCCCCAGAACCTCCTTTGTGCCCATCTGAAGGTCTGCCAAGAGCACAGTATGAGTGATGAAATAATTGTATGGTAGGATCATAATTAATTTGTTTTCAGACCTTCGACGTGAGAAGAAGATGATCACTGCAGCACCCACGTGATGGAAGACGGATGGACTGGGCTGGAACCTATGGCGTGGCATCCCTTATGGGGTAGACGGATCATAGTATAGGCGCACACCAACCAGCCTTGTGGGATTTTACCCTATTTATTGCATCATATATCACAATGTTTTGCTTTATAATATTCTGCTTGTAGTACTTTTCGGCAGAACATTCTTAGCAGCAGAGTTCTTTGCTGTTGCTCTCATCTGCATGTGAGATTAAAACTTGTAATCCTTACAAGATCAACTTGGGCCTTACTTCCCTAGTGGGTTGTATTCTCTCTGGTTTGAGCGTTCATGGACTTGTCTTCAATTGCTGACCCCGACATGATCCCAGTGTCCCCCCATATTTGCAGAGGCTTCCTGGTCACCTCTCCAGAAGGAAACGCGCCCACCTACAGTTGGTGGTCCCGAAACAGCACGTGTTCCAAGTGGTTTAGCAGGAGTCATTTTAAGAGAAGTCCTCTCTGCTCTTTGAAGTGGGGCACAGCTCAGAGGAGAGTGCAAGCTGGTGTTAGAACCCCGTGACGCCCCGTGACGGAGGAGTTCGGGTGAGCAGGCACATGTGAGTAGACTCTTGTAAGAGATAACAAGTAGGGGACAGATGCATGGTGAAGTGTCAAAGGTGTGAGTATGTGGAGAGCGAAGTCGTCTATGTGACATGGATGAGGTTAGGGTTATTTGTTGATAAAATGTATATTATGAAGGGTGTGTTTCCATAAGGCCTCAGAAGGGGAGGGAAGGTGCTACCACAAGACAGTATATTATTTAAAGGTGGAGTATAGAAATTAAACTAGTGGTCTCATAATAGGCCTGGAATAAGTAGTGTTTTTTTAATTAGCTTATCATTTTGTTGCATTATATTTGTGTTTTGTTGAATAAAGAGCAGGCCCTAGAAGGGGCATAATTGTGTGTGTCGCAGTGTGGTGTGGTATTGAATGGTTTCCTGGAGTAGGGTATGTGTGCAAGGAAAGGACATAGAAAAGGGTCGGGTTGATTTTCTATTTTGTTACAAGCAAGTGGCAGCGTGTGCGGCAGGACATTGCAGAGTTAGTAAGAGATAGATATCAGTAGCATGGGGGTTGGAACACCAATAGAACATATCTATAAGGCCCTGTATCATGACAGGGTGGAGAAATATCATAAGCAGTGAATTGCGGAGGCAGTAGGAGTGGGGATGCTCTGCCCATGGGCAGGGCACACACAACAAGAGCATCTTGGAACATATGTCCACATTTTTAGTAGCAAAATATAAGGGGAAGCAGCTACAGAAGACAAAGAAATTCTAGATCTCTGGGGTATGTTTGAAGGCACAGAAGATCAGGGAACAGTGTAGAGGTCCAGGGACAGAAACATGGAAAGTGCAGGAAGGGAGAAGGAGAGGGTGGGGTGCCAGTGGAGTGTGAGGGATGATTTCCCTTGACAGCATATCTCATAGAAGGGTACACCAATCCAATCTATGCTTGTTCTGATAAGGACCCCTTCTGCTGTGGTAAGGTCCCCTTCAGCACCAGTAACAACACAGGCTACCGCTCCCCCACTTCCGTATACTCACCTGCCTGAAGTATCAGCATCAGTGGGTTTCAGGTCAAAGGAGTTTGAGAATAGTCTGACAGAATTAATAACAGAAATGAAAAGGATACAGACATCCCCAAGAGAAGTAAGGGATATAGGGGCATCGAGAGAAGGGTCGGGAGAATGGAAATCAGGGGAAGTGCTGCTTAGGATGGATACTGAAGGAACAAGACATGTAGGTGTTGAGAAAGAAAGAAGCCCGGTTGGTGGATAATCCTGGGAGAGGAGAATACGGTGTTGGGAGAGAATGAGGAGGAAGAGGAAGATGAAGCTTTTACTGAGGGTCAAAGCGAAGGAGAAGGAAGGGTTGAAGAGGTGGCTGAGAAAACCCCCCAAGTAGAAGGTCTGTGTGCTGGGGGCAGTTTGAGAAACAGCGCCGGCCGGATGGTGTTGGTAAATAGAAGAGGAGTAATGAAGAAGGGTGTGGGAAGCAGGGTGAAGATGCCCCTCATACATAAGGGGGCAGGGAGGTCACACTATGTGCCCTGGCCCCCGATGGATAAGAATAATGTAATTAAGGTCCTCCCACAGCTCACAGCAGGGGCGAGCAATTTGATATATGAATTTGAAAAGCAAACAGCAGGGGTGCCCCTAGCAAGAGGGGATCCTAAGAGCTTGATGGTTGCTATAATTGAAGACCAGGCTGGGAATGTGTGGGTTAAGGCTGGATACCGGGAGTAACCCTAAGGGATGATACACATGATAGAGCACTGTACAATGGAGTTAGAGCACAGGTATGGGGTACATTACGGTGGGCCTTCCCAGATACCCCTGATGTACAGTCCCTGATGCAGCATACTATGGGTAATGATTAGGACCAAGCTAGTTTTATTCTCAAAATGCAAGAGATGTGGAGAGTTGAAACGGGAGGGCCATGAGATCAGTCGATACAACATTTCTGTTTTATTGTAAAGAGGGGCTTGCCAAAGGAAGTACAGAAGGTGTTGGATAAGATCGTAGGTATTGTGGTGAAGAGGTGGCCGTAAATACAAAGTATAATAGTGGATTACTGTAAAAGGATCAAGGAGTGGGAAAGGGAAACAGTCCAAAGGCTTCAGAGGGAAGAAGCAGAATTGGTGGAGAAAAAATTGCCAAGGGTTGCTTTCCAGGTCACTGTATCGACATCAATACATGTGGAAGGAATAGAGAGTACCCAACAAGTCAAAGGTTCCACTATTGCCATGCTCTGGGTTGAAGGAGGACAAGGACAGTGGGGCAGAGGGCAACAGTATCCCAGCCCACAGTTGCAACAAGGAGGGCCACAGCAAGGAAGAGGGGGATTTCAAGGAGCAATAGGTGGAGGTTTTGGACCCAGGAGTGGTGGGTTTGGATGATCCCAAAGTTGGAATTGTTTGAGGTGCAGGCATTTTGCAAGGGAATGCAGGAGCAGGTCTGCAGTGGGGTATAATTATGGACCACAGTAACAGGGCCAAGGGGCCCAAGGGCCCCAAGGATTAAGGTATTTGCAACTGGGTCAAGGATATCAGAGCCAAGGGAATTCCCTGGGGCAACACCAAACATATAACCAACAGCCTCAAGTAACTCATAAGCAAATGTGGCATCTGCCACACTAGCAGCAGGGCACCAAGTTGTGAACAGGGTACCAAGTAGGGCTACCTCTCCTTTTGGAGGAGAAGCAGGGATAGGAGGAAACCCCTTCTCATTCCCTGGAACAAACACATACCCTGATTAGGACAGCCCACAGAGAGCACTTGCGTGTCCGGTCTTGTTGACGTCCATCCACCCTGAAGAGTAACCTTTGGTGGGGCGGATATAGGAAACAAGCAGTTCATATTCATGGTGGACTCTGGTGCAACTAAATCATGTATCATGGAAGGAAATGATGCACTATCAGGAAAATATCTTGACGTGCAGGGATTCTCTGGGCTATTTCCAAAGTTCCATACACTGAGGGGCTAGACGTAAAGGTGGGAGGGAAGGTAGTACAGGTACCATTACTATATTCCGAATGTTCCCCTGTCAATTTATTAGGCAGGGACCTGCTCAGCAAGTTAAACATGACTATATCCTTTACAGATCATGGTAGAGTTTGCTCCACGCCTGGGATGTGCACTGTAAGGGCGATGTTGATAATACACACAATTACAAGGAAGTGGTGGTTTGCGGGATTCCCATAGTCCCGGACATGTTTATTTATGGTATTACAGTGCTTATGCAGTTGGTGCCCCAGATTGCCAAACATTGTTGGCAAGTGCCCACTGATTTTACCTTTCGTCCAGCAGTGTTAGCTGAGGGGGTGACGGGAACAATATTGTTGTTGGATTTTCAGGGGTTGTTGCTTTCAGACAAGAGGGTTGTCCTGTTAGGAATGGACAGGGACAGATGTGAATGGCACACAGGGCTCTGTGTAGATCCAACGGTACAGTTAAAGGAAATGACGGATGATGAATTGCTTGAAAATAATGACAAAGATGGGGAAATAATCCTAGAGCTCTGTGTCCTCTGTGACATAATGATACAGTACCGAAGAGTGAAGTGTGCCCTGATGGCAGAATTAACTCCACCTCTAGATTTTGACCAGGAGTTACAACATGTGCCTTCACATTTGTGGACAACAAATCCACATGATATAGAGTTACTGAAAGATGTGACCCATGTGCGCATAACACTGAAGCCAGGTGCAATGCTGTCTAGGGTAAAGAAATATCCACTCTCAAGGCGGAGGAAGGTATTAGAAGAACAATACAGGCCCTACTGTACCGGAGGTTCACCGAGCCATCTACGTCCCCATGAAACACAGTTATATACCCTGTCAAAAAATCAACAAGGGCCAATTGGAGAATGATTCAGGACTTGTGCCCCCTAAATGACGGAGTACAGAAAGAATTTCCATTTGTTCCGAACCCTGTGACAATTTTATGTAGCATCCCCAAAGAAGCCACATTATTTTACTGTAGTGGACTTGAAAAATGCATTCTTCTCGATTCCACTTCAGTCGAGGTACCTCACAGCATTAACACAGGGCCAGATGTGTTTCGAACATACTAGGTTACCTCAGGGGTACTGCGAGAGCCTGAACATATTTAACAAATTAGTGCATGCTGATCTAGGGAATATTCAAGTGTCTAGTATGATTATCCAGCACGTGGACAATCTGCTAGTGTGTAGTGACAGTGAACAGCACTGCCGAAGGGACTCCGTTGCACTCCTACAATTGCTGGCCTGTAAGGGGTACAAGGTCGACAAGGCCAAATTGCAATATTGTCGACAGGAAGTGCTCTATCTGGGGCAGTTCATATCAGCGAATGGTAAGAGAATACTAAGACAGGGCAGCGTCAGTACACGCCACCCCCAGTCTCACCTCAGTTAAAGAAATGCAGAAGTGTCTGGGCCTGTGTAACTACTGCATGGCATACACAAGGACACTTTTACAGGCCCATAGAGAAGCACAAAAAAAACAAAGGACCACATGTTGCAGTGGACGGCAGACATAATCAAACAGTTTGCCAACTTAAAATAAGTCATCAGTTCGGCACCCGTACTGGCCCCCCTGATTACACGCAGGAATGTTACATGTTTTCACATTTGGATGGCCAGATTATGACAGCAGTATTGACTCAGAAAAGCACTATGGGCCATAAGCCAGTGGACTATTATAGTGGCATAGATAGAGTGATGAAAGGGCAGTTTGTGTGCGAACAAGCTTTGGCAGCTGCTGCTTTTGCAATAGCGAAAAGTTCTACAATTGTAATGGGGGTTCAGTCATTCTAGAAAGGTCAAAATCTACTCTGACTATGCAAAGGTCTTCGGCATATGAGGTCACCATTTATAAACCCCATATTCATGTTGCTAGGGATAAAACAGTGAACCCTGGCACATTTTTTACTGGCATGCCTACTTCAGAGGACATAACGGTGCATGACTGTGCCACATATGAAGGGGAGTACGACAACATTCCCATAACAAGGGACTGTGCATTGATAGGGGGTGAAGTACTTATTGTTGATGGGTCTTCCACAATTGATCAGGTGGTTGGGCAAAGACGGACAGGGGCATTGTTGGTACGACTTGTGGAAGGAGAGTATAAGACGGTTATTCTGCACAGGCGGCGGAACTCATAGCACTCTTCGAAGCATTAAGAGCATCTAAAGGGTGCTATGTTACAATATATTTAGACTTGGTGTACATTACAACCACAGTCCACACCGGTCTATCCCACTGGAAGAGGAGGGGGTTTCGGAGGGTGGATGGGTCCCCAGTGCAGCATGCAGCAGTGCTGGAAATACTGAAAGAAGCATTATCACAGCCATCTATTGTGGCGGTGGTCAAGTGCGCCTCCCTCACTAACGGGACAGATGAAATATCAATGGAGAACGCAGCCCCCAATGCAGCAGCCAAAATGGCAGCATATCTGCCAACTGAAATACCCGCTGATTATGTTGTGACTGTCCTACCCGCAAGCGAACTTCCAGCACCTTACACAGCATTGCCCATCTCACAGATTATTGAACTACAAGTAAGGGCACAGAGAGGTTGTAAGCAATCCCTGACAGAGTTGTTGTGGAGACAAGAGAGCTCTGGGAAGACAGTAATGCCCCAGAAGTTGCTTGCAGTAGCCTTTGACCAGTTACACTAACCATCCCACAGTTCAAAGCAGCACATAGCAGTAGATATACAGGAGGACTGGTTTATACCAAACATCTAGGAAAGCATCACAGACATGTTCATACATTGGACCACATGTCAAGGTTACAGTACTGGGATGACCCTACGGATGATATGGGACACATTGTCCCACCCTACTGCGCTATTCCCTGAATTAAACATAGATTACACAATATGGGTGAGCGTTGTAATGGATCTAGGTACCTCATTGCAGTGGTTGGCCCTTTCTCAAGGTTGGTGGAAGCAGAGCGATGTGCACATCCGGATGCTACATATGCTGCTAGATTTCTAGTGTGGGAAGTTTTCCAGTGATGGTGTGTGTGCGAGATTTTAAGGTCAAACAATGGCACAGATTTCTTCAATGCATTATTTCAGCACGTTACAGCACTACTTGGCATCAAGCAACAGATGTGTTCGATTTACCACCCTCAGGCCAATGGCATTGTGGAGTGAATAAAAGGGTTATTTAAAAGTATGTTTATCTAAACTGTGTACCATGTTGAAGAATAATTGGGTGTACTGTTTACCCCTGGCCCTCTTCAGTTTACACACACAGCCAATCAAAGACCACCATTTGTCACCTCATGAAGTGGTCAGTGGCTGGTATATGCATACTCCCATATCCCCTGTAAGAAGGGCTTCAGACGCACATAGGGCAGCATCAGTGCTAGGCGATGAGTTCAAGGAGTATTCAACTACACTAACTAGGGCCATTAAATATGTCTCCCGACAGATTGCACCTCCCAGGATTGTGATCACCGGGACACGGATGCCGATACTACTAAGATGACAGCTCCCGAGCATATGACCACACAACCACTGCTGCCTGGGGCCCTCATATATGTCCACAGTTCCGTGCACAGGTGGGATGACCCTCAGTTCCAAGGGCCCTACAAAGTGGTGTTTTGTACTTCCCTTGCTATTAAAGTCACAGAATTGTGCTACTAGGTCAACCTCTCTGACGTTTGTAGGGCACCTTCAGAGAGTACACTGGTACATCAGTTATCTTAAAACGAAGGGTAGCAGTACCTGTACCCCATCTACCTCACTGGTCTGTTCATGGGCGATACATGTGCAGTATCACGTTCCAGTGGCAGGCCGAAGTTTAGCTCCTAGTTCCATATCTTTCTTTTTTCAGGAGCACTTCCTTCCTTCTTTCTTTTTGCTCTCTTTCTCTGTTTCTCTCCATCTTTCTGTCTTTTTTTCTCTCTCTCTCGCTCATTCTGCTTTTTCCTTTCTCTCTCTCTTTCCTTCTCTCTCTCTCTCTCTCTCTCGCTCGCTCTCTCTTTCTCTCTCTCTCTCTCCTTTTTCCTTTCTCTCTCTCTCTTCCTCTCCTTCCTTTTTTAATTTCTTTCTTTGAGTACAAAGTACATCTTGTACATTTCTCTTTTTCGTTATGTTAATAATATGAGTGGAGTTAAATATGTTAACACTAATGTGAACACTAACAATTATAATGGAAATGAATGTAATGACTTTAATAAGCATAATACGTCAGTGGGGGAATCAATTAAAAGGTTTTTTTTAGCAAGTCGGAGAATGGCTATGTCTGCGAAAAGATATAATGTTATTTCCAATAGCACTAGTAAAGTTGCCATCCTTGAAAGCAGGTATAGAATAATGAAAAGAGAATTATGACGAAAGTATGATATGTATCAAGGGCTGGGTTTGGATGTGATTGAATATATTCATCATCCCGAGTTCACCAACTCATGGTATTCTGATATGAGTGGTGTGGGGAGAAACATTGTAAATGGAATCTATTAGGTGTGTTCACTCATCCTACTCGCATCAGGGGTTCCCAAGGTGTTAGTACTGCAATCGGTGCCAATTCTAGAGGCACAATGCCTTGTTCATCTTGCACTATTGTAAAGAAGGCATGGTATCCACAGTAAGACAGACATAAGTGATCACAATTCAAGGGTGTTTACTGAACTTTCACAAGGGTGAGATAAACACCTATCTAATCCTAGATCTACAGATGGGAGCAAGCTACGACCATCAAATGATAATAATGCAGTCCCAGTGGAGTTTTGTCAAATTAAAAGGGGCCTATACTAAAAACAGACTATTGCCAATCCTTAACCCTAACTTACAAAATCAGGTGAGGTAATGTTCATGAAATAGAAAGAAGTGTTCACAAAATGATAAGTCATGATGTTTGAACCGTAGGCCTCCCTTCCCCACGTTTTCGGCACGGGAAATAGTGGTTCACTCGAGCAAAGCACACACTCTGGCTTCTGTGGCATGAGGATACAGTTCCATTTCACAGTTCAAGACCTTCTGTGTCCAAACATCTTAACTTCTTGCAAGCCTCTTAACTCACAAGGCATGGTATATGACAAAAACACAAACATTTTATTTTCCTTTTCCAGCACTAAATTTGGGTGTTCTCCCTGGATACCCCTTGGCAGGGCTGAGATCCTTTTCAAAACAAAAAGTTCAATGTTGGAGCCCCCTCTTCCAGGCTCAGATCCCTTTCAAACTATGCTCAGATCATTATTTCTCGGGTGACTCACAGTTCACCATGGTTCCCTCTCAGCTCAGATCCCTTTCTTTCATTGAATTTGTCTCCCTCAGCCGGGCTCAGACCAATTGTGATGTACCTTAAACTAACGATGACTTTTGAATGTGCACAGGGTTTAGCTTGACCCATTACATGACCACTTCAATCTCAATATTCCTTTTTCTCACACTTAGCATCAGATGGATACCTAACAGAGACTTTTCGAATGAGCACCCACGTGGTGCCGGACCACTCTGTATATCGTATATTTTCTTGGCCTCCCAAAGATCAATTATAAAGTTCAACTAGTCCTTTTGGTTTCCATTTAAATTTGCATTGCTCTTTGCAAATGCCTCACACACTGTTCTCTTTGTACAATTTTGCCGCAACCTTAGTTCAAAACACAAGCTGGTTTTGTATCACTCTCTCCGACTCACCGGCTGTGCTGTCTTTTCTGACGCTGCTTTGTTGTAGGATCCAAGGACAGTACCATGGCAGCAATCGCTCCTCCCCACCTTGGTTATCGATGTGGGAGAGCCCCGGGTACCTCCGACACACTGTGCAGGTTTGTTCAGCCTTAGTTCCTAGTCTTCGGTTTCCTACTCTCCAAGGCTCACGAAAGTAACAGTATTTAGAATTCACGTGTACTTCCCTCCTTGTGACTCTCTCTGGTCTCGCCGTCTTTCTCCATGTATTAAACTGCCATCTTGGAATTGCTGTTTCCTTGTGTAGTTTGCCTGGCTCAGAGTGAGCTTTTGTGCTCTGCATTTTAATCCGTAATTGCCTGACCTTGCTGTGATGGTGTTGGGACATACAGAAAGAACACTGTAGCACAACTATACTATGGTTCGTTTGTAGATTATAGATACTTGTGAGCTATGTGATGTTTTGTTTAGCTGCTGGTTTAGAGAAGTTTAAAGGTGCAGGGGAGAAAGGCTCAGCTTTGGTATCTAATCTGGATGTAAATTGCAAAACAAGAGGAGTTCCAATTAGGAACCCTACGTCCCCTGCACACTCTTAAATGGCCAAAGCCTAAGGGTTCTTGGAAAAGTCCATTCTAGTGTTTGTTCCCCTTAAGAAAGAGGGTATTCATGAATAAATTAATTCACTAGTATGACATGACATCAAGTTACATTACATATGGTGACATACAAATGTATTGTTTCATTTAACAATTTAGACCATCAGGCAAGTTCATTTCTTTATAATCCAAAAAATTGGTTTATTATATAGAGTAGCCCAACGCATTTCGAGTAGTATTCACTACTCGTAACGCGTTCATCCGGGGCCAAAAATTCCATCCAATCAATTTCTAGAAGAAAAACATTTTTTGAAGATAACATTAGTGAATCTGTCAACAGATTTAGGACATTAATTCATTAGTTCAAGAACAATTGCAGTGATCAGTCAAAGAAACTGGAATTATGTCATGCATCAATAATATACAAAAGGGAAGGATAAACTCCCTAGCTAGTCAATGCACTCATAATAATTCTGAGATTTTATTTGTAGTACTAAAATATCGGACTGGAGTATTTACATTAATATATATCTGGATGGGATTTAACCCTGTTAATTAATTAAGGTCCACAAATCAGTTTGTGGGTACTCAATCCTATGTGTTTGTGTCATATGATGAGCTGAATACTTGTGGTAAATATATGCATGAAGGTGACTATTGCTACAGTCTAAGTGCTAATTATTAATAAGTCACTCTCTTACCTACATTACGGTGGGGGACTTATTGATATCAACGTGACGTCATAGTCTTGCCTATGTGCACTGTACTGGATGTGCTGGAGGGGAGCCAGAGCTCCTGATGGGCGTATTATTACAAAGTAGTTAGCATTCCACCCGGACTCTGTAAAATATAAGTCGTTCGTGAGCTCTAAAGATGTGAAGTTCAAACATCTAGTTAGTTATTATAGTAAATAAAGGTGCTTACCACAAAGAATAGTAGCACATTAAAGGTAGAAGCAGGTGCCGGATGCGCCCAGGTGTTAAGGGTGGAGTGAAATCCCCAATAGATCATATGCAGTTCAATTGAGCAAGATGCTGATGCATTTATGCCGAAGGAAATCCATCTAGGAAATGCAGTCTTCTGCAATAGTAAGTAAGTAGATTAAAAATTGATCTCAGAGAAAAGAGAATCT
The DNA here is from genome assembly GCF_040938575.1 of Ambystoma mexicanum. Lineage (NCBI taxonomy): Eukaryota > Metazoa > Chordata > Amphibia > Caudata > Ambystomatidae > Ambystoma > Ambystoma mexicanum. The sequence goes on from NC_090928.1 coordinate 283,883,063, forward strand.
AAAGAGGCTGCTACGAGATCATCACTTACCGAGGTTAGGTACTTCACGATAGCTGACAGGCAAAGTGGATGCTCCAGGGATCAGCGTCGCAAAAGCTGCGTCTGTCCTGATCCCTGGGCGGCCATGTTTATGTACATATGTAATGGGTGACGTCACTTGAGCATGCCATCTTTCTCCTTGTATTAAACTGCCATCTTGGAACTGATGTTTCCTTGTGTGGTTTTCCTTGCTCAGAGTGTGGTTTTTTGCTCTGCCTTTTATCCGTGTGGGGAAGTGTGATGGAAATCAGGTGTGTGTAATAATCTGTAATTGCCTGACCTTGTCTGTCCATGGTGTTGTGACATGTCAGGTGTAGAGCTGTAGGTTGTCACTCTTAGTGAACTGTCCGTGAGAAAGTGTTTGTGTCAGAAAAGGGGATTAGGTTGAATTCCTAGATATCCTAGCTTGTAGGATGGGGAAAGGGTATTATTCAGAGGGGGATACCGCGTCTCACCATTCGGTGCCCCCCTCCCGCTCCCCAAAGAACCCTCTTCCAGGTGATACTCCTGCGCTGGTCCACCCCCAGGGACTGGATCCAAAAGTGATGGCTGTGTCCTGGCCCCCTGGATGACAGATCCCCGGGGATTAGCGGGTGAGAAGCCTTCTGGTTTCTCACACTATGCAGAACTAAAGATATGTTCCAGGCACATAGTGTGCAACTGCGAATGGTGGGTCCAGATTTTGCAAAGCGCATCAATGATCTAAAAAACATCAAGTTTGTGGAACAACCCTATCTGATGGTGAAAGGGTGGGAAAAGGTCAATAATAACTGGCAGGACATCACACTACCTTGCTTGGCAGAAGGACTGGTAACATATAGCAAGGAAAGGATAGCACGAGTGGACAATTTCTGTGTGAAAATCTGGATAGAGCATATCACATGGTTGACTTGGATTGCAACAATGGAAAAGTCGGTGCGAGTGCACAAGGAAGAAGAATATAGACTTTATTTCCATAGCAAGGGTACTGTTTTTGTTGGCTCAAATGAATGTTGTAATAAGACCCTCTTGATCACAGACATGAAGAAAGAACAGCAGAGATGATGGATTACTACTGGGTCTGTCGCCGACAAGCTTATTTCCACCTCCCACCATCATGGAGGGGCTGTTGTTCGCTGGCCACATTGCAGTCACTGTTATTAGTAATCCTAGAAGAACACTGGACGGGACAGCACAACCTGTCGAGGGACCAACTAGTCTTCCCACAGTCAAAGATTAAGATAAGGACCTGTTGCCCACACAAGAGTTCCATATCCTGCCAGGAAAAGGACAGTTCCAACCACCACAGATGATTTAAACATCACATTACATATCCAAAAAACTTGTCCACATTGCTTGCTGAAATAGCAGAAGAATACAGGCTCTTCAACTAAGCAGAATCCTTTTTTGCATCTTTACTGGGAGTCCAGGCCACAGCAAATGCCAAATGGTTGCAGATCGTGAAATGGGAACTGGTCCAGCTCGCGGGCGACACAGAATGGGTTCAACATGATCAAGGTTGAGTTGCGTGCATTGAGACTTATGACGATGTAAAACCACTATGTTGAACATGTTAACTGCAACAGAAGCTGGGGTTTGCAAAATGTTTGGCCATTCCTTCTGCACATTCATGCCTCTAGCAGATGATATGATATGATATGGCATTTATAATGTGCCTATACAAAAGTGTTTCGAGGCGCGATGAGGCAAGGGAGGGGAAACAGGGGGAAGACAGACAACAATCTTACTAGGCCGAGTGTCATTCAGATCGCGCAAGTACAAAGGAAGGGGGAAAGGGAAAAGTGCGAGGGGGAAGCGAGGGGGAGAGTGCAGTACATGGGATAGTCGAATAATAAGATAAATAAAACGGCCGGATGATGGCAATTGCAAGGTAAGAGCAGACATAAGTGCTGGGAGGGAACTATAGGGATACAGAATAACATTCCCCATGTGCGGGGGTTGCCAGGGAGGCAGAGCAGGTGTGCAATTGGTGGGGCCTGGGCCAGAGATCAGAAAGGGTGGCCAGGTAACCAGTGTAGTTTCAGCCAGGAATTCAACAGGGGAGAGGTGGAGAGAAAGCAGAAGCAAGGAGGAAGGTTTTGAGGTGCTTCCGGAACCGGAAATGGTTCTTCTCAAGTTTCAGGGAGGCGGGTAGGCTGTTCCAGAGGGAGGCCCTGCCGATGAGAGAGATCTACCACCAACTCATTGCTTGGAGAAGCGACTGACCCTGAGGGAGTTGGAGGCTGATGAGCGAAGAGCTCGAGGAGAAAGATATTTGGGAAGGGAGAGTTGAAGGTATTGTGGCCTCATGCCCCAGAAGGCCTTGTGGACAATGCAGAGGGTTTTGAACTTAATCCTCGCAGCCACTGGAAGCCAGTGCAGAGATTTCAGTCCTGGAGAGATACGATCCCTGGGCTTGAGGCCAAGGACAAGTCTTGCAGTCCTGTTCTGGATAAGTGGAAGAGGGCAGAGAATAGAGGCAGGTAGATTTAGATAGAGGCTGTTACAATAGTCCAGCCTAGAAAGAGCCAGGGCTCTGGAGACGGTGAGCTTCTGAGGAATGGAGAGGAAAGGAAGAATACCGCTGAGGAGGTGTAGCTGGTAGTGTAAGTTCTTAGAGACATCGGAAATGTGAGGAGAGAAGGAGAGTGTGGAGTCAAAGATGACCCAGAGATTTTTAGCCTCCAGGTGGGAGCAGGAAGACGGCCAAGAGAGGCCGGCCAGAGTGCTACAGGGAAGGAGGGGGTGGGTGTGCCGATGAGTAAAATCTCAGTCTTACTGGCATTAAGGCAGAGGTCTTTGGCGGCACACCACTCCTTGATAGCAGACAGACAGTCAGAGATGAGGGAAGGCGAGGAGGAGGCCGAGGGTAGTCTGAAAATGAGCTGGGTTCTATCCGCCTAGCACTGCATGCAGAGAACCAATCACTTCCTCATCCCAATACTTATGTATGAGTCACTGGCCCTCATACATAGGTAGTGGGACAAGGAAGAGTAGGACGTGGAGTAATGAAGTTTACTGGTAAGTAATCCAGACATTAATTTTGCATCCCTCTCTCTTCCCAGTACTCCACTATTGTAAAAAGGAAGTTGGGCAAAGAGCAAAACTTGGACTACCAAAATGGTGAATTGTTTAAAACACTTGTAGCGTGCAAATAGTTTTAGAATGAATGCCATGGATAGACATGGATTTGAAATATGGACCTGAGAAGTGACAGTCAGCACTAGAAGGCTGAATGGGCCTTCGGGCAGACTCAGGTAAAAAAAAAAAACAGAATAAGAGAAGCAGACAAAAGAATCAACAATTCAAAAAAGCGCAGAAGAGAGAAAGCAACAGTAAAGACAGAAGCTATGCAGGGCCTGTTTGTAAGTAAGGCAATGAGTGAAGTGTCCAAAGTGGTCAACCTGTTCCACGCCAGCGCATCTGCGGATTGTTAAAGTTTTCTTTTTTCTTTTATAAATGTTATCTTATATTATCCTATCAGTATTTATATAGTTCATGGCTCCTTTTTCATAGTTGATGCATTATGGCCTAAAGAAAAATGGCCTGAGTTCTGTTAGTAGACGAAGAGGGAGCAGTGCAAGATTGCTTTGTTTTTCTGTTGATGCATGCAGAACAGCAGACCCTGGACTCCGTGTGTGGGTAAGCTTCTAATTGTTTTTGGTGCGCAGTCCCTTAGAATGTTCCCTGGGTGCAGCCTGAGGTGGACAAGCATGTTTTCTATATGGTTAATGTCAGTTATGGTCTGTTTGAACCTTGCAGTTGTGTGGGGTGGTCTGTGAGTGAGTTGGTGTTTTGAGATGATTTGTGTGGTGTTACACATCAGTTCATGCTTTGTGGAGTTTCTGGACATTGCATTTTGTGCTGTGGTGAGATGTGATAACTGTTATGGTGGAAGAGAGAAAGGTTAGTTCAAGTAGCGGGGGCAAATATCATAGTGCACTTTAATAAAGAGAAAATATCACTTTGCAGTTGTGGGGAGAAAATATCACAATGCGATAAGCATGGAGTGAATATCATAGTGCAATTTACCGAGAAAAAAAGTATTGCAGTCTAAATTGTAACAATAAAGTGGTCGTGTAGAGCGCCCTTCTGCCATTTTTGTTGTCCTTGCAATGTGTGCCTCTTTAAGAGAAGACTGTGGGCCTCATTCCGAGTGCGGCGGTAAGGGGTTAACGGCCCTGGTAAGGATGCTGGTGCCGTTAACCCCTTATCACTGCATTCCGAGGTCCTTAGCGGGATACGCTAAAGGACCGGGAAGCCAATACTGGGCCTGTTATTAACGGGGGTCGTTATTAGCTCCCTCCCCATTCCCATTGAGCCCTGTGGGGGCTCGAATGAGAATGGGTATGGCTTCCCGAAGTGGAGAAATACCGGGTCCTCCAAGGTTGGAATGACCCGGTAAATCCCCATTCAGGGAACCCGGACCTGATTTTGGAGGTAGCCATGCCGCACATAGCTAATAACTCCAAACTCGTAATGAGGCCCAGTGAGTTTAATGAGATAGCAGGAGAGGCCGATTCAAAATCTATAGTGGAGAGCAAATATCACTTTACCAAGGAGAAAATATCACAATGTGAGTAACAGGAGGCATTGATCATAGTGTGCTTTACCAAAAAGCAAACGCAGAACTACAAAGTCCCAGAATGCAAACAAAAACATCCAGCCTGCACTGGCTACACATGGCTGACTTGGAACATACTGGCACCTCTGTAGGATCTGCGGTTTTCATATGTTTTCACAGTCAGTGCCTCTAACTCGTGCACCCAGGTGAGTATGAGCTCACTTACAACAAAAGAGTATGACCCAGGCGGAGGAGGTGAATCCTGTTTGCCATGTTGCCATTCCTAACTTTAAATAAGAATGCTTATGGGAATTTGGTACAGTTACTGTGTACTCCTACAAGTATGAAAGATAGCTATGGAATGGATTCAGCAAGCCTATCCAATCATCAAAAGCGTTTGACAGTGAAATCTCGGCCATTATCTCAATGCCCTATTCAAGTCACTCAAGGCTTACCTCTAACAATATGAACATGGCGTGTATAGTAGTGGGATTTATAAAGCACACATTCCTCTTGAAAAGGCATCATAGCGCCGGGAACAAGACCAGAAACCACAAAACCTACCTACAACAAGGTTCTCAAGTACTAATGCAGAAAAAGATATGCCTTTATTTTGCAGCTGAACTCCAAATAGTCAGCAGTGATGCGGGTAGCGGCCAAAGAATTTGACAAGGCAGTAAGTACCCTGCACCGAAAAAGCATCCCGCCCCACTTCACATACTTGAATTTGGGAACAGTAAGCGGAACTGAGGATAGTGATTCCAACGTTCTGGCGACTTTCAATTGAAACAATTTTGTAGAAAAATTGATGCATAATTATAGTAAGACTTAAGCACCAACCATAGGGCCTCATTATGAGTTTGGTAGTATTCTCGCAGTAAATACACCAAAATATGGCCAAACGGAATTCCTGTTACCACCACTTGGTCCTGCAGATGTACCATGGCATTACAGGTGGTGGTAGGGTGGTCCCCCTTTTTAGAGTCAGTGAGACGCCATGGGGATTTCGGCGGAATCGCCATTGGTTACCTCCAGACTCACAGAACGGCAGGGCAGTAAGGCAGCGGTAATGTGGCGGTAACAGCATTATCGCTGTATTGCTGCAATTTCTACTGTGCTTGTAATGGCCAACCAATGGAACATTCAAAGAATGGGAGAGGTTCTGTTTCTTCGTCCCAAATGCGTCAGCAAAATTGCTGGGGCATGCTGTATACTTATGTAAAGCAATCTTTTACAATTCCAAGTTGATACAGTTACAAAAATCAACGTGGCTGTAAACAAATGCATTTACCATTAAACTTTATGCGAGAAAGTAAACTAATGCAAAAATGTTCTGAGGGTACGAAGCTGAAAAAAATACATAGATCAATGGTGAAAGGTGAGCGCAGCCAAGTGCTCTTCGTTAACTCATTGGGCTTCATTACAAGTTGGGCGGTATGGGTAAAATGCAGCTTTGTTACCGTGTTCCACCGCATTACCGCACAGCTCCAACTATGAGTTTCGTGGAAAGTTTGAGGATTCACCTCTAGTTATGAAGAATTACCGCTGCCGAAATCCCACATAGAGCCCTAGGGACTCCAGTGAAATGCGGACTAACACTGCCTACCGCCATTCGTAATCTGCTGGTAATACCGACAGTCCAAGTGGCAGTAATGGTAATACAGTTTGGTGGTAGCAGAATCCTGTAAAATGTGCTGAAAAGCTGAATAGGGTTCATGGGTTCGGGTGCCCTTGACTGGTCTTAAAAGAGGCCCCTGCAAAGTCAAAAATCTCTAAAACTGAGGTCGATCTTTGCTAACAACGCAAACAGGCCGACGTTTAGCAAAGTTATGCAGTCTAAAAGTAAGCACAGTTGTGAGAGTCAACTGTTCAATTTGAACTTCAAGTCCTGCAGTCATAAAGAAGAGAAAAACAAGCGCTGGCAAATGGCAAACCTCGGAGTCTGGCCCTTTCCGCTGGGAAGGCGGCACGCAGCCAACCAACAGCAGCAGGTGGCCCGGGTAAGAGTGCCACAAAACTGCCCTCAGCTCTGCGAGAGGTACCCGTTTAACAGTTAACAATGCAGGTTTTCTACTTAGTGAATAACAGTGGAAAGCACCGGGGAGAAAAACAGGGCCCTGCGCCTTCACAAAGGCCGCACAAGAGAGAGATCCTATTGTGTGGCGGGGGAAGAATTGATTTCCAGAAACCTCCTCTCAGCACAAAAGAATATATTTGAAATAATGGCAAACAGGCCAGGGGCTCCATCGTGCTCCACTCTGAATAACAAGTAGGAGTTTTGCTCGAGGATTCGAATATTTCGATAACAGACATACCTTTATTTTTATAAATATATTTATTTTTCGCGATATTTGACCCCTAATAATAGTAAAAATGGATGTTGCCATGAAATGCTGGCTGGTCGTTGTTTAGCACCGCGAGTCTGTAATTTTTATAACAATTGCATCGCCGAAAATTAAATGAGGGACAATACATACAAGAAAACAAATCATAACACAAACACTCGCTTTTTGTCTCCTGCATTTTCAACGGCGTGTGGACAATAAAGGGTTTAGATAATAAAACAGCGTTCAGTTTGTGAGAGGAAAGGGGCCCAAATGGGAAGTACTCGGAGACGCATGCGCCCAAAGAAAGTGTGGTGGAAAGACCTCCTCCCCCTTCTACTTTTTCATGAAAAGGAAATATCGCCCCTTTCCAAAAAATGTGTTTCTTGACACTTTGGACCTTAACAGATGCTAGGCCTGATGGATTGATTCTTTCCGCTGCCTGCCCACCCCCCCCCCCCCGCCCTTCCCCCTTCGAGCAAGAGGGCTGTTAACACCAGGGCTGCGGCAGGGGGACGCTGTAAAACACGAGCGTGTAATGGCCGCGCTCCTGTGAGTGGATTGGGGGACAGCTACTGTACACACAGTGCGGGAGTTAAAAACGTGGCGCCCAAGATGGCCCGCTTAAGAACGTGTGAGCAGTCACACTCCCGGTGAAGGGAAGCGAGGAAAAAAAACACAGTTGTCTCTCTAGGACGCAGGGACTGTGCAGTCCACAACAAAGGGAAACAGAGGAGTGCTCCGGGCAGAGGATGTGATTTCATTTATGCAAATGACTGGATGCGCCAGCCGGGCACTCCATCCCCAGGGGCCCTCTCTCTGTCCAGCTGATCCCAGAGTCCATCCTGGGCCTCATTTATCAGATTTGCAATACAAAACCAATAGCATGTGCTCAGCCGTTTTTTAAAAAAAATATGCTTCATTGCACAATGGAATCGGAGTTTCCTTTGTTTGTTGAAGTCTTAGGTTTTCTTTCTTTTCATTCTGAAAGAATATTGTTAGTTTGCAAATCAGTTAAGCCCTATTGTGTTTGGCTGCTGCCAGCGTTCTGCTTTTCTCGCTGTGGGCTATTTTATCAGGGGAGGGGGGGGGGGTGAGGTGGGAGGCTCTCAGCTGGTCTCTTTCTCTGTCACATCAGTAATCAAGTAATCAAGATGCAGGTTTTGGTACCTTTTATTGAACTAACTGGAAATGCTATGCAGCGATGGAAATGCATTACCTTTCAAAGTCCACAGTCTTCTCCATCAGATGGTGCAGTGTCACTTGCAAGCCTTTCATGGACACGTGTAACAGTGTCGGTGAGATCGACAGTAAGAGCACACTGATGTTCGCTCAAATCGTTAAGGACAAGGCAGTTTCCGAAATGGCATTGCATTTTAGGAAGATGGCCTCCTTTTGGCCAGTTTCGACACAAGTTCGCAACCTTCTTTCCCTGTCGTGGGGGTTTCTTTGCAGAAACAAAGCCCCAGTTCTGCTTCCTTGGCTACCATCTTGAGTTAAAGTCCCGCACGGACACAAGCCCTATGCACGAGTTGTCAAAACATAACAATTGAGTCAGATGTACACTGCCAGCGACACCCACTCTAGAAATCCTGCATGAATGTCCCTTTTAAACAAAGAAGTGCTGGTTAGCGAAGTGTGAAAAGTTCAGCACTAAAAGAGAACGTGGCTGTTTTGCATGTGTCGCTCATGGGACCAAACATGATGTCATGCTGCTGAGAAATCTTCCTCCCCCAGGGCTATTGAGTGAACCACGGAGGAGAAAAATGGCAGTGTCATTAGCTGCACCCCTAGGCAGTGGAGTGGAAAGTGATCTCAACTGTGTTGTCACCGTCATTCAAAGTGTGCAACATTCTCACAATGCAGCACAAGCGGTTGTCTTGCATTTTCGCTCTGTCCACCTTAACCACATAAAATCCCGCTATCCTTCTGACCATCCAGAGCGCCAAGATCCCATTCACGTAGAAGTGAAGCGCTGGGAAAACCTCAATAACATAAGAATGTATTTTAATTTTATTTATTTTAATTGTTGTGGTATTATAAGCGCCCCCCCTGCCCCATAGAGCATGTGAGCGTTAAGATAATATACCATTTATTATTTATTTTATATTGTGTAAATAGTTTATAAAAACGCTTACACCGACATATCAAATATTAATGAAAAAAATGCCATCGTTATTTTATTAAAAAAAGAGCATTATCTCATAGACTCTCACCCAGCCACCTCGGTTAATGCTAATGTTCCTTTGAATACTTTACATACCTGTACAATAGCTATCAAGAGAGCTCGGCTATAACCTGACACACATCTTAGCCAAAAAATGCAATTTTTTATATCCTCTAATTGTTCTGTGTGTTGGCTATAGTATTGCACATAGGATGGATATATAGCAGCGCAAGATGTCGTTACATGTCGAACAGATTCGATGTGTCGCTAAACAAGACAAAGCCTGCACAATCGTCTCTCTTTGGGTATGCCAACCCAAGCTCCTGTAACATCAAGTACCTCAGGACTGTTAAGTCTGAGTAACATTTTGCCTGATTCATGGAACGTTTTCCTATGGGATTCGCCATTATAAAACAAGTCCATGAATCAAAGTCTTCGCATAATGGGTGAGGGGACCAGTCTTGTATAAAACTGTTTTTTAAAAAAATTAAAGTACATTTTTGCAAAAGTAGAGTGGTTTCATCATTGCAACTTTTTCATGACTATTTACCTTGTCCCATATTTCGGTGCTGGTTTTTAATGTTTTCAACACCACACCTTCACCATTCTCCCAGTTAGGTTTCCACCCAATCTTTGTGAAGAAATCTGCAGTGCCTCCATACCTCCGGGTTGTATGTGTGATTTACAAATTAATTAAATAAATAAATAGGAACTCTTTATGTTATTGTTTAAAGTGTTGCAGTGCAACACTTTTTTGGTTGATAAGTGCAGACTTAACAATACCTAGAAGCGTATTATCCATCGCAAAAGGAATGTTAATATTCAGTTTTCCTCCGTTAATATTTATCATAGTTGAGAATGATATCAAACATAATTCAAGAGGTATGTCCTCTACAGGAGTATCATTTGTAAAACCAAGGACCTTCCTCCATATTAGGCATGCAAGTCTGTCTACCCAGAGAGACCTCCATAAGATGTTTCACGGGCATACAGAAATGCAGCAGCCAATTTCTGTCTGTAGATATTATTTAGTACGCCAAAAAGACTTTATTTAACCTGGTGTTTTCATGCAAAATTGGGTAATAGCAATCATCGAGGAGAGGGCTTTAGTACGTTTGTTTCTCAGAAGCAACTCGTTGCTGCCACCCGCTAGCATTTCACAGTCCCAGTATCTATAATTAGACACTCTCTCCACTAAGTCAATACTGCTGTGAATATGAGAACGTCCTGGACATTTCCTACCAGCTGCCATAAATGGAGGTTTTTTTCAGATTTACAGTCAGGCTATTTTGTTCAGCTTATTGGATGGTGGCTAGGACACTGTGACTGATCTGATTCCTGTATAGGTATTATCTAAGATAAGAAAGTTGTCAGCATATCCAAGCCAACCAATTTTCTTTCTCCCCTAGTTTGGGTAAGGCATTCTTTGTGCGTTCCAATGCGTTTCCAAAGTCTGAAATTAACTAATTGAATGAAAGCAGGACCAGAACCCATCCATGTCTGAACCCGCGCTTTATAGATATTGGCTCTGGCAGTTCATCAATATTACCACGCACTATTATCATCATACAGCCGCTGTCAGGCATAAAGTAGGTGACACAGCATTCCCATCCCCCCCGTTTTTTTCTTATCTAACCTAAAACTTAGATCTGTCTACTGCGTCAAAAGCAGAGGAAAAGACTACAAGTGAAATCCCCCCTGATAAAGGCAGCACATTTTTTGATTTTACTTGTTTCTATAAGGTGTTCACTACGAAGATGTTCATATTAGTAGATGGCCCATTTCTGAAGCCAGTCTGGAGGCAGCTTAATACTGTGTTGTTCTCAGCCCAATTATTTGTTTCCTTTAATTCTAAGGAGGAGACGATGTTACTTCTGTGAGGTGTAGAAGTCGATAATTTGCAGGATTGTCCCGCAATCCTTTTTTAAACACAGGGATTAGATGGGACACCCCCCATGAATCAATGACTTCCCCACTGCCTATGATTTTCTCAAACAGGTTTTTCAAGATATCAGCCCACAATATGGGATTGGCTTTCAGCATTAGATTCCATAAACAACCTGGCCCCAGAGCACACAATGACTTAAGGCCCTTTATTATATCAACTAGATCTTCTGCGTTGAATCTGATATCTAAGATTGCTTTTATCTGTGGAGCCTGGTTATTACCAGCAAACATTTCCACCAGGAAGTCTTTCCAGGTGGCTTCATTAATACAGCAGAGCACCTCCTTGGCTCCTTTACGGGCAATAGATTTAAAAGAGGATCATAGTGTTTTACTATACCCTGACACCAAATCTTTTACCATAAGTTTCCAAGCTGGATTGTAGGATGATGCCCTAAACCTTTTTACCCAGTTTGTGCAGCTGTTTAGTACCTAACGTTTACACAACAGTTTTTCTACAGTGGGGTAATCAGATAACAAGATGCAACGTAACTCGTATTGCATCTTTTTTGTTGTTCTGCCTGTATCGACTTATCATAAACCTTCCCAGCATTTTTCCCCTCCTTAAAAACCGGACAGTTTTTCATTGGGAGAAAGCTATATGTGCAAGATGATATCCATGTGACACTATCATTAGCAAAATTCACATGTAGATACTCATCTTGCACGGTACCCATACATTCCTTTATTTTTTCTAAGTTCTTGTCCATCCAGGCAACGCTATTCCCACCAGAGATTACATTTATTGCACCGACATTATCATAATAACTATTCTTTCCCACAGGAAGTCAATAGAGCAGTTACATTATTGCATGATCACTGAAATTTACAAAAGATATTTGCAAATCAGTTACATCCTGGGGGATTCTTTCACCAACATGGATATGATCTAATGATCTATTGTCAAGGTTCTAATACAACTGCGCCAAGATGGGACAGGAGGAAAGTACCCCTTCACTAATCCATTGAGCATAATAAGATCTAGATCTTCAAAGAAATCTATCCAGGTCATCACATCTGCGGGTAAAACCAGAGGGATTCGTTGTTGGGATATATTTAATTTTCAATATTAAGCAATTTGCATTCAAATCCCCACAGATGACAATATTCACATCCTGGTTAGATTCTGACTGTATGCCGATCATGTAATTTGGCCCTGATTCATGGAATAAGTTGCGTGTAAAACAGATTTTTGTGCCATTCTGCCCGCAAATCCCTGTTTGACGAATGGGGATTTGCGGGCAGACTGGCACACAAATCCCTGTTTTACAGACAAATAATTCCATGAATGAGTGGCTTTATGTTGAATATCCATTGTTACTTTACCTCCTGGAGGATCATAGATATTCAACACTAACAGCGTATGGTGGGGTGCAATTTGTACATCTACAGCTATCACATTTGTACTATTATCTTGTAGCGGTATCCCTCTTGATTTCAGGCCGTTAGTTACCAAAATGGCAAGACATCTGAAAGGGCCACCTTTTTTGCCCATAATGGCATATCGCAAGTTTGCTGTGTACCCATCAAGCAATCCATCTCCAAACAACCACGTCTCCTGAATTAATATAATATCAGCCGAGGAAAGGTGTTTATTTGAGCCATGGACTTGACCCCTACAATTTTAAGATTTTATCTCGATACTTGATCAGGATTTGATAGTGACAGGTGGCAAAAATGAACGTAGCCATTCCCAGTTGGACTTTGCAACAGAATCGCAACCCTCCAATTAAGTTTTTGGGCCCCCTACATTCATACAAATTGGCCACTCCACTATATCCCCCTTTTATTTTTGTTGAGACTTTTGGACTTTAGGGTTGCATTTTGTATTAGCAGGAAAATCCAATTCGTAGCCCCATTTAAGAAGGGATTCAGTATTGGCCCTAATCAAACTGGCCACTTCTGAGGAGCAGAAATGTACTCTAGTTACACAATTCAGGCAAGACTTTAATTGCTCCCCATATTCAAAATCGCTGCTTTTAACAACCCTCAGTAACTACCCTCAGACCAGGAAGATTGCTAAAGATACTGAGCAAACAGCCTCTATTTATCGGCTGTTCAGATCCTTCTGAGAGACACGCTATGGTGAACCCTGTTTCTGGCAGGGCAGTCACAACCTGTGGGGGATCAGCTTACAATGCATCTGGTAGATTAGGTTGTCTAACAATGATAATAGGAATGGCCCTAGTTCCAGTCTTCTGTTTCATAACAGCCCTGTTCTGTTGCACACTTACAATCGAAGCTTTGGAGCTAGTTTCAAGGGATGTATCTGAGTCATCAATAGTCATTTGTGCATGGTCTACAATTGCTTCTTGATGTCGACCCACAACTTTTTTTCAGTTCCTTGGAACTCATTAGCCAGTTAGTTCAATTGCCCATTTTGTTTGATGCTCTCCTTGCTCTTTTTGCTGCTCTTTTTCTCGCTCTTTTCTTGCAGAGCTGATTTTTATTCATCACAGACCATGACACGACTTCCTTTCGTAGCCACAGTCATTAAAGCCAATTTTTCCATTTTATTTTTGGGTTTTCTCCTCTCTTTTCTTGATGAGGGTACGCCCTTATCCTCCTCATTGTTACTGGCTAAAATGTCAACCATTGTAGATTCCATCATGTCCGAGTGAGTCTCTGCTGATATTTCATTAAATATGGTGCAATTAATAATATGGTCGGCTTCAGAAAGGAACTCAGGACATCCCTTATCGCAGTCATTCACTTTTGTTTTTATTAGGTCAGAAGGTTGTTATTCTTTGGAACGTAGCATTAAATATTGTGTGTCAATTTCAATAATATCTTTAAGGGAAATTTTGTCGCTAAGTAGTGGGCATCTTGATCCTTTGATTTCCCATTATCAGTACCATCAGTAATCTCATGGCCTCTGGAGGCATCAGCGAGGTCTGACAAAACAATAGTTGTTTTAGGGTATTCTTCCGTCGCTCCCGTTAGACGTGGAGTACATGAAAGCCTTGCAGTAAGTATTTTGGATTGTTCACCAACCTTGATTACTGTTTTTGCATTAGTGGTCTGCACCCGCTACCAGACTTCGTACAAGCAATTGGCTATTCTTACTTTCACATATTCAAGGTGCAGGATGTACCTCAATAGTTGCAGTAGTAGGCCCTTTAAAAAAGTCTGTGATCTTATCCATTTTCGTGGCTGCTGTATTTGGGACTGTTTCATGTCTCAAAGTAGTTCAAATTTCAGCTCCAACTATTTTTTTTTACTAATATTTGCAGTATCCTTATGTTTACCATTTCTCAAGTTGTAATTTCTCTTGCTCATTTTTCCAGGCATTTGGCTACAAGAAGGTGGCAAAAAAAGTTCATTTTTCAGTAAAGGCACGCAGTTGGTTTACTAAAGCGTCCCAAAGGCCAGATGTTCCGCAGTTGCCGCTCAGTAGTTGTCTTTTTCCAACTGTAAAATACGAGTTATAAAAACCCAATGATCTAAATTGTATGTACAATTCAAGGCAGCTCAAAGACCGAAAGTCTGCAGTCACAGCCAAGCCATTTTCTTTTCAATAGCAAAAGGATAGAGAGATCTTATATGAAGGAGCAATCCCAAAAGGCATACCGCAACGCTCTCCAATTCTATAAGGGGAATGCCAGTGATTGGCGACTCTGTTCTTCTTGAAGAGTCAATAAAATATTGCTTTGGTTGAATACAAATTAGTCACTGTTTCAGTATAATTGCACAGAGCGTAACAGGGATTTTACTCAATGGGATTTATAACAGATTAAAACTCCCATATCCTGCTTACCACCTTGGTCGGTTCTCAAAGTTGTCTGCTTCTTCAGAGGACAGTTGTACAGAGTGTGGAAGCACCAGCCTCACCGAGCCACAGCGAACCATGGCAGACCACACTCACCTGCCACACTCGTGCAACGCGCTTTGTGTGGAAATACTGTTTTTATAATGTAGAACTACCGTATCTGTCTGCACACATAGCCAGCAATGACAGATTTTGGGGATTGAAAACAGCTCCACTTTAGAATATGAACCACGGCAGACCACATTCAGTTGCCACACTCTTGCGCTGCGCTTCGCATGGATATCGTGTTTTTATAATGTAGAGCTTCCATCTCTGCCTCCACACATAGCCAGCAACTGTACAAATGTTTATATAATGTATTTATCATTGTCTGCGCTTGTTTGCTGAACACATACAGAACAATATCTGTTCATGCACACCTAAAAAAGAAATCTGTGAGAGAATTACAAATAACGTTAAACTGTGCCGGGTGACGTGTGCTAGCCATTAAGAAACAGGGCCATGTTACACCAGCAATCTCCATACGGGGCTCCACTGGAACAAATACTATGTTTCAGACTTCAGGGCATCACTCACAGAGCTCAGTGGGAAAACTGGTGAAACCACAAGGTAAACGTCTTGATAATACATCCTAGCCCAAATTGAGAATCCGTAGCACGGTGGAAGCAGGCTGGAAAGCCGTTGGCCAACACCTTAGAACAATTCACCATTAGGACAAAACAAATGAAACACCATCTAAAATTCAGAAAGGTCTTCAATCATGCTTTCTGACAAACGTTCACACGCCAGCTGTGAGAAAGAAAATTACATCTAACACATCACAACAAAACTGATACTAGTGTGATACATAGGTAAATGGAATGCCATCACAACCTACTGCAGGCTCATCCCACTTATCCCTCTTATTCCTATTTGCCTCCGTTTTCTCTTTGTAGTGCTTTGAAGCCAAGAAATCTGGTATGCAGTATGGCACAGGCAACCAAGAAATCATTAATAGATAAATACCATTTCCAATCAATAGATGTGGCTTGATTTCATATGAGGTACAGCTTGACATGGCCAGATACATCCTTAGATTGGCAAGAACATGATATGCCACTTTACTGCTGTCATGTAGATAGGTGCAGTCTCCTATGCTACGTGATGCCGTTATGTGCAAGGTTCAACCACACATACCCATACACAAAGTAATTCATCCAGGCACAGCCTCATATGCCCATGAAAGGTTGAGCCAAATATGGGCCGCTTCTGCCACTCAAATCCATTTGTAATCTCTGATAAAGCTTTATAATCTCAAACACATCTTCACTCGCTCTTTCTCTCTTGTTCGTTGCTTTTCCACACTAGTCTCATATTGGGCCCTTTAAATATTTTAGTGAGCCTAGGGTCCATATTCCCCTGTCACACTGTCACCCAATCTCGTCCCAAATTGTTACTCATCAGTATACCATATCCTGTCTCATGTCAGGATCTCTTGCTACAAAACCTCCATACTGAATTCTTGCTCGTCACCTCGTACTTGTGAGCCCTCTACAGTCTCACATTGTGATCAGATACAGTGGACCCAACTATCTCCAATGTCTTATTGTGCCCCAATGGCGAAAGGAGAAGCACTTTTCTCATGGCACACAGTTTCCCAAAGTTTAAAATAGTTTGCAACATTTTAGGAATTGTTTGACCTAGGTTCATGTATTTTCCAAAGATCTCAAAAATCTGTAATGGAAATGGTATCAACTGTTATTGTTAATATATATCATTCATGATTTACTGGAAAATATTAATTGAAGATAAACATATGGTGTAAAACTTTGAAATGACCACAGTGTAAATGAGGATTTGCCATGGGCAGTAAACAAATGTTTGCACCAAGGAACATCAGTAAGAAGAAATAAGTTAGTGAATAGAGCATTTTCAGTAGAATTGACAAAGTATACAGTCAAGGAGTTGAAAGGGGTCTGGATATGATATGATATTTTATTTGTATCGCGCTCGTACACAAGTGTTTCAGAGCGCGACTAGACAAGGGATGGGAACAGGGGAGAACACAACACAACACAACAACGATCTACTAGGCCCAGTGACATTGAGAACACGCAAGTGCATGGGAAAGGGAAAACATGCATGGAAGGGGTAGAGTGGAAAGTGTGGAGCAGAGGAGAGCAGAATAAATAATAATAAATAAAAATAAATAAAACAATAGAACATTGAGGCAATAAACAGTGGTAGTGCAGCCAGCAATAGGCAAGAGCTGTTTTTAAGGCAGCAGAGTGGGTAATCTGATGAGTGCAGAAAAAGAAGAAAAAATGGGGCGGGGCTGTATGGGTACAGATACAGTCCCCAGGGCAAGGGGTGGCCAGGAGGCAGTGCAGGAGGGTGGCAGGGTGAGCAGGTACCTTGGCCCAGGGGACAGACGGTGGCCAGGTGCACAGTGCCAAGAGAGAGCATATCAGCAGGGGAGAGGGGGAGCGAAGGCAGAATCAAATGGGAAGGTCTTGAGCTGCTTACGGAACCGGAGATGGTTCTCCTCAAGTTTTAGAGTGGAAGGGAGGCTGTTCCAGAGGGAGGCCCCAGCCGAAGATAGAGATCTACCCCAGCACGTTTATTTGAAAAACGATTGACCCGGAGGGAGTTAGAGGTAGAGGAGCGAAGAGCTCGAGAGGGGTGGTATTTGTGGAGGGATAGCTGAAGGTATTTTGGACCAAGGCCCCAGAAAGCCTTGTGGACAATGCAGAGGGTTTTGAATTTAATCCTTGCATCTACTGGGAGACAATAGAGTGATTTCAGAGCTGGAGAGATGGGATCCCAGGGCTTGAGGCCAGGAACAAGTCTTGCAGTCCTGTTCTGGATAAGTTGTAGAGGGCGAAGAGTAGAGGCCGGTAGATTTAGAAAGAGGTTGTTACAATAGTCCAACTTAGAGAAAACCAGGGCTTGGCAGACAGTGAGCTTCTGAGGGAAGGAGAGGAAAGGCAGAGTACCTCTGAGGAGGTGCAGTAGGAAGTTTAACTTTTTAGAGACCTCAGAGATATGGGCGGAGAAGGAAAGTGTGAAGTCAAAGATGACCCTAAGGTTCTTAGTCTCGCAAGTAGGGGTAGGAGGAGGGCCAAAGGAGGCCAGCCAGAGAGTGAGGGAAAAGGATGGAAATGGTGTGTCGATGAGGAGGATCTCAGTCTTGTTGGCATTCAGATAAAGGTCATTAGCGGCACACCAATCTTGAATGGCAGTTAGGCAGTCAGAGATGAGAGAGGGTGATAAGGTGGCAGAGGGCAGTCGGAAAATGAGTTGAGTGTCATCAGCGTAGCACTGGAAATTCGAGCAGAAAAATGAAATGCACTGGGCGAGAGTTGCCAGGTATTGGTTGAAGAGCCAGGGTGAGAGGTTAGACCCCTGGGGAACCCCACAGGTGGAGAGGACGATAGATGATAGGAAGGACCCCAGTTGGACCTGGGAGGGCCGATCAGAGAGGAAAGAGGTCAGCCAGGTAAAGCCTTATCAGTGATACCCAGGTTAACACTGAGACAGTCGAGCAGGATGGTGTGGTTCACTGTGCGATGAGGTTACCAAATGCTAAGAAGTGCAAATAATGAGTTGGGGCAAATAACATCTAAATAAGGAAAGATGATGCAAAGGTGCTACTAGACTTTCCCCAGTATCTTGTTGAATTGTGTTGCATAACTCCTCCTTTCATGGGTACCCTGTTAATCTCCTCAGGGTTCTAGCAATCTCCGCTGGTCCTTTTATAGGGCTTAGGAGTATCCAGGGCTGACAGTTTGGCCTCTCAGCTGTCACTGAAATGCAGTATTCAAAGGCAGAATCTATTTTCTAGGTAGATTTGATGAAGAAGACATTCTGAGGGGTAGCACCTATCCCAATGGGATTTTAGAGTTACTTGATGGGGATCCCTACAGCTCTGTGTCAGAAAACACCATTAGAACCCAACACATGCCTGAGAGACCTGAAAACTCCCTTTAGCCATACCCCCTCTTTCAGCATGGGAAAGAGACATGTTCCCTTTAAGTGACCGTAGAGGAAACATAGCTCAAGAAGTTTCTTTGTTTCCTCTGGCAATGCGGCTGGGACAAATAAAGTCAAAGCTACACGCAAGATGAGGAATACAAAATGTACCCATTCCTTTGTAAGTTTCCCCAACAACAAGGAGCATGCAGTTCCCTGATACAAAAAAAATGTATCAAAGAATGTTCTCTCGCTTCATTAAGCACTTCAGAAGAAACAATGTTAGTATTTTCATGACAGCAACTCTCTACATAGCAGATTAAACTAAGTATGCATTTCCCAAGCTTATGAGAGGCTTTGCATAGCAGAAAACACTTGCTAACCATCAGAACATCCAGCACAAAGTAAAATCCAAAATGGTGGTTGTCCCTTACATTACTTTAGGCCATAACCCTGAGAGACAACCTTTTCAAAAGCACATGACTCAACACAAGTAACAGCACTATCCACTGCACCCAACCTGGTGAACAAACTTGTCTGAACCCTGAGTCATGAAAAGTTTTATTGTATTTGGGTAATTCTGATTCATCTGTACTTCTGATTCATCAGGTGATAGAGTTGGGTTAAGCTCATGACAATTCTTGTGATAAATGGTTACTGTAAACATTGGGTTGAAAATGGAAGACGTTTTCCTGCCAGCACACGTTTAAAGCAAAGTACAAAACAAAAAGAATAGTTCAGAAGTTTACAGTTGTCAGTTTCTTCAATATGGAAACAACAATTACCACTGTTTGCATGTTACAAAAAGTTTTAATTTTTAAAAACGTTTTAAGAACAAATACACAAAGGTAATGCAAATATAAAATGCACACAGGATGTCTTTTTTATTCATATTACTTTGAGAAACGCACAGGTTATTAGGGCTGCGCAAAATTGTGAAATTCAGTTCCAACAACTGCGCAATTCATTGAAATCTGTAAGATTTTGATCCATTTCACCACAATCTGCTTTTCCGCCACCCCAGCGTATCGAAAAGAGCCATGCAAAGTTTCTTGTGCCATCCCATGAACTGAATTGAACCATGCAACGTTTCTTGTGCCACTGCGTAAACCTAGAACAGATCGAAAAGAGTGGCACAAGGTTTATCGTGCTGCAGTGCAAACCTAGGCCAAATCGAAAAGAGCAGCATGAAGTTTCTCATGCCGATGTGCGAACCCAGCATGAATCAAGCAAAACATGCCTTAAAGATTCTCATGCTGCTGTGTGAACCTAGCACAATTCAGAAAGAGCTACACAAACATGTTCATGCTGCTGCGCGAACCCAGCACGCATCGAAAAGAGTGGCACAAAGTTTCACAAGCCGCTGCATAAACCTAGCACAGTTTGAGTAAAACATGCAAATGTTCTCGTGTCGCAATGCAAAACTAGCACAGATCTAAAATAAGCCCCTGGCAAAATATCTTGTAGCGCTCCACAAAACTAGCACAGAGCGTGGAAAACCTAGCACAGAGCGTGGAAAACCGTGAGAAGTTTCTCGTGCCGGTGCATGAAACTACCACAAATCAAAAAAAAACCTGCACAAGTTTTTTCATGTCGCTGCACGAGAATAATACAGATCAAAAAAAGACCTGCACAAAGTTCCTTGTGTCACTGCGCAAGCCAGTCATGAATAAATATCTGTGCTGGCCATAACCCTGAGAGACAACCTGATCAAAAGTGCATGACTCAACCAGGTAACAGCACTATCTACAGCACCAAACCTTGGTGAACAAACTTGTCTGAGCCCTGAGTCATGCAAAGTTTTACTGTATTTGGGTGATTCATGTTCATCTGTACTTTGAAGATATTCAAGTGATAGCCTTGGGTTAAGTTCATGACAATTCATGTGATAAAAGGTTGCTGTAAACATTGGGTTGAAGAGCGCAGACGTTTTTCCTGCCAGCTCATGTGGAACTTACTCCCAGCCTCCATCTCAAATGAGCCATCCTTCCCCAAATTAAAAAAAATCCTCAAAACCTGGTAATTTAATAAATTCTAAATAAGCCTCATAATCTCCAGCACAACAAATAATAGTGAAAGTAATTACTAATTGTAAGAATGTAAATTTGTACCAATATGCCATCTGTGAAGCCCTGTTTGGCTATGTAACACTATGGAAATGTTCTTATGTTATTCGCTTAAAGAAACAATGGTGCATGCTCACAAATATGCCAATATGTACCAACTAAGTATCAAGTTATCCTGTAACCTACGCTGTGATACCCGAGGGTTTGGGCGTATGACCAAATGAAATAAATAAATAATAGTATAAAACAAACAGAATAGCCCAGAAGTTAAGAACCTTTGTTGCAAGGGATACTCAAAGAAAGCAAAGCATTTAAATACATAATGGCTTGCAGTTGTCTGTTTCTTCAAGATGGAAACAAAAATGAACTCTTTGTTTGCAGGTTCCAAAAAAGTGTAATATTTAAAACATTTAGGACTATATTTCCAAAAAGTAATGCAAATAAAAAAATGCTTCAAAATGGACATACAATGTTTTCCGTGCTGCTGCATGAAACTTATATGAATCAAAATAAGACCTGCACAAAACTACTACAGATCGAAAAAAGACCTGCATGAAGTTTTTTGTGTCACAAAGCTATCACGGATCGCAAAAAGACCCACACAAAGTCTACAGTGCATGGTTCAGAAGAACCCTCACAGAGTTTTTCGTGCCGCTGTATGAAACTATCACAAATGGAAAAAAAGGACTAGTGCGAAGTTTCTCGTCACTCTACACAAAACTAACATGTATAGAACCAGGTGAAATGTCAGTGGCGGGGAACCATAATGCTGATAATCATGCTCATCGCTACAGGCTATTCACAAAGATGGCCTGTGCATTACTGCAGCACGTATGATGCACTGGACAGCCACCTTCAAACATTGTGACACGAGCATGTATGGCACTCTCTGAACTCATGTGGATGCTGGGAGTTAATTTAGTCATGACAAGCCCTTACAGGACATGGCATTGTGAAATATGGCAAAAAAAGAAAAACACACTTTAGACTACTTTCAGGCAAATTAATATGTCGGGCAGCAGTAGTTCATGACGCTGCTGTTCAACACTTGTGTGAATTTTTCAGTGAGAACCCTGTTATACTTTGCACTTCCCTTGTACCTTTTCCATAGGGGCACAGGGAAATGTGTTTGTTTTCCGCATATTTTGATGGGCATCCGTTTCTGAATTCAACATGTACATTAAAATGTGCAGAAGCACTCCCTTATTTGTGCAAATGTGAAAAGGGGATTAAAGAGTGAATCTGAATGTGGACATGCGCCCATTCAAGGGAACCTTCTGAATAGGGCATATCTTTTTTGGTCGCAAGTGATGAGATCCATTAGCCCATCTCATGTCTTTAACCAACAACATTTTTGAGGCTATGCCTCCTACTACAGATATATGTTATGTGTTGTATTTCCCCAGTATGGAGCTCCTACCATTCAAATCCAACTTGACTAAATGGTATTCCTTGTAGGAAAGTCAGAGTCTACTTCATAAATGCTTACTACGCTGCATCAGCCAAACTGGCCCTTCTGAGGCCATTGACCTGCAGCCATGGACTCTCCCTCTTATTAAATAACTAACCTCAGTTGTACTCATAGAAGTAAACTCAGCAGGATGAAACCCTATGCCCCCCTAATGCATGACTGACTCTACCACAGCCCTTTTCATATAAACCTCAATAAGACTTCATGTGTTTACCTCTGAATGATGAAAAGCAGACCCAGTCATGCCTGACTGCCTGACACGTGGCTTAGTCTGCTAGCATGACAAGCACTATTACAGTTCCCTACTTAAACTTTAATAATTTGATCAACTTCAGAAGGATGACATGCTGAGTTCTTACCCAGATAAAAACATGGGAAATGCAGGTTATCTAAAGATTTCTTCAGTAGGTACATTCATCTTCTGATATCTTAGTAGAGTGTTCAATGTGCTGTCCTACCTGGATAACATTCACAGATGCTCAGGACTCAATATCCTCTTGCTTATCCCCCCACCCAGCTTTACCCGACCACCCTTTCCTCTCACCTTTCTCTCCCTTCCTAACGACCTTAAGTCATTTTGTGATATGATTGGTAAAGAAAAACCCACAGGACAGTTTATTATAAAGTGAAGAGAACAAAAATCATTTTAAGCTGTCTAAAGGAACAGTTCGGATGGAATCCAGGCCTGGAATTGCTGTCTTATCTAAAAGACCATAAAAACCCTGGAAGCAAGGAACACAAATAGCAGCTTGAAAATAGTCCACATTTCTAGCTGAGAGTTGCATTTTAGAAAACAAACCTTTTTCACACTTTAATGTAGTATCTTTTAACAGTTAGGCACAGGCAGTCGTAAGGTGGGACCCAGTCTTTTTCTAAAATTACTGATGCTATTTTAAAATACATATTGAAATGATATGCTTGAAAACAAATAACCCAAGGCCAGTATTGCATTTTCCACACACAGAATCTAAACATGTGTTATGCAGCCTCTATGTAGTGTCAGAAAATTGTAGTGATTGTAAAGCAGCTGCTAAGGTTTAATGACAGGCAAACGATATGACACTACAATATATGCTCTTCATATTTAACCTTTGCATACTCCAATGTTACCTCAGTAGGCCTCACACTTTACAATGGTTTCCTGGCTTGCATACAGCATGGCAAATCCAAAATGTTACCCATTTTTAACGGTGTTATGTCCGCTGTTATCCTAGTGTGGCACCTGCTCAGTAAAGGGTGGGGACAGTTCGAGCTTAGAAACCCAGGATTTCTGTTGTACTGTGCCCTCATCTATTAAGGGTCTTGAATAGTTGTGCCAAAAAAAACTGATGATGAGAGATGGCACTGCAAGGTTGTCTTCTGACCCTGCTGATGACCATAGACTGTCAAAAAAATCTATATCTATGTTCAGATCGCTGTCTTTTAGGTTAAGCATGTTTGGGTACTTGATCTCCCAGGTTCTACTGTGTGTAAGTGGTATTCGAGAAGTCACCTTTTTTAAACCATCACTGATACATCCTGCAATATGTGACACTCATGCGTGAAACGTCAACCCGCTGATGTTTTCTGTTTTGTGGTTTGAGATGACATATCTATGTAGGTTCATCCTTTCATGCAGCCCTTTCAGGTCTTCCCTTCATTCTTTCTTTGTTGTTGGTTGTTGTATTGAATAAGACATTGAATATGATCTTCACTTATATGTGGCTTCTATCAGAACGTTTATATTCTGTGTCATTGTAATGGCAGGTACAGTGCAGATGTGTCGCCTCATTCTGCACCTCCTGACATTGCATGTGTATGTTCCAGCTCTTCTTTATTCTTGCTTTAGTGCAGTTTACTCAAGGGGAGGATCAACAACCCATTATAGCCCAGTAAGCCCCACCAGAGTTTGCCAGTCCTGGTGAAAAGCTTCAAGAAAGAAGATCAAACTTGGGAAACCCTAAGACAGGGGAGTTGGTTCTTCGATGACAAACCTGGGGAGAGCTGAATAGAGGGAAGTCCCAGGCCCTGGGAGACCTGAATCAAGAAGGAAACATAAAGGTCAAGCACTTCATGGAGTGATCTCTGGTGAGAGGTACATTGGGAGGCGTGTGGGAAGGCAAATAACATGTGAATTTATCAGAGAGAATTGAAGAAGGTTACGAGCTGGGAGAGCGAGATCATTGGTACCATTAGCGAAGTAGAAGAACAATTTAAAATAGTCAAGGCAGTGGTATGAATTGTTTGTCAAGATAAGAAGGGTACCAACTTGGAAAGAGAGACAAGGGGTCCCGGTTATGAATTGAAAGCAAGAACCAGAAGACCACAGTAGGAAGGAATTGTGTGACAAGAAAACCAGGACAGATCCAGCTCAGAGAGAGAAACGAGAGGCACCACCTGGGAAGTATGAGGAAAAAAGAAACAAAAACGAGTGTGTTAAGAGCAAGAGAGAGGGAGTGGTAGGACAGTGTGGGAACAGAGAAGGGAGTCTATCATCTTAGCAAGTGAAGTAAATGACATCCTCTGGAAACAGAGAGAAGGGAACTGTACACAAGAGAGTAACATGATATCAGAGGGAGATAACTTTGAGAAAGTAACAGATATAGGGACTTTAAGAGCAAAGAGAGAAGCAAAACAAACTATTGAGAAAACAGTATGGAGAGAGACCCTCTACACAGGTGACTTGATATTGGAGACTGAATATGTGCCTCAGGAAAATGAGAGTATTTATTTATTTTTATCTATTTGTCATTTGTAGAGTGCACAAAACCCAAGGGCATCAGGGTGCTGGTTACAGAAAGCGCAGTTAGCTTGAACATAATACAGACACAAGGATAATATAGTCAGTTTAAAGGCTTAAAGTTGCACGTAGTACATAGTACAGAGAGAAAAGCAGTGCATGCCAAGCATTTGTGAGTGAAAGTGAGAGTTTTTAAATGGATTCGCTTGCGAATAGGGAGCCAAAGGACACTTCTTCTAGCCACAGAGATTTGTCCTTTTTTGGGGATATTCAGCACAGCTCTCAGGGCATTGTTTTGTATCACCTGTATCTTTTTTTCTTATTGCCTGAGGCGGTTCCAGCAAAAAGGGCATTGCAATAGTCTAGCCTGGAGATAATGGGGGCTCTTGCTAACGTAATGCAGCTGTCTGTGGAAAGCAAGGGTCTGCCAGCATTGATACATTTAGTTGTGTAGGCGGAGGATGAGGCTATGTCATTCACCTGTCTATTTAAAGTGAGGGATGCGTCCAGGTACATCCCAAGGTTTTGGCTTCTTTAGAGACTGGGATGACGTTGGTATCTATGGTAAATGATGTGCAGGCTTTGTCAAGTTTGATGTGTTTTGATATCCGATGAGCAGCAGCTCAGTCTTCTCATCGTTGAGGCACATCGTGTGCAGAGCCATCCAGGGCTAGATACTTTGGTAGATTGTGTTCAGTGAGTTAGCGTCGGTGTCATAGTTGCCTGTGATGGGAAGGAGGATTTGGGTATCGTCCGCATAGTTAGTGTAGAAGATACCCATCGAGTCGAGGAGGTCGAAGAGGGGCTTCGTGCAGATGTTGTATAGCGTTGGTGAGATGCAGGAGCCTTGAGGTCACCACAGGAGACTCGGAAAAGGGGGGGTTGCTGCTGATGGCAAGAAGACCCTCATGCTTCTATTGGACAAGCATTATTCAATACAAGTTATTTCCTTAGGGGAGTAGGCTGGACAAAGAGGATGGGAGATATTGTCAGCTGAGTAGAGAGGAACATAAGAAATAGGTTACAATTCTGAGGCTGAGAGACAAGGAAGATAACAGAGATAGCCAGTAAAGTAGGGAGGTTCCTGAGGCGGACAATTGTGGAAGGTGGTTCAAGATGGTGAGGATATGCTGAGGAGTGGGAAGGACAGAATAGGGTTAAGCAGAAGACAAGCGAATCTGGGTGAAACCACCATAGGGCCCAACCTCTCCAACAAACCCCAGCAGAGACAGCACAAGCTCCCAGTACACATAGCCACAAACACAAAATGTTAAATGTTAAAGGTATTTGTACCTCGCACCGTCACCAACGGAATTGTTCCCCAGGCGCTCAGGCGGATCTGTAAATGATAAAGGTGGGATGGGTTAGTAAGGTGAAGAAGGGAGTAGGATAGTGAGAGGAGTGGTGTTCGTTGGCAGCTTCAACTCAGTACACACCGGGTGCTGAGCTTTGGTGCGGGTATCGGATCGGAGTCAGTCCGCGTGTGCTGTTGTTCCGGCTTATGTGTTGTTGCAGTGTTGTGAAGTGTGTGTGGCTTGTTGTGCGAGAGATGGTTGTGTGAGTTTTTTGAGTGAGATAAGTATGCAGAGTTTGAGCTTATATTGGTTAGTGGGTTACCTGACCTTTACCATGCTAACATTCGCAGTTCTGTCTGAGTGTGGCACTTGTTGGCCCTCACATTCCCATCTAGACGTGGTGCAGGCCAATGTTTAGGACTCCACCCAGGTGTGGTCATAACAACATTCACACTTTTATCTAGATGCGGCACAGGCTAGAGTTTAGAGATCCGTCCAGGTGTGGGCATGCTAACATTCACAACTCCATCCGAACGCCACGCAGGCTGGTGTTCACATGCTAGCCTTCACGTTTTTCTAGGCGCGTGCATGTTATCCTTCAATCAATCCTATCCAGATGTGACTCAGGCCAACGTATATCTAGGTGCGTCTGCCTGTCTGGATATGTTCGTCCGGTACGTACGAGTGGGAGAGTCACTTGATGGCTTTTGTCTGGGTCTAGGTATGTGGTGAGTCTCTGCAGCTTTCCTTTGTGGCTATTTTCCATGATGTTTTATGCTCTGTCGAGTGGTTGGTTCTTTGGTTTGAGTGTTTGTCCAATTTGAGAGTGGCCGAGGTTGGCGTATGTCAGTGCTTGATCTTAGTGCTCTTGTCGGTTGATGTAGGCGTAGTTTGTCACTTAGGTTGTATGTTATTGTCTCCCAGGCATGATAGTCAACGTGCCTGTGACCTCTTTATGGGGGACGCTTCACGCTGTCCTATGTGTGCGGTACAGAAAAGGACAAACACATACCGCGCCTATAAATTATTCCTTTGTTCATGAGCTGCATGTCAGAACACTATAGACGTCGTCTCAAACATATTAATACTTCGGCTCCATGTTATATAGATTTACTTGTATTATTTCTGCGTGATGAACCATACAGCTATACCCTTTGTGTCCCTTGTATGCCATTGTGCAATTGTGGCGCAAAATCGAAAAACCCTATTAGTATACAAGTGGAAAGATTATTCAATTCCGTCCCCTTGAACGAACATACGAGAAACAACATAGGAGACAGACTAACTAAAGACCAGTCTGCCCAAGAACCCTGGTACTGTGGCAGAAAACTACTTGTAAAACAAGTAGGGAGCCAAAGGACCAAACCCCCCTCCTCAAAGATAGAACATGTGGAGATAAAGGCTTCCTCTTTATGGGGAAAGACTTTATGTGAGATATTTTCATTCGGACACTGGATAGTTGTTTTTTCTTATTCATGTTTGCAAGGATTTTGAAGTTTGTTGAATTCTGGAACAACACACTTGGGCACAAGGATAACCTTTGGAGCAAGAAGGAACGTCCCTAGTCTTGAGTTCTTCATTAAAATAAAAACCCATTTGCCCTGCCC
Source organism: Ambystoma mexicanum (assembly GCF_040938575.1). Taxonomy (NCBI): domain Eukaryota; kingdom Metazoa; phylum Chordata; class Amphibia; order Caudata; family Ambystomatidae; genus Ambystoma; species Ambystoma mexicanum. The sequence continues at coordinate 283,910,957 of NC_090928.1, forward strand.
TCACTCTTTGGGAAAATAATCCATTATTTTACTTCTCGTTTGTTCTGCTTTATTTCGACCAATAACTCATATAAGCCATACAATACATATGAAACAAGAAATAAAATAGATTCTTATATAATACAATGTGATGGAGCAAAAAAAGGAGAACATAGAAAAATTACAAAGGTTATTATGCATTCTATGCAAGCTGTTCCAAGAGTACAATGTAAACGCAAAATATTGTCTACAACATTCAAGAAGGTAAACAAAACCTGTAACTTCCTGGAATTAGGATAACAAGTTAAAAGGGAGAGCAGGCACCAAGTTGGAGGGGAACAAAGCTTGCAGCCTCCATATTTATCTGTGACTTGTCTTCCATTGATCTGATCATACGGCCACAATAATTCATTAAGTCGATTGCATAATATGTGAGGCAAGTAAAGTTAGGGTACTTTTAGGGCCCCATTACAGTAACTCAAAACAACAATCATGAATACACTAGGCATGTCAAAGTTTGAAAAAGAGGCCACATATACTTATAATTAACATATATTATACTTCTGTCCACTATCCTCGGGACACCTTTTGTCTTTAGTTTAATAAATATGCTGACACTGTATATATTGGGCACAATTACCAATAAACACTTGAAACACATCTTTTGTCAATCATGCAGTTCTGCTAATGCAGGTGACTAGAGAATCATTAGAGAAAAAGCTGAAAGGCTGTCAGAGGTAGACCAGTGGTACCATCTGAGAAGTAGAAGACCCCTGCTTGTCTGGGCAGCCGCACAGATGACCCTTCCAGCCACTGCCTACATTCGACTAACCATCATCCAGAGCACGGCGCAGAACAAGGCCAGTTTGATTGAACCTTTCATGGTCTCTAAGGAGCCCGTGCTCTCTCTAAAGATGGCCGCTGCCATCCCCGATGAGCTTGACCTAGATGCAGTGCTCCGTGGAGCCCTGCCCCTAGAACCGCTAGATTGGCTGACTCCTCGCCAATCCCCTGAGGCCCCAACTTGCCGGCAGGCGCAAATGGCAGCACACACGGAAGGCCAACATGAAGGGCCCCGGCCTGTCTGGGCAGCTGTACAGACGACCCTTCCGGCCACTGCCTAAATTCAAGTGACAATCATCCCGAGTATGGAGCAGAGCAAAGTCGGTTTGCCTGTGCCTTGCATTGTCTCTAAGTAGCTTGTGCTCCATCTAAAGATGCGTGCCACTATCCCTGACCAGCCTCACCTAGCTGCAGTAGCTGCAGTGCTCCCTGGAGCCCTGATGCTGAAACCACAGTATTAACTGCCTCCTTGTCAATCCCCTGAGACCCCAACTCACCGGCAGATGCAGCCAACAGCCGGCAGCACACACAGAAGGCCCACATGAAAACCCCCTGACTAGCTTGGCAGTCACACAGACGACCCTTCCAGCCACTGCCTACATTCTAGTGGCCATCATCCTGAGCACAGGGCAGAGCAAGGTCATTTCGCCTGAGCCTTGTATGGTCTCGGAGAAGCCTGCGTTCCCTCTAAAGATGGCCACTGCCATCCCTGACCAGCCTCACCTAGCTGCAGTGCTCCCTGGAGCCCTGCCCCTGGAACCGGCAAATTGGCTGACTCCTCGCCAAGGCCCCAATACCCCAACTCGCTGGCAGGCGCAGAAAACGTGGACAATTGCCTTCGTAGGCTAACAGAAATTAAATTAAACAAGAGAAGGTAATCAACAAAAGCAAGCCAGTGAATTTGAAAAACACCAATTTTGGCAACAAAAGGTCTATGTAAAACAGAAACAACTTAAATAATAATGGAGCAAGAATACATACCTGCCTTAGCCCTATACAAGTTTGAATAGAACGAGATGAGGTGCCATCTGCAGTCAATCTGATCCTGATATTGGTATCTGCATGAAGAAGGGCAAGTAGCTGGCCCAAGGTTTCAGGCGGTCCCATGTTACGAAGTTTGGTCCACAGTGTGTCATGCAAAATGTGGTAAAAACGGCTGGACATATCCAGGCTTGTGATATAGATTGGCATGGCCTGTGAGTTATGTGCCTGGGCTTTTAAGTGTGTAAGTATAGTCCTGTTCAAGGTCGCACCCAACCTTTTTCGAAACTCCACTTGGTATTTGGAGAGAAGATAAAGTTTAGCTACCAATGAGTCTATCTCCCTCAGAAGTAAAGATGCAAAAACCTTGCTTGGGGTGAATGGCTTTAAGCTGATTATTTGAAAGTTTATTTCTATTATAATTTTTGAAAGTTGAAGTTGAAGTTCCACATGGGTTGAAGCTTATGAGTACTGATTATTTCAAGAAGAATATTGGATCATAGGTCATGTTTGAGCGTAATCAGGGCTAATTGGTCTGGGACTTCGGAGTATTGTACTTTAGAAATTACCTCAAATATGTTTGGTATGGAGAACACTTCGACCTAGTCAACACACAGTTTGTTCCCCGTGGTTTGGTTACAGTCGAGAACAAGTTTTGGTGCGAAAGGTTTTTTATAATGCGTTACCCAAGTTAGTTCAGGAATAATATTAAGCTGAACCCAATAGTATTGTTCAGGGGAGAGGCATGAAGAGGGAAACAGAGGGAAGAGGTCCAATAAGGAGAGGTTTTACATTTGAGAGCAGAACAGAGAGAATATAGTTAGGCAGAAGGCAAGCAGAGTTAGATGAAAGCCACCAAGGAAGAAGCCAGTTTAGGATGCCACTTCTTAAACAAATTCAGCCAGGACCGGTAAGGCTACCTAGTCTACAGAAATACACATACCAACTAGACAAGCAAATCAAATTGTGCCTCTTGAAAGGACATCAGACAAAGAACTGGCAGACCACTGAAGCACCAGCATGCCTGAGAGCTGTGAGGCCAGGGCAGAAGACCACCCATTACACAAAGTTACTAAACCAACCTCATTACAGATTTGAGAGGAAGAGACAAGGTGGCCTTATTGAAGCTAAAACATTTATGTAAGACACTTGTATTTGGACACCTGAAGATTACTTTAGTTGAACTTTGGGAATTATCCGTTGCCAACTATTTCAGAGTTTGTTTAATTTAGTAATACTGGCCTTTGAGTACAAGGGTAAGTCTTAGAGCAAGTGGTAAGTGCGTGAGTATTGAAGGAAACAACATTTATCTCTACCCTTACAACGAGACAGCACTTTGGAAACATTTTCCAGTATTTTATTTTTGGCAACCAGCTTACCCCATCATAATCATGACAAAGGGATATGTTTCACATGTCTCAGCATCAGCGGCTGGGTGAAACACTTGCCAATAGGTGCCATCATGGGTCCACATCAGCACACATCACTCACTGTCATTGTGCTTCATGCATTTTGCCTGTACACTGTACAGGAGACGTGCCATATCTACGGAAAGCGACCAGAAGTCACTACTTGGTAACATAATGGTCCTGTCCTCCAAAAGGCAAAGGCTAGGATCTTTAAACCCATATCATCTACAGCACAGATGGCTTATTGGCATGAACCCTCACCAGACTCAGTGTATACATGAAGCCAGTAGTAAGCGTGTTAACTACAGGTGACTCTATAAGGCAGATGTCCCGTTTTTAAAACGTGGATGGTGGAGACCTTAACACTTTCATGGGGTAGATAAATAATAGACCCTGAAAAAGAGTGTGGCAGTTAACTCAAAAGGATGCATGATTCCATATGTTGTGTTGCTTATTCTTATATGACCCTTATTAGAGGATGAGGTCTATATTTCTTTGTCTGTAATTTCTGGATTCTTTTAAGGAGACCTTTCAGGCATGACATCAGTTCATAACATACGAATGTTTTTCCTGCATAAGATGACATCTACATTTATTGAATTGTATTTGGAAGTGCTAAGAGTTTTAGATTAGGAGATGCATGTGTGCACTTTCACCAGTCTAGGATTTAGGTGGCTGTTGGTGGTTTGTGATAGATTTCTGTTTTTGAGAGAGTCGATGTGTGGCCAGCTATACCGAATTTAATTTTGTTGGTAGTCGCTGTATGCTAGTGGAAGAGGTGTTGAGGTACGTCAGGTATTTCAGTGTGGACGGCTAAATGCCCTGCTAGACGGGATGAGCATATCCATAGCTGCATTCTACGGTGCATGGATGTTTGGCCGTGCCTATGGCCTGCGACCACAGACGTGGTGTGACACATACGTATTGTAGGCTTCGAAGTTACTCGGCTGGAGCGATCTTTGTCCAGTGTGGATGGCGTGGTTTCATTATCCGTGGTCTCTCTGGTGCGAGGGTCTGAGCGGTGAGAGCGGGTGAGTTTATTGCACTGTGCCACAGCGAAAGCAGTGGGCTTCCCTGGGGTATTTGTTAGGTAAGAATGTTGTTGTGCATGGGCGACAGTACGTCAGGTGAGCTGCTGGGAATGCCGCCGGCCTATGTGTTTTAATTGCTCTAAAGGAATGTTGGGTTCGGCAGTGGGGTTTTGAGAGAAGAGGATTCAGGGGATATTATGGGTAGAGCCAGGATCTTAGGGCCTTTCTGAATTTAAGGTGGTTTTCAGTGTTGTGAATGTGTAGGGGTAGGAAGTTCCAGATGATTGGCGCTTGGACGGAGAAGGAGGATCTGCCCAGCCTGGAGGGGCTGTGATGTGGGATCACTAGCTGAAATTCTTTGCGAGATCTGAGATTCCTTGAGGGCTGGTAGGGAACGATTTTGTCTCAAAGGAATTCCGGTCGGGTGTTTTGGATGGTGCGGTGGGTGATGCACATGGCTTTAAAGGTAGTGCGTCAACCAATCGGGAACCAATGGAGGACATTTAGTGTAGGGCTGATGTGTTCTCTGGCGGGTAGGTCAATAAGCAGGTGTGCTGCCGCATTTTGGATTCTTTGGAGTTTCCTTAGTTAAAATGCCAGAGCGCCTAGGTAGAGGCAGTTTGCGTAATCTAGGCGGGACAGTATGATGGAGTTGATGGTTGAAAAACGGTGGAGATAGGTGAGGTAAGGGAAGATACGCCTGAGAATCCGTAGATGGAAGAAGCAGGTTTTAGATACTGTAGTGGTGTGTTGGGTGAGGGATAAGTCTGATTCCTATGTACATCCAAGGATTTTTACCACGTTAGAGATTGCTGGTGTTTGTCCTAGGGGTTGAGGCCATGGAATCGGTTGGGGTAGAAGGGCTGTTTTCCCGCAAACTAGGATTTCAGTTTTCCCAGGTTTGAGGATGAGGGGGTTGGTCAGCATCCAGTGGTCAGTATCCGAGAAGCATGACGACAGGTCCGGACTGCCGGAGCCTTGAGATTTTGGGATTTTGTGGGATGATCTAGGTGTCATCTGCGTAGTTTTAGCAGGTAAGATTGTATGAGCGGATGATTGCGGGCAGGGGTTTTTGGTAGAAGTTGAACATTAGGGGAGATAGGGATGGTCCTTGTGGGACACCTTCCCTTACTGGTTGTGATGTGGATGTGAACTGGTTGAGGTGCATGATTTGTGATTAATTTGAGATAAAAGAGGAAATCCAAGAGAGGGCTGTGTTTCTGATTCCTAGTGTTTGTAGCCTGTCTAGTAGGATGGTGTGATCGATGGTATCGAAGGCTGCTGAGAGGTCCAGCAGGATGAGTACAGCGCAGCCTTCTGCGTTGGCCATTCTTTTTAGGTTATCCCAGATGGAGACTAGGGAATATTCTGTTCCCTTGAGTGGCCTGAAGTCTGATTCTACATGGTCTAGGAGGTTGTTGGCTTCGGCAAAAGGGCCAAGTTGTTTGTATGCCACGCGGTCCATGAGTTTGGTGATCAAGCGTGTGTCGGAGATAGGCTGGTAGTTCTGGGGGAGGTATGGGTCGAGTATCGGCTTTTTGAGAATAGATTTGATGTAGGTGGTTTTTAGGGCTTTCAGGAAAGATCCTGATGTGAGTGGTTGAGAATTGTGCGTGCAACACTACCTGCACAGGTGGAGGCTAGGATGTTTTTGAGGAGTGAGAGTTGGCAGGGGTTCTCAGGGGAGCCTGAAGGGTGGCTATCTGCTATGAGCGAGAGGAACTGTAGGTGTGTGATGGGAGAGAAAGAGTGGAGGATATGTATCAGAGGGGGGGTTGAAGGTCGTCAGTGGGCCGGTGGGTGGCGGGGGCATTTGTTTTAGTTTAGAGATGATGGCGGAGTGTCTGTCATTAGCAGCATTGTGTAAGTGCAGAGATAAGATGTCACATAGGGCTTGGGAGATTGGTGGGAGCTGGCACGAGCATGCAGGGGGTTTGAATTCGCCTATGATTCTATGTAGTTCCTTGCTCGCATTTCAAGCATTTAGGATTCTGTTCCCATAGAATGATCTCTTGCTTTTTTTATTTCCAGTCTGTATGTTCCGGTTGTTCTTGCTAGGGTGGTTTTGTTCTGGGCTGAGGGAACGGTTCTCCAGGTCCGTTGCAGATGGTGCTTAAGAGTTTTGAATGATTTGAGATTGGCGGTGAACCACACGGGTGTCTGTCCTGATCTCTGAGATGTCTGTTTTGTTGGAGTGAGGGGTGTGAGGGAGTTTGTAAGCCAGAGCTTGAAGGATTTGATCGCTGGAGGTCCTTCCTGGAGGCAAAGTGTATGGTGAGAGTTTAGGAGTGAGTGTGCTACATCTAGGGTGCTGAGGACTTTGTTCCATAGTGGAACGGCAGGGGGCGTGGATGGTGGTGGTCGTGTGTGGACTAGAACGCCAGCTGCTGTGCTCAGCGGTATGGTGATGTAAATTTCTGCATGACCAGTCCATGATAGGGGTTGTGGGGGCTGGGTAGATATATATGTGGTTCTGAAAATCACATTGAGGGTGTGACCTTTCATGTGGGTGGTTGTGGAGATGTATTGTGTCAGATTGATTGATTATAGATTGTCTGTGAGTGATCAGGTCATAGGGTTTGAGGGTGAGTTGAACCATTTGTTGAAATCCCCTAAAATGGTAAGTGTTGATTGTAGGATGAGGTCAGTGGCCAGTGATTCACCAAGTGTGTCTGCAAAGTTTTTGTTGTAGCTTGGGGGGTCTGTTGATGAGTAGGAAACTGTGGGACGTGGAGGGAGAGAGTTGCAGTTTTACCAAGAAAGATTTGTAGTCTGTGATGTTGGTGGAAGTGTCCTTGATTATTGGCTGGAATTGGTGTTTGTGTAATATCGCGAGCACCCCTCCCCTGATCTGTTCCGGCCAGTGAGGTTGTGGCTACAACACCTGGCTAGGTGGGAAGGTCTTGTGCGTGATAGGCTTGAAGTCATTGGAAAACCAGGACTCAGTAATGTAAAGGATGTCTGGGGTTTCTTCTGTGATAAGGTCAAAGATGTGGAGTTTATTTTTGGAAACTGACCTAGCGTTGATGAGGGTGCAGGATATTTGGAGGGTTTCCCTTGTGGGTGTTGACTGGGTAAGGTTGTAGTGGATAACGGGGGCCGGATCTCCTCGTACCTACTGGTGCTCCAGCATGCTGCTCTGCTTTGAACAGTGTGTGGCATGGTGTCTATCTGGTCTGTAGCACTATTTCAGGCAGTCGGGCGAGTTTCACGGGAAAGGCTAGGTTTCACAGAGCGGTACAATTTTGATATGGAAGAAATTAGACCTAGATTTGAGAGTCCTGTACTGTTTGAGAGAGCCCTAGGTTTTTAATACAGAAGGTTTCACAGTGTAGTAGGGAGAGATGGGGGATACAACTATATTTGAGAACCCTGTATAATAGGAGAGGGGCCTAGGTTTCACATTTGGGTAAGAGAGAACACCTCTAGAATTGAGAGTCCTGTATAGTGGGAGAGAGTCGTACTTTTCACAATACAGTAGGTTTCACAGTCTAATAGGCAGAAATGGAGATACACCTAGATTTGAGAACCCTGTATAGTAGGAGAGAGGCCTAGGTTTCACAAAACAATTTGGGTACGGGAGAACACACCAAGCATTGAGAGTCCTGTATAGTGGGAGAGAGGCCTATATTTCAAAATACAGTAGGAATCACAATATAATAGGCCGATGAGGCCTTGGTTTCACAATACTGTAGGTTTCACAATATAATAGGCGCATATGGCCTGGGCTTCACAAAGTAATATGCAGATATGGCGGATACACCTATATTTTGAGTCCTGTATAGTGGGAGAGAGGCCTGGGTTTCACAATGCAGTCGGTTTCTTAATATAATAGGCCAAGATGGGGGGAACACCTAGATTTGAGAACCCTGTATAGTAAGAGAGAGGCTTGGGTTTCACAAAACGATTTGGGTATGTGTGAACACACCTAGAATTGAGAGTCCTGTATAGTGGGAGAGTGGCCTAGGTTTCACAATACAGTAGTTTTCACAGTATAATAGGCAGAGATGGGGGATACTCCTGTACAGTAGAATGACCACTGGATTTCCTAATGGGTGATAAAACATACTTTTGAATGCTAGCCTATGTTAGGCAGTATTTGTAAAGTATCTAAATACAACAAGGACATTAGGAGTTGATGAAATAATATTGTGGTATGTCCCTCAACTCAATTCAAGAACAACCTTGTCTCGGGTATCACAAATATTCCCAAAATAAATTATGGACATAATGTCTAGTGTGCAATAGATGATCCATCTGTTTCAATCAACAGGTCAGTTGAAACACACTTCATTAACCACAGGGTTCAATCACAGTTGCCAAACCCTTATACGGTGTATATTCAAGAGAGATATTGAAACAGTTTAGTCAGGATCCATACATTGTCTATCAAGTCAAATGTCTCGATGAAGGCTGTTATACAAATGGGTCATCGAACAGGATGTTTCCCTGTACCTCAAAGTTTGGCCGAAACACATTGTGTTGACCTGCTTCAGTACCTTGTATATTGATGCTTAAAGTTCAAGCACGTGTATGAGGTGATTGATTTTGAGATACAAAAGGTGTATTTTAGCATCTTAGACACAGAAGAGCAAGAATATTGTATTGCTAAAATTGCTGTATTTAGGTTTTATGACACAACATTGTTAAAATGCCTGTAAAGAGCCTTGTTTTCATATGAATAGTTTTGTCAAGCACAGTGTCACGTGAGCGCGAGGCACCTGTGGTCTTGGAGGTTTCAGGCATAGGGCTTCTTTGTTGTGTGTCTTGAGTACGTCTTCATGGTATGTTGCCTCTGTGATACTCCAGGATGAATAAAGGTGAATGCTAAGGGTCGAGCTCTAACCCCTCTTATGAAGTTTAAGATGGGAGAAAGCAGAACCAAACACCTAACACCATGGACTCACCTCCCAGTATTTGCATGGTGAAAGGGCAGTGCAAGCACTGAACTGGGAGGGCAATGGTGGTAAGGATGACTTCAAAAGGTACAAGGGTCAAGGTAGTCTGGCTGAGGCCAAGGAGCAAAATAGGAAGAAGAAGAGTGCCAGGATAAGAATAAGAACCAAGAGAACAGAAGTCAAAAAGGACACAAACACCCAAGCAGGGTAAAGGGAAGGGCCCAGGAGAGCAGAAGAAGGCAGAACTGCAGAAACCAGCAGGAAGGAGACCTGAAAAGCAGGAGAAGGGCACATCAGAACTAGAACTATCAGAGAACTGTGGAGCATTCGGTCACGCAGCTATCCATGCAGCATTCTCTTTTGCACCGGCAGGCATAAGCAAGGCTTTGGTGGCGTGCTGGTAACTATGGTAACAGATGCTGAAGCGCCACTGCAGGCAACGTGATAGTGCTGTTGAATGCATGTGAGGTTGTAAGGCATGCCGGTTTCCATGGTAACTGACCACAGAGCGGATGTGCATGAGACAAAATGGTGCTTCGGCTTCAGGAGGACTCAGGCAGGGTGCACAGCCATATGTCAAGGACTGGGTTGTGGTGTAACCACCATTGCAGATATAGCTGCCAGTGCCCGCGTGATGTAGGTAGAGGCACACTATTCATGTATGCAACACCCTGGCTCTCCCCAGGGAACAAAGGGGTTCCAGGTTTCCAGGGAAACTGAAGCAAAAACCTCAGAACAAACTGGGGAATTCTGCCAAACAATAAAAAAGGGACTGTCTTGGGACTATGGAAACAAAATAGCCTTTTTCAATCGCTGCCAGTATTTTGCATATGAAGCATAATATATATTTAATACATTGCATCTTGTCAACCTACACCAAGTCTTTGCCTGATATCTTTACTTTAGCAGGGGATCATTTTTCTCATGTCTTGCTTAAAAACTGCAAAATGCACATGTAAAGCCATTTTAGTTTCAGTGTTTGAAAACCATGCTTTTCATGTAGAGGAGCCTTTGATTTTCTTCTGCCAATGCGAATTAAATGCAGCTTTTCAGTTCTACCTTTCCTTTTGTATTTAAAGATAGGCCTTTTGATTTCAATGCTTGGCCATTCACATAGCTTATCCTTGTGTTACCTGCAGAAACACACACAGTCTGCATTAATAGGTCCAGTTTCAGTGTGGAAGTTTTTGAAGGCTGCCAAGTCATTTATGTTTGTTTTGGCCTTTGATTAGACCCCCACACTAAGCATGCAAGAGAGATGAGTGTGCACCTGAGCAAGGGAGAGCAAGGCATGAAATGGAAGCGGTTCATGCACTCCGGTCTGCTCTTAGACTGATACATATGCTCAGACCTTCTATGTAACATGTACATAAATGCCATTATTTACAACCAGTGTCTTCCTCATCATCACCCAGTTCCTGTGTGCTTTGGGAGGTCCCAACACCAACTTCTTAGGGATTTTCAAATTTGATCTAATTACAGGACATCAGGATGTACTTGTATTGCAGGTTTGTGAGTGAAATGTGAAATGCATACACTATCCAATTAGAAGCAAAGATGGCTCTATGCCAATCAAATTAAATGTTTATTTATGTATTTATTTTTACATGTGTAGACCATGCTAAACCCGTAGGCAGCAAGGCGCTATTGCAGTTACAAGATTACATGACATTCTGTTACAGTACAAGTTGCATGGACCAGGTTTACAGTTGGCTGGTAAAGTGTCAAGGGAAGATCAAGTCCTGGATACCCTATGTGAAGCTTACAGAAAACCCAGTATGATTGTTTGGCTCTCAAGGTGGGTGGTAGGGTGTTCCATAATGTGGCCGCAATGACTGGGAAGCTCGATCTGCCTGCTTTAGCCTGTTTAAATTTGGGCAAGATGAGGCAGTGTGCATAAGCAGATCTGGTTGGCCTCAAAGATTGGCTTTTCGTGAATTTCCGTGTGGGATATGAGGGGGGTGGGGCAGACATCAGCTAGTAATGGACAGTGTTGTAAAGGTGATCCTTTCTCGTATGGGAAGCCTGTGAGCATTTCTTGCAGCAGATATGTGGTCTCATCTGGGTATGTTGAGGGCAGCTCGGTTCATGTGCTGGCCAAATGTCCAAACATTCTAGTATGTAAGACTTTGCATTTGCGTCAACAGTAGAGGGGTAGATGTGCCTTACCTTCTTCTCGCAGGTTGCCTGCACTGCCACATGGCCAATTTTGGTTAAAGAAGTGAAAATCCTTTCAGACACTGCCAGGAAGCTTGTTTTGTAAACAAGAAGAAAGGTGTGTGTTTCAGGGCCTGGAAATTGAGTCCTCTTTCTTTTCCAACTAATGGTAATGCACTGCATGGTGTACCCACCAGCCAACAAGTCCCCTCTCTATGTTGCCCATGGATGCACACAGGGGTTGTGGGCATGCACGTAAGGAATACAATGCAAACTCAACAATGGGGACAAGAATGGGGAGCGAAGGGGACAGTGGTCAAAATAAAGGAAAAAAAACTATTCAGTGGCATGCAAGCAGCCGTAGCATGGCCACACCATCCCCTTGGACAGAGATGCATGTCTATTTGAGATTGAAAAAGGCACCAACTTGAAAGAAAGTTGAAAGAAATGAATATTTACAGCAATTTGAAAGTGCAAGGCTAAGAAATCAAGCAACATATAACAGAAATATATAACTATAAACCACATTTGTATAGATGTTTGGATTCCTAGACAAGCATCGAGTTAGCCTGTGATCACTTCTTTTTTTAAACTTCAGCAGCTGAATATTAATTGTAGGCTTGCATTTTATTTTTATTCACACTGCTAAAAATCTGTGTTTTTATTATTCATGAATTTCAAACAAAAATCGAATTACAGTGGACCTCATTACGAGTTTGGCAGTAGCCGTGTCCTTATTAAGGGCACGTATACCGCCAAACTCGCTTCTGGCATCGGCACCCGCGAATGGGCCATTATCGGGCCATTCCGAGATGAATGGGCCAGTAATTGACCATTCGCGGGTGCCAGTGTGGGCGGGCTCCCGATCCCCATTGTGCCCCATAGGGCAGAATGGGGGTGGGGAGCATGGTTGCACCGGCACCGTTTATAACGTTGCCGGTGCAATCACGAATTCTGCTCGCGGGTACCACTCTGCAAGCCTGGTCTGACCAGGAGTGCAGAGCGGCACCCGCAAGCAGAACTCGTAATGTGGCGGTACGGTAACAATGGCACCGGTAGCATTACCGGTGCCATTGTTGCCTTATCGCCACATTCGTAATGAGGCCCAGTGTCTTCATTTTAGTGTTGTTTGCAGACTTTACTATAAATATGCAGTGCCTGTTTAATTCAAGTGATAATCAAAGCAGATTGTGGTTAAGTTGTTCTCCAATAACCCTTAAACCCTTAAAAACAGAGCGACCATGCCAAAATCAATCAATTCTGGGGCTTAGGGATGACAAAGAAGCTGTGCCAAGAGATAATTAAAACTACATCCACTGATCTTTGCAGTGGGTAAAGAGGTCAGTGGATGGCTTTGTTTTAGCCAGTAGCCCGGGATAATTTTCATTGATCGGAAGTAGCTCATATTATTGAAAGGTTTGGCCATGATAGAAAAACAGTTTCCCTTTGACAGTTCAGTTCCCCATGCTGAAAGATATATAGTAGAAAACACCATACCTGCCTACTGGTCCCCAGAGCCTGGTATACATACATTGTCACATTGATTGTGTGGGTGTGTGAGGAGCTGGGGACCCAGGAGACAGGCATGTCATTTCCTTTAATTGGCATCTGGCATCTTTGATATATGTCCAGTAAAAAATGCCATGCCCCCAGCACCTTGCATACACACAATCACATTCATAGTGTGCATGTGAGGCACTGGGGCTCAGGGGCAGGTTTGGCATTTTTTACTAGGTGTACCCAGTAAAGAATGCCAGCCCAGTCTGCTGGGAATCCTAGCGCCTCACATGCAATGTTATGCCTGACCACTAAGCCCTCCAGTGCCTTGCATGCTCACATAATTGATGATCTTTGCATGTGAGATGCTGGAGGGCCCAGGGGGAAGGCATGACATTTATTAATGGGCATCTGCGCTATCTGTCCAGTATAAACTGCTATGTCTGTGCACTAGCACCACACACACACACACACACACACTTGATTGTGTGCCTGTGAGGCGCTTGGGATCTCAGGAGGTGGACATGGCAGTTTTGACTGGACACTTATGCCCAGTAAAATATGCTACAGATATACCCTGGGACCCCAGTGCCTAATGCACATCTGCTCCCCGGTCCCCTAGTGTCTCATACTCGTACATAATCACATTCATAATTAATGTAATTATATCTGAATGTGAGGCGCTTGCACCCCAGGGGGCAGACATGTCATTATTTACTGGGCATGGATGATAAAGCAAGCATGATAGGTGTTATTATGTAGCGAAACTGGGATTGGCATGTGGCCAGTCTAGCCATTTCTTACTGTGACATGACATTTTGTATTGGTCATCTTGGATAAAACAAGCATGATAAGTGTTATTTTGTAGCCAGACTGGCATTTCAATACAGCCAGTATAGTCATTTCTATTTTTGGTATGACATATTGTATAGGGCATCTTTAGTAAAGCAAGCATGATACATGTTATTATGAAGTAAGACTGGCATTTTTATTCAACCAGTCTAGCCATTTCTTACAGTGGCATGACATTTTGCATTGGGCATCTTTGATAAAGCAAGCATGCTAAGTGTTATTATGTAGTGGGACTGGCATTTTGGAGCAGCCAGTTTAGACATGTTTTCAAACTGTAGAATGCATTTTTAATGGTAAAGCCAACTGTAGTATGTTGGCAGAGTCTGCTGCAGAGTCTTCTACAGTTAGTGGCAGAGGAATTGGTCTGTCGGCGCTATGGTCTTTCTTCCCTGCCTATTGAAGCAAAGAGGCAGTACCAAGACTCCTTTGAGGTGCGCAGCACCAGAGAGTCTGCTGCAGAGTGTTCTGAAGTTAGTGGCAGTTTGTGGTGGGAAGTGGCAGCCTCGAGTACAACCCCTTCGTCTGTTCGCCTCGGTGATCAATGAGAAACGGACATGACGGAGAAAGAGATACAGGCTTTGGGAGCCCGGATGCGGCACCAGGCACGGATTCAAGGGGAGGCGGCTGCTCATATATCTATGCCCCGAACTGAGGAGCCAGCCACAGCTTTAGTCTCTGACCCACCTCACTCCTGTAGTACTTAACAAGGTTATACCCTTGGAACCTTTTAAGAAGACCATGACTTCCCTGTTAGATGTTACAGATGAGGAGATGCTGAGCCCCTGAATAAAATCATGTAGGGCAGAAAAAGTAGCTTTAGATCAACTTGATATAGAGAAGCAAGCTGAGACGGCGGCACTTGAGGAATGAAAACTCCTGATAAGGATTCCCAAACACTTTTTGGGTACCCCCCTCAAAAATTGCCGGGGTAAGATCAGGAGGAAACTCCCAAGGCAACTTCTAGCTCCATGGTGGCTTTAAGACGATCGGATGACATTGCACACAATCAACCCTCTTTAAACAACAAAGCCAAGTGGAAACTGAATAATCACTCCTCGCAGGTCTCAAACCTACTGACAGAGCTTGCTTCTTCCATTACCCAAGGGAGACAACCAACAACTGCCTCAACGGCCCCCACAACAAGGTGGGTGGATACTTTGGAGGGCAAAAGAAGCTAATTTGTGATTTAGGGCGAGATGGAGGTGGTGGGGCCTCAGGTTGTCAATTCACTGCCATCAAAGGCTACTATCATTCCGAGAGTCTCCTTGCATAAGTCCCCCTTGCCCTTGCAATCCCATTGAAATCAACATCGGCTTCGCCTGCATCAAGCCTCAGTGATTTGGCTTTCTCAGCCAGACATCCCACTCCAAGAGTCCCAAGGAGAAGAAGCATGACATGTTGGGCATGTCCGTTCAGAGAAAAGCAGGAGGTGAAACGATTGGAGGTCCAGGTCTCACAAGGCAGAAATAGGTTCTGTATGAATTCCCAGGAGGTATTAGAGATGACAACGATCTTAAAAGCTGGGCTGGAAATAAATGCTACAGACTTAAACTATACACCCTTACTGATCAAATGCCAACAGATAGATCAGAGAATGGGTAAACCAGAGTTTATCCGGAAACACAGGTTTAACAGAAAACTAGTTGAAGAACGTAAGAAATATAGAGCAGATATGAAAGCTTTAAACTATACTCCCCTGGTTACTCGATCCCAGAACAAAAATAAATGCAATCAACATTAGAAGAACTGGCTGTGTAGCTTTAGAGCAGAGTGTATGCAAGCTGAAGGTGAGAAAATGCTTCAAGTGCTCTGTAAGAAGAGCTCAAGGCTAACGTGGAAGTGGATTAACAAGGTGGGCACCACGCAGGGAACCTAACAGATTTCAATGCTTGACAAGCAACAATTAGTTGAGAATTTTGGATCTCTTATTTCTGTACAGAGGAGTCAGGAAATGGATCAACTAGCCTCTACCTCCTTGGCTTGGGACCTTGATAAACAGGACATTTTAGATCTAATTTTGAACCCGAGTGCTTCTAGGGCCTCTGGCCCAGATGGCCTCTCCGATAACATCTTAAATCAAGCCCCTTGGTTAGTGGACAGAATTTGAGTATTCGCTATTCCGGCAAATCTTGAAAGAAAAAAGAGTTCCTCCATCATGGAAAAAGGCTGTTATCATTCCTACCTTTTAAAAGGGTGTAACAATTGACCCCAAATATTCCCGCCTCATAACTTTACTTGACACCCTGGGGAAAAACTTTGCTTCCATTATACTAAAACGTCTGTCAAACTGGGCAATCCACTGAGGCCACCAAGATCCCTGTCAAAAGGGTTTTGTTAAGGGCATAGGTACCTTTTTGAATCTTTTCCTGCTCAACCTGCTGAAGCTCCAGACTACTCAAGAAAAGACTAAACTATATATAGCCTTGTGGATCTGGAGCAAACATTTGACAGTGTCAAAAGAGAAATATTATGGACTAAGCTGAGGGACTGGAATTGTCCAATGGACCTAATAGAGGCAATGAGAGAACTCAAAAATGGGACCACGATGCAAGTCTGTTTGAATCAACAGGGGCTTTTGTCCGAATCGATTAAGATCAATAAGGGACTAAAGCAAGGCTGCTCCTTGGCACCGATCCTCTTTCATTTGTATATTTCAGATATGGAAATAAACCAGAATCTAGTAAGGGGATTCCCTTCTAAGATCAATGGGTTTCCGGTGCCATGGATTATTTACGCCGATGACCTGATCTTGATAGATAGAAATCCAATAGGGCTGCAAAGTTGCTTAGAGGCCCTCCAAATGTACAGAATGATTTGAGAGTTAACATCAAAAAGGCAAAAATCATGCTTAAGAACAACACCAGAAGAAAGCAAAACCTGAAATTCAGATGTAGACGGTGGAAAGAACCGCTGGAGTGCATTGACTCTATCATATATCTGTGAATGCGTGTTAATCAGAGGTTGGTGAAGACCCTTTGGGCTAATATACTAAGGTCTAAGGTCAAAAATCTATCTGCACAGGGAATGACTCTACACCAGTGGTTTGGGAAATTGTCCATGATTCCCCTGCTTACCTTTTACAACCAGAAGGTCATTCCTATTCTTTCATATGGGGTGGAGGCTGGGCTTAATCTATCATGGCAAATATGGGAAATCTTGGATGGTGCTTTATGGAAGCAAGTCCTTCTGCTGCTGAGAAGCCTTCCGATGACCTGCATTAGATTTGAATTGGGTCTCTTGTTCCTTTTTTCTCCATCACTTTGGAAGTCCTTGACCTTGTTTTGGAAATTTCCGTTGGCCCACACTGTCCCCAAGCTGAACATCTTGGGTGATCATGCACTGGTGACAAGAACAGGCGCTTTTTCTTATTGGAAGGAGAAATGCGTTATCTGTCTGACAGAAATAGACTCCTCTACATACTTTCTGATACCCAATCCTATGGTTGTGAAAACGAAACTCCAACAAGAGGATTGGATATTGACCAGTTATCCCTGATAAAAGACTATTCAGGGGAATGTAAGGCGTTAAAAGTCGTCCATAAATATTTGAGGAAGTTCCCGTGCCCAGCTTTTAGAGGGTACTTTATGCAAGTGGGTTTAAATCGTTATCCCACTAAAGAGATGCTGGTGGCAGGGAAGTAAATTGTAAAGAACTCTATCACTTGTAGGTTCTGTTTAAAAGCAGCGGAGTCCGAAACGCTTAAACACTTGATAACATATTGCATAGGACTCACAACACGCCAAACCCATTATTTGGCATCTTTCATGAGAATGGCTCCCACACTAACAGAAGATGAGTGATGGCTGAGGACTTTAGTGGGTGAAAATCAGTTGTTAGTATTTGTAGTGGTGAAGTTTTTAAATGAACTTATTAGTGAGGATGGGATGTAATGTAATTTAAGAAAGGAGTCGTAATGGAATGGCAAATATTTGGATCTTATGCTTGTGACTGGCTGTTGTGGTGTGGATAATGGTAATGTTTGGAAATGTGTTAAAGGTTTCTAATAAACTTACATGTTCTTATGTTGGGCTACTGCCATATATTGGCAGAACAAACATGGACATGTTTTCTTATAGTATAATTACTGTCGTTATGTGCAAATCAAACATGAGTATGTTCTTATATGGGAATACTATGGTATACTGGTGCAGTCAGAATGGGAATGTATGGGCACAGCCAGTGTGAAAAAGTTTTATGCTGGCACATATTTTGGGCAAAGTCATCATGAAAATGGGTTGGAGAAATGCTACTGTGCATTGTTGGTGACTTGCATCTATTGGATTGTTTAATGACGTAACCTACAAAACCAATTACAAACTGTTTAGGCCTGATTCATGGAACCTTTAGCATGGTGAAAAGTCATTTTGCACTGCCAACAAACCCCCAGATTCACAGCACGGTACAAAGTGTATTTATGCAGTGCAAAGTGGCTTTGCACTGTAAAAATACACTTTGCACCACTCTGAGAATCGGGGTGTTTGTTGCAAGTGCAAAGAGACTTTGCACCAGTGCAATATAACTTTACACCGTGCTAAAAGTTCCATGAATCAAGCCCTGTCTTTTTACCAGATTTTTCTAAAAGGTATACTCTAAAATGTACCTTTTCAACCCATTATTTGAAAAAGAAATTCTTGTGGAGGGCCTGTCCGAGCCTCCATTCATTGGGTTGGGCTACCTCGCTCGGTTGCTATGGCATATCTGGCAGAAATATTTACGCCCCTCCACTTATAAAGTTCACCAGCCGACTGTCCAATATGCTGAACTCTAGACACGTGCTTCAATATGCACGCAAAGATGATTAAGCATTTTGCATATTGCACTAGAAAAAGCACACGGTCCATTGACTTGGAAAGTGGCGGGGAGTCTTGAGAAATGATTTATGGATTGTCATCAGGTGCACTCGATTGATCTGTTCTTTCCCCACTCATGCAGTTCGCAGTGTGCTGCATCAGGCAAAGGGGTGGTGTCCTGTGTTGGAAGGTTTTCTTACAGGATGGCTGTTCTGCACACAAGTCATGTCTACTTGAAAGGTTTCAGCGGTGATGCCCCAAAACAAAAAGAAAAGTGCAATAAAGAGAAGGAGAATCGGAGATACTTGTGTGTGATGCCATCAACAATTATAATAGGCTGTTCTTTGCACTCTGCTGTCACAGAACAACAACATTTGGGATTGCATTTTGGAGAAAAAAAAATATTGGGCCTCATTATAATAGTGGCGGGAACGGTATGAACGGTGCCGGTAAGGCACTGGCACCATTCATACCGTCTTGCCGTATTACGAGTTCTGCTCGCGGGTTCCTGACAGCCCGCCGGGTCTTACATGGCGGGCTGTGCAGCACCCGCAAGCAGCGCTCATGATTGCACCGGCACCGTTATCAACGGTGCCGGTGCAACCATGCTCCCCACCCCCATTCTGCCCCATGGGGCAGAATGGGGATCGGGAGCCCGGCATTACTGCCACCCGCGAATGAGCAATTACCGGCCCATTCATCTCGTAATGGAGATGCCCAATCGCGGGTGGCGGCCATGCTCGTAATGAGGCCCATTGACTTGGGGGACTTGCAGGGGTGGACTGGATACCAAAAGAGGCCCTGGAAATAATTTTCAAAAGGGCCCCATATTACACACTTCCAGCCAGCCCAACCCGTTTCCTATGTGAAAATGTGGAAATATCACACAAAAGAGGCCCAGGGTGCAGAGGCCTACCGGGAAATCTCCAGAGTTCCCTATAGACTAGTCCACCCCTGTGGACTTGGAAAAAGGTGATAGGATCAGATGAAGACGCAAAAGGTGAGAAACACAGCAAAGGCGCTGGAGGTAGATTAGAGCCAAACCGTGCACACATACAGAAGCCGCATCTAGCACTGATGCAGCCTATCGTGTAGGTATGATGTGGACAGAGCAGCCAGCAAGCTGTGCCTTGCAGGTGAACTTTGCTTGACAAGTGGCTCCAAACAAGATGTACATTCTCTGTATTGTACTAAAATCATAACTATTTATTTGCACAAGGAGCAGTGTGTGGTCATGTGAGGATGCGGGGCAAGAAAAACAGGGCGGGGCAGAGACCCAACTGGCCAGGATAATATCTGAGATGGCTGGCAAAAAAACAACAGCAAAAATAAGATAAGTTATTAAAGGGAGAATTGAAAACAGACAAAAATTGGCAAATGTTTGTGTAGCAAACGCAACGTAAAAATAGTACAAGATGGTCAGAAAACACCCTGCGGATGTCAATGAGAAGCATTTTGGAGGTAATTGGTACCTTAAACATGACACCCAATTGCTCAGGGCTTAATGGCTCAGGGAGCATTTTCATTTCATGAGTATAGACTTGCTAAGCACAAGGAACCCCAATTGCTCTTCTGAGTTTGAGACACTGGAGCAAGCTGTAAAGGCGAACCACATTCCCACTAACAGACAGCCACACCCAACTGAAGGGGCATCAATGCACCACAGGGGCTGTCATGAGGCCCTGAGCCCAAGTCCCTTCACCAAGACTCTGAGAAGGTCCTCCACATTAAATACCTTATTCCACGTGGCTCTGAGGGCACTCCCTGGCAAAGGTGGGCATTCATTTGTAATTTCTCAATGGACTCCCCTGCGGCTTCTCTCCCAATAGCCATCCCAACACCCTCAGTTTTCCCTTGGGGTTTTAGTGTTGTTGAGAATACAGGACCCCTCCAAAGCCACTGGTAGTCTGTTCTTGGAATCATCTGCATTTACTGGATGTCTACCGCCTCCCTCCTGGTGTTGCAGTTGCCTCCTTGCGTTAAAAGATGAGTGTCAAAGGAAATCTGAATGTGCCCCAGAGGGGCTAAAGGTTGTTGGGAAACCAGACACTTTACATCAAAGCTGCACAGCATATGTGGTTCTGTGTGTGCTGGTAGAAGACGCAAGTAGTGCTAATGAAGAATTAGACTAGTGCCTAGTCCAGACAGAAAATGGAAATGCAGAAATTGCTGAGTGACACGTGTGTGCTTATTGCCGTATCTTGCGCTAACCTGCAGGAGGAAGGAACGTCTGCTTAGCCAACATTTGGAAATCTATTGTTGGGCATTTAGTCCTCTTCAATAGGCTGAACGGCACTGTAGAGGAGCAGGTAGATACTTTCTTACTAGTTCCCGCCCCCTCACTGCCGTCATACTGGAATAGTCAGAGAAATGCACTGAATGGGCCTCATTACAAGTATGGCGGTAAGGCAACAACGGCGCCGGAATCGCTACAGGCACAGTTGCTACCGTACCGCCATACGACGCATTCTGCTCGCGGGTGTCCTTGCAGCCACCAGGTCTGACCTGGTGGCCGTACCGGCAACCACGAGCAGAACATGATGGTAGCACCAGTACCATAATTAACAGTACCGTTGCTACCACCCTCCCCATTCCCATTCAGCCCTATGGGGCCGAATGGGGATGGGGAGTCCCTTATTACCAGCACCCGCGAATGGGCAATTACCGGGTCCTCCAAACTCGGCATGACCCGGTAATTGCTGATTCGCGGGTGCCAGATTTTTTCACAAGTTTGGATGTAGCCTCCAAACTTGTAATGAGGCCTCCTGTGTTGTTCCCATACTACATTGAGTATATGAGAGACGTTATGCACTCAGACAGACATACAGAATGTACACATGCACTGAGAGTGTGGAAGGATGCTATATGGAAGGATGGTTACACGCACCTACGGGTGTGATGGAACATTAAGTGAAATCTGATAAGGACAGAGTGATGTCATAAAGAAGATATATAAACCTATGTTGAAACAATATGAACATTTTTAAGAGTAACAATACAACTGAAGCATCAAGAGAAACATGTACCTAAAGCTGAAGTAATCATGGAAACACAGAAGATGAAGTAACTTACTGGCCAATTACTGTAAATACGCAGTAACACAAGGTAGAAAGGAAACATATCAAGGAATATATAATGTGGCTAAAACGGTCATAATAGGAAAATGGACGATAGCTCGATCCAAATTCAACTAAACTTCCTCAGAGACAGACCAGGGCATTAGAATCAGGAAACGCAGGAGTAGAGCTCTGTGTGCCGAGCCGACGATGAGTCAAGTTTGGCCCATGGTCTGAATGTGGCACATTACTTATAGATTGAAGAAGAAAACATCTGCAGAAGCCAACTGTTGGTTAATTAAAAGTGTACAAAGTTCATATGAGATAGAGTGAGCAAGTCTCCTGAGGACAAGAGGAGCAAGTGCACCCTGCATAATTAAATCAAATAGCAGTAAATAAGACGCTGAAATTGACACATTTGTGGTCTGCTAACACATGATTTCGAAGAAGAGAACAAGGGCTATTCATTAGAGCCTCAGACAAAGATAGTGGTGTGCTTACACTCCCTTGAATGTTCCAGGACAGTGAGCAAGCACAAGGTCAACTACAAACTGAAGACTTTAGCTTATGGGCTACCGATGAGAGATGATGGACTAATTGGGGAGTAGTCTGAAGGGATTCAAATACCTAGATTTCTTTTCATGTGTGTGCTACTAAGGAGCAAAAAGTCCAAGGTTGGGATAGTATACCAACCGAACAGAGGGTTTAAGGGAAACCTAACTTACAATGTTGCATAGAGTACTATAAGTGTTTAGAGGTAGTTCAAGAAGGGGTAGCCAATGATGCACTAATCCTTATATGTTCTATAAGTAGATATGTTCCATTAACCAATGCCTTCTGTTGGGTGTCCTGACCCACGTTTGAGCTATCATGCTGCAAAATTTGGTGCTGTGGGCTTAGAAAATCCAAGATGACCAAAAAGCCCACATGTGCGCCAGAATCCAGGAGAACCACGCAGTTTGTGCGCACACCAAAATGATTACCTAACTTGCCACCCACCAGTGTAAAGAAAGATCTTTGTTAACAAAATCCACTATTACTGATGTCAAAACGTTGCTGAAATCGTGGCGCATCGGACCACTTTAAAGATTCAACCCTTTTGTGGGGTTCTACATAACCATTTTACTGTAAGGAGCCCCATTAAAACAATGTTAAGCAAGGATTATTTACTACCATGTAAGAACTATTCCTGTTTGGAATGCATTAATCCAAGAAAGATCCCAAAAATGGATGCAGTACCAACAAAATCCCCAAGGCGGCGCTAGCGGTCTAAACTCTGACAGGAGAACTGAGTGCAGTTGCTGACAAAGGAATTTGACTCAGCTGACTTCAAAGGCTGCATTTTAATCAAAAATTAGCCACCTGCTGTTCCCAGAGGCCAGAAGCCTGGGAAACCCTCTCACCTCAAGAGATTCACACCACAGCCCAGGATATCACATGGTCATAATAACCAAATGCAAAGTGACCCCCTGGTCTGCTGACCTCAGCCTCCTGGAGACCACACAATAGGCTCTTGCACTTGAATAGAATATGTTGATTTTGACTGTTTCCTGTCAACAAAGGCCTGCCTGCCAGCAGAGGCATGGTCACTGACCCACCCAAGACTTGGAGGCGGACTCCAACACTCTGAGAACTGAATTGAAAGCAAAATATATATTTTACAGAAACACTGATAACTCTTTGTAATCAAATGACAGGAATGTATAACTTTGAGAGCCTTAATTTAAAAAATGTACCTTCGATTCAAGCCCAAACTCCAATTTGTGTGATGTTCTGGGGCAAAACCCCGCTTTTTATTGACACCACATTCTCTGTGTTTAAGCTAGAGATATGGGAATTTACTGAAGTAGGTATGGACAGCCTGTGTATATGTGTATAACTTTTAATGAAGAACCAAGGTTGCATAACCCACTAAAATTGAAAATCAGTTGCCATTTTTGAATGCAAGCCCTCAGGAAGAGCAGAGCTTGAACAGAGTATGCCTCATGTGATATGTGATGGGTGCATGTAATTTTAAACAACTGTGTATCTGTGCAATATGTATTTGAATCAAATATAGATTTGTGGGCAAACTGACCAGGGGAGGATCCTCTGACCCATAAAACCTACAGCATCACTCTGACTCACATTTCCTTCCCCCAATCATGGGAGAGGGGAGAATTGGGCCAATGACAAGTAGAGAGGGGCAGGCTTAGCTAGGCCCAGGCACACACCCATTTTCAAAACGCATAAAAAGAGACTGCTGGGACAGGTAGAGACATTCAATTCCATTTGCTGCGGAGCATGCTGACCGACGACTTCACATCCAGAGATCCAGACTTCAATCCATCAATCTCCAGAACCTGTAGCAGTACCCAGAAAGCAGTGTTACATCCAGAATCCAGAGAGGCTAGACCAGCAGAGCAGAGCTGACCCAGATCACTGTGAAGTGCCGAGGCCAGAACCGGAGTCCAGTCCAAAACCTGACCAGGTCCGTGGCGAGGCCTATTTCAAAAATATATTGTGAGTACCTAGCAGAACTGTGCAGAACCAATCTCTTAGTTAAAATAATCTAATCCAAACTATTTTAATCTAACCAGAACTGCCTCCTAACTGTCGCCTGTCATTTGTAAAGCTGCACCACTGTCATTTGTCAATTCTGCAGCTGCAAAGCTGTAACCTGTCGCTTTGAACTTTTAAAATTTCAAATCCGAAAAACAACCTTCACAAAATTGTTCATAACTCCATAACCGATTGTGCTAGAAACTTGGTTTAACTTTCCTCTGAACGCTTAGAATCTTAGCCTTTCAGCGAACCTAGAACCGACTTGCTACGCAAATTTTGCAGCGATTTGCGATTTGGCCTGATTTCTTTACTTGTAAAAAGATAGCTGCTGTTGCCTGAACTGCTAAACTTCGTTTGCCTCTTAAGAACCATCCCTGAATCATTTCTAGAGTGAGCCTGAACTAATATTAACTAGATACCACTCACCCTGAACCTCCTGAAGGGAATTAAAAGCATTTTCAGCATATTTCTCACTACATTGTCACCATATTCAAAGCATTTTGCCTGTGTTTCAAAACTCCTATCTGTTGTATAAGCTGCTGGGGGGGAATTGAACTGAATTCTATTTGATTGTATTCCTAAGAACTGTGTGCTCTCATCTTCATCTCCTTACATTGCATAAAGGGGGGGTGAATTGTCCAAGAAAGTGATTATATTGTCTTTTGCTGAAATCCTATCAAGTTATTTTCTGTACTGCATTTTCATTCCACATTGCATCTATTTGAAACCATAAAAGTATTGTTGCTATCTTATCCATCCTATGCCCACTCATCATTGATTATAAAGAAGTGTGCTAGTGCCAGACTATCCATTATTGATTACTGCTCAGATTAAGTGTGATATTCAATTATTAATTTATTATAAAGTGTGATATATATATATATATCTTACATTCTCAAATAAACCTTTTAAACTTGCAAAACAGAACTACTTCTTGGCTCAGTGGGGTCAGGGGGATTCTAAGAGAGGGGTGTTATATAGGGGTAGTCATCCAGAACTCATGAACTGGACATAAAGATATATCAATAAGGGTTTCCATTCAGTATCCCAGACTAGGCATTGACTTAGCTGTAGTGTTGAATTGAATCCTCTTACACTTCCCTCAATAGGTTTTGTATTTTGCCACATAGAATGATGTCATAGATTACGCATATTGGGGTATAAGACCTTTATGTAATTGAGTTACTGAGTGAGTGTACTTGCATCAGTCCAATGTTTATCAGGTCTGCCTACTTTATTAAATGAGAATAAAGTAGTTATTTGCCATATTCCTTGAGTCTGCCCGATTATTTGGTTTGAGATCCTTATTTGTAGTTCCATCTAACACAAAAAACGCTTCCAGGTGCTAGAGTACAGCACTTTAAAAGTATTATTTGTTTATCTAGTTTTGAGTTCTACATGCCACTTTGCTGCAGCTTCCAAGCACTTGCTCATCTTGTGAAAGTCACAAGGTGGACGTTCAGAGCTCACATTTCTAAGTTGACCTGATTGTCCGATTGCCTGAAATTTTCTTTTTCCTCATGTCCAAGGGCAGCAACCATTGGAGTGTTCTCCAACTGGAGGGGCCTTGTCCTCTGCTGAGGAGATGTTTCTCTGTGATCTTCAATTCGAAAAAAGCTATGCTTTAGTTCCATTTCCTGGAGGATCAAGGACTTGGGCACAGCAAAATGACAGAACATCGTAACATGATGTAGCATCCCAGGGTAACAAATTGCCATAACATAGCATCATGGCATAGCCAACCATAACATAACAAGCAAAGCATAGCATTTCGAAGCAAGGCACACGCCAACACACGCTGCATATGATAACTGAATAAGCACATGCGTATCAAAACATGGCTAAGCATGACATAATGTAGCGCAGCATAACAGCACAGGTGGATTGTTGCAAATAAAGTGTATTAGTAGGAAAGGGTTGATCACCGGAGGAAGTACAACACAACCTGGAAACCAAAATGAAGACAGAAGCACCGAGGATGCAGAACATCTCATGTTAAGCACAATTACACAATTCTATTCCACCGCCTGTCGTCCAACACAGCACACACAGCATACACACATCCCTGTTCCAAACTCGCACCTTCCATTTTTTGATGACGGCTCTTCTGCAGGTTTTGTGGAAAAATAATACTGAAGCAATAGTGCAAAACATAAAGAAAAAGGCATAAAGGGATAGACCTCACTAGTTACACTCAAGTGCGCCACCCTAGAGGTGCTGAGCCAGCCAAGTGTAACAGAAAGTTTGACTTGCTTTACAAGCCTTTAGCCAGAAATCGTTTTCTCGAGCGTAAACCAAAACCAACACTTTGGCCAACGCTTCCTGTCTTAGAAAAGAAATCGCCAAAATGGAGAATGCAACATTTTAACCATACAAATGGAAGGAATGGATGATGAGTCAACAGGTCCAAAGTCCTACACTACAGCAATTCACCCGTCTGAATGCCCATTCACGGTCCAGTGCGCCAATGATCACAGCAACCGCTCTACACTTAGTACAGGTGAAAGTGAGTTGGTGCCAAACATGAGTCCATAGCCCATGATATGGGCATCGTGTAAACAGTCGCAATGGTCTGGCTCAAATACAATATGTGATCATATGAACATTGCATTACTTTTTTTAATGTTCACAGGACGATCTAAGAGAAGATACTGATATCACATCTCCAGGCTCCTACATCATTTAAGAGATATCACCAACATTTGCACATGTACTATTATGATGTTCAAAGTATTGCCAAATGTGTGCAAGTCTGGCAATCAGCAAACAGAAATGTCTGCCATATGGCCATGTACTTCAATCATTGCACACTCTGCTGTCCTTGTCCCTGGTTCGTGTGTCTACCTCTCCTGCATCATCTGGTCTTATATCCACATCCTCTCTCCCATTGTTTAGGACACTGGTGCTCTGCTTTGTAAATCAATGTTAAAACGATTTGTAAACGTGTGTGTGTCAAAAATGCATTTTTATCCCTGTACTTTTCATTTAATAAATAAATAAATACATGGTATCATATCGAGCCAGATACTCACATGATTCCCCACTTGTGGTCTCTGATGCCATGTAGTCACGCCGTTTGCCAGGTATTGCAATCCTTTACTTAGGTACTCATACCATCTTCCAGGCATTGCTGTGGTGTGCCATATAATGCCATTATATTCCCAGTTGCCCAGACCATTTTCCAGGTAATGCTATCATTTACCCAGTTATACCCAGCTATCCACGCCATTTGCCAGCTGTTGTAAACATATCCACAGATACTTAGACCCTTTGAAGGGTTGGTTTTTGCCACCATCTGCTAAAATAATTAGGTTTCTAGATATTCTGAATGTGCTGGACACACATTGAACACCGAAGATTGCAAAAACTAGAATGACAAAATATAATTACTATTAACGTGGCACATTTAGTTACAATGCTTAGCACAATTTCAGGATTGTCCATGATTTGTTTGAATCAGAAATGTTCGAGGGAGAAAAAAAACAAAAGTTTTTTAAATGAAATGACTTTTGTTTTTTTTCTCCGGCTAACATTTCTGGCAACTCGAACCCCTAACCCACCTACTAACCTTTTGGCGGAACACGTTTCTGTGTGCCGCAGACTCCTCCATTCTTCTGTGATGCCGGTTCCCTTCACTTACGTGTATGGGAACCAACCTGCAGTGTCCTTTTATTTTTAAACCTTTATTGTTTAGCTCACCCCCGGATCCGCCATTGCGATTATAGTGAACAGGTGTGCGGGGGGCAACCCCCACTCCCCTTGTTCACTATAATCAAAACGAATGGGATATTTATTCAACATTTTCAACAGTTCAGAATATTCGTTCAGCCGGAATTCTAATAAATATGCCATTCAGGGTTTTTTTTCTGGACATTTCTATGGATTTCCAATTTCAGTACATATGTCTATTATACATTTTCTTAAAACACTTTAGTTGTGCAAAATGTTTCAGGTTGTGCCCTCATCCATTGTGCTTGCCTATCATCCAAAATGACAGTTTATACAGACTTGCCACCCCACATGGTGGATCAAAAATGATAACTTCAGAATCAACAAAAATATTATATTAATCAAAAGGTGCAATTTCCCATTATCAAAAAAATGATTAGTTGTTCAAATAGTACAGTTTTATAAAAATAAAAACAGCGCTGGACAAGTAGTCTACTACATTATGCACCCTTTTATAACAAATACAGTTTCTCCATGGTTATTAAAGAAAAGAAAACATCTGCTCTAAAATGCACTAATGTTTAAAAAAGCATTCTTTGTCTGACTGGATAGGTTCTCTCTCCCATCCTCGTGACGTTCTTCTACCACCTCTTCTGGGGTTTCACCTCCAAACACTGCCCAATAATTCCTGCCTTTCACCTCACAACTTCTGTAGATTCCACTTCATGATGATATTCCATTCCGCCACTTCCTGATGTTCTCCTACTAGCTCCTGTAAGTCTCACCCCATCTCCTCCAGGGACCTCTATACCTCCTCCTGAGGATCATCTAACACCTCCTTCAAGTCTCTCCCCAATTACTCTTGATGCTCCTCTAGCACCATCTCCAAATTGTTCCCAGGTCCTCCTGATTTTGCTCTAGCATCACCTCTCAATCTCTCTACACCTTATCATGATGTTCCTCTACAATTCCCTTCAAATCTCTCCACCTGACATATCTGCCCCTCTGCTTTCCAGCTGCCACTTCCACACTCCTTGCTTTCTCTAACCTCATCAATCTCCTGCCACCAGCTCCAACTCCAACTACCTACGTAGCTGGACTGGAAACCTGGGTTTATTTATTCCCTGTGACCATTCCACTGTGGTTGGGCTTCTTGGAGTTTCTGCACCTGTGAGGGCAATGAGTGACAAACTATGAATGACTGATCATAATTGGTGCCTCAGTGTTATTTTTGGGATTTGCATGAAATCAAATCCCTTATTAGGCTGGGCCACCACTTAAGATTTACTCACACAGCCTGTGTGCCCTAGGACTTCCCACCAAGCCTCTTCAGTATGTGTCATTGCTGGGGCACAAGCGCATGATTTTCAGGTGTTTGAGATCATGGTTATGGTATGCTATTTGGTATTTTGATGGCACCTACTGTGATTGGTATGGCCTCAAAGTGCTATGAGGTTGAACACCCTTTGGATAACCATAGTTAGAGGATTGAAAAGTGTTGAAATCAAATGTAAAATGTGTATGTATGCATGTATAGCTGTAACAAAGGTAGGTAGGGAGTGGCTAGGTCCCTATTAGCAGCCAGCATTTATCAGGTGCGGGACATGTGATGTGACAAATTGTCAGAGTTAGAGGAGGGTACATAAGAGTCAGAAGTCAGATTAGGTGAGTGAACAGCTGGACCGAATTGTCGGGGGGGACTCAGCTGTATTCTATTGCAGGGACCACATGGGTCGAAAGTGATGCATGCAAGGGTGGGTGAAGTCAAGCACAGTGTATCGCAGTGTATCGCAGACCGTTTGTGGCTGAGTGGACCGAGGCCCCGGTGGGGCACAGCTGTACTCCCTGGGATACAGTGTATGAGGGTCTGGTGAAGAAACATTGAGGCATCGGACCCAGCTGTGTTCCCTTGGAAGCAGTACGTGAGGGTTTTGTGAAGAAAGGTTGACGCATAGTTAGGTTTATTCCTGCAGAGCATTTCATAAAGATCCGGTTGAGAAGAAGGAAAGATGCTCACTGGCTACCCGTGAAAGAACGCATACTTTTCAAAGCCATGACCATCACCCATAGATGCCTCTCCCTGGATGCCCCACACCATCTCGCAGAAAGAATCACACCGAAAGCCTCCATCAGACCCACCAGAGCTCACCGCACCAACATGACTGATGTCCCCACGTTTCAAAGATCCAGGGCGGGAGGAACCAGCTTCCAACACCTCGCACCTAAAAACTGGAACTCCTTACCTACCTCACTAAGGAACGAAAAATCATACCACACCTTCCGTAAAAACCCCAAAACCCTCCTATTCCGCTAAAGTCCTCCACATGCACATTCATGCCTGCATTGTAACCACAGCATAGCATAACCTCTAAGCTCAATGTTTATTACCAATGTGAAACGTACTCTGTAACTTGGTTTTCATCTGTAAACATATTCCTATGTTTGTGTTCAAGACTAAGTCTGCTGTAACAGCGCCACGATGCCCCAGGGCAGTTTTGTGCGCTTTATAAATGCAAATAAATAAATAAAATAAGAGTCTTGTCCCACCTAGAAAGAATGAAGCATAGTCAGGTTTAGTCATGCAGAGCATTTCATAAAGGCCTGGTTGTGAGGAGTATTATCCCACATCGATTTCCCTGAGACTGTTGGGTGGTAGATCGCACAGGATTGCGGTCTGGGCTATGTCTGTGAGCGTGCCACTGGGAATAGCAAGGGTTTGAGAGTCATCCTGAAGGTAAGTTGGTCCTCTATGCTCTGGATGGTTCATAGATGGGAGTTACAGTTGGTGGGTACCTAGACTGAAAAGGAGGAGCCCCCAATGCAGGTTGATTTAATCACTGGGATGATGAGAAGGAGTGCTGAGCCTGATCTACGGTTTCATTAAGGCCAGTAGCGTGTACCTTTATAATGCAGATATTGCACCTTGCCTTGAAGGTAGATCGTCACCCAATTGGAAGCCAGTGAAGTACACAGAGGGCGGGGGTGATGTGTTATCATGGAGCTAAGGCTACAAGGATTCTTGCGGCTATGTTTTGCACTTGTTGAAGTTTTCTTATTGCTATGCGAGGGCCCCTAAGTATAGTCTAGACGTGAAAGGATGATAGCAATGAACGCAGGGACTCTGACTGGGAAGGCCAGGTAGGAAAAAAGGCAGTAGAGGGTATGAATGTGTAGGAAACAGAATTTCATCTGTGAGTTTCTGTGATGTGATAAGGTCAGGTCTGTGTCCAAAATGCATCAGAGGTTTTTACAGTGTTGGAGGTGGTGGGGTGTGTGCCTTGGGAGGGCGGCCATTTGGTCGGTTGAGGGAAGAGGAGGGTTTCCCACAGTGCATGATCTTGATATTACCAGGATTGAGTACTAGGTGGTTGGCCGTCATCCAGTATTTGATTTCACAGACAAATGTTGCAAGATCAGGGGTGGGTGGGCAGAAGAGGGGCTCTTAGAGATTGTGTTGATTTAAGTGTTGTCTGTGTAAATGTAGTATGACAGTCCATGGGAACAAATGAGTGCGGGAGTGGCCTTCAAGAGGAGAGGGGAGCGTGAGGCACCTTGCGGCATTCCATGGCATATTGGGTGGGGAGCCAAGGAGAATGAAGGCATTTGAACTATTTGGGATCTGTTGGAGACGAAGGATGACATGCATTTCAGTGCTGAGTCCCAGGTGCAGAGTGTGTCAATGAGGATGGAGTGGTCAATGGTGTTGAGTGCTGCTGAGAGGTTGAGTTGGATTAGGGCGACAAAGCCCTCTGAGTCTGAGTGTCTTTTAAGATTATTCCAGATGGAGTCTAGGCAGGATTTGGTTCCTGATGAGGGGTCTGAAGCCAGATTGGGTGGGGTGAAGGATCTGGTTGAATTCTAAAAAGAGGCATAGTTGTGAGTATGCTGCTCAGCCAGTTAATTTAGCTACAGAGGGTTGAGGGAGGACTTTTTGAGCAGGTGCTTGATGTAGAAGGATGTTAATTCTGATGGGAAGGTGCTGGAAGTGAGGGATCTCTCGAGGATGAATCTTGCGAAGTCACCGTCGCTGGTGTATGTCAAGATTACTTTTAGTAAAACAGGTGGGCAGGGCTCTCTCATGGATCCTGAGCTGCGTCTGAGTGACAGTAGGTTGAGGCATTCTGGGTGGGAGAGGGGTGCGAATGTAGAGAAGTGTTGGAGGATAGAAGGCCCTTCTGATGTCATGGGGGAGGTTTGGGGGCCGGGTGGAGTGAGCAATGCGATTTTAGACAGGATGGAATTGTGTCTCTCTAGGGCTGTGTTGTGGAAGTGGTCTGCAAGGGAGTCACAGAGGGATTGGTTGGGAGTGTTGGTGGTGTAGGCAGGGGTTTGAAATCAGACTATAAGCTTGAAGAGTTCACTAGAAGGCTACCAGGGATTGGCAATTCTGTCCCAGTAGTCATTTATTTGGCTTTGCGTATCCCTGCCCGGTAAGCTTTGAGTTGTGCGGTGTAAGCCAGGCTGTTTGGTGATGATGAGTCTGCCCACCATCTGCACTCTAGGATGTGGTTCTGCAATTTCAGTTTTTGATGGCTGAGGTTACCCATATGGGGGAGAGGCCTTGTCTGTTAGAGAAGGATCTGGTGCAGGTGAGGGACTGAGTGCTTCAGAAATTCAGTGGTCAAAGTTGGGAATGGTGATCTGACCCAAGCAGAGGGAAGAGGAGGAAAGGGGGGTGAATAGGGTGTCTGCAGGACAGGAGTTACTATGACTTTCTTCCACAGGTGGTAGTGGGATTGAAGCCCTAGGGCTGCTGGAGGGGTGGGTGGGTCTGTAGAGGATAGTGTGAAGATGATAGCAGAGTGGTCGGACCAGGCAAGTGGGCATGGAGGCAGTGTGGAGATGAGGTTAGGTAAGCCAAAGATTAATCCAAGGTCTGACCACCTGAATGGGTTCGGCATGAGACTAGCTGTGAAAGGTGCAAGGTTACCAGGTTGTCCTGAAGAGATCGGGTCATAGATTGAATGGGATGTTGAACCAGATGTTGAAATCCCCTAGTACTGTGAGGTGGGGGTGGGAGACCATAACGGCTACTAAGGAGTCACTTGGGGATTCTGCAAAGCTTCTATTGTATCCTGGGGTTGATATAGGAGCAGTAAGCTGTGACTGTGAGAGGGGGTTAACATGAATTTTACCAGGAGGGATTTGCAGTCAGTGTTGCAGGCTTGTTCATCAGAAGGTGAGACGGATAAGGATGATTTATGAAGGATGGCAAAAACACCTGACCTGCTAACACTGTTATGCACACTATGTTTGAATCCCAGGGGGAAGGCTTCATGTGCAATCGGGTGGAAGTCTTGGGAGAACCAGATTTCAGTGATAAACAGGATGTCAAACATTCAGTTGCAGTTAGGTCAAAGATGTTGTGACGATTTCTTGCGACGGATTTGGTATTGATGAGAATGCATTTCTGGTGACTGTTTAGTCGTTTGTTTGAGGTTGTGGGGTTTAAGTTCTTTAAGCGTACTGGGGGGTGGGGTCAGAGAAGGGATGATTGCCGAAAGATGGGGATGGGTTGACACTGTTACGGGAGAGCGAGATGGCTGGTGAGGAGATTGTAGTAGTGGAGTGGGTGGAGGGCTGGAGAGCGAGTTCGGTGGATGTATTGTGGTGATGAAGTGGGGGAAGGAGGGAGGAGATGCCAGGTCTGGGGTGTGTCTGTAAGTGAGTTGTCACTCATGGGGGATAGATTTCAGAGGGGGAGGAGACTGCTGCCTTTTGCGTTGTCATTGGATGCGTGTGGAAGGTAGGAAGGTAGGCGGTGTCCGTTTTATGGAGAGTGATATTACTGAAGGGGGTGAGAGTGTATGTGGGGGTGACGATTAGTGTCCCTCATGTTGGTGTGAGGTAGGATAGTGGAAGTTTATGCTGTGGTATATGGGGAGAGGATGATGTCTGAAGGGCTCCAGGAAGCAGAGGTCTGGTGACAGTCTTCTAGTGGTGCATGGTGTTGTAAGTGTGCCTTGTGGGCTGTTCAGCCGGTAGATGAGCAGTTTTACTGGGTTTGGGGCAGTGGGGAATTGTAGGAGGGGGCCAGTGGGTAGGTATGAGTATTATTGTGTAGTCTGGGCTGAAGCTAGGGGAGTTATGCTCGATAGAGTTGGTGTGGAAGGCGCAGTGTCTGTTTTTTAGGTATTTCAGGTGGAGCAGGGGGCATACAGGTTGTGAAAACAAGGAAATAATATGAGGCAGGGTAACCAAAAAGGAAACACACCAAACACAGGTTACAAAGGAACATACAAAGTACTTTATTTTATACTGAATCCAGTTACAAAAGAACAGAACAAAATTCAGATAGCTATCGACCCTCAGTACAACACAGCAAACTCCGGCGTGGTTCGGTGTGCTCAGTGAGTGCAAATATTCATTGAAACAGTCAGGCTTTTATACATTTCAAGTCTGCTGTTCAGCCCTCCTTTGGGTTAACCATTCCATAAATAAGTTACTGCTCTAGGGTCCCTTGCCAAGTCAAATCTAGTTCATCTGCTCATCTATATGTATATTAGTGTATGATCTAGGCCTAACATTACAATGCGGGACTTAATTTATACAATATAGTTAAGCAGGTGTTCTCATTCAATTATAGATCAGTTTCGGTGATACAGGTAATCCATTGCACACAGGTCAGCAGAAGGACAAGGTCTCAGCTCATGACCCTAACAAGTGGCCTGCAGGTAAGTTATACATTAGCTGTACAGAGGTCATGACAATCGAGTTCTGTTCTGAATAACATAGGCTACCATTTTAGCTCACATGGTGACTTTATAGAGCAAGAAAACCTAAAATGGCGGCTTGACCCAAAATGACAGTTTACATGGTTTCTAAGGTCAGGACCTTGCAATGCGAGTTTATTCACATGTAGTTTATAAGCAGCTTGTTAGCAGCTTGGTGTAGGCCAATATACATATATTCATAGCAATAGGAGGCACGATATAATTTCTAGTTTGACAGGGTAAGGGTTGAAGGGATAGCTGATCTGGGTGAGGAGGCCAGGATTGCACAGGGAGAGCTTAGGGATGCAAAGCGTGGATCAGACTGGTGAAGGTGGGTGAGTGGGGGTGGGAATGGGGTGGGCAAAGGAGGTGTAGACCAGGATGGAGGGAGAGGGCATGGAAAGCAACATGAAATGGGGTAAGTTGTGGCCTCTAATGAGTGCTAGGTTGGGCGGGCGTTGGTGGCATATAGGGGTCACGTCTGACCGATTGAGTGGAGGCCCTTCTGGAGTGTCAGTTGGTGCCTCTCATTTTGGAACTGTTAGCCATGATGGGCGGGCAGAGTGTAGGAGTGTAGAGATTCAAAGTGGACAGTCCACGCATGGATCACTATGGAAAGAGAAATGCAAGTCTGACCAGATACAATAATGACTAGATTCAAAGCAGTAAAACCTGCCCTTCGAAACACTGTGGGAAGAGAAATGTGAGTGTGGTAGATACCCAACAGTAGCGAGACCCAAAACAGCAAACCTACCCCTGGAAGCACTGTGGGAGGAGAAATGTGGGTTAGGCAAAACCCAGCAGTAATTTCAAAAGAGCAATCACAACCCTGGAAACACTCTGGGAAGAGAGATGTGGGGTGTGGTAAAAACCCAGCAATAGCGAGATTCAAAATAGCAAAACCACCCCTGGAACCGTTGCGGGAAGAGAAATGTGAGAGTGGTAAAACCCAACACTAGCAAGACTTGAAAGAGCAAACCCACCCCTGGAAATGCTGTGGGAACAGAAATGTGAGTGTGGAAAAAAACACAAAAGCAGCGAGATTCAAAACATCAGACCCACCCCTCGAAACACTGGGGGAAGAGAAATGTGATTGTGACAAAACCACCAAGATGATGAGATCAAGGTAGAAGCCCTATATTTGGGATGTTCTAGGTCTGATATATATGTGGCTGAATATCAGCAGTGGGTAGAGTCAGTGTAAGAAACCTACTCTTGGAACATGCAGCAAAGCACAATACCAGTGTTGTAACTATGGTTGTGGTAAGAGTGGATAACAATGTCTCTTACCTCGATGTAGCTGCAGTGGACTAGCGAGGCTGGGGCACCAGGGTGAACAGGCAAACAGGGATGGTAGTTGCCCAAAGGAAGGCATCCTTTGCCAGTGTACTTCGCCTGCTGACCAGGCAAAGCTGCCCAGAGGGATCAACTAAAGAGAATGTATATCTGGGTCCGCTGATATTATAAAAGTCATGGGGCATTGAAAGAACGAAGAAATAATGAGGCTGAGTACCACAAAGGAAATACACCAACGCGTGCTAAAAAGATTCACAGATCTTTTATTACTGTACAGTTTACAATTAAAACAGATAGCTATCTGGCTCCCAACACCTTGCAGGGTGTACCAGTCGACAGAGAGAGGTGAGAGAGTGCTGGATGTCTAAACATTTGTGCTTTTATACAATTTGTGTAATATTGTCCAGCCTCTCTTCACGTTAATAATTTGTGGTCTAGAGTTTGTGCCTAGTTCACATACAGATTATACAATATTATGAAAAGGACTACATAGGTTTGCATTTCGTTCAGGTGTCAATCTTCTTCCCTCCTTTGACAGGAGATAGCCTAAATAGGCGACCTCTTGTCAACAATACTGAAACTTTTTCAATTAAGCTTTATGCCCACGCTTCGCTAGATGAATAAGCAAAAACACAGTGCCTTCCTTGCAAGCACTTTCTGAGTCTGCAGCTAAGAGAAGGTCATCGACATATTGTAGCAATGTACAAGTAGAAGGCAACTCGAGTGTATCAAGCTGCTCTTTCAAAGCCCTACTATAAATGCTCGGACTCTCTGTGTATCCTTGTGGCGCACGGGAAAATGTAAACGAACGTCCCCCTAGGGTAAACGCGAACGAATATCTACTATCCACATGTATAGGAATGCTAAAGAAGGCATTCTTAAGATCCACAACACTGAAATGAGTAGCAGAAGCTGGAATCATTGTTAGTATTGTCGTTACATCAGGCACAATTGTAAATTGTCGAGCAACAATCTTATTGATAGCACGCAAATCGATAATGAAACGGAAAGGAATTGCATTAGCACCTTTCTTATACACTGGAAAAACCGGACTATTGCACAAACTTCCTGCAATTTCTTCAATTACTCCATAATGTACAAAGTCGGAAACTATACATTTCAAAGCGTGCTCACCATCAACTGAAATCTTATATTGTGGAATTCGTGGCTACTTAACTCCTGGTTTCAAAACTATTTTAACAGGCTCAATTTGCAAAATACCAACATCATTGTCATCAATCGCCCATAAACACGCCAGAACTTCATTAAATTCTGGCGGCAAAGTTCTAGTCAGAAACTGTGAGGCGGAAAATTGCTGTGGTGAAATCGTCAAACGCACACCATCCGAAGAACAATGAATTACCACATTTAATTCTTTCAACAGATTCAACCCCAACAAATTCTCTCCACAGTTTGTTGTCAGAAGAAACGGACAGTGATCCGTAAATGGACCCAGTGAAATCGGTACCGGCAGAGAAACCGGACTAACCACTGGCATACCAGAAAACCCTACAGAAACGTTACTCTGTCCTGACAGTGGAATGTCTGGAACCCGTGAATGGTCAATGGAACACTTCTGTGCTCCCGTGTCTATCAGAAATAGATGCTTCCTATTCCCCACCATCATCCAACGTAGGGGACCTTTCTGATTAATGGGAATAGGCATCGGTTCCAGACCCTGCTTCGGGCTGTCCTAACAGAACAATATATCATCGAAGACAAGATCTTCAGAAAAATAGGCAGTTGAAGGATTATCAAAGATATTTCTGCTATCTACACTAGGTTGCTGATTATCTTGTGAGAAAGACTGAGAATTTTGAGCGAACTGGCTTCTATCAGGACCCCCTAACCCAGGGCGACCTCTGGATCATCTATCCATGACACCATATGTGTTATTCGACCTTTGCTGGAGGATCGGGCATTGTGCTCGCCAGCGACCCTCTTGTCTGCAATAAGCACATTGGTTTGCGTGTACAGGACCCAACGGTACATTACTTTGTGGAACAAACTGACCTCAAAACTATGTACTACCACCTCTAGGCCCTCTAACTATCTGTTGCAATAATACCTTAGTTTCCAGATCTCCCCTTTTCTTTTCAATCCTTTGTTTCTCATTGTTGACTCTGTTCTCGTAATACTGAGCCATATGCAATACTTCGGACTGTGATTTAGCTTGCCAAGCACTAACGGAAGTCATAATTTGTGACTGGATATCAGGCAACAATCCACGCACAAATTTGTCCACAAACAATCTTTTTCCTGACTCAGTGCTTAAATCCTGTATGCTAAAATCTGAGAATACTTGTTCGAACCGATTAAAGAATTCGATAGCACCTTCAGATTTTCCTTGGGTACAAGCAGTCAGTTTGTCCAAAACAATCCTTCTCTCGGCAATTAAAGTCTTCAATTTTGCTACTATTCTATCTGGCTAAGTCAGTATCACCTGCGGTGGTCTTTCACCAGCTGTCCTTTCTCCATCTAACCTAACCAAGTTAACCCATGTGTCACCTAACCCTGCTGGATCATCTACAGTCCTAATCTGTTTCTATAAATCAGCAGGTAGGAGCACGGGAAACAACAAGTCTATATCACACAGAGTAAAAACGGACGAATGCAAGACAGATTCTATTTCTTTGTAAAACCCTGTTGGATTTTTCCTAATGTCTGGAATCCAATGTCTAATAGTATTCACTTCCTATCTTGAGAACAGGACGTGAACAAACTGTGATTTGTAGTGAGATTCAATATCATAGGCTGCTGTACCCATTGCAACATTAGCCGGAATCTCAACTTTGGGAACAAATGTCGAAGGAACCTCTCTCATAGGCAACTGAGAAGTAGGCTACTCTGAACATTTACTAAGCAACAGAGCCAAATCGAGCGCTGTAATAACATACACAAATACAAAAGACTGTGTTGCATGAACTCTCAGACAAGTGATTGGAAACTAAATGATGAGCTGTTATATATAATCTTTTGGTTAATTATTGTAGGATTTTTTTTTAACTTTCTTTGGCATCTTTAAAAATGGGAGAATTGTAGATAGGGTTGGTGCTTTATAATGTATTAGTATTTTGTATTCAATTGAATTGCACTTTGCACTTTATACTTCTCTACATGCCTTTGCCCAGCCATTTGCCCTATATGCTGAGCAAATGTGAACATAAGCTTTTCTACTTTTTGTATTTTATTACATGGATATTGTTATATCATGATGTATGTATAACAATAATAAAATATGCTGTTTTCGCAGAACTTTTCAGTCCTGATTGTTCCAATTCTGTCCAAGCCCTTTTAGTTAAAGAAATTGAAGTATTTGATCCGTGAGACACCACGCTCGTAGTTTTCCTTATGAATATTTCCCAGGTGTATATGATGTAGGGGAACACCCACACATAGTTTAGGCTTTGCTGATAACGCCAGTAAAAATGCAATGCCACTGGGAGAAAACATGTTCATTCTGGCTGCACCAAGTAGGCCAGTATCCTCAAGTAAGAACACTCATCATAGTGGCTCTGTCTATAAATGCAGTTTAAAAACGGAAATAATCAAAAATCTGCATCAAACAAAAGAGACATCAGTGTACCAAGAGAGCTATGCCCGGGGCCTCAGTGCCCAAAGGAGGAACCTGAGATGGGCACGTGCCCTTACAACACCTTCTCGGTTGGGCAGCTACCTGGGTGGCCCTGAGGACACTTTCAAGTAAAAGAATGAAACGGAATGCAATACATTGCATTGTAATGTGATATGTCATACTGGGCATCTTTAATAGTGCACCAAAATGTTATGTTATATATATGCATTCATACTGTCCCAACTTACCACCAAAGTAATTTCAGAGTGCCTAGGCTTGTTCATGGGCATGGCACACTGTACCACACCAGGGGTAGCCAGACCGTAGGCCACTGGGAGAAAGAAAATGAGAGCTGGTCAATGGGTCGGCTCTTGCTGGGTCTGAGATCCGGCATCAGAGGTCTGCCTGGATCTCAGACCCAGCCAGCCTCAGTCCTGACAAGGCTTTACCGAGCTCCAACTTCGCTGAGGGAAGCTGGGTGCTCAGTGACCTAACCTGCTCTGGGCTCCTTTCTCCAGCCGTCATGCGTGCATTTACAGGCTCTATTTGCTCTGCCTGTTTTACTTTCTTATTGCCTGAAAGGGTCACCACTGGAATCAATGGGCCATGACTATCACTGGGGTGGAGGCTATCACTGTTAAAAGCAGGCTTCTTACATGCTGGGAACACTTACGCTTGCATAGAAAAAACAAAAAAGACATTTCCAAACTCAAAATCTTAAACTTGCATTCACTAGTTTTCTTTCAGATGCATTTCTTTTTTGATCGGACTACCACACACATAGACTGTATTTTTGTTCCCCTTCCCTTGTGTTTTATCACAGGTTATGTTCATAAAGAGGTTATATACTTCTCAAACTGCTTAATCACAAATAAATGTTTCTGTGCTGACAGCAGTTATTAGGAAATTAAACTGTGGGTTCATGGGTGCATACTTTTGATTTTCACTACAGGGGCAGAAATACACCCACCTACGCCTTGAATTTAAGAGAACGACCAGCCCACCCCTTGCCCTGGCCAAACACATTTTATAGCACTTGTTTTTTTTATAAGGAATTGCAAAAAGTCATACGATTAACAACCAGTTTTTAATATATAACAGCTCAGCGAGGTCTCTCAACCTGCTGAGCTACCCTGGCAGCCTTCTGCTGTAGAGCGTGTCTATGGATCCCTTATTGTACTAAAAATCACTGCATTAACAACAGGATTTTGGGTGCACCACTGCCATGGAAGTGATTTATAGTGGAATTTGTGTACAGTGTGGAGTTTGAAAAGAAGCAGCATGAAAGAAATTGCAGCATTTTTAAACTAGTATTTTGAACATTTCCTTTCAGCGGAGTTCAACTACCAGCTCTGTTCCCTCAGAACTCTGCCCCTCCTCCAAACTGCACCCCCACCCTTTCCATTGTGGGGACATCATTTACATGTTTTCCATTTCCACCACTGCTTGTGCCTCCGAGAAGTGTACTACACAGGGCCTCACCCCTCATTAAGGGTCTACGCAGATACGACATCAGCCCGGCCCTCGTTGACCTTCACTGGCTCCCACTACACATACGAATCACCTCCAAGTCTTGCTGCATCATCTGTAAGACAGTCGCTCTCAAGTCGCCCAGCTACCTCGTGGAGAAACTCAGCATCTTCGGCAGACAGACCAACACCAGAAGCCATGACACGTACAGACATGAAATCTGCTGCTGCAAAAAAATGCCCTAAAACTGTGGAACCCCCCCCCCCGCGTCAAGCATCAAACTCGTCCCCACGTTCCTACAATTCAGAAAAGAGCTCAAGACCCACCTCTTCAAGGAATCTCTCCTCCTCAACACCTAGGCCGGCATCTCGCCCCGTGCACCACCTGACTTGCTAGATGCCGCCCGCCCCTCCAATCCGCGCCACCCGGACCAGCTGTACTTCACCTCTGTATCCCTTTGTATCAAACCCCCTGCTGTATATCTGTTCTGTTGCTACCTCTGAAAAGCGCTATGCATCTGTTCTGTTGTGTACCTCTTTCAAGCACTCCGTTATGTCTCTGTATTGTTGTCTACCTCTGTAAATCATGTCGTTTATTTATTTATTTTATTTATTTGTAAAGTGCTGGACAAGGGCCCTGAGGCATGCAAGCGTTAGGGCAGACAAACAACAAAAAACAGAGATTCAGGGAACCCAAAGAAAGCACCAACGAAGGAAAAGCAGTGACAAATAGAATTAGATCAGAGGTTTATTCAGAGAGAGTAGTTTTTAGAGTCCGCTTGAAACTATTGAAACGTTGCTTCTCAAACCTAGGTTCACGCCCAATAAATACAACAACAACAACAACAATAATAATAATAATAATAATAATAATAATAATAATAATAATAATAATAATAATAATAATAATAATAATAATAGGGCGGAAAGCAGAATATGGATGTACAAACAAGGAAGTGTGGGAAGGAGGCCGTATAGCCAGGGTGCATGCCAGTTCTGTTGAGTGAATCATAGTTCTGCAAAAGGTAGGAATCAGATAAGTCGTAAAGTTTGATGATGGGTGGGTGGTGTTTCTAAGGCAAATTTGCAGAACTGTAAGTTAGTACAGAATGTAACGTGGAAGACATGAGAGCTTTGAGAGTCCACTCAGGCAATCCTGGCAGTTTGGTGGCTTATTTGCCCGGGCACCTCTGCGGTTAAACTCCACAAGTCACAGAGAGGAGGAGTGCAGCAGGAGAACCTTTAAAAATAACATGCAAAACATTGCTTAACAACTACAAAAGTGCTACAGGAAAAGGAGGCGCCACGGTGTGCTCGTTCTGTCATCATTTGCATGGCTGCCTCAGTGTTCAAAGGGAGAGGCGCAGTTTTGCATTGGCTGGCTCAGGCGGCTGCCTACTTTACATCTGGCACACACTATGGTTAGCAAAGGAACCTTCAACAGGGCACCTTTTTAAGACACCATGTCCACACTGCAGTGATCGGGATGAACAGGGGCTGAAGGCTTCTCCTCGGCACCCGGCATCACCCAGTGGCGAGGAGTTACTTCTGGGGACCGAACAAGGCAATACATAGCGGGCCCCAAAGATTACTTCAACATGAAATGATAAAAATGATGTTTTGGTCTATTACATGCCTCATTATTCTATAAATGTAACATAGCTAT
The DNA here is from genome assembly GCF_040938575.1 of Ambystoma mexicanum. Taxonomy (NCBI): domain Eukaryota; kingdom Metazoa; phylum Chordata; class Amphibia; order Caudata; family Ambystomatidae; genus Ambystoma; species Ambystoma mexicanum. The sequence continues at coordinate 283,953,381 of NC_090928.1, forward strand.
GTCTGTATGTCACCAGTTGGCCACGGGAGTTAAACGGATCCCCTGGTAGCTGTTAAAACCCAGCTAGGCAATCTCGTCTAGGCCGCAAGCAGGAGCTACAGAGCTGCCAGCAATGTCGTGCAGTGCAGCGTCTATATTTGCAAAGCGTTTGTCTTCAGTGTTTTCACATTTCAATAGTTTGAGGGGCTCACTGGGAGAGCCAATTCAAGGCGTAAAAGGCAGACTGAAAATCACTCCTTCAAACCTATTGCTGGAAAGACGCGTGCGGAGCAAGCCCTAGTTCTGTATGGAATCAAAAATGGAGTGCCATGCTGGCTGCCTGGCGCGCGCCAGATCTGCGTAATGACATAAAGGCATCTAGGTTTCCAGCGCCATTGCTTATTCACGGAATTAGTTTGCAGTGGAAGGATAGTCATATTTTCCAGAGCAGGCTGCCATCAAAGGTTAGGTTTGGTTTGCTCCCATTTCTAAAAGCGAACCATACAATCGACTACATGTATAAGGCAGCACACTGTTTAATAATTTATGATTCCATAACAGTGCATTATTGCTAAAGTAACCAAATTAAGTGGCGCAGTTTAGGATTTAAGTGCAACCCAAACAGAAGACTCAGCAAATACCTCCTCGCCACATCAAATGTGTATTGTCAAGCTGCCCGGCGCTCGGTGCGTTTCTAAGCTAGCCGCCAATTACCCTGCTTTGAAATGAAATTATATATAATAATTAAAAATCCCATTCACTGGGCTCGGTGCTTTGCTCAGCACATGCGGAGAGCAGCAGTTCGACGCGTGGGCCAAAAGAGAGAGATTTCTGACGTGTGCTGCTGTGGTCCAAAACCGGCGGTGAGTTGCCAACCACCGGCGGCCAGTTGCAAACACACAGACGTCAGGTTTGCAAAAAGAGCATTCTAAACATGAAAGAAAGCAGTTGCCCGTTCTGGCAGAAGGAAAAATGTGTCTCAAAAAAGGGAAAGATGAAACATTCAGGCACTGATTTTGATTGGGCGTTGAGTGATGTTATGTGATGTTACAAAGCTTTTAAACCATGCTAATTCACCACTGTATTGGTGTCAGAGTGCCCATGGTTGCCTCGAGGCTGGGGTTTTCTGTTGCTGCGCTAATAATAATGATTTGTTATTTATATAGCGCCTTAAGCCAAAACGCTCTACAGAGAACATATTTATATACATTTATCATCCCAACCGGAGTTGGTACTCATTTATCCACCTCGGAAAGATGAAAGGCTGAGTTCGCCTTGCTGGGATTCGAACCTGCAACTTGCACATCATACATTGATCGCAGCAGCGAGCGCTCAACCCGCTGAGCTATCTTACCAGCTCTAGCAGTCCGGCCATTGACTGCACCACTTTTGTGCTTCATTAGCAGTCATGGGGTCTGCTCCACTTTTGGGGATGCTGTGGGACCACCCTATCCCTGTGTTGCAGCAGGTTGTGAAGTCTGTAGCAACCTTCCAGGCTGCAGATCAAGAACAAAATCTGGGTGCAAAATAGTCAGAAGCCAAACTGTGCTTCTGTCTTTGCTTCTTGCGCGAGGTTAGCGTTGTGGGCCACATTCGTTCACTGCGCCTCGCATTTGTATTTGTATGTATTACATGTTATATAGCGCTTTAAGCAAAGAGCTTTACATGAAACAACAGGAATACATAAGAAGCAATGTAAAACAAATCATGAGTCAAATAGCCATATATGCTTTGTGGTGGTCCTTGTTGTTGTGTTGGATGCAGACTGTCAAGGGGTGTGGTCTGTTATGAAGGCGGAATGACAGGAAGGCTGAACATGTGAATGGGGTGCAGTTTAGGGGCTAAACATCAATCAGAAACAAAATATCACTGGGTCCAATAAAACAAGCTGCATGTCAAGGAGCACAACTGCGTCGTGAAGCCAAGGAGTAAAGTATCAACCAGGATCTCAGCATCACCACAATGGCAAAACACTCAGGGGCGATATCTCACAGGGTGCAAGCCAGGAAGCAAAAGGTGGAGGAGCAAAAGGAGCATTAAACTGGTTTAATATCCCGATGCAGTTCATTTTATGCGTCATTGTTGAGTGATGCTGGAGGACATCCGTTATTTGGCATTATTGTGCTTTTAGTTTATTGATTTAGGAAATGCGAATGAGGTAGAGAGGGGATTAGTCCCAATATTGCTTCCTATGGTCTGGTAATTGGTTAGCTCATTGATTATTCCAGAAGGTGAGGTGGTTCTGAAATGTATGCATCCCCTTTGGGAGTGTGTCCCAAGGTTTGGGAGGCAAGCCTGTGACGGTGGAGGCCCTGTGTCATTTCCTGATGGAGAAAGGGCTTTTAGAAGCATGGCAGGGCTGGATTTTAGGACCTTAATGGGTGCTAGGACCTTATTTTCCTTGGAATGATTTCAGCTACATCGCCTTGAAGTGTGCAGTGGGTGATGCCAAGGTCCATTAAATCTATACTTGTTTCCGATGGGTAGCCAGTGGAGCGTGCAGAGTGCTTATGTGATATATGATATGATATGGTATTTATTAGGCGCCTGTACACAAGTGTTTCTAGGCATGACAAGACATGGAGGGCGAAACAGAGGGAGGACAAAACAAGGATTTTACTAGGCCAAGTTTCATTCAGATCACACAAGTGCAGGGAAACGGATGGGGAGAAGTAGCAAAAAGGGAGGGGTGGGGATGGAGAAGTGCGGGTAACCAAAGAGTGCAGCCAGCGGGTGGCTCAGTGCAGGTATTAGAAAGTGCAGCCAACGGGTATCTCATAAGTGCAGATAGAGGGGACTGTAGGGTTACAGACACAGACCTCAAATGCTAGACGTGCCAAGCGGCAGTGTGAGATGCAACTGGACATGCAGGGACCTGAGCCCACATTCAGACGGTGGCCAGGAGACCAGTGTCTGGACCAGACGGGTAATCAACATGGGAGAGAAAGAGAGAAAGCGAAAGCGAACAGGAAGGTCTTGAGTTGCTTCCGGAACCGTAGGTGGTTTTGCTCAAGTTTGAGAGAGGCAGGGAGGCTGTTCCAGAGGGAGGCCCCAGCTGAAGAAAGAGAGCTGTCCACAACACTCTGCTTGGAAAAGCGACTGACCCTCAGAGAGTTGAAGGTGGATGAGAGGAGAGCTCAAGAAGGGTAATTGTAATTATAATTGGTTTTTTATAACAGGAAATGTTTAGGAAGAGAGTGTTGGAGGTAGTGTGGTCCCAGACCCCATAGCGCCCATGTGGATGATGCAGACGGTCTTGAACTTGATCCTTGCCGACACTGGGAGCCAGTGAAGAGATATCAGTGCTGGAGAGATACGATCCGGGGGCTTGAGGCCAAGGACAAGTCTCACATTCCTGTTCTGGATAAGTTGTAGAGGACGGAGAGTAGAGGCAGGACGATTTAGAAAGACGTTGTTGCAGTAGTCCAGCCTAGAGAGGACCAGAGCTCTGGAGACAGTTAGCTTCTCGGGGAAAGTTAGGAAAGGTAGAATATCTCTGAGGAGGTACAGCTCATAGTTTGACTTCTTAGAGATGCGAGGAGAGATGGAGAGGGTGGAGTCAAGATGACTCACATGTAGGAGTAGGAGGAGGGCCCAGATTGGGCAGCAAGAGAGAGAGTCCTGGTGTTTCCGATGAGGAGGATCTCAGTCTTACTGCATTAAGGCAGAAATAATTGGCGGCACACCACCCCTGGATTGCAGACAGGCAGTCTGGAATGAGAGAAGGAGTAGAGGCGGCCGAGGGAAGCCTGAAAGAGAGCTGGGTGTCATCCGTACAACAATGAAAGATGGAGCAGAGAGCAGTGTTGCAGTGGGCAAGAGGTGCCAGGTATTGGTCAAAAAGCCAGGGAGGGAGGTTAGACCCCTGGGGTACACCACAGGTAGAGGGATAGATAGAAGAGAGGAAGGATCCCAACTGGACCTGGAAGGGTCGATCAGTGAGAAAGGAGGTCAGCCAGGCATGGGCTGATCAGTGATACCCAGGTTATCACAGAGACGATTGAGCAGGATGGCATGGTTGACCATATCAAAAGCAGAAGAAAGATCGAGTAGAATGAGGACAGAAGGAAGGTTAGAATCAAGGTTAGAGAGCAGGTCTTCACGGATGTTCATGGGAGCAGTTTCCATGCTTCTGGCTGTTCTGGGGCTAGACTGGTGGTTGTGGAGACAATCAACAGATTCAGTGTGAATATTAAGCTGGGAGATGGCCAGCTTTTCTAAGAGTTTGAACAGGAAAAGAGTGGTGGAGATCGGGCAATAGTTAGACGGAGAGGAAAGATCACAGAGGGCTTTTTAAGGAGGGGGTGCACAAGGGGTTGCACAAGGGAGGGGAGGTTTCCAGTGGCAAAAGAGTGATTGCAGAAATCAGCCAGGGTGTCGTTGTGGTCCTTGATGGATCTGGATGGACAGGGAAGAACCTGTTTTGACGAGACTTTCATAGATCAGACTTATCTAGAAAAGTCATCGGGGGACAACAAGGGAAGGGAAGAGAAGGGAGGAGGTGAGGAGGACACAGGCACACCAGGAGTGGAGGAGGAGGAGGAAATGGAAGGGGGGATGGACAGGATGTTCTGGGTTTTACTGATGAAATGAGATGTCAAGGCCCTACAGAAGGCCTGGAAAGGAAAAGGAGAGGTAGAGACTGCAGCAGATTCGGCCAGCTCCTTGCAGATTTTGAAGAGTTCAGCTGAGTTGTTAGATGCCGCAGAGACATGGGCTTGGATGTGTGCTCTTTTCTTGTCGAGGAGTCTGTAGTGCCTTTGGGCAGGCGGCTGGCCAGTTTGTCAGAGGTGCACCTGTAGCCCTCCACTTCCTCTCAGCCACCCTACACTTGAGTTTGTGGGTGACGAAATCAGAGTTGTCCCAAGAGTTGCACGTGGATTTGGGCTTTAAGCAGATCTTCATGACAGGGGCAAGTACATCGAGAGTGTCAGAGATAAAAAGATGGAGGTTAGAAAGGGCTGTGTCAGGATGTGAATCAGTCAAAGGTGTAGAAGGAGGAGAGACAGTAGCGGCAAAAGCCTCACCTGACACACGCTTCATGGGTCGGATGACCGAGAATGTTGGTGGCAGTGCTGGAGTCTGGCCTGAGGGGTAGAGAGAGAGAGATGGGAGGAAAGGAGAAACTGATCACTCCAGGAGAGAAGAGTGGTGAGAGGGTCCACTCCCTTGTGCATCCCCTCCTGCATCCCCTCCTGAAGAAGCCCTTTGCTGATCCTTCCTCTGCGGCTAACTATCGCCCGATCTCCATCACTCCTTTCCTGGGCGAACTCTTGGAAAAGCTGTCCATCTCCCAGCTCAATCTGAAAACTGAATCTGTTGGTTGTTTCCAGGACCACCAGTCTGGCTTCAGAGTGGTCAGAAGCATGGAATCTGCTCTCCTGAACATCTGCTCTCTAACCCTGATTCTAACCTTCCTTCTGTCCTCATTCTCCTCGATCTTTCTTCTACTTTTGACATGGTCAACCATGACATCCTGCTCAATCCCCTGCGTGATAACCTGGGTATCATTGATCAGGCCCTGGCCTGGCTGACCTCCTTTCAACTGATCAACCCTCTGAGGTCCAACTGGGGTCTTTCTTCTCTTCTATCTCTCTCCCTACTTCTGGTGTTCCCCAGGGGTCTAACCTTTCCCCCTGCCTGTTCAGCTAATACCTGACACCTCTTGCCCATTGCATCACTGCTCTCTGCTCCAACTTTCAATGTTATGCGGATGACACCCAGCTCTCTTTCAGGCTCCCCTAGACCGCCTCTTCTCCTTCTCTCATTCCAAACTGTCTGACCGCTCTTCAGGAATGGTGTGCCGCCAATGATCTTTGCCTTAATGCTAGCAAGACTGAGATTCCCTCATCAGAACACCAGCTCCCTCCTTTCCTCTCTCTGGCCTCCCACTCTGGGCCATATTTCTGCTCCTACCTGTGAGGCTAAGAACCTTGGGGCATTTCTTCGACTCCATCCTTTCCTTCTCTCCTCACATCTCTGTGGTCTCTAAGAAGTCAAACTATTAGCTGAAACTCCTCAGAGGTATTCTTCCTTTCCTCACTTTCCCCCAGAAGCTCACTGTCTCCAGAGCTCTGGTCCTCTCTAGGCTGGACTACTGCAACAGTCTCTTTCTGAATCGTCCTGCCTCTTCTCTCTGTCCTCTACAACTTCTGCAGAACAGGAATGCAAGACTTTTCTTTGGCCTCAATCCCAGGGATCGTATCTCTCCAGCTCTGAAATCTCTTCTTTGGCTCCCAGTGGCCGCAAGGATCAAGTTCAAGACTGTCTGCATCATTCACAACGCTTCTGGGACTGCACTACCTCCAACTCTCTCTTCCTAAACATCTCCCTTCTCGAGCTCTACACTCATCCGCCTCCAACTCTCTGAGGGTCAGTCGCTTTTCCAAGCAGAGACTTGGGGGCAGTTCTCTGTCTTCAGCTGGGTCCTCCCTCTGGAATAGCCCCCCTGCCTCTCTCAATCTTGAGCAGAACTGCCTCCGGTTCTGGAAGCAACACTTCTGCTTTCTCTCTTCCTCTCCGTTGCTGATATCCCAACTGCTCCACTCACTGGTCACCTGGCTACCCTCTGAACTTGGGCCCAGGCCCCTTCATGTCCAGTTGCACCTCACACTTTCTCTTGCCTCCCACCCCAGCACTTATGGTCTGTATCTGCATCCCTACATTCCCTTCTCTCTGCACTTATGAGCCACCCAGTGGCTGCACTTTCTAATTTACCTGCACTGAGCCACCCACTGACTGCACATTTGAGTTACCTGCAACCACCCCCTATAAATTCTCCCCTTCCACTTCCCTGCACCTGCACAATCTGAATGTCACAAGGCCTAGTAAGATCATTGTTTTTTCTTCCCTCTGTTTCCCCCTCCCTGTCGTGTTGTGCCTAGAAACACTTCTGTACAGGTGCGTTATAGATGCAATATCATATCATATCACATCATATCATCACACCTGGGGTTAGAGGTCCCCGACCAGATGGAAATTGTAATAAATCAGGTTTGTTGTAGGTGAATAAGCAATCATGGGATGATGTCATGAGCAACTACGGAAAGAGCCCATAGGGGTTGTACTTGTAAATATGATCTAATGTAATTTATTTTGAAGAGGATGGTGTTTAAGTGAATGTGTCCAATAAGAGCGTGGGAATTTAGGGGGATTAGATTTCCTTGCATAGGGTTAGCCAATCATGTTTGGGGATGTCTTTGCAACAAAATATGTGGGGGTGGTTAAATGATGCAACAATGTAGTTCTGTCTCTAAGGAGTTGTCTAGCCCCCCCCCCCCGGCTGTTTGTATACAATAAACTCACTTTACTGATAAACATGCACTCACTTCCTGAGAGGTGGGCTTATTTTGGGTAGAGAGATCTGATGTACACCTCAATATTGGTTTGTTAGGATCAGTGTTTATTTTCCTGTCATTCAAAATAATAGAAGTGCTGTTTGCAACTCTCTGATAGGTATTTATCCTACCAGGGCATGGTCCATAATGTTATTAGATTGCATGTTTTCTAGTAATTGGCTGTATACATAGCCCTTCAGTCTTTTCACCAGATAGGGAATTTTGGTGATTGAGTTGGTGGTCATGACATCTTCTGGGATTCATGCTCAGTTTTTTAGTGAATCTGTGGTTTTAAGGTCTGCTACTTGTGCCAGTGATTACTTAATTACTGCATGGTAGGTATTGGATGGAGTGTTCATTGGTGAGAATCACTTTACAAATAACTGGATGGTAAGAGTGGGTTGGCGAGACTGCTTTGTTACTATTAGTTACTAGCTTGGGAAATTTTGTTCCATGATCATTTTAGAACATTTGAGATTTTTTGGCATTGTTGTGGTCATGTTTTTATTCAGGTACGGATTTCATCATTTAGTCTGCTAGCATCTAATTTTTGATCTGTTTTATTGTCATCCCTTCCTTTTTTGGTTAAGTGATGCATGATGTAGTCACATAGGTCCCGTGCTGCTTTGTCATTGAAGGTGTTTGTGGTTTTCATCTCTTTTTTTGATTCTGAACATCTCTTTCTGTGTTTAGATGCTGGTCTGATGTGTTTTGTGTATTGGATTCTCTTAGGTTTTAGGACATTCTCTTTGTTGTAGTATTGTATTTCTCATTGGTAAGCTACTTTGTCTAGTTTATTGTGGCATCTATTTCAAGTCTGTGCAAGCTTTCTAATGATTTTTAGTAATTTGTTTTTGGTGTGAGACGACATGAATATCAGGGTTGTCAGTTCGCCCAGTCTCCCAATTATCAAATTATGCAGGGATCATGATTCTTCAATTGTTTGTGAGGGATGCAGGTCTTTTGGACGTGGTTTGTGTTTCTCATTATTGCATTAATTGATGTTTTTTCAGGGGACACAGCATTTAACAGCTGTTACCAGCTACGTATGCCATCACATTAGGCCAGTTAATTATATTAGAACCCTGGCATTGTGCTCTTCGTGCTAATAGTGCATTACCACCAAAGCAGTGATGTGGAGTCAAGGATGAATTGACTCCTAGAAATTAAAGGTGGGTGCCATGCAGAGCCCCTCTTCCATTTATATGGCATAGTTAACTGCAGTTGGCAAGGTGAACGGAATCTGGGATCCATGCAGACAACATGGAGAGCAGTAAGAGGTACAGTAGGCAGTGTGAGGGGATACAGGGATTGACACAAGAGATTTGGGGGTGCTGAGGTGGAAGACAGCAGAAGTCAGCAGGCAAGGCCGAACCTAGGTGACTTGGAGAGGAAGACACTAACTTGCAGGAGCAAACGCTGGAATACACTAGTAAATTCACCTGGCATTATGGTGCTCCTGATTGGCTGCTTCCTTCTTGGCCGATGTTAAAAGTGTGTTTAGAGCATCTATGTTAATTGTCTTCCATGCTTTCCTGATGATTAGTGGTTTCTTCTAGAGTGGCGGGAGCCAGAGATTTCATAGGTAGGGCCGAGCCAGGGCTGAGCCAGGGGGTCAACAGTCCTGGCTCTAGCAGCCCACCAAGGCCAGACCCAGGAAATGGCTGCACAAAACAACCCGAGTGGGAGCTGTCTCTGGGTCAAAAAAGAAGGTGAATTGGTACCTATTTATCTACCTCAGAACGATGAAAGGCTGACTTGCTCTTGCCAGCATGAGAACGTGCAATCCTCATATCATACACAGATCGCAGCAGGTAGCGCTGATTCTGCTGAGTTATCTTATCAGCTGGTATAGAATAAAGTACAAGGAAGATGAAGATCAAATATTGTTGTATCCTTGACTTCATCCATAACCATTCATAGATGGTAGCACATAAGCTTGCTTCTGGCTTGCCCGCACATCCTCCTTTATCCAGTTAGAGGCTGTCTGGCTCCACCCCTCTGGCTGCATGGCCAAATGACAAGCATTAGATCATGCCACATCATGCATCCAGGGGCAGATTTAGCCTGAAAGCCCATTTGGATATAAACATGGAAAACAACACTGTGTCTTGGAAAGACAGGGCTTTAAACATTTAACAGTAAAATTTAACAAAATATTTAATTAATAAAAGATGACCCTGTTGGACTTCAACATTATATTGTGACTGTTCTTCACTTACTTAAAGTAATGTACTTGAAGGGTTCTGGCCTGATTTTGAATCGCATTGGATGAACGCCTGCATCATTTAGGAAGGGGTGCGGAAACAACTCCATCTTGCTTAAGTAGTGATCTGAAATTACCAAAGTGCCAAATGCCCAAAACCATTTCAATTTAATTTAGCTTTTAAACTAAAAGTCCATTAATTGCAAAATATGTGACAACTCTGTATTATGTTGGGGGAGGAGTGGCAGTAGATATGTCACCCCTAGTTTCTTGTCTGTCTGGTTGGGTAGAAGAGGACAATATGCGGCCATAAGAAAGGCAGACACAAGTGCGTCTTTTTTTTTTCATCAGAGTGGGTGAGCACCGGGTGGGTCTCGTGGTCTGCCTCTGCTTTGGGGGGGTCAGGCCAGGGCCCTAGGAGGGGCATGGGCCAGCCTGAGCCCGCTGGGCTCCCCAACTGTAGTTTCTTCTTGTGAGTTGGGAAAATGTGTGTTGGAGTGGAGATGATGCAAAAAAACAGCAAGTTGATCATTCCATAGTAAGCGCGATGCTGGGCTGTTTTTGTAGGCCCTCCTCACAGACAATTGCATTAAGGGAAGGGCTAGTGATGTGTGTTGTTTCTTTAACGAGCCGATTGAAGTGATGGAGTTTTATACTGGAGAAAAGTGACCTTAATGGTGATTTGGTTGATTTTATGAACCCTATTTTGAAACCCCACGCAATACTATTATATGCAAATGATTGACCACAGGCTTGGCAATGCCAGTGTCTCTTCTGTTGACTACTGCTCTTTTCTGTTGTGTACATGTTCTCTCATTGGTCCTCATGGATTACTAGAGCTGCTGGTCTAGGCATCTGCCCTTTGGGTATGAAGGCAAATAAGGAGAGATATAGAATATAATTGTCCCACTTAGGTTTGGGTGTGTGTTTTCTTTATCATGTCCTTGCCTATAAGGTAGAAGTTTTCTTTTGATGCTTGATCGCTTGAGGTTCCTACCAAGTTAAGCATTTTTTCAATCAATTACTTAATTCGGTCATAACACAATATAATTTAAAAATACTAAAAATAAACTAAAACATTTCAAAGCATAATGGCTGCTAAAACATTTAATCACTTACAAAAGGATTCCAAACATTGCAATTTTCCATGTATTTACTTGCTCATTTACCATTGGTCTAAAAAGTATTGTAAACTAGGTTTGTATTGCCGACACAGTTCGAATATCTGGAACCAATGGGAGAAATCTAAGGTCACCCTTACCCTGTTTAAAGGCAAAGGCTTTCGCGGCTGGTGAAATGTTCGGACAAGTCCCACTCGGAAGCTTGGGAAGAAAGGAAGAAAATGATTCATCATATCTTCAAATACATGCAAAATGTACATAGTAACAAACACATGCAGTTTTGTTGCTACTGCACCCTTTGACGAAGGTTGCGCCAATTGGTAGAATGTTTAATGTTAAGCAGACCTTTCACGAGTCGTAGGGTAAACTACCCTTGTTAAATATATTTAGATCCTGCAAGGAGAGGTTAGCAAAAGATGTTCTGTTACAAATCTTAGTAAGTTGAAAACCCTGACTCTGATTGTCCTGTCAAAGATTAATGCTTTCCCCTGAGATTTTATTTTCATTGTAAGCTTAGAGTGTACTCTGTAGAGGGATGTGACCTAATTTGGTTAATATATTGTGCAGGATCTTCATCTGCCTTCATAGCACGTGCCATAATCAAATTTAAATCTGGTGTGTCGGGATACACTGCTCTTAAAGCAGTCCATACTCTTGCCCAACAATAATTAAAGTGTGCATGGTTATGGTTATCAATGGTCATTTGTACTCCTGGGTATCCTGCTTTCCTCCAAATATCATCTGCTTGATCTACCAATGCAGCAAACAAACTTTTCATATCTCCTACCGCTAGTGTAAGGCCTGTAGTCTACTTTTCAAGTGCATATATACACCTGCCTGCTCCTGCTGTGAGCGATGGCCGATAGATTTCTTATATCCATGTGTGGCCAGGGCATGCATTGTGCTCTTATGGAGCCTTTATGTAGCAATGGGAGCTATGTCCCTCTCAGCTTGGCTGATAACATTCTCCCCTTCACTTCCCTTTTGCTACCTCCATGTGGCTTGGTCACACTCAGAGTCTTGGACCCCCATAAACTCTTTACTCTTGGTGCCACCCTGGGTGGTGTCTATTCACCCTGCTCCTCATCTGTCACCTAGTCCTCCTCCTCTGCTACTCCTGGGTCTGTATCTGGTCTAATCAAATCATAAACTATACTGTCAGTACGCTGTTGCCCCACTCCGTACCACTCATCAGTGCATCTATCACCCTTCATTTCAACTTGCTCTACTGTCAATTGTAAATAAAATGTACCCTACTCTCCATTCATCTGTACCTATTGGCGCTCTTTGCCCTTCTCCCTGTTCCAGCATTAGTCCAGCAAGCTCTTCCTCTGTCCTTCGAAGTGCTCTTTCTAAGTCTCTCGGCACGCTGTTTTCTGTCTCCATAACAAATGTGTTGTATGTCACATTCGCTGCTGAGGAGTGTGTTATGTTTTCATAGCTGGCAGGGGATCTCTGTTGTGAGGATGCAGGGGGCACATACTCGGGATTAGTTTAACCTGTGGCTGCTTGCGTAGGGTAACATCCCTGTCGAGGTGGAAGGGCTGTAGGTGTTGTAGAGGCATCACAGGATACAGGTGTTACACAAGGTGTAGGGGTAACACAGGGTGCTGGGGTTACAGTTTCTCATCCCTTAGCCTCATCTGGGACATCTTCTGAATCCTTAACCATCCTCCATAGCTCAAGAATGCCCTGTCTGCTCCTTAACTTTATCCCCTTATACTTTATGACTAAATATGTGTACATTTGGCCCAACATGTCCTTATTATTTGATCCTTTTACGTGCCAAGGTTTATGCATCCCTCCTCTCGTGTCAGCAACCCACTCACAATGATACATAACTATGTTTTCCCAGTACTGTGTAAGCACGGTACACATATATTCAAGTGGGGTACTCATAGTTCCCTATGTTTATCCACTTGTTGCAACGTTTCATTATCCTAAACAGCTGTGAAAGCAAAAGGAAATATCGAGTCTGAGTACCCCAAAAGGAAATACACCAAACATGGGCTTATAAAGATTCACAGATCTTTATTCTAAAACTGTACAGAAACAAAGTATCAGATACAGATAGCTATCTGGATAGAGGGATAATGGCGCTCGTAGAGCTGCCGGCCCCCTTATCCCTCTACCACCCCATTACGAGGTCTGCTGGTGGGTGCCGCTAAAGACGTCTGGTAAAACCAGGCTTCCTTAGCGGGACCCGCTAGCAGACCAGGATGCTAACAACGGGCCCGTCATTAACTGGCCCGTTGTTAGCATCCTCCCCATTCGCATTGAGCCCTATGGGGGCTCAAATGGGAATGGGGATGTACCGGGTCCGGGTTCCTGGAATGGGGAAATACTGGGCCTTCCAAGGTCGGAATTGCCCGGTATTTCCCCATTCCAGGAACCCGAACCCGGACCCAGTACCCAGTATGGGGGTAGCCATGCCGCTAGAAGCGGCATGGCTACCTCCATACTCGTAATGAGGCCCTATGTCTCAATATGACAAATCTAGGTTGGCCGTGACTCAAGTAACGGATGCATTGGTTAATAATATTGGTGCAAAAGTTTGTGCCTCTATGTATTTGGATTCTGATGCAGTGCCCAAACATTATGAACAGAACAGTGCTTACTTGGACACTGATGAAATTGAGTGCCTGGACAAGGGAATACCTGTTTAATTATTAGATCTTTGAACACAAGGGTCTTTAGGTCCTAGGTCCTTCGTTGATAATCCCAAAGGTCTAAATTATTTGATGTCAACAGATATCTTCCTCCTCCAGGAAACATGATTACTGAAATATTTGCATTGGGTTTGCTATGAAATTCATCACATTTATGCATAAAACAATTATACTGGGCGACCTTATGCAGTCTGATCGTGGGAATTGCCTCACATTTGAAATCTGCTGAGTTCCTGAATCATTTATATAGTCAATGTATTCAATCAATTTTTTACCGAAGCTGTAACTGAGATGAATGTATTCAAAGATTTTCGAGTGGAAAAAAATGAGCTTGAACTACGGACCTTGGCGTGCGTAGAAACTTGTTACGCTCACCTGGTATCCATGGGGACGACACCCAGCCAGCTGGTCGCTGATGCCCTTCCTGATGGTTCCCCTGTGGCCTCGGTGTCGAGGGAATTCTGCTTGGAAAATGAAGACTATGGGCCTCATTACACGGTAGGTGGTAAGGGTTTACCGGTACCGGTAAGGGCACCGGTACCGGTAAACCCTTACCGCCTTACTTCGAGTTCCCTTTGCGAGACCCGACCTTAACGGCTGGTTTTACCTTGGAGTAGGGCGGTAATTCCGCCATCCACCAAGGCGGACACGGTAAAATACTGGCGGCAACCATGGCGCTAATAGCACCATGGTTACTGCCTACTGTGTAATGAGGCCCTATGTCAGGACTGGGCGACCGAGGTAGGCAGTTTAATCCCCCACCTCCTTATATTTCCAGCCCCTCCAGGTTCCTTTCTCACCTGGTTGCCAGAATCGGTGGGCTCTCCGTCCTGCTCTCTGGGCAGGGGCGCGTTGCCTTTTGTGGGCGCTGGTGGTCCAGTTACTTCACTGACTGCAGCCCTTGTAGTGTCTTTCGGGTAGGTTTTATGGCAATTAATGGCAATTAATGGCGTTGTATTTCTTGCATGCCTTTTGTCTGTTCTAATGTCTCTTTAGGGGCGTGGAGTGTCCACTCGGAGAACGGGATGTGCTGGTTCTCACTGGGAGGTGATGGCGCGCTATAGCGCTATGATGCGGTAAGGAGGCGCTTTGCGTAGCGCAGCAATGCCTTGTTCTCACTGACCTGTTTTTGTCCCTTTTGTAGGTTGCGGAGAGTACCCAGCACAGATGGGGTTTCCGGAGCAGTGCCGGTCGATAAGTAGTTAGCCAGGTAAGTCCTTAAGCGTTTTTATGGTTGTAATGTCTCTAGTACCTACGTTAATAATGTCTTTCTCCTTTTCTCTGGTCCCTCGATTCGGGCGGCGAACTCCTCCAACGGAGATGCCCAGGAGCTGCGAGCAGAGATGGATGAAGATTGCAGGTAAGATTCTGCTGCTAACAATGTTTCTTTGTTTTTTCTGCAGGTCCGGAATTCGGCGGGTTCGCGAGAAGCTGGACACAGTGAGCGTCACTTTGCTAGAAGAAAAGTAACGCGAAGCGTGTGTTCTTGTTCGGGTGTGGTTTAAATAGCCACTGTAAAGTAGTCCAGGTAAAGTAGTCCCTAGGCCACCACACCCAAAACAATAGATTGCATAGCTTGGTTCTAGGAACCTAGCTATGTGGATGCCTCCATGTTGGCTGAAAGCCTTAATAAAATAGTCCCTTAAGCAGATGCCTCTCCCAACTGATGAGTCTGGCCCCAAGAAGGCTTGAAAACGTGGAAGTCTGGCCTTATTAAAAATCCGAGCCCTGATCCCACCTGGCTTGTGGGCTTGCCAGTGGGGGTCAGGGATGAGGGTCATGACAGCACTCCCACCGAAGGCCCCTCCCAAGGTGTGTCTTCTGCCTGGTCCAGGTTTGTTTGGGAAGTTTTGATGAAACTTCTTGATCAGACGTGGTGCATGAATGCTTTCATTGAGGCCCAAATCCTTTACAGTCGACGAGATAGTACAATTTGGCTCTAGAGTACTTAGAATCCAGGATGCCTTTGACTTCGAATTCTGGTTCTCCTTCTATTAGTATAGGTTGAGGTGGTGTTTTGGTCCGTGTACCGGGTTGTAATGGTTTTAAGAGGGATACATGGAATACTGGATGGATTTGTAGATTAGGTGGTAGATTTAACTTGACAGTGGCTGGGTTGATAATTGCCTGGATAGTATAGGGTCCCAAATATCGAGGTTGGAAGGTCCGGGTCCCTTTGATGGGGACGTATTTGGCGGCTAACCAAACCTGGTCTCCTACTTGATAGTCTGGAGCCTTTTTCCGATGCTGATCGGCGAAGTGCTTTTGTTTTTCTTTAGCATGAATAAGATGTTCCTTTGCCTTTCTGAACGCTTGAGTGCTGGTTGTATGAAGAGTCTTTACTGCGGGCATTTCCAAGCTGGTAGGAAGGTCCAGTTCTGACGTATGTGGATGTCTGCCATATAAGGTGTAAAAGGGAGTTTGGTCTGTGCTAGAATGTACGTAGTTGTTATATGCATACTCGGCTATCCACAGTAAATCCTTCCAATCTCTTAAATCATGGTGCAGCATGCACCGCAAATACTGCTTGAGGGTCTGGTTGGTCCTCTCAGTTTGGCAGTCTGTCTGGGGGTGGTGACTGGTGGATAGCCGGACGTCAATCTGAGCCATCGCACAACATTTTCTCCAAAAATTGGATATGAATTGGTTGCCTCGATCGGAAACCAGAACTGATGGAAAGCCATGCAGCTTGACAATGTTTTCCAGAAATACTCCTGCTAGAGTGGATGCGTCTGGGAGGCCTTTAAGATGAATAAAACATGCCATCTTTGAGAACAAATCCACAATTACAAGAATGGTGTTAAAGCCTTGACTTTGTGGCAGATCCGTGATAAAGTCGAGGGAAAGAGTGTGCCATGGAGTGGGAGGGATGTCCAGTGGTTGTAGGAGACCCGATGGTTTCTGTGTCTGTGATTTGTTTTGTGCGCAGACACCACAGCATTGAACATACTGAACAATGTCCTTACGCCAGGTAGGCCACCAAAAGTTCTTCTTTACCTTGGCTAAAGTTTTAGCGATTCCAGGGTGTCCTTCGATCAGGGAGTCATGATAATCTGAAATGATATGCTGTTGCAACTCCTTCTCGGGTACATATAGCCGATCTCCAAAGTAAGGTAACTGATCCTTGATGCAATACTGCTCGCCCTGAGTTTGCCATGCAAGGAAAGCATCCAGGTTCATTGTCTGACAAATTTTGTCCTGTAATTCGGCTTGTGATAAGGTTGTTGTGATGCCCAAGAGTTTGTCTTCAGGTATGATGGGTACCGGGTCTGGAGTTGTATACACTGTTTCATCAATACCCATTCGAGATAAGGCATCAGCTTGCCCATTCTTGATCCCAGGTCGAAAGGTGATTACGTAGTCATATTTGGCGAAGAAGAGGGCCCATGTAACTGGCATGAAGACTGGGCTTTGGCTGTTTTGAGATATTGCAGGTTCCTGTGGTCAGTGACCACTGTGATGGTGTCTCTAGCTCCCAGAAGATAGTGCCGCCACACCTTAAAAGCAGACTTGATGGCTAGGAGTTCTTTATCCGTGATAGCGTGATTTAGTTCCGGAGGTGAAAACTTTTTCGACCAGAAGGCCACAGGATGCAGCTGGCCGGTTTCTGGGTCCCTCTGTGACAGGACCGCTCCCATCGCCATACTGGAAGCATCGGTCTCTACGACATATGGGAGGTCTGGATGTGGGTGCTGCAGGATGGGAGCAGAGGTGAACCTTTGTTTTAGTTCCTGGAAGGCTTTTTCCGCTTCCTCAGTCCAAGCGAACTTTTTATTGTTTTTTCGTAGCAATACCGTGATCGGGTGCACCACCTGAGAGAAGTCTGGAATAAACCGGCGGTAAAAGTTTGCAAAGCCTAACATGCTCTGTATTCCCTTCAGAGATGTTGGTGATGGCCATTTTAAAATTGCGTCCACTTTATGCACGTCCATTCTGATGCCTTTCGGTGAAAGGATGAAACCGAGGAATTCTACTTCGGTGACGTGAAAAAAGCATTTTTCCAGCTTTGCGTACAAACGATGTTGGCGGAGCTTGGTGAGGACTGAACGAACATGCCTGATATGAACTTGTTTAGAGGCTAAGTAGATCAAGATGTCATCTATGTATACTAGAGCGCAAAGGTCAATCAGTTCTCTCAGGACATCATTCATGAAATATTGAAACGCTGCAGGAGCATTACACAAGCCAAAGGGCATGACTTGATATTCGAACAAGCCATATTTGGTACGGAAAGCGGTTTTCCACTCATCTCCACTTCTGACCCGGACCAGGTGGTATGCTCCCCGAAGGTCGAATTTGGTATAGATCTGGGCATCTTTGACTTGGTCTAGCATTTCCGGTATAAGAGGCAAGGGGTAGCGGCTCTTCACAGTTATCTGGTTTATTGCGCGATAATTAATACCGGTCCTCAAGTCCCCTTCCTTTTTTGGTACGAAGAACAAAGGACTGGCTGCTGGAGACTTAGATGGCCGGATGAAACCGTTTGCGAGGTACTGGTCCAAATAGGTTTTCAGGTGAAGGTTTTCTGGCTCGGTGAGAGCGTAAATCCTGCCGCATGGGATTTGTGCCCCAGGAACAAAGTCGATTTGACAATCATAAGGCCTATGTGGCGGCAATGTGTTAGCCTGGTCTTTTTGGAATACATCCTGAAAGTCACAATATTCATCTGGCAAAGTATTAGTTACTCCAACGGTAGAGGCTTTAATACTTGAAGCTTTGGAGCACTAGGAGTCAGGTTTCGGGTCAGAAGAATAGCAGGTTATGGAGCATTTGCTGGAGAAGGTTAATTTTCGTGCCCACCAATCTATCAAAGGGTTGTGAGCAACCAACCATGGCATCCCTTGTATCAACTGGAATTGAGGTGCCTTTATTAGATCGAATGAAATACACTCCCGATGCCCATCCTGGCACAGCAAGGTTACTACTGCTGTGCACTGGGTTACTGGCCCAGAGGCGATTTCCGTACCATCCACAGTCGCCACCTTGTCCCTGGTAGATTTAGAACACAAAGGGAGCCCCATCTCTGCTGCCAACTCTTGGTCTATATAGTTCCCAACTGCTCCGCTGTCGATGTACGCATCTGCGGCATGCATCTTTGACGATTGTTGGTGATTTATTAAGATCACGGGTATCGCAAAGTGTGAGGTCAGTGGCTCTTTTTCATCACTCGACAAACTGACCTCTACGGTTGCCGAGCTTGGTAGTTTTCCGATTCCTTACCTTCATCCTTTTCTGTGGCCCCAACTGTTCTCCTAAGGGGTTTAATTGGGCAGTCTTTCAGGAAATGTCCTGGTTTTCCGCAATACAAACAAAGTTACTGTTGTCTCCTTTTTTCCCGCTCTTGTTTTTTTAATGGAGGTCGTAATCCTCCGATCTGCATGGGTTCTACGGCGTTGTCTCCCCCCCGTGGTGCATTGTCTTTAGGCCGAACATAAACTATCCATGAGTCTGCTTTGGACCGGTCTGCTTTTCTGTCCTGCAAACGATGATCTAGCTGCATGACTAGATATATGAATTCGGTACAGTCTCTGGGAGGATCAACTACCTGGGCCAAGACGTCCTTTAATTCACCTCATAAGCCTCGATAGAATAACGTGGTTCTTTTGTTCTCTGGCCACCTGGCTTCAGCCACCAGTCTATTCAAGGTTGCAATATATGTTAACAAGTCTTAGTTTCCCTGCCAGAGGGATAAAAGTTTGTTATCCACTGCTTGTTCATGGGTATGGCAAGCAAACAGTTTTTCCATCTCTCTCTGGAACCCCCCATTGTCCTGTAACAATGGATCGCTATGGGTCACTAACGGCATTGACTTATCCGCTGCGCTTCCACTCAAGTATGATAGGATGAAAGCTACCCGAGCTTGGTCATTGGGAAATGCCCCAGGGCGACAAAGGAAATGAAGGTGACACTGATTTATAAATGTTACATACTTCCGTGGGTCCCCTGAAAACCTTTCTGGTGGTGCCAGGGGAACTGTTCCAGCAGCGTGATCTCTACTGGTGTGGGGGCATGAGATGGTGGAACAGGAGTTTGCATCGGTGGATTTCCCCCAGGCAGAGGAGTCCGCCCTGCCTGCGATTGCAAGAATTGTCTGCTGATTTCGTCGGTGCGCTCCCTG
The DNA here is from genome assembly GCF_040938575.1 of Ambystoma mexicanum. Classification (NCBI taxonomy): domain Eukaryota; kingdom Metazoa; phylum Chordata; class Amphibia; order Caudata; family Ambystomatidae; genus Ambystoma; species Ambystoma mexicanum. The sequence goes on from NC_090928.1 coordinate 283,972,811, forward strand.
GTCACTATTAAGTTTCTCCGGAGTGCATTAGTCTCTTGTCGAGCTGAATGAACCTCAGCACGAAGGTCCCCCAACAATTGGGCCAATTGGTCAATTTCTGATGTTTCCATGGCGCCCAGGTGGATTATTTATGTGAGGCTCCGCGTTCTGTTACGCTCACCCGGTATCCACGGGGACGCCACCCAGCCAGCTGGTCGCTGATGCCCTTCCTGATGGTTCCCCTGTGGCCTCGGTGTCGAGGAAATTCTGCTTGGAAAATGAAGACTATGTCAGGACTGGGCGACTGAGGTAAGCAGTTTAATCCCCCACCTCCTTATATTTCCAGCCCCTCCCAGTTCCCTTCTCGCCTGGTTGCCGGAATCGGTGGGCTCTCCGTCCTGCTCTCTGGGCAGGGGCGCGTTGGCTTTTGTGGGCGCTGGCGGTTCAGTTACTTCACTGACTGCAGCCCTTGTAGTGTCTTTCAGGTAGGTCTTATTGCAATTAATGGCGTCGTATTTCTTGCATGCCTTTTGTCTGTTCTACTGTCTCTTTTATCTCCTCTAGGGGCGTGATGTGTCCACTCGGAGAACGGGATGTGCTGGTTTTCACTGGGAGGTGATGCCGCGCTATAGCGCTATGATGCGGTAAGGAGGCACTTTGATTAGCGCAGCGATGCCTTCTTCTCACTGACCTGTGTTTGTCCCTTTTGTAGGTCGCGGAGAGTACCCAGCGCAGATGGGGTTTCCGGAGCAGTGCCGGTCGAGAAGTAGCCAGCCAGGTAAGTCCTTAAGTGCTTTTATGGTTGTAATGTCTCTAGTACCTCCGTTAATGTCTTTCTCTTTTTCTCTGGTCCCTCGATGCGGGCGGCGAACTCCTCCAACAGAGATGCCCAGGAGCTGTGAGCAGAGATGGATGAAGATTGCAGGTAAGATTCTGCTGCTAACAATGTTTCTTTGTTTTTTCTGCAGGTCCGGAATTCGGCGGGTTCGCGAGAAGCTGGACACGGTGAGAGTCACGTTGCTAGAAGCAAAGTAACGCGAAGCGTGTGTTATTGTTCGGGTGTGGTTTAAATAGACACTGTAAAGTAGTCCAGGTAAAGAAGTCCCTAGGCCACCACACCCAAAACACTAGACCGCATAGCTTGGTTCTAGGAACCTATCTATGTGGATGCCTCCATGTTGGCTGAAAGCCTTAATAAAATAGTCCCTTAAGCAGATGCCTCTCCCAACTGATGAGCCTGGCGCCAAAGGTGCCAGGACTGGCCCCAAGAGGGCTTGAAAAGTGGAAGTCTGGCCTTATTAAAGATCCGAGCCCTGATCCCACCTGGCTTGTGGGCTTGCCAGTGGGGGTCAGGGCTGAGGGTTGTAACAAAACTGAGATAATTTTAAATAGTAATGTCTGGTTAACTTTTATCCACTCTGATCAATTGTTACAACTGATTGGGTCGGAAGATGAGGGGATGTTATATACTTGGTCCAATGGTAGTAGCACTCGTGGATTGACTATGTACTTACAAATCTGTCAGGCTTTGAATGCTTCAAACATTTTAATTTGATCTCAAATGATTTGAGTGACCATGTAGTGCTGGAATTCAGTGTGATAGATGCCTCTCTGAGCAAGAATGAATATCTGGCTGGGGTACTAAGGGTTAATAATGCAGGAACTTGCCTGAGTTGTACAGATTGTGATTTGTTGAAATTTAGTGGCAGTTTATTGGCAGTATTAATTGATAATGAATCTCTCAATTTTTCAAATCTGGGTCAGTTCAATGAAATGGTGGCTGAACATTTTGAACAGTTTGTAAATAGTCAATTGAACAGGATCAAGATAAATGGTTATAGTAAGATGAAAATGTAGGATTCAGTGGTGGTACAGAAAGAGAAAAGAACTAAGAGCTAATATAAGGAATACAAAGAAAGGCCACTCAGAGAGATTGCAACACATGAATTATATTAAGAAATTAAAAATGAAATGAAAAAATTGGCTTAGAATTCATAAAGGGTCCAACAGTTCAATTCAGTGGAAGACTACGTATAAAACACTTTAAGAAAAATACTCTCAAAAATGTTGGTACATATTTCATAAACATAATTCCTGTAAACTGCCCAATCGGGAAATTAACTCCATTACAAATGATATGTGGGAAGATTATATTCTGAAATTGTATTACAAACTATATCTCCCAACATTCACTTTGAATTATCAGGCAATTAAAGATAGATCCTTTTTTACAATAACAGAGTTTGAGATAGAGGGGATAATTATTTGCTTAAAACCATCTAGAGCCCCTGGACCGGACAAGTTACCGAATGCCCTGTTAAAAAAAGTTTTACAAAAATGGGCTAGTGCATTAATGGTGATATACTCTGAAATCATTCGAATGGGGTTGATCCCTAAAAGTTGGAACAGTGCAATACTGATTCCAATCTATAAAAAAAAGGCCTTGAGATTCCATGACTAACTATCGCCCGCTAGCTGTGCAAGATGCTAGCGCTAGGATTTTTTCTCAACTGCTATTATATTATATTAATAAGTGGATGAAAGAGTATAACATACTTAATAATCAGCAGCTAGGATTCAGAAAAGGTTCAGCAACAGTTACCTGTCTATGGATATTGATGTATTTTATTAGGTCGGCTCTTAACAATACGAATACATCTCTTTTTGTTTGCTTTATTGATTACACAAAAGCGTTTGACACAGTAGATCACACTATTTTATGGACACAAATGGATGGCTGGTGACTACATCCACAGATTCTCTACTTTGTTAAGAGTCTATATATGAATACTCAGATACAGATTAGAAAGAACAAGGATGGGGTATTAGGTGACCCTATATGAGTTAATCATGGGCTGAAGCAGGGTTGCACATTTGCCCATGTATTTTATAACATTTATATGGTGAACCTGGGTCACAGTTATTAGAATTGCGGCAATACTCCACCCCAAATTGGGCAGCGAGCCATATCTTGGTTAAGCTACGCAGGCAATGTAGTGATATTGGATCAGACTGCCCTTGGATTACAACATAGCATCAAAGCTATAAATCAATTTTCCATTAATAATTGATTAGAAATGAACCTTAGTAAGACCAAGGTTATGACATTTAAAGAACATAGGAAAAATATAAAAGATATTTAATTAATTCAGAATACACCAATACTAGAAGTTAATAGATATATTTACTTGGGTATACTGATCCAAAATAACAAGAGCAAAGTCAAATTGGCAGATTCCATTATAAACAAAGCTGTCGCAAAATTCCAGGCAATCCACTCTTTTATATATAAAAGTGGTGGAATGTCTATTGAAGGTCTTCTGCATTTATACAAAGTCTGTATTGTACCAGGAATTTTATATGGACTAGAAATCTTTACAGCAGGTGTAGTGGAGTGCTTGAAAATATTGGAGGGGAAACTATGCAGAAAAGCCTTGGGCCTCCCAAACTGTGTGCCCATGGAAGCAATTTGCCTTGAATTGGGGCTTACCTATTTACAGGCATGAAAAATGATTTCAAACTGCCTATTATACTTAAAAGTGATTAGTGAACGTGACAATGGTGATTCAATTTACACATATTTATCAACTCAAATAGACCAAATAAACACCCATCCTATGTTAAAATCTTGGATTGGGGATATCTCTGCTTTCTTAAATGAGATTGGTTGTGAAATCTCAGATTCCGATAATATCTAATTGAAGGAAAAGGTGATTAAGAAAATGGGTGCTGATTGGGATCGTAGTCATTGCTAAACTAAATTGAGTGGCATGAATACTTATAAGGAGTTTACAACGCAATCCTTTTTAATTGGATCACCTTGCCAATATATTATTAATGTTCAAGATCCAAAAATGAGGAGATTTATTCTGCGAGTGAATCAACTTCCTACCATGTCAAATCAGGGTGCTTGGTATAACATCCCTAAGGCAGAGCGCCTATGTAGACTGTGTGACCTACAGCTGGAGTGTCGCAACAATTGCTTACCAATTGTGAATCACTAACTAAGATATATGTTAAAGGATTCAACAAATTGGGCGTGAATCTCTAATTTATACAAAGTGATCAGTTTTGGAGTAGAATCTATCAAGACAGTAATCTTGTCATGAATTTTAAATTATACTATATGTAACATACTATGTCTATGCCCATGTTTATGTTGTAGGGGCATATACTGAACAGTTAAACCAACAAAGAGACAAGAGTGGGCTCTGTGCAGTACCCATAAGACTACCTATACCTAAGAGAATATGGGAAGTAAAGTACCCATTGAGGAAACCATACTTGCATCCAAGACAATATGATGGCCATTTGAACGAGATTCCTGATGAAACAAAGACACTGAATGATCAGGATGAATGGTGATATCACACAAAGTTGAATCAACACCCAGATAGAAAGATAACGAGACCAGAGAGGCAGACAATTATAGAGAACAAAGAAGTACCAAGGATAAGTGACATCTCGGGATCAAGATGAAGACATTTATGTCACAAACGTGATGAAGATATTTAGTTAGTTTAAACGTGTACAGATGCAATGAAATGCAAACAGCAAAGCAATCATGAAGCTAGCCACATGCATAAATAGATTTTTTTTTTATTATTTGATTTAGCTGATTAATAAACATTTCAAATACATAAAAAAATATTTTTTTTTGCTGTAAATAATTTATATTGAAACAAAAATAAAAAACCATATCAACATTTGTTACAGACTCTTCCATTGTTAAAAACATATCATTCAAAACTTATTAAAAAAAAACATATTTCAATTTGGCAATAATCAATCATTTTCTTCGGGGTAAATTTCATCAAGAAATTGTACAATTGCCTTCATAACAGTGAATTTAACACTTTGGAAGAGTAATATCCATATCTCATTTTCTTCTGCATCATGGAATAGATTTAGCTTTTTAAAAAAATGTTTCTTTCAGTAAGCAATCAATTGCGGACATGAAAATATAATATGTTGTATTGTTTCATTTTCTGTACTATTTTGACAAAATCGACAGAAGTTCAACCTAGGAGGTAACATTTTTCTCCTTACAAGGACGTCTCTAATGGGCCACAAATTCAATCTAAAACGTAAGTATTTCTGCCTTATTGATGGTGAAGGACACTTCAAAAGATAAATAGAAATTTGTCATAATCTTTTCTGACCAAAACTTAGCGTGTCAAATTCTTTATACTTTAAACAAACTTCCCTATTTTTCATCCAGTCCCATTGGTAGAATGTATTCTTAGCGCGAGTCTGATTTTCAAGAAGAAGTTCAATTGTAATATCTGCTTCAGTTAATGCCTTCAGAACAATATTGCGCCATCTAGTGGGGAAGTTGGATTTAGCAGAGGCTAGTTGCCAAGCTACCACAATCAGCATGTTGTTATTGTCAAAGCAAAAAAGGCATTTTCTAAAGAAGGAGCGTAAGTGCCATAAAACGCGACCCGCAAGTGAGACGAGCCCTAATTCAAACCTTAAGATTGGCATTGGGGCACAATTAGGAAGATGTAATACTTTCCTCCAAAACCGTGCTTCACATTTATTCCACACGTCATCTGTGGTATATATCAAAGTTTCAATACCATAAATTAGTGTTGGAATAACTATCTGTTCATAGAACAGGAGTATATGCTTATATGTACATTTCCCGAATTTGCAGGTCAACATTTTTGCCTGAGAAATCAAAGATGTCAATTTAGATTGTATGTTAATAAAAAATATAGTATTTGTGTTTGTATTCTGGATTGTGAATCCAAGATATTTGTATTCTGTAACTATTTCTAGGGGAGTGTCATGGAGAGTCCAGTTTTTCAACTTGAGATTCTCAAGTTTCCTGGAATTCTTGCAAACCGTGATCTGGGATTTTTCAAGATTCACTACCAGATTATTCTTAGTGACATAGGTTGCTAACGCCGATAATAAGTTTTGTAGTCCCCGTGGAGTTTGAGACATTAACACCAAATCATCGGCGAAAAGCAACCAAGCCAGACACTGAGTGCCACGTTTTGGTGCATCAGAAACAATATCACTAAAGGAAGATCACATATCCAAAATAAGGAAATTGAAGAGAATGGACGCCATGATGCAACCCTGCTTGAGACCCGAGTAAGTGTTGAATATTGCTGATAAAAGACCGTCCATTGAAAGACGTACTTGCATTGTAGTATCTGAATGCAGTTGCTTTATCAGGGCCACTATGGATGGTGGAGAGCCAAATGATCGTAGTTTGTCAAATAATAAAGTTCGATCGATGGAGTCGAATGCCATTCGAAAATCAATAAAAGCAAAATAAAGTGATTGTTTCTGGGAGGCATATTGTGATTTTAGGAGATTTCTGGCAATCATATTGGGCAAAGTCCCGAGCCCTTGAACAAAGCCTGATTGAAAAGGGTCTCTCTTGAGATTTAATTTGGACCACTCATTTAATTCCCTTAATATGATGCGACAAAATACTTTACTCAGAGCATCTAGTAGGGAAATAGGCCCATAGCTCGCGGGATTTGCCCGGTCGCCTTTTTGGCTTTCATGCCTCTTAACCAGTTCTTATATTTGGTTTTGATGAGAGTAAGAGCTATACGATGTTTAACTTTAGGTAATTTATGGATTGCTTGTTTTTCGGCTCAAATTTGTATTTTCATCATTTTAACATCATGATTATAGACATGCAAATGCGGCACTTGTTTTTTCCTATGCCTTATAGAATCAGGTTGGAACATTTGCATCAAATCAGGATATAAAAGTGTGGAGTTCTGCAGTCCCTTTCTCTCCTCACTCATCTGCAAGTCATAACAATCTCTGAACGCACTAAGGGTTTTTTCTGTCCACATCAATCTATTTCGGGCAGTGCTGGTAGTAACAGAGCCCGTGATATATTGGTTCTTTTTTATTTTTTCCCCTTTTACTTCCCAAACTATGCTCAGTTGGTTGTGATCACTTGCATTATAATGATGAACTTGAAAGGCTTGAATTAGATGTAACAATTCAACGTTCACATAAATATAATCAATAATTGCAGTGCTAAGTCCTCTATGCCAAGTTGGATTTGGCGGGACATCTGTCGAACAAGAACCATTCAGCATGTAGAGATTTCTGGACCTGATAAGGTTTGACCATTTTAAAAATCTAATCGAATTTCTTTGTTTCGCGGGTTCCAAACAATGTAAATTTAAATCACCAGCTGTTATTAGTCTGATGGGTTGATTTTCATATAGAATCAGGTCCAGTGCCTCGTTCATGCTTTTCAGGAACTCATCGTCAGAAATCCCTACGGGATTCCAATATACATTAGTAAGTACATGCAAAATGTTGTCCCTGTAGAGTTTAAGCATTTGTACAAAAGGATTTGGAGCATACCATAGTTGTGCGTTCAAAAAAGAGCTTTTTTTGATGGCAGTTAATAACCCTGAGACTGGTCTCCCCGCATTTCCTTTAATTGCTGGATTTAAAAAGATGTTATATTTATCCCAGGGCGGCGTGGATGTTAGCCAAGTATCTTGTAACATGACTATGTCATGCAATTGAAGGTTATAGCTCCTGTTATTCATTAAATGCTTAATTCCTCTTGTGTTCCAACTAATTAGCGACAATTTTTGCAGGTCATCCTGGACTAGCTATCATTGTTTCATTTCATGATTGCAATTACATATTTGTTTGTGAGATGGTTGGTTTGGTATTGTCATGTTGCTATTAGGTTTAGTTGGCTTGCAATTATCAGCAACATTGGACGAATTAGGCCCAGATATCAGTACAAATCCCAAGTCAAAGAGTTCAGATTTAGCCGCCCAAATGGTGTTAACAACAACTCTGGAATTTAACCACAGGGTTACTGTCGATCTAGTTGACATATCAGAAAATTCAACTAGTTCTATGTCGACAGAACCTATGTCATCCAGAGCAGATATCTCACTAAATATTGCTAATACTGACGCTCTATTCAGATTATATTGAGAAACTGGAGGAGGGCGACAGATCAAAGTTAGTGAGTGGAGGGCGGGACGTTTTGTTGTTAATGTAACAGATTTAGCTTGCTTGACTTGATCTTTAGAGATTTGTACCGATTTGCCAGTTGGAATAGATCTAGTATCTGGTTCAGTTGAGGTAACTTTTTCAAGCCGGATTTGAGCTAATACTGACTGTATCAGATTTCGTAGTTCACTGTCTGATGATGTCTGACAGTGAGAAGTAAGTACAGCTGGTTTAGTGTTAAGAGGAGCATTATCACAAATCTCTCTTGTATGTCCATCCAAAAGTTTTGAGTCATTCAATTGAGTACCAAAAGTAGGTAGATTCAAATCTGCTCTTAGCACTCTCTCGACTGGGATTGCTGCTTGTAAAGATTTCTGAGGTAATTTAGTAGACATGTATTCGTCTACTGTATGCCGAATTTCATTGCGGCGATCCCTAAGATTTTGATCTTCAGACAGTAATTTGTTAGACTGGAAATCATGAGAGGTAGGGATGTCAACATGAGGGGTAAGTCTATTTACCGAATGGTGTGATGCAACATCTATTAGCTCATTTAAAGCGCTATAAGATTCCACTGGTCGATTTTTATCTGACAAATTTTGATTTTTCTTGGTGTGAGTTTGTAACATATATTTTTTAGCAATAGCTTTGGACACTGCAACAGCAGCTGTCGTTGGATGTGTCAAATTTTTAATAAAACATTTTGTTTGTGATGTAGATTTTGATTTGACATTTGTTTGGTTTTTAGATTTTTTGGCTACACTGATTTTGCTTTGAGTACTTTTGGAGGGCAGTTCAGGGGCATTTGTAATATTCCCCCCAAAAAGTGCATAGTTTGTTTTTGTTCTGGTTTCACCCAAATTTCCAACTCTGATAACATGATTAACTTCATTTCGATTCCCGCAAGTTAGATCAATTATGGGATGTATTATGTGCGGAATTCGATGTACATATGATGTAGTTTCCGTTATTTGGATAGGACACTCGTCAGTCTGGGTGCTCATAACATGCTTCACAGGAAGAGGGATGGAATGAGCATCTTCATATTTCCTTTTTTTAAAATGTTCAAGCTGCCAGGTTACAATTTGATCTAATTGGTGCGAATGCTTATCCATTTTGAGATTCCGCGTTTCAAATAATCTAGCTAATGAGTGAATAGCAGCATTCATTGATTTTAGTGCTATCTCTGTTAGACCATTTGCGTTATTCTTGTATATTTGAGTCAGAGGATAAGTCATATATCACAGGTTTCCGCGGTGTTGGAGCTATGAATGACAATTTTTCAATCGAGTTTAAATTTGAATCACTAGCATCAATGTTAAGATTAGGAGATTTCGACAAGTTTTCTGATAGTGTCTGTGAAGAAAAGAAAGAGTTATTAACATCTATATCAATAACTGCCAAATTAGAAGGAGAGTTTAAGCTTAGTGTTTTAGAATCATGAGCTGCAGTACCTGTTAGTAGATTGTGCAACAGCATACTGTCCGTAAGTGAAACATTCTCTTTTGCAAAAATAACAGAAGGTTCAATAACCACCTTTCTATTTACCTTCTCGTTTCCCAGTATTATTTGCGCGGGCTGAGCAGCACAGTTTCCATTTGTAATTGATCCTTGAAGCGTCTCACTTATTATAGGACAGTTGGAATTCGTTAACGCTGTTAAAGGTGGGGTAAGTAGAGAGGACACAGTTTCTTTGACCAAAAGATGATGCCCCGGAATCTGTTCTTTACAAAATGGTCAAATGTTCATGCATGCCGTTTTTCACTGCTTCAAGTTTGACTTAGAGCTTGTTACTCCTAGGCGGGGTGTTGAGCTCAAACGCACTTTCTTATTAGGGCAAGGCGATGAGCTGTCCCTGAAGTTAGCACCATAGGGTCCTTGAACCGGCTGCATTACTGGCATGCCTGTTCTCAGAGTGGGTAAAGTTCTCTTCATTATATTATCCAGTGAAGGAAGTATGGAGGCAGGTAACAGAACTAACGGCTAGTACCGGGACGTACCTCCCGTAAACCGCCAACCACGACAAGCGCGGCAAAGCGGCCAAGCGGTACTTTCCGTTACTTGCCGGTGCGTGCGCGTGCTGGTCTTTATAGTCCCACCTCCAAACTTCAAACAGAGCCTAAGATAAAAGGTACAGGCAGTTAATACTATGTAAAGCCTGATAATATAGATGTTCTTAAATATTTTGAACAGATTTCACCTTGTGGGAGATGCAGTCCAATGAGTAAATCCAAGGGAAATTGTTTGTGACAAAGACAATCCTTGAGAAGCAGGAAGCGCAGCCAAGCGATACTTTCCGGTACTTGCCGAGGTGCGTCCGCACTGTGCGTGCGTGTGCTGGTCTTTATAGTCCCACCTCCAAACTTCAAACAGAGCCTTGTGGGAGATGCAGTCCAATGAGTAAATCCAAGGGAAATTGTTTGTGACAAAGACAATCCTTGAGAAGCAGCAAGTGCGGCGAAGCGGTACTTTCCGAGGATTAGGCCGTGGAGTAGACCAGAACAAGCACCAACATATACCTATAAACCTCATAGATACACATGGATTAAGTGAAGAAAGAATGTTTCCACTGCGTATAAAGCAGTACTGAACAACGCGAGAAGGCCTCATTTCAGTGTCGCAATTACAAAAAGCAATTGAATTAAACAGAATCCATTTCAGCTAAGGAGTTTACTGAGCCAAGAAAGCTAAGATCTTATCAAACTAGGAGTTGGCTGACATTGGATACAATTAACGTGAAAGAACAGAAGCTCCTGTTCAAGAAGGTCAAGCAAAAACAAAAGACGTCAGAGGACTATTGAAGAATAAAATCAAATACACGAAAAGGCTCAATTCATGGTGTCCAGTCATGTGATGGAAGAAATTTGGACGGACGAGATGGTCACACCTACACACGGAAGCCGGATAGTACCCATACTCCTTAAAAAATCTCATAGAACAATACAGACTCAAGACCAACTTCAACAGTACTAATTGACACTAGACCATTGAGGTGATGATGGATCCCATTTTAATTTGAGGGAAGCTGGTATCAAGACGAGTTTATCCGCACCTGATTGTTCAGTCTTCGTGCTGCTCACGCAAGTGAACAATTACTGACGGGGGTTAGAAGCCAACCAATTGTAGGGGACCACGCAGTTAGGGCTCCTATAGTTTGTGTAGCCAATGGGACGTTGTACATTTAGTGACGTTCATAGTGGTCATTTTGGAGGGAGGGCTTAGTTGCCCCACCTGATGTTAGCTATCCTATTACCTTTCTCCATTACACCATACAGATAAAGTACCTATGCTTAGTTATTCACTTAGACCCAATCCTACTTCCCGATAAGTTTCTGTAGTTTGCCACATAGAATGACGTTGGCAATGAGGCAGGTCAACACGTCAGCTATGACCAATTATGGGTATAAGAACCCAATGTTTTTATGAAGTAGTTAGAGTCAGAGTATCGAGCGATTGCTGATGTTCATTGTACTCCCTGTTTTAAGACTTGCATTAAAACAGACAAATTTTGCCAAACTATTTGTGTCGTCTTGATCATTGATGTATGAGTAGAATCTGCATCCCCACCCATCTCCAGGGTATTGCTACTCATCTTAAAGGGCTGGAAGCCTCCAGTTCACTTGGTAGCAGAGATTGATGGTTAGATAAGATACCATCGGCTGTCGACATAAGTCATTTTAGAGTCTGGGCAATGTCGCACGACCTTTGCCATTCGGCTGACAGGACGTGAATCTCCCCATAGATAGTGGTTAGTATCAGAAAAATCCCTGCAGGAAAACGTTTGACGGGACCCCTATTTTGACATAGAAACCCCTCCCAAATCTAAGAGAAGCAGATCGGAAAGCGACTCGAAGAGGCGGTAATGAAGGCGGTGATCCGGAGGGTCCAAAGACAGAAAACATGCGAACGGTGAGTGAATAGACCAAAAAGTATGGCAAAGGGATGCATGCGTAGTAAATAACGGAGAGTAACGGAGGGAAGCGGGATAAAATATTATGCAAGAGTAAGAGTGTTATATATATGTATATGGGAAACAAGATATTTATTGACTTGAGCATGATCAAGTAATATATGAGGAAAAATAGTTGTGAGTGTAGCCACGCTATGAGGATACACCCTGTTCCTAGACTTTAAAGAGTGCTAGCAGAAGCTTTAATTCAGAGCCCCTTTACATGGGACATATAGGAGACGAGATTAGTTTAAAGAATTTCTTAAAGGAATTAGCTTAAATTCCAGTCGTAGCAGATCTAGAGGGTAAAACGAGTCTTAGAAGAAGAACTTAAGCAGTACATACATGTGGCCGGTCAAGACTGTCTGTATTGATTTATGTGGTTGTAAGGTGTGATGACGTCAGAGTTGAAAAAAGAAATGTTTTAAGTGATTAAAAAAAAAACACGTGCAGTTGATATGCAAAAAGTGATTGTTTTAAGATTGCATTTTGATGGTTGTTTTTTAGCAAGATTAAAGTAAAAAAAATGCATTGCGACGGTTGGTGCTTGCTCATAAGTGTATGTTGATTAGACGTAAAATTGAAAAATGTTAACTAAAGCTTGAGCAAGTGGTAGCAAAGAGAAAAGTAAAGTGCAGAATGGGTTAAAGGAGCCACAGATTAAATGTTTATGCCATGGCCACCAGGCGGGTCATTATTGAAAGCAGTTCTGCAGCATATGACGACATATTTGCATGCTGCGTACACAGGAAAAAAGTTAGAAAATTGCCTAGCGAGTCTAGAGCTTTGGAAAATGTATGAACACGAGAAGGAGGACGATCCTCCTTTAGATTGGAAAACTCACTATATCCAAAGAGGGGGGTGAAGAGCCAGCTCCACCTGCCCCGGCTGAAATGAAAGACGAGAGTAAGAAAGACAAAGGATTATACCCATTAAGAGTATGAGTCACCTATGCAAAGTAGTGACGAGGGCCTAGAAAAAGACATAGAGAAAGATATAATCTCCAAAGTCCCAAGGGACAAGGAGAGACGCGATAAGGAGAGACATGATCAAGCAAGCACATCTCTAGACATAAGGAGAGAAATAAAGAGATGGAAAGGAGATAAGGATAAAACTGCTGATATAGCGCTCTTACAGAACAAGTGCTTAGAGGGTCAGATTCTACTTAAACTTGATGGCAAGAGTATTGAAGAGGTAAGACAAAGGGGAGATCAAGACGAACAAGACAAACAAGATACAAAACACAAAGAGAGGGAGGAACGATTGAAAGATGAAGGAGCGAAAAGAAAAGATAGACAAAGACAAGAACAGTTATATCAAGATGAGCAAGCTACAAAACAAGAGAGAGCAGAAGAGCAAAGAAAACAAAATAATAAAACGAGAACAGTCAATGAACAGGAAAGGCTAGAAGGAAAAAGAATAGAAGATGATGAAAAGGAAAGGGTAAGAGAGAAAAGAATACAAAGACAAAGAGATGAGGAAATACGAAGGGAAAACAAAAGAAGGAATATGAAAAAGAAAGAGGAAGATAGAGTAAGAGAAGAATCAAGAAAGCGCAGAGAAGTCTATGACGACATGAAATGTAAATGAAGACAGATAGCATGAGATCTCGAGTATTTGGAAAGGGAAGTAAGAAATCCCAATCCACCAGTAGAATGGGAAGACATAGAGGAATTCTTCCCCGAGTCTGAGTCAATCCCAGACACGTCTAGAACAAATCTAGAAGATGAGTTTGACTCATGAAGCATTGTGGACACAATTGATAAGGTATCCCATGAAATGCAAGCCCAGAAAGAATCACAAGGGAAGGGAAAAAATGATCGTCTTGAGAGCACTCGGTTGTATGACACGAAGGAAGCCTCCTGTAGTGTGAGACATAAGGAGCTGTCTTTAGACAGACTAACGTTAAATAGAGATGATGAGGAGAGACGTTGCACAAGTTGGGCACAAGAAGTATCAGACGAAGAAAGGGAAATCTTCCCAAGGGAAAAGAGAAGTGACATATGTGGTCCAGAGGGATGTTCACCTATGGATAAGAGAGTAAGATAGTCAGATTCAGAAATACCTTTTTCTAAGGCACCAGAGCCACTGACACAATCAGATCGACATAAGAGGCAACCCCATGGTCAGAGGGGGGAGACCCCGCCTTATGTAAGCAGGCTAAGATCACTGCCAGGTAGACGGCAATGTGGGAATATTACCCCGGCTATAGATAGACAAATGATGAGAGATGAGAATGAGTTTGGAGCGTCACAGTTCCCCTTGTTGGAAAAGGGAAGGGCCAGGCCGCAATATATACCATGGCCCCAGATGGACAGAGAAAACTTCAAATGTAAACTCCCAAATTTATCTTCCGGTGCTGGAACATGGATACATGAGTTAGAAAAAATGACGGGAGGGAAGACATTAGCTATAGGAGATATTAAAGGTCTTCTAATCGCCATACTTGGTGAGAGAGCTGATGACATGTGGACATGGGAAGGTTACCCTGGTGTCACTACAGTCACCACAGCGCACAATGGAGTGCTGTTTAATAACTGTAGAGCAGCGATTTGGAAAGCGCTTTGAGTGCTATATCCGGACATGTCCGATATGGGAGCTATAGTGACGAGAAAAATGAAGGAAGGAGAGGATCTGTTTCTTTACATGCAAAGTACTCAAGACGCATGGGCGCTTGAAACGCAGGCAGCTTGGGGGAAGTCCATACCTGTATTTTATCATATATTATGCCAAGGGCTGCCAGAGCAGGTACAGAAACAGCTCAAGAAATTATTGGGGATTGAAGCTAAAACATGGTCGGAAATCCAGTTAAACATTGCACATTATTGCAGACTCCTGCAGGAAAAGAATCGCAAAAAGGACGATGCACGAAAAGGTGAAGAAGCAAAATTAGTTCAAAGAAAGCTATCTAAGTATGCCATTGAAGGGGCAATGTTAACTAACGTAGGCAGATCAAATTCGCAGCAGGCAGTGCACATGCCACAAGTAAATCACCAAAGACACTTTGATCAGACAAATAATGGATATGCTCCGCAAGGAAGGGGATATAGAGGGAGAGGTTGGCAAGGAAACCAAGGGTATTGGCAGAATAACCAGGGAGGGTTCCAGAATATGCAAAATGGTAATTCGAACATGCAATATGGGCAGATGGGGAGACAGCTGCTTGTATGTTGGACATGTGGAATGACAGGGCACATAGCTTGTATGTGTAGAAGATAACGGATGATAAAGAATGATCAATTTTCAAGACAGGGAATGCCAAATCCACCTGCATATTCGCAGCAGGGCAGAAATGGATTTGGGCAAAATCAAACAGTGCAGCAGCAAGCGCTGAGAGTACAGCAAGGCTTGCAATCACAGCAAGTAACAGGTAATCAACCTGCAAGGACAATTGCAGCAATCTCCAATGCAACTTCAGCAAACCACAAACACAGAACCATCTATGACACGTAGAAGAGGAGGTGTTACTGTTGATGGAGGAAATCCATTCACGGGTGATGGAGTGAGACTGTACCCAAAATAGGACAGCTCACTGGGAGACCTGATGTGTTCAGTTCTATCTATTACGCTGAATCCTCATGAGGAGCAAAGGGTAGACATAATTATAGCCGGCAAAGCTTTTTCCTTCTTAGTGGACATGGGTACAACACACTCGTGCATACGTGAGGGTATATTTTCAATGTCTGGCGATGCAATGAATACTAAGGGCTTTACATGAGCAGCGAGTCATGTTCCTTTTACAAAAGAATTACCAGTCTCCATAGGAGAATGCGATATGACAGTGCCACTGTTTATTCGAGGCAAACACCTGTCAACATATTAGGACAAGATTTAGGGGCCAATTCATAGAATTCGGCGCACAAGTGGCGCACGCGGCTGGCACACAGTGTGCGCGTGCGGTAGTCTGCGCCAGCCACGTGCGCCGAAACACATTCAGGCGCACAGCGTATTCATGGATTCCAACATCCACAACCAGCCGTGGCGCACAGTGGCGCAGCGACCCTGCAGCAGCGTCAGTTACGCCCCCAAGAACGCCCCTCGCGCAGGGAAAAGCCATCAAAATCCCCAATCCAGCGCAAAGGGCAGCAGCAAACGCAGAGCGGGGAGCGTGTATTTCAGGGGTGTGTGGGTGTACCCACATGCGATAGGCCTGGGTACGTGTATTACAGGGGTGCACGAGAAATTCTACACGCGATTGTCCTGGGTACGTGGATTTCAGGGGTGCGCGAGAAATTCTACACGCGATTGGCCTGGGTACGTGTATTACAGGGGTGCGCGAGAAATTCTACACGCGATTGGCCTGGTTACGTGTATTACAGGGGTGCGCGAGAAAATCTACACGCGATTGGGCTGGGTACGTGGATTTCAGGGGTGCGCGAGAAATTCTACACGCGATTGGCCTGGGTACGTGGATTTCACGGGTGCGCGAGAAAATCTACACGCGATTGGCCTGGGTACGTGGATTTCAGGGGTGCGCGAGAAAATCTACACGCGATTGGCCTGGGTACGTGTATTACAGGGGTGCGCGAGAAATTCTACACGCGATTGGCCTGGTTACGTGTATTACAGGGGTGCGCGAGAAAATCTACACGCGATTGGGCTGGGTACGTGGATTTCAGTGGTGCGCGAGAAATTCTACACGCTATTGGCCTGGGTACGTGGATTTCAGGGGTGCGCGAGAAAATCTACACGCGATTGGCCTGGGTATGTGGATTTCAGGGGTGCGCGAGAAAATCTACACACGATTGGCCTGGGTACGTGTATTCCGGGGGTGCGCGAGAAATTCTACACGCGATTGGCCTGGGTACGTGTATTACAGGGGTGCGTGAGAAATCCTACACGCGATTGGGCCTGTGCGAGTGGGGCAGTGTATTACGTGGGTGTGCGGGAAGTTGAAGAGGTGAATTGCCAGTGTGGGTCCTCCCAGGTCTCCCCTCTACCCCCTCCACGACCTCTGCATGCAGCCCACACCACAGGGGACTACCCTGCACCCCTGGTCATGTCCCGCAGGCAGCCCATCCACCATGGGCATGCCCCCCAGCCAAGCCACATGTCCCCTTGCACCCCCACCCCCCAGCACTGTGGGGCACCTGCCAGCAGGCCCCCAACCATGTCCCCTTGCACCCCCACCCCCCAGCACTGTGGGGCACCTGCCAGCAGGCCCCCAACCATGTCCCACTCATGTCCCCCTGCACCCCCACCCCCCAGCACTGTGGGGCACCTGCCAGCAGGCCCCCAACCATGTCCCACTCATGTCCCCCTGCACCCCCACCCCCCAGCACTGTGGGGCACCTGCCAGCAGGCCCCCAACCATGTCCTACTCATGTCCCCCTGCACCCCCACCCCCCAGCAGGCCCCCACTCATGTCCCCTTGCACCCCCACCCCCCAGCAGGCCCCCACTCATGTCCCCTTGCCCCCCCACCCCTCAGCACTGTGGGGCACCTGCCAGCAGGCCCCCAACCATGTCCCACTCATGTCCCCCTGCACCCCCACCCCCCAGCACTGTGGGGCACCTGCCAGCAGGCCCCCAACCATGTCCCACTCATGTCCCCCTGCACCCCCACCCCCCAGCACTGTGGGGCACCTGCCAGCAGGCCCCCAACCATGTCCCACTCATGTCCCCCTGCACCCCCACCCCCCAGCACTGTGGGGCACCTGCCAGCAGGCCCCCAACCATGTCCCACTCATGTCCCCCTGAACCCCCACCCCCCAGCAGGCCCCCACTCATGTCCCCTTGCACCCCCACCCCCCAGCAGGCCCCCACTCATGTCCCCTTGCCCCCCACCCCCCAGCACTGTGGGGCACCTGCCAGCAGGCCCCCAACCATGTCCCACTCATGTCCCCCTGCACCCCCACCCCCCAGCACTGTGGGGCACCTGCCAGCAGGCCCCCAACCATGTCCCACTCATGTCCCCCTGCACCCCCACCCCCCAGCACTGTGGGGCACCTGCCAGCAGGCCCCCAACCATGTCCCACTCATGTCCCCCTGCACCCCCACCCCCCAGCACTGTGGGGCACCTGCCAGCAGGCCCCCAACCATGTCCCACTCATGTCCCCCTGCACCCCCACCCCCCAGCACTGTGGGGCACCTGCCAGCAGGCCCCCAACCATGTCCCACTCATGTCCCCCTGCACCCCCACCCCCCAGCACTGTGGGGCACCTGCCAGCAGGCCCCCAACCATGTCCCACTCATGTCCCCCTGCACCCCCACCCCCAGCACTGTGGGGCACCTGCCAGCAGGCCCCCAACCATGTCCCCTTGCACCCCCACCCCCCAGCAGGCCCCCACTCATGTCCCCTTGCACCCCCACCCCCCAGCACTGTGGGGCACCTGCCAGCAGGCCCCCAACCATGTCCCACTCATGTCCCCCTGCACCCCCACCCCCCAGCAGGCCCCCACTCATGTCCCCCTGCACCCCCACCCCCCAGCACTGTGGGGCACCTGCCAGCAGGCCCCCAACCATGTCCCACTCATGTCCCCCTGCACCCCCACCCCCCAGCACTGTGGGGCACCTGCCAGCAGGCCCCCAACCATGTCCCACTCATGTCCCCCTGCACCCCCACCCCCCAGCACTGTGGGGCACCTGCCAGCAGGCCCCCAACCATGTCCCACTCATGTCCCCCTGCACCCCCCACCCCCCAGCACTGTGGGGCACCTGCCTGCAGGCCCCCAACCATGTCCCACTCATGTCCCCCTGCACCCCCACCCCCCAGCACTGTGGGGCACCTGCCAGCAGGCCCCCAACCATGTCCCACTCATGTCCCCCTGCACCCCCACCCCCCAGCACTGTGGGGCACCTGCCAGCAGGCCCCCAACCATGTCCCACTCATGTCCCCCTGCACCCCCACCCCCCAGCAGGCCCCCACTCATGTCCCCCTGCACCCACACCCCCAGCAGGCCCCCACTCATGTCCCCCTGCACCCCCACCCCCCAGCACTGTGGGGCACCTGCCAGCAGGCCCCCAACCATGTCCCACTCATGTCCCCCTGCACCCCCACCCACCAGCACTGTGGGGCACCTGCCAGCAGGCCCCCAACCATGTCCCACTCATGTCCCCCTGCCCCCAGGTCCTGACGAAACGCAATCATGGCAGTAATGGCCAGCATACCCAGCACAAACACCCAGCCAAGGATTGCATCCACCCACATAGTAGATGCAATTACATGATACAACCCCAATGGCAAGTATGTAAATGAACACATGTCCGTCACACACACATACACAATGGGTGCAAGTGAATGTCAAAACCCATATCATGACATGCATGAAACCAATGAGAAAATACCACAAATGTAAGTAATAAATATATGTATTAAAGATGAAAATGAAGTAAAGAAATAAAACACACAACAATGGGGATGACAAAACAAATGGTCCATGTCCGAGAACTAATAGAAAAATTCAAAAAACAAAGGAATCCAAAAACTAATGTAGTCCAAAGAAAAATAATGAGGGGAAAAAATAAGGAAAAACCATTGCCTCATGGTGAACAGAAATATAAATCCAACAAATGTTTTCCAAACATCAAACTATGTACAAGAATATCCCAGGGTCCATGAGCCCAACACCATAAATGAAACCTACTACTACTAACTAATGAAAAAAATATATACAGAAAAGTGGCCATTGTCCGAGCGGTCCAAAAAAAACTTAAAAAATAAAGGAAACCTAACACTAACTAACTAAAGAACTATATACAATGGCAGCGGGCAAGTCCTGCGGCTCACTCTGTGATGTTGCCGGCCAGGGCATCATCGAACTCCATGTCGATGTCCCGGAGGCGGGACTCTGTCCTGGCCCCGAGGTCTCGCAGGGACAACCCCGTGTCCACCTCAAACTCCCTGCGAGCTTCCTCGAGGCACTCAGCCCGCCTCAACGCCCGACGCATGGAGAACTCCGCCCTGACCATGGTGAGCCGCTCCTCTTCCGCCCGCTGCTGCTCCGCACCTATCCGCTGGACCAACTGCTCCCACACGGAAGACACTGCCATCCCAGGGTTCTCCTGCCCTCCGGCCGATGCCTGCCCCTCTGATCTTGATGGCCCCGAGCCATGATGCCTCCCACGTCGAGCCTGCTGCTGCCTCCGACGCCACTGCCTCTGCCAGCACGACGGCATCCAGGCTGATGGAATCCACCGATGCCGTCGTGCACGTGCCCTGCCAGATGATGCCGGCACATCCTCCATCTGCAGGGGGACAGTTGCTGGTGTGTCCACCCCTGCTGGACCGTCGACTCCCGACTGTGGCAGGGATGGGGTCCCCACCGAGCTGGCTGCGTTGGTCGGGGCAGGTCCACAGGGGGCCCTGGTGGCATCTGGGCCGGAAGACGGCATGGAGCACGACTGGCGCATAGCCCCCACAGATGAGGAGAGGGTCGCCAGAAGGCCACACACATGTAGGAAACCCCCGACCATGGCGGCTCCCAAATGGTTCACGTACGCACGGTGCTCTTTGTGATGATGTGCATGCTCCTCCCGGGAAGCATGCACCTCATCACGAATGCTAGCCGTGCGCAACGTGACACCAATCAGGACCCTCTCCACACGGCCAGGGGTCCCCTCGTCCGCAGGTAGAGGAGTGTCAGATGACATGGACATCTCCCCTACCTGCGGACGGGCCCGGGATGGGGCATCCCTGCTGGTGCATGGTGGTGCAGTCACAGTGTCAGGGACAGTGACATGCACAGGCACCTCCACGGCGACCTGTGCTGCCTCCTGCCCCTGGCCCTGGACTGCACCACTTGCACCAGCGGGGATGCCCCCACCAGGCCCCATGTGTGGCTCAGTAGCGGCCTCCTCCCCCTCTGTGGAAACCACCAACCTGGATGTCTCCACGCCGTCTTCCGCCGGTGCAAGCCCCTGTGGGGGCTCACCCACCCCTTCCGCTGCAGCCGTGGCGGCATCCCCGCCGCTCTGCTCCACAGCGCCTTCTCCGCCCTCTTCTTCACTTGCCACTGTGTAGAGGGAGACATAGAACACAAGCATCAGGGTACTGTACAATGGTCCCCTAGACAGGAAGCAACAGCAGATGAGTGGCACTGTCATACATCACTTCCATCATGTCCCTCCACAACACATGGGTCAGTGCAGGCAAAACACATACAGTAACAGGCATGGCGCAGGCCATGGACATTGGCATACATGACCAAGGGCCTCATGATTCATACAATGTTGGTTTCAAACTCACATGCATCATGGGTCTTTCCATCACATGCACACACCTCACCGTAGTTCCATCCATCTGGCCTCGTGCACCACAGACGCAGTGGATACAAGGATGACTAGGCTGCATCAGTGAATCTGAACATTGTCACAGACATGTGTCATGCATCCATGGCGGTGACAAGTCACAGACACGCAGGTCAGACACACACACATGGACACCATACGTGTACATGGGACCAGCACCCATCCCTCACCCCCACCCATGACCAGGAACAGAGACTGCCATGCTTCCATGTGTCCATTCCGCACAGAGCCCCCCATGTTGCAATAGAACACATCACTGTACTCACATGCCTGACCATGATGTCCCTGCACACACACATACGTACATGGCCTATGTCACACATACAGGCAGGTATCAGACAACCAGCACACTGCAACATGCCCTGTCTCACACAGCAATGCTTGGCCACTTACCGGCCAACTCCAGATGGGTCTGCCTCCGAAGGATCTGGGCGTGGAGCGCTGGGTCTACGTGTTCCAGGACCCTCATCTGGATGTCACTCAGGCGTGCCCGGCCCCCCTCCGCGAGGCGCCGGGCCTTATTGAGGGTCCTGGACCTCAAGTCCTCCCAGCGCTTCTTGATGTGCTTGATGTCGCGGGTTGCCACCCCCTCCGCGTTGATGGCAACCACTACATCGTCCCAGATCCTCTCCCGTCCTTCCTTGTTGGCGCGTGGTCTTCCGAAGAGGGCATCATAATGCCCCAGGACATGCTCCACCAGGACACCAACTTCCTTCTCACTGAAGCTGGTGGCCCTCTGCCTCTCTGGCTGGGGGTCGCCACTGGTCTCAGATGGTGCTTGCCCCGACATGGCGACCCCCGAGGCAGGCGTGGGTGGGCAACTGGGTCCTGGGGCTGGGCTGTGGAGCGATGGTATCCCAGTCGGGAGTCTACTGTTCCAGCAGGGGTGGACACAGCAACTGGACCCCTGCAGATGGCTGATGTGCAGGCACCAAATGGCAGGGCACATCAGCCATCTGCAGGGGTCCAGTTGCTGTGTTAATACACGTACCGCACTCGTACAGGGCCCTTTCACGTGTGAAAATTCACGCGAACCCCAGGAATATTGGCCCTGTGCGAGTGGGGTACATGTATTCCTGGGGTTCACGGGAAGTCTCACACGCGATTTCAGCAGGGTACGTGTTTTTCAGGGGTGTGCAGGAAGTTTCACACGCGAAAGGGCCTGTGCAAGCAGGGTACGTGTATTCCTGGGGTTTGCGGGAAGTCTCACACGCGATTTCAGCAGGGTACGTGTATTACGGGTTTTGCAGGAAGTTTCACACGCGAAAGGGCCCTGTGCGAGCGGGGTACGTGTATTCCTGGGGTTCGCGGGAAGTCTCACACGCGATTTCAGCAGGGTACGTGTATTACGGGGTTTGCGGGAAGTTTCACACGTGAAAGGGCCCTGTGCAAGCGGGGTACGTGTATTCCTGGGGTTCGCAGGAATTCTGACACGCGATTTAAGCAGGGTACGTGTATTACAGGGTTAGCGGGAAGTTCCACACGCGGAAGGGCCCTGTGTGAGCGGGGTATGTGTATTCCTGGGGTTCGCGGGAAGTCTCACACACGATTTCAGCAGGGTACGTGTATTTCGGGGGTGCCGGGGACTCCTACACGTGAATTGGCAGTGTGGGTCCTCGCAGGTGTTCCCTCTACACCCTCCACGGCCCCTGCAGGCAGCCCACACCACAGGGGAATACCCTGCACCCCTGGTCATGTCCCGCAGGCAGCCCATCCACCATGGGCATGCCCCCCAGCCAAGCCACATGTCACCTTGCACTACTGATCACCAACTTATGTCCCCTTGCAGCCCCACCCCCCAGCACTGAGGGGCACCTGCCAGCAGGCCCCCACTCATGTCCCACTCATGTCCACTTGCACCCCCACCCCCCAGCAGTGCAGGGCACCTGGCAGCAGGCCCCCACTCATGTCCCACTCATGCCCCCCTGTACCACCACCCCCTAGCAGTGCAGGGCACCTGCCAGCAGGCCCCCACTCATGTCCCCTTGCACCCCCACCCCCAGCAGTGCAGGGCACCTGCCAGCAGGCCCCCAATCATGTCCCACTCATGTCCCACTGCACCCCCACCCCCCAGCAGTGCAGGGCACCTGCCAGCAGGCCCCCACTCATGTCCCACTCATGTCCCCCTGCACCACCACCCCCCAGCAGTGCAGGGAACCTGCCAGCAGGCCGCCACTCATGTCCCACTCATGTCCCCCTGCACCTCCCCTAGCAGTACAGGGCACCTGCCAGCAGGCCCCCACTCATGTCCCACTCATGTCCACCTGCACCCCCACCCCCCAGCAGTGCAGTGCACCTGCCAGCAGGCCCCCACTCATGTCCCCCTGCACCCCCACCCCCCAGCAGTGCAGGGCACCTGCCAGCAGGCCCCCACTCATGTCCCACTCATGTCCTCCTGCACCCCCACCTCCCTGCAGTGCAGGGCACCTGCCAGCAGGCCCTCACACATGTCCCCTTACACCCCCACCCCCCAGCAGTGAAATGCTGATCTCATGACACAAACCAAAAGTCAACTATGTACATCAACACATGTCCGACACACACATACACTGGTTGGCATTGCTTGTGTAAACCCACATTTTCACATGCATCAACCCAATGAGCGAATCCCATACATGGAACTAAAAAATGAAAATGTATTATGTACATGAAATCAAAAATGAAATGAAAGCATACCAAAATATGAAACATGAAATGAAAAGCATGTGAAAAAGATGATTGAATGAAAATGATAACCAAACCAATCCAAAGAAATTTTATAGAAAAACAGTCCAAAGTCACCCTCCAACAACGCAAATCCAAAGGAAATGTAAAATAAAATCTCCATTGCTTCATGTTCATAATAAAAAAGAAAAGAGAAATCAATCCATAGTCCAACTATTTACAATCCATTGACTGGAAAAAATAAATCCTTTGCTCCATGTCCATAATGCAAAAAAAAAAAATTAATACATGATGAAACTATATACAATCCATTGTCCAAGGATGTAAAGGGTCCATGATCCCAACCAATGAAATGAAACCTACCTAACTAACTACCTAAAAATATAACTATATACAAACTTGTGTGGCATTGTCCATTGACCACAAATAAAAGGAAAACGAAAAGGAAACCTAACTCTAAAAACTATTTACAAGGGCAGCGGGCTAGTCCGACGGCTCACCTTTGATGTCCTGGGCCAGGGCATCATCGAACTCCTTTTCAATGTCCTGGAGGCGGTCCTCTTCCATGGCCCTGAGGGTTCGCAGGGACGACGACATGTTCTCCTCCAACTCCCTGCAAAATTGCATCGAGGCACTCGGCCTGCCTCAGGGCCCTCCGCATGGAGTTCTCCACCTTGCCATCGTGAGCCATGCCTCTTCTGCCCGCTGCCGCTCCGCATCTATAGCATGGCCTAACGGCTGCCACACGGAAGACACTTCCAGTCCTGGGTCCTCCTGCCCTCTGGCCGATGCCTGCCCCTCTGATGTCGAAGGCCCCGAGCCATGATGGCTCCCACCTTGTTGCTGCTGCTGCTGTGCCTCTGCCTGTGCCCTGTCTCTTGCTGCCTGCACATCCTCCTCCGGCTGGGGTGCAGTTATTGAGGTGGCCACCCCTGCTGGATGTCCGACTCCCGACTGTGGCAGGGATGTGTCCTCCACCAGCCTGGCCGCAGGGTCAGAGGCAGCTCCACAGGGTACCCAGGTGATACATGGGTGGGAAGATGGCATGGAGGACGACTGGGGCATAGGGGGTTCAGTTGAGGAGGGGGTCGGAACAAGGTCCAGAAAACGGAGGAATCCAGCCCTGGTGAGCTGTCCCAGTAGGTCAATGCGGTCAACGTGCCATTCGAGAAGACGTGCAGTCTCCTCATGGAAAGACTGCAGGTCACCTCGCATGGCCTGTTGACGCAACGCCACCCCACCCAGGACAGGCTCAACCCGGTCCCGGATAGCCATGTCCTCAGGGAGAGGAAGGCCAGTTGTTGTAAGCGGATCCCCTCCCTGAAAACGGGTCTGGACGAAGGCATCCCTGCTGGTGCGGGATGATGCAGTCACAGGATCGGGGACAGGATTACACACAGGCACCTCCGTGGTGGCCTGTGCTGCCTCCTGTCCCTGCCCCTAAACTGCACCACTTGCACCAGTGGAATCCCCTCCTCCAGACCCCGTGTCTGTCCCTTGCACGGCCTCCTCCTCCACCAAATCCCCCACCAACCTGGATGACTCTGTGCCATCTTCCTCCGTCGCACCCTGTGGGGTCTCAGCTGCCCCTTCTGCTGCCGAGGAATCCAACTCCGACCTCCGCCTCTTGGACCTTCCCTCGGCAGCTGCGGCCTGGGACGCGGCACCGGACTCCTCACTCCCCGACAAGATGACAACCTGGGAGGGGAGCCGGGCCTTGCGTCTCCGGCTTGCGGGATGATCCCTGCTGCTGTACTCCACAGCACCCTCTCCGCCCTCTTCTTCAGTTGATGCTGTTGACAGGGAGAGATAAAACACAGGCATCACGGCACTGTACAATGGACTGATACACACATGACAGTTGCACATGAGTGGCATTGTTTAACTACAGACACGGCATCACATCACACTCCAAGACACACATGTCATTTTAACACACACACATGAACATTTCAACAGCAATATTGCACCAGGCAGCACTATCCATACACATACAACAGCATCAACAGCCAAAGGTGAGCCTGACATCACATGAAACACAAGGAGTGCACTAGACATGCACACACGCCACCACACTTACATGCATGTCTACATCTCCTCCAACTGTTGCAGTGATGAGATCGCCATACATGTCACATCTGCCATTCACCCTTCTACATATCCGTGTCACGTGCATCCATGTTGCATCACAGTTGCACACTTGTCAGATACACATACATGCACATGTACACAGTGCAGATACATGCATTATGAACCACCATCCATGCCACAACCATGCCAATGTACATACACAGAAATTCAAACATGTGTGCTCCCACACCTGCATTTGCCCAGCATGCTTACCAACACATACATCATCAATGTGTCTCACAACTGAGAGGACTCACATGTGGCAGCCTCATGCCCATGTTCATACCCATCCCTACATGGCCCTACACAAACACATGTGCAACCTGCACACTACTGGCACACCACGACACACACAGCGTACTATCAACATGCATGTACACTTACCGCTCGACTCCAGACGGGTCTGCCTCTCAAGGATCTGGACGTAGAGCGCTGGGCATATGCGTTCCAGGACCCTCATTTGATGGTTCGACAGGTGGGCCCTTGGCATCCGCTGCCTTAGCGATGCACCGGGCCTTGTTGAGGGTCCTGGAGCTGAAGCCCTCCCAGCGCTTCTTGACATGATGTAAGTCGCGGACTGCCACCCCCTCCGCGTGGATGGCAGTCACGATGTCCATCCAGATCCTGGTCCGTCCTTCATTGTCTGCGTGCAAACTTCCAAAGAGGGCATCATACTGCCCCAGGACTTGCTCCACCAGGACACCAACTTCGGTGGCAGTGAAGCTGGTGGCCCTCTGCCTCTCTGGCTGGGGGTTTCCAGTGCTGCCAGATGGTGTTGTGCCGGACATGGCAACCCCAGAGGCAGGAGTGGGTGGGCAACTGGGTCCTGGGGCTGGGCTGTGGAGCGATGGAATCCCAGTCGGGAGTCTTCGGTTCCAGCAGGGGTGGTCACAGCAACTACACCCCTGGCTGACATGCAGGCAGCAAATGGCAGGGCTCGTGGGCAGCAGGCTGTCAGGCAGCAGCAGATGGCAGGTGGGAGCGTGCTCGGGGCTCTGAGGGGCAGTAATACTGCCTTCTGGGCCAGAGCGTGGTCTTTCGTGTGTTTTTCCCTTGGCCAGCTTGATACGGAGTGATTTGGCACGTGAAAAAATTGAACGTCAGCGTGTAATTCGAGGAAAGGGCCTAAGCACGTAAGTGCCTCAGCACACGCATGCGATTCCATTGTACCAAAGGCCCTTAGCGCGTAAGTGCGTAAATTACATTACCCGCGCAGGCGTTTCCCTCATAGCACGTGATGACAGAGCACATGTGGAAAAACTGCACGTCCGAGTGTCATCACGTGTAATTGGAGGAAAGTGCCCGCGTACACGCGTATCTGACGTGTACGTGTGGGCCGGTTTAAAAGCTACGTGTAGGAGGCCATTTCCTTGTACGTGCTTTTCGTGGAGAGCGAGTGGGTGAAATCTGCACTTCTTGTCGGTTCACACGCGATTACTTCACAGCGTTTCTAGTTCGTACTCCCTGCTACCTCTGACAGCTCTTTTCTGAATTTTTGTTGGCCCTGTTTCCTCAAACAGAGTTCAGTTCTCCTTTTGTCCTGTCTCCTCAGACAGCGTACAATTCTTCTTTTGGCGGGGGTGTTGCCAACGCGCACACGGGCTTATTTTTCACGTTCTTTTTCCAGGCAGACGGTGAGTTCCGCACGTACTTAGCAACTTGCTTGCCCCGTGTGTCGCGTTCCCCTTCAGAGGTCATTGTAGGCTGCATGTATTAAGCGTACGCTTAGTTTTGTGTTTCTGGGTGCCACAGCGTAGTGCGGGTTCATTTTTTCACGCACATGGTCTACGAGGGGTTGCGTGCACGTTAATTTTTTATTTTGGGCTGCCTGTGCGTTGCGTGACCCGTCATCTTCCCCCAGGGGTCACAGACAGCCTTGTTAGAGCACTAGGGTACAAATTCCATCTGGTTTCCTACCCCTTTGACCCCCAATTGCCCAGGACAATAGTTTACTGCAACTCCCATACGCACAACAACATCAGTGCCATGGTTGGGAGGCGACCAAGCGGTAAGGGAGGCAAAGGTGGCTGACCTTCAAAAGGTGGGTGTGGTGGGCGCGGTAGGGGACGTGGCCGGGATTTGCAGGGTGCCCCTATACCCCCATGTGTGGAGGAACAATCAGGGACACCTATGCCCCCCCCATGGTTGAGGGAAACGTGTCTGACACCATCCCAGCTCAGCCCCTGTTGGACCAGCCCATTGTGGCACCTGACCTGGCACAGGATGACTCCCTGGCTGGCTTCCAGGTCAGCAAGTCTAGGCCACGTGTGGCGGTTCAAGTTGTTGTCACAAAGCCATGTGAATCTGGGGCAGCTATGTCATCTGCTGCTGCCACAAGTGTGCAGGGTCGGGAGGCTGCAGGGGCAGCTGCAGCTCCATCCACCCCAGCTCTGACTCTCCCAGCCAGGACAGTGTCAGTACAGGTCCATCAAACTGACGTTCCCCCTGCCAACATTACCTTGCAACCAATGCCTGCATCAAGACCTATGGTCATTGTGCATTCCCACACTCCTACTACCCAGTCCACCGGTGATTCTGCCCCTACTGACCAGAGCGGCATAAGCCACTCTGGCTCTGCTCCGCCTTTAAAGAAGAGGAAGAAGGGTGCTCTGGCACGACAGGCTGAGACCCCAGACATGGCTACACACTCCGGTACCTCAAGGAAGCCTTGCTTTAATGATCCGGAACTTGATGCACTTGTGGCCTATGTGTCGGCACATAGCCACGAAATGCTGGTGACTGCAGGGCCCAAGACCACAACTGATCAACGTAAGGCACACTGGCAGATCATCGCCGACCGTATAAGTGCCCTTGGATTTGTGAGGCGCACAGTTGATGATTGCTACAAGCGGTGGAATGACCTGAAACGCAGAGCAAAGAACAAGCTGGCCTCAAATCATGCTGCTACTCTGGTGACTGGCGGTGGGTCTCCACAAGAGGACAACAAACTCACTGAACATGAGTCTGTTGCTGGGGACTTCGTCACAGAGGAACAGATCCAAGGTGTGGGAGAACTACCTGATTATGATGCATTGTCTGGTGAGTGCCCATGCATGTGTGTGTAATGCATGTGTATGTTGTTTGGGTGACGGGTTCTGATTGAGTGCTAGGTGAGGGTGTGTGTGCCTGAGTGGTATGGGTCACCCATGTGCTTCATCCAAAACATTCAGCGGCCTTGGATTTGGGTGTGACAGTATCCCTTCTGCCCACAGTAGTAATTTAGCGCAGCATTACGGCAGTTGCCCTTGAAGTGGCATCTTGCAACAACATTGTTTGTATTTTTCAGTGTTCGTTCAGGCTGATTGTTTCAATTCTCCCACTTTTGTTACGCATTCCTCAGCCCTATTGTCACATTTGTGACATGCTTCTGTCATTGATGAACCCCACATTGGCCCACATGTGTTACCTTGTTAGGTGAATGATTTTACCATTCAGGCTGATTGAGTATTGGCCTGATCACATACATTTTTGGGGCCTGTTTGAATGTGGAACATGACAGTTGTTTCCTGTCATGTTGAAGTGCACAACCATTGATGTGTACATCGGCCTGCAATCACTGTATTTTTGTACACTGGATGTGTTGCAGTGTGTGGCACATGCCTATTTTGTCACACTATGTAGCATTTTTCATCTCATCATGCCCATCTCACATGGATGGCTGACAGTATTCATTCACTGACATATGAATGTACTTGTGGAATGTACCATGGCTATGGTACATGCCATCTGTGTGATGGCATGTGTCATGTATGTGTATTGGACATGCCACTCACATGCCAATGTGTGATGGCAGTGCTACCCAGCATGCAGCAAATGTGTTGCTCTTCCATCTTGGTGTCATCAGTGTCTGCCTTTTGCCTCCCCTTCCAACTCAGTGACAGTGCATGCATGGGAGGGTTATAGTCATGTGGGACATGTGTAAATCATGTACTGGTTCTGTAGCTTGTCAGGCCTATTTGTGTGCTATGGTGCTAATGCCTGTTTCCATTTTTTGTCTTTCATGTTTTTGCAGGGGATGATGCACTTGATGCTTTTGAGGTTGAGGAGATGGTGCAGACCCAGGAGGGATCTCAGGCACGACCGGGCACCCGTGGGGGACGTGGTGTGTTGGTGTGTGAGAACCCAATCTTGCTGCAGACCTTTCTGTCCAGGGGTGTCTCTGGGTGCACCTCCCCAGACCTCTATTCAGGAGCTGATTCGGATGATGAGACCTATGTGCCGTCGCAGGTAAGTGTTTCTGGCAGGGATTCTGTTCTGTCCAACCTACCTGCACCAGGGGTAGAACCCTCTATAGGGATGTCAGTGTTGGTAAGTCCGCCTTTGGCGGTTATGGATGCAGGGTCACACTCCACAACATCTGATCCTGTTCCTGGGCCAGCAGATCAGAGGGGGAATGCAGTCCTGCAGCCTCAGGCAGTGCCGGCACAGCAAGGCGCAGATCGCCTTGCCCCAAACAGGTGTGGTGCCCGCCGACGCGGTGGCCGTACGCCACCAGGCAATACGGCATGGGAACAATCCATGTACGGTATGGCAACCCAACAGGCAGCATCAGTTGAGATGATGGCTCAAGCAATGGAGAGGGTGGCCACTTCCATTGTCACCCCTGAAAGGCAGATGGAGCAACTACAGCAGGCAACAGACTCCATTTGCCAATCACACAGGGAGGACATGTTGGCGTCCAACAGGGACAGACGGGCGGCACTGGAGACTCTACGCCAATCGATATCAATAGAGTCCCAGGGCCACAAGGAAGCCCTGAGAGTAGAACTCCATCACCTCAGGGAGACTCTTGGTGACCTTGAGGCTTCCACTAACTTGAGGACAGAACAGCAGCTGGAGCGGCTCACACTTTCGCTCTCAGCTGAGATGCAGGCAACTCGGGAGGAGATCCGGGCATCACGTCAGGTCTCCGCACTGTAATCCTCCAGAACGAGACCTTCTACATCCGCATGCTTGCTGCCATGGAGGACCATACCAGGGCTTTGCGTGGGCTGACTCCCATAGCACCACCACCTCCTGTGGCAGCAGCAGAGGGTGATGAGAGCGACAGCAGCAGTTCTCCCACATTGGCATAGCCGTGCAGGCCATGAGCCCATGGAGGTGTTTTTTTTTCCCAACATCCACACAGGTAGCTGTTGGTGTGCACCCTGTCCTCGGACCTCCTGGGTGCCCCCCCCATCACCCACATGGCCATTTTTGATTTTTAATTTTTGATTTTTGATTTTTTTTTTACAGTGGGTTGCCTTGTGTGGCTCCCGTGGGCATCCACTGTGTTCCGGCTGGGAACATGCAGGCTTGTCCTGAGTTTGGGTTAGATGCTTGGGTTTGTGAGACACACACCCCTCCTGCTTCCCGTTTCCATGGACTTGCAAAGGGTGTGCCCAAGTGACAGTGAATTACACAGTGACGTTGGACTCCCATGAGCTGTGTGGGCAGTCTGTAGTCAATACGGTGTATACATTCCTAGTGGATATTGTTGTTCTATTGTACACTGCATGGTGTATTGATATGTGCTTGTGCATCCATGTCTTCCTCCTAATTTGCAGGTTCATTCCTCACGTCTTCACAAGGCCGTCTACTTTGGAGATCGAGTTTATGTTGTAAGCAGTGCACTTACACATTTGCATGGCAGCAACACTGTACAGTTGGAAGTGGTCGATGTGCTGGCATAATCAGGTTGTAAGACTACCACTACTTTAACTTAGTACTGTCATGTTTATGCTATGTTTGAGGTTGTGTAGCTGCATTGTATTGTTTGTAAGTATTTGGTCATGTGTGTTGTTAGTTCTACATTACTGGGAGTATTTTGTGTGTGGCCAGTTTCCATTAGGGACACTGTACTTTGTGACACTTGTGTCATGTTTTGGGGATTGCTTTGTTTTCTCTCACATAGCATGACATGCCATGGTGTGTTGGGTGGCGGTGCTAGGGAGGGGTTGGGTGACATGGCACTGTTGTCATGTTGTATTTTGCAAGGGGGTAATGAATTTAGCAGCATACAAGTGTGTCTTTTGATGACACAGCATTGGTGGTGTTTGTGTAGGTAGGGATGCACACAATGTAACACTTCCAGGTGACCAATCTCAGGCTGGTATGGCTGTGACAGTTGACTGTCCCTTATGTCATCATCATTGATTGTCAGATGGTATGTGCCAGGGCTGTGTGCACTCCACAGGGGTGTGATTTTAGGTGAAGTAATTAGCCACCAGCTGCGTACGGGCTGCCTCACCCCGTGCCCTTTCCCCTCCCATGCGCAGCGGGCGTGCATGTGGTTGGGGATGTGTGGGCACCACCATATCCACGGGCAGGCCCCGGCGTGTTGCAACGTTGTGCAGGACACATGCTGCCACTATGATCCTGCACACTACTGGGGGAGCGTATAACAGCTGCCCGCCAGAACGGTCAAGGGAGCGAAAGCGTGTCTTGAGCACTCCGAATGTGCACTCCACTATGCCCCGGGTTGCAATGTGGGCTGTGTTGTATCTTACCTCGGGTGGCGTGATGGGGTTCCGAATTGGCGTCATCATGTGGGTGCTCAGAGGGTAGGCACTGTCCCCTGCGGAGGTGGTGGTGGGTATCATTAGTGGGGTTGTGACAGTACTCAGTATCTGACATGCATGCATGTGCTGTGGCATTTATACTCACTGAGCAGCCATGTATCGCCATGCCGCCCAGCTGCTAGGTCCCAGTTTAGGGTTGACATTCTGTAAATAAAACTGTCGTGGGTGGACCCTGGATAGTTGGCATATACTGAGGTGATGATTCCCTTGGCATCACATACTACCTGGACGTTGATGGAATGCCAGTGCTTGCGGTTTCTATAGATGTGCTCTGATGCCCTGGGGGGACGTAGAGCCACATGGGTGCAATCAATGGCACCTAGGACTTTGGGGAATTGTGCCACCCCGTAGAAATCCGGGACGGCAGCCTGCCTTTCTGCAGGTGTTCTGGGCAGGTATATGTGCCTGTGGACAGATGGGCGTGCAGTCATGATGGCCAAGACCTGGTGTAGGCAGCGTGACAGCGTGGCCTGTGACACCCCCCCACTATAGCACTTGTCCGCTGAAATGATCCAGTGGCCAAGAAGTGCAGTACATTGAGGACCTTCTCCAGGGGGCTGAGTGCTTGGGAGCACAGGGTAGGTGATGTGAGCTCATCCTCCCACTCACTGACCAGGTCGAGTATTATGTGAGGTGGAAACCTGTACCTCCCATACACCTGGTCATCAGGCATCCCAAAAAGGCTGGTTCTGGGTGTGAAAATTCTGGGCCTGACTATCCTCCTCCTCCTCTTGCGGTATCCCACGACCACTGCTGCTAGGAACGGTACCTTCATCCTGGCGTCTGAGCTTGTTTGTTGTTTGCGCGCACATTTTGCTGCGCGGGTCCACGTACGCCTGCTTCCTGCTGCCGTACATGTTCCCGGATTAGCGCTTCTTTTTTGGCGCAGCCGTTAGCCCCGTTCGAATCCATGAATACATGTTTTGAACGTGCATGTGGGCGTTCTGCGCATTTGCCTCCTGTACTTCCCCCGTGACGCCCACATTTTCACGCGTTGTTCCCCATTCCGCGTGTCACACCCTCTGTTCCTCCTACTTTTGTTGTGTGCGCCGCAATATGTGCGATTATGCTGTGTGCGTAGCGCACACTGTTTGGAGACGTTTGCGCCAGCGTGTGCCACGCAGAATTTTGGCGCACATCCTGGGATTTACACGCGCACAGACTTCCATGAATCGCTGTGCGCGGGTTTCGCTGCGATTTTCGCACTGGCACTGCGATTCACGCGCTTTCGCACGCTTGCGCTGAAAATTTCAGCGCACATTAATTCCATGAATCGGCCCCTTGAAACAAGGAGCAATTTCAAATCAAGCATGACAATATCCCATGTCTAGAGAGGCAGATGAAGGCACTTTTAAGAAGATTTCCGCCATGTTGGACCAAGGTATCTTAGTGATGTCAGAGTCACCATGTAATATGTCAATTTACCCAGTGAAAAAAAAGGAGGGGGGGACAGTCTTGGAGACTAGTGCAAGACCTTTGCCCAATAAACCAAATTGTAGAGGCTGAGTTCCCTTTAGTCCTAACCCATCTACAATGTTATGTAATATACCTGTTGATGAACAATATTACACAGTGATTGATTTGAAAAATGCGTTTTTCTCAATCCCATTGCACAAAGACTCACAAGATTTGACATTCTTTACTTTTAGACAAGTGCGATTAAAAAGCACAAAGCTGCCTCAGGGGTACTGTGAGTCCCCATTGATTTTTAACAGAGTCCTACAGATGAACTTGAGCAATATTGCTTTAGAGAGCGTTGTGCTGCAATACATCGATGACATTCTAGTTTGCAGCACCACAGAGGAAGAGTGCAGACGCAATTCTGTTCAGCTGATGATTATGCTTGCTGAGAAAGGATATAAGGTTGACAAGGGAAAGTTACAATATTGTCAACAAGAAGTGTTGTACATAGGCCAATTGATTTCACATGAGGGAAAGAAGGTCACCCCTGAAAGAGCTGAGGCCATTTTAAAAACAGCCAAGCCACACACGATAAAGCAAATGCAGAGTTTTCTAGGACTATGTAATTATGTCATAGCATGGGTCTTTGACTACAGCTCATATACGAGGCCCCTTTTACAGGCTTTGAAAAAAGCACAGGCAACAAAAGAAAACATTGTGTGGACTGAAGCAATGGAAAAAGGGTTTGATGAATTGAAAAAAGCAATCTGCACAGCTCCAGTTCTAGGGATCCCCATTACGCAGAGGAATTATTTTTATTCTCGCATATAGATGGTACTTTTATGACAGCAGTACTCACACAGAGAACCATGTTGGGGTACAAGCCTCTTGCATATTACAGTGAAATTTTGGACCCAGTAATGAGAGGTCACTTTCTATGCAAACAAAGTTTGGCAGCTGCCGCGTTCGCCATAGAAAAGCATAGTGATGGGATGCTCCATGAAATTTTTTGTTGAACACTCATTATTTGCCATTTTAGAAAAAGCAAAAGGCACGTTGACTTCTCAAAGGGCTTCTGCCTATAAGGTTATCATCTCAACTCCAGCGATTAAAATAGTTTGATGTAAAATAATGAATCCAGCTATGTTTATAGCTGAGCCACTTACCGAAGGAGAGCCTGTACACGATTGTGCAAACTATGAAGAATTCTGTGATGAGCTCCCTAGAGTAAAAGAGAAGGCACTTGCAGGGAGAGAGATTGTCTTCATTGACGGGTCTTCGAGAATCGATCAAAATGATGGGCAAAGATATACAGGCACTACGGTAGTGTAACATTTGGCAAATGGAGAATTTTGAGTGCTTGTGAGTACTCAATTGCCATCTCATTATTCAGTGCAAGTTGCAGAATTATTGGCGTTGATACTCGCAATTGAGAATCACGCAGACCAGGAAGTAACAGTGTAGAGCGACTCCTCTAATGTGACATTGACGGTACACGCAGGATTAGCACGCTGGGAAAGGAGGTGCTACCTCTGAGCGGAGGGCATGCCAGTGCAGCATGCAGCCTTATTGGATAGGCTCATTAAGGCACTGCAACTCCCGGTGGGCATAGTAGTCGTCAAATGCGCAGCTCACACGAAAGGGACAGATTTTATGTCGCACGGAAATCAAGCAGCAGACGCTGAAGACAATCGCATAGCAAATACAGATACAGGGAGAATGAATGTTGAAACCATTAACGTGAATAAAAGGGTGACTGTGATGATGAGTGTGGATGAGGGATATAATCATATGTCTAAAACACAGATAGTGGAGCTTAAAGGAGAGGCACCGCAAGAGGAAAAGAACTTGTGGAACAAAGAGGGTGTACTTTAAACCCCTTGGAAGCATTGTGGTGACAAGACAGCACTGGTAAACCAGTGATGCCTATAGCCTTATTAAGGGTGGCACTAGAACAGCTACACTACCCAGCGCATACAACTAGGGAGAATCCTGCTGTAACCTTTGCTGAGGATTGGTTCGTACCGAACCTAATGGAGCATGTTGCATTTTTTATGGTAAATTGTATTGTTTGCCAACAATTCAAGGCTGGGTATAAACTGCGCATAGTGAGGGGAGTCATCCCAAGTCCTAATGGCCCTTTTCTGCACTTGCATATCGACTATGTCAACATGATACAAGTTTGTAATGGATATAGATACCTATTAGTTGTAATATGTCCTTTCTCTAGATGGATAGAGGCAGGTCCATGCCCGCACCCAGACTCTACCTGTGCAGCTAAGTTCTTAGTGCACAAAGTATTTCCCAGATGGGGTGTGTGTGAAGTAATGAGATCAGATAATGGACCTCACTTTGTTAATACAGTTTCGAGCAGATCACCTCGCTGCTTGGTATAAAACACAAGTTTTCTTTGGCTTATCATCCACAAGGAAATGGTATATGTGAAAAGCTCAATGGCCAGTTAAAAGAAAGAATAGCTAAATTGAAGCTTACTTTGAAAAAAGGGTGGCTGCACTGCCTACCACTGGCATTGTATGCATTGAGGAACCAACCAGGTTCTGACCACCAGCTTACACCGCACGAGATTGTGACAGGCAGGTGAATGAGGATACCTTTAATGCCTCCCTCCTGAGTTAGAAGTGATGCTCAGCCAACTTCAGAAATGCTAGGACTTGAATTGCAAAACTCCTTGGACTGTTTAATATCTAGTTTTTCTGTGATTTCAGGGCAGTTGAAGAGACGAGGGTGTAAGGCAGTACAGAACACAGAAGGGGATGCTTCAACAACCCAAACTCCCGAATGTCTACGTCCAAGAATCTACCCAGGAGATAAAATCCTAATTTGTAACCACACAAGGAAAAAGTGGGACGAACCCCGCTTCCACTGACCTTTTGTCGTTGAGGGTGTGATGCCATCTGCTGTCAAATTGCAGGGTAGGGGAGCTTAGATTTTCCTGGGAGATACAAAGATATACTCTGGAGAGCCCCCTCTGCCTGCATCCCACCGCAAAGAAACTACAGACATCGGGGAAGAACCACAGCACATGCAGACTAGATCTATGAAGAAGAAGAAGGACGCATAACCCGACAAGTGGAAAGAAAGGAACCTACTAGTGAACTGTGGCTTAATTTGGACACTCCCTTTTCAGCTACAATTAAAAGGGTAAATGAACACATTCGAATACTCTCTGCATCTTAGTTGCAGGGTTATGGGAAGATCTGCATTCTTGAAAGACACATTAGCTTATTTACTTTGGACTAAGGCAGACTTAAGCCTTGATAAGAATCAGGATATGCCAAAATTTGATTGTGGACACAGCAATTGGAAGAGAGCACAATACCGTGATTCATTTTACACTGAGTTCTTGTTTGGCTCTACTCATGGTGTTAACCAGTGATGACCTTTCTAGGTTCATACTCACGTATTTTGAATGGGTGTTACGTTCCTATCCTACGTTGGTGGGGAGAACTTGCCATATTCCAACATATATCCAGGATCCTGACAATGAGAAATGCATTAGAAGATTGCTCATAATCATCACTGAAGAGTTTTTGAAGTTAAGTGAGTTAAGTGAGGAAACCACAAATGCCCCTATCAACCGACGCAGCACATAGACTGGTCAGTGTGGTGTTCTTTCATCTAATTGAAGAATACCTGCATCTCGTTGGAAGACACACAGACGTAGTAATGTGCTTAAGAGATTCCAGGAAATTCTGCAAACTTGAATGTGATCATGGAAGGAATTATCATCCAGGTGGCAATCTATTCTGAAAGAAATCACAGAGCTGTGTAGAAACTTTCCTCCGAGGGACAGATTGAGGAATTGAATGAAGGACAAAACTCTTTGTTCATGCTGACAGGGAAGCAACATGTCATCTGGACTGAAGCAGATTCGAGGCATTGATTGAGAACTAATAAATGAAGCAGATTTCATAGAGGCTCACCAAGGACTTTTTCTTCATGATAAAGGAACATTTGCATCCTGATTGGAAAAAAACTGGTTCAAGAGAGAAAGATAAAGTCACTTCTTAAAGGCATCCAGAATGCAGACAATTGATGAAGGACGAATGCTGAATGAAGACAACAGCTTCCAGAAACAATCTAAGATGCAGAGCCATTAAAAAATGTTTTTTCCTTCCTTAGCATCAAATGATCGAGATGGGGAATTTCAACAGCAGCATTGTGTTGCCCCATGAAGACAGACGTACAAATTGACAAAGAAGTAGATGCTGCTGCATCACCTACCACTGTACTATTTATACATGCATTATATTCATACTCATTTTGCTTTCACTCACAGTGAGAGCTGCTTTCTGTATAGGAGCACATGAAGCAAAGATTCCTGTATATGTTTCTGAGCAGAAGGAAGAGCGAAGCAGCTACAAAGCAGCCTAGACCCTACATATTTATTACTGTCACAAGAAAAAATGGGAAGATATCTGAGCTTGAGATGGATGTTGTCAGTAATAAATCACACACAGCACTTTTTTCAAACATTGCCTTTAAATGCCGGAGACAGGGTTGGCGGATTAGGCAAAATAAGGGGTTGACAAAGGTTGGGCCTAAACAAATAATACATACAGACACACCTGGTCCAGCAACGAAAGGCCCAAGTCCAAATCCCACAGAACAATCACAATCAGAGATTATAGCAGAATCTATATGGCCTTTTTTAGCTATAATCAGAAAAAGAGAGATGGATAAAGAAAGATGTAACAAAGTGGATTTCCGGATACCAAAGGTAAGTTTATGGAGCTTTATTGTCCTTGTCAGTACTCCATCAGTAACACAGAGATGGTAGGGGACACAGATGGCACGACATCATTAGGGAAACACCGGGCTCATGCCCACACTCATACTTCTCAGCTCTCTCTCAGTCTCTGTCTCTAACGGTCCCCTTTAGAACCTCCAACACTAACATTCCACCAGCTCATGACATCACACAACCACAGCTGCTCTCTAAGCCAGATTATAATACCTCTCCCTCCCTAGGGACACACAAGAGAATGACTAAGGTAACGCGACCAGCACCAAACCCTAATCATCCAAACACAACTCGGTACCAGAAATTCCGCACACAGCGGCCGCCTATGCCCTGAACCCCTGGCAACTTCAAATAATAGGAACCACACAAAAGGAAACCATTCACAGGCCAAACCAGACCACGTACAAAATGCCAACGGCACACTAACTCCTTGACAACAACATGCCACAACCCACAACACAACTCAACAAGTCCCTCGGTTCTCACCCTCGAGGCCTAAAAACAATAAACAAAGCACTTATGCCTGTCCTGAGCTGCCCCTCAGGACCCAGGCTGCCACCCCTAGCCACACTATTGTTAGGTAACACTAACAAAACTGCCTAACCAAACTTACCCTCCTACACACTTAACACCTTCCACTGCCGGTCTGCCACCCCGGAGAATCAGAGCTGCCCCCCTGGGCACAAACCAACCGCCCCCTAAACGGAGCAACAAAAAATGCCCAACAGCAACCGAGGAACCCACACAGCACAACTCTGACTGCAGTACCACGAAGAAGTGTACCCACAATACTGCTCCACTAGCACTAAACCGTTGCCCATTTTCTCTCCCTTACGCTACACGACCTCTACACATCAGTAAGACAACCCGATTTACCAAACTAGGAATCAGGAGGTGAACTGCACAATCTCAGATGCAACATAGCAACCTACCCCAGTCCAAACCAGGTGCTATGTGAACACGGGCAAAACATGGAGAACACTCAACCGTAGCGATCTACCTCGGCCCATAGACCAAACGCTATGGAGCAATATGAAATTAAATACAAACTCAGGCATAGCGACCAGATCGGAAACTTAACCCAACGCTATTAACACAACAGCACAACACTGCCCTGAGAACTACACCATAGCGACCTATCCTGATATTGCACCAGGCACTATGACCACAACAACAATACATTGACACCAAGCACAACACTCAGGAATCAGGCACAGCTGAGATACACAACATCATAGCGACCTACCCCGGGGCCTAACCAGGAACTGTGGGACAACAAAAAAACACTGCCCTGAGATACACCACAAACATAGTGCCCTACCCCGGCTATTGCCCAGGCACTATGTAAACAGAACAACAAATGAGAATCAGGCATGCTAAGCACTCTGAACACAACACATGGGCAATACAACTCAAAATACAAAAGCAAATGTAGAGAGGATATAATCAACTGCACCAATCTATTATCACAAAATATAAATTTTATTAGTAATCATTAAAAAAAATCTTAAAAATACATTCTAAAACCTAGTAGCAAATAAAGTGCAAGTGACGCTGTGCGAAATGCTCACAATTGAATTGTAACAGTTCAGAACTAGTCTTTCCCTAGACTAGAACACAAATCTTGTTAACACCTTGGTGTGCCCAATACAAGGAAGGAAAATTCTTGGTCAGTAAAGACCCAAAACACAAACCAATGGATCTAATCACTGGTGTTATGCCTCGACATGTTTCAGTTCCTTTAAATTCTTTTAGAACTTTCTTCAGGAGGAGATATATGATCCGTCACTTTCTCTTAAACATTCAATGTGGCACTCCGTAATTCTAAAGTGCTCAAAATCTGAAGGTGCTGTTGAAAAAAAATTGGAAAAAAACTCTGTAAAAATATATATACTACAGAGAGAACAGATTCAATCTAGTATAGCTAAGCAAAAAGACAAACAAATACATCTTTTACCAAGCATCAGGGCCAGTGTAGGTCAAAAGGAGTCAGGAGATATTTCCATCTTCACACATTAAATGTGTCTTCGACAAATTAAATTTCTGTGGAGATACATACAAATTGTCTCAGACCTACTGTTTAGAACCTTAAGAAGCCAACTGTCAACATTGAGTGTACGCTTTTTCTGCATTTAATGTTTTGATTGTTGAAAATCTCAATTCAAACTTAATAGTGACCAAAGAGCCAAAATTGCCAAAAGAATTACTTTAAAAGATTTTTTGGAAAACCTCGAATATCACAAATAAATTACAAAATACCATCATGACTAGCATGGTACAATTTCTAACAAGATGTTAGCAAGAATATCATAGAGGCGATGATAAAAACTATTTCTCACCTGCAGATCATGTAGTGATGACCCATATTTAATTCATGGGATCTCTCAGAACATCCTGATTAAAACGTCTATGTGACGAACATCCGTTGGATTCAAAGGGAGCCCACGCCATCCTAGAATCAACTGGTATCCACTAGAACTGAAAATATAAGGGAATGTTTATTTTAGAAGGACCCGTCTAGTCACATAGGTAACAGGATCATCTGTTTACTGTCTAGATAGTGGTTCCCTCGCTAACATTAGGTATGACCAAACGAGTGTCTCCACAAGATCAAATATTGCGCATTCGGCGACTCAAGGCACTCACCGAATGAATGTTTAAAGATTTCGCATTGCGTGTGTGTCGCGAGCAGAGAGACGCTGCTTTGAAGAGACATCCCTTCGGTACCAAGACGGGTGGACACGTCTAAGTTGAATATCAACTTCCCGACAACCCGCGGGAATAGTCGTCACAGCGTCGGCCATATTGGGATAGTCACCCTAATGGGAATAGAGTCCCTTGTTTATGTCTAGTCCAAATTCTGACAGAATGTCCCATGGCCACGCTAAAAAACCAGGCAGGATCCAGAACTATCGTACCCAGCCACGAAATCGGCAAAAGTTGCAAGGAAATACACCAAGAAGGCTTGACTGGCTGAGGTGGTGAGCTGGCAAGCAGCTAGCACCTGCTGCGATGATACACTCTGTCTCCGGTGCGTTCATAGACACTGACAACATGCCGAGAAGGAGGCTTGAAATGCAGGAATAACAACGGTCACTGCTCACGTGACTCCTTGGAAACGCCTCTCCTAGCTGTGACATCACCAATAGGCCAGAGTCGCTGGCCCAGAAGGATCACTGGAGCTGCTCCAAGCTCCTCCCAGGCACCTCTCACAAGGAAGCGTATTCCATCACCAGGCCAACAGCCTAATGGCCAGAATTCTCTCCGGCAGAGTGGCGCGGTGGATTATAGAAATGCTCTCGCCGGCAGCCTTGCACCTTTCCGCCAGCCGGCACCGGGAAAAAGGACCGCTCCCCTACCGGCGACACGGAAGGCACAACATCCCTGCTCTGCGCTGCGCAACACAAGGCATATTAGGCTCACCTACAGGACGGCGCCCCTCCGTTCCACAATGCAGCAGCGATGCCGAATAGATGGCCTGCACAGGGGCACCAAGGGCTGCAGCTCCCACACCTCGCCAGAAGCCAACGCATCCGACACCATTGGCGTACATTGGAGGCCACCCTCAAATCCTCCTGGCTAGAGGAGTGCCAGCCGAACACCGACCCCGCAGCACCGTCATCAAGCTGATCGGCCTCCCTGACTCCATCTGGCCAAAGGCCCAACGCTGCCTCCACTGCAATGCGAGGCGCCCATGGCACGAGCCTCAACCGGACCAACATGCAGGAGCAACGAACTCCACTGGACCGGCCAACTGGACCCAGACCCACCTGGGTGTGGGGGGAATCACGGGGTCAGTGTTCCACAAGTGCTGCACCCCCCCCAGCAGCGCCGATGAGAGGCAATCCGCCTACCGTCCCATTCTCGTCGCCAGTGTAACAAAGTTGATGTCCGGATACCAAAGGTAAGTTTATGGAACTTTATTGTCATTGTCCTGTACTCCATCAGTAACACCAGGATGGTAGAGGACACAGATGACACAACATCATTAGGGAAACACCGGGCTCACACCCATACCTCTCAGATCTCTCTCAGCCTCTGTCTCTAACGGTCCCCAGTAGAACCTCCAACACTAACATTCCACCAGCTCATGACATCAATCACACACAGCTGCTCTCTAAACCAGATTACAACAAAAGACTTGCTGAACTTTCCTCTACGCAGGGAACCGGAAAGGATGATCCTGCAAATCGACCAGTCAGAAGAAGCTATACTGATGCATTCAAAGATGTAGTTAAAAGTAACTACATGAAGACTTTGAGGACCAAAAGAAGCATTCAAGAAGATAATTATGAACTGAATGATTATCTGGACAGCACAGCACACTTGGGAAATAACACATGGTACCAACACATGAAAGAAGTTGGAAGAAGGATGTCAGATGAAGAATGCGTTGTATGTGCACTCCTGCCATACAGCATGGGGAAGTCAAAGATCTTCACAGCTATTAAAATAGATGTCCTAACTGCACAGTGCATGGTGCACCTAGCTTTC
The DNA here is from genome assembly GCF_040938575.1 of Ambystoma mexicanum. Classification (NCBI taxonomy): domain Eukaryota; kingdom Metazoa; phylum Chordata; class Amphibia; order Caudata; family Ambystomatidae; genus Ambystoma; species Ambystoma mexicanum. Next base: position 284,015,966 of record NC_090928.1, read on the forward strand.
TGTAGTACCAGAGGCCAATTCATGGGTCGAACAGCCTCTCTCAAATGGGCAACTGAAGTAACAGATCCAAATGAAGATGACTATGTTCAAGACATAAAGACAAGAAACAATGCCAAAACAAAGAATATTGTGATCAGATATGAGATACCGGGAGTAATAGGAACTGGAGTAAGAAGATAACTAAATAAGAAAACTGAAAGTTCCAGGACACTCTAGAGAAGACATCCCCAGATGGAAGAACAGAGGCCAGGTGCAGATTTGGGGAACTGTCTTATCACCAGATGGATGGGAAGAAGGAGTAGTAATCTGCAGAGATTGGGTAATAATAGGTTACCATCAACAAACAATCGAAAATGCACAAATGTTGTGTAAACCATTATGGCCAAAACTTGATAAACTACTGACATGTGTCGAAGACAGAGGAGGACCCCTGGAGATAGTACCATTGAATAGTTCTAATTTGTGCTTCAGGAACAATGGTACAATAAAACTGGGAGAAAATCAGAACTGTGGTTGAATCTTCGATGCACTAGGAATGAATGTGGGACAGCAGTAATCATGGATCATTATTGGGCATGTGGATCTAAGGCCTACATCAGACTGCCTAAAGACTGGGGAGGAATCTGCACATTGGTGGATGTACATGTTCCTGCATTAGTGATTCCTAAAGGTGACCTGAACATTGATAGATTCCCGAAAGCAGATGCTCATTTAAGAAACAAGAGATCTGTGGAATTAATACATCGAATGAAGAGGGATAACTACTTTTCAGCTAAATCAATAGAAGCCTTTGATGCTATTCCATATGAACATAGACTGTTCAGCCAGACTTCTTCAGTGTTCACGTTGATCTTCATGCCAAGGATCCAGGTTGGAGCAAATACAAAGTGGCTTCATATTACTAGATGGGAACTGCTACAGACGATAAATACTACCATAAAGGGATTCAATGCAATCAGAGAATAGCTGAGAGCTGTAAGATTGATGACCCTCCAGAACAGATATGTCCTTGTCAATGCGAGGGGAGAGTATTCGACACTCTCTCCCGAACCACAGAAGCCAAATGAAAGTCAACCCTCCACCCGTGGTTGGCACAGGCGCCTGATAGTATAAACAGGACACCACGTGGCAGCCAGTGGGGGGAAGAGGAGTTAGGGAGAGGTTGTGGATGGGTAGGGGAATATAGGAACACCGGAAAGAGGTTGAGGGAACACCTAATGTGGATAGGATGTGGGGAAACCACAGGGAAAACACCCTACCTGTCTCTACTTGTAACACTCTGCACTCATAATTTTCATACCAAACCATACATTTTTTCTCCCTAAGGCTTGACAACTCTTAATACGTGTCGAAACCACAGGGTACTAGTAACATATGCTTACATACACCTTATTCAGTATATCTGGATCTAGGATGCCCGGCTGAAAGCAGTAGTCTCATATCAACATGTAAGTAGATTGCCATCTACCAAACTGGTCGTACTCACATTGATCACAATGCCATTAAATACAATGATAGACAAGAACACATGGCCATCAGGCACGTATAAGCAAATAACATAAAACATGATGTGCAACGTGGACTTGATAACATAACTGAAGGCACCATATCACTTTTGGAAATGCCGAGAGTTCCCTACACCCCCAGTAGAGTCCTTCCTTGTTCTGAACGGGTTAAACTCAGACCTGCACTTAGACGTGAACACAAGAAATGCTGTGCAATAAATCCAACATTATCCGTAATTGAAAAGTAGAAACAAGTTCCTAACGAACTCGTGTAACACTTATCTGAAGTCCGGGAGACCCGCAGGTCGTCCCGGACACCACAATAATCCGCCCGTAACTGGCAGCCAGGAATCTCCGCCCGCCGCCGCCCAATATATTCACACAGTCTTCCCCAGTACTTATCTCATGTCCGGGAGGCCTGTGAGACGTCCCAGATGCAACAATCACTGCGTTTGCTGTCCACTCGCGGCCGCTGCCAATCGTCTGAGTTTCTTCATAGAACATGCTGCAGCCGCCGCATTCCGAAGTCCTGACACGCCCGTCTCCTGCTGCCGATACAAAATAAGCCACACCTGCCGTATGCCACTTGCCCATTTATTGTGTTGGCTGATTGTTCACAGCTGTTCCAACGGGCGTACGGCTAGGACTACACTCTTCCCAAGTGCTGCTGGGAATTGTAGTTTTACTCCAGATTTCCATCTCTACGTGTTTTTACACACACCATTCTTGTCCAGCCCTTAATCCTAACATTACCTCCTCTCCCACGGCCCTTCCTCAGGCCAGCTTTGAACAAATGTTGCTCATGAAATTGTGTGATCAACCGAGGAGCATGAACAGCTCCTCCTGGCTCCCAAGAACAATCCTCAGGTCCATAGCCTTTCCATTTAATCAAATACCAAACCTTCTGGCCTCGTTTCTTGATGTCCAAGATTCGTTCTACTTCATATTCCTCTTGTCCTTCTTTCAGTATAGCTGGCGGCCGTTTAGTCGTCATCCTGGGATCTGCGGGTTTAAGTAAAGATACATGGAACACCGGGTGTATGGGCAAATTTCTAGGCAAACGTAATTTCATAGCAGTTTCAGAAACACATTGAATAATGGTATATGGCCCAATGAATCTAGGCATGAATTTATGTGATCCTATCATAGATAAATTTTGAGTCGACAACCACACTCTATTGCCCACTTGATATTTAGGGCTGTCCTGCCTATGCTTATCAGCTTGTGTTTTATTTTGTCTTTTGGCATACTCCAAATTGGCCCGTGCTCTTTGTCTGACTTCCAGAAGCAACTGTTTTCGCTCTTGTAACACTGGCATGCTGTTTGCCTCTGGCAAATTTTCAAGTATCATATTCTGCTCATGACCATACAAGCACTCATTAGGAGCCATTCCCAGTGAACTATGAAAGGTTTTGTTATATGTGAAATCTGCCAACCATAAGGCTTGAACCCAGGACTCTCTTCCATCTCCCAAATACCCTCGCAAATACTGCTCAAGTGTTTGATTCACCCTTTCTGTCTGACCATCTGTTTCAGGGTGATAGCTGGTGGATAGAGCACAGTTGATTCCCAAAAGTCGACAAAAAGCATGCCAAAACCTGGAAGTGAACTGAGAACACCTGTCTGAAACAATACTCTTTGGGAGGCCACAGAAAGGGTGAATCAAACACTTGAGGCCATGTAATCTGACTATATGTTGCAGAAATAACTCAGCCAACTGGCCTGCCCCTGGTATACCAACGCAAGCCACAAAATGAGCCTGTTTAGACAAAAAATCCACTGCAACCAAAATGGTGTCAAATTGATTGTCAGGAGGCAAATCCATGATGAAATCCATGGAAATGTGCGTCCATGATTTCTCAGGAGTGGGTAATGGCTGCAACAATCCTCTTTTCTTCACATGATCTGCCTTATTTCGTAAACAATTTTCACATTGTACCAAGTAAGTCATTACATCTTGCTTTAATGTGGGCTACCAAAAAATATTTTTCCAACATCATTTTCATTTTTCTCTGACCTGCATGTCCGCCAAGGGGGAGTTATGACACCAGAATAACGCCCTGTTTTGTAGCATTTTGGTTGGTAAATACAATCTACCCTGATGGTATGGTAATCCTTCCTGTACTGTTCTTGTCGGATGACTATTCCGCCACACCTGCAATTGTCTAGCTGGTAATGCTTTCTTCACCTGCTCAATGAATTGCTTAGTAATAGACCCAATGATTTTATCGGGCCCAATTATTGCTTTCTTTTCACTGATAATATAGTCTAAGTTCTGTTGCCGAGTTAAGGCATCCGCCTTCCCATTCTTATTTCCTGGTCTGAATGTCACCACAAAATCAAATTTATTGAAATACTGAGACCACATTAATTGTCTTGGACTTAAAGTTTGAGCTGTCTTAAAGCACTGCAAATTTTTGTGATCGGTTACCACCACCACTTGATGCCGTGCTCCCAGTAAGTAATGTCTCCACTCAAGGAATGCTGATCGGATAGCCAATAGTTCTTTATCAGTGATGGAATAATTTTGTTCACACCCCGACAGTTTCCTAGAATAGAATGCCACTGGGTGCCATACTCCTGCCTCATCCTTTTGAGACAGAATAGCTCCTATGGCCACATTACTGGCATCTTTCTCTACCTGAAAAACCCTTTCAGTGTTTGGATGTCTTAAGACCGGTGCAGTAGTAAACGCTACCTTCAACTCCTGAAAGGCTCTTTCTTCCTCAGCACTCCAAGTAAAACTCACTGCTTTCTTAAGCAATTGTGTAATGGGTGTCACAATTTCTGAGAAATTGCCAATGAATCTTCTGTAAAAGTTGGCAAACCCCAAAAACGACTGAATGTCTTTTATGCATTGTGGTGATGGCCAATCCCTTACTGCCTGCACTTTCTTGGGATCCATCACAATTCCAGTTGCAGTCAAAATAAAACCCAAGAACTCTACTTGAGTCACATGGAAGGCACATTTCTCCAATTTAACACATAATTGATGCTCTTGTAACCGTTGCAATACCTTTTGTACATGTTGTACATGTTGCTCTGGAGAGTCTGAATAAATTAAAATATCGTCAATATAAACAATAACAAAAACATCAATGAAATCATGCAATACCTCTTGCATAAAGAACTGAAAAGCCACTGGAGCATTACATAAACCAAAGTATTCAAACAACCCAAACTTTGTCCTGAAAGTGGTTTTCCACTCATCACCCTCTTTAACTCGTATCAGGTGATATGCTCCTCTCAAATACAACTTAGCATACATCTTGGCTGTCCTCACTTGATCCAAGAGGACCGCAATCAATGGCAAGGGAAATCTGTTCTTAATTGTTACTTTATTTAGGGCACGATAATCTATGCATGTTCGTAAAGTTCCTTCCTTCTTAGGAACAAAAAACAATGGTGAGGAGACTGGGGACGTGGAATGGCATATAAACCCCTTAGCCAACATCTCATCCAAATAGTCACGTAAATACTGGTTTTCTTTTTCTGTAAGAGCGTAAATCCTACTGCAAGGCAATTTTGCTCCTTCTTCTAATTCGATAACGCAATCATAAGATCTATGAGGAGGTAATTGTTCTGCCACCCTTTTGTCAAACACCTTAACAAACTCTCGATACTGTGGAGGAATTTCTCCATTCATAGCCCCCACCATCTGGTTGTTGAATCCCCTCTCCGTCAACACTTTGACTGGTCCTGCTTCTGATACTGTATGTCCCTGACAATGTTCCTCCTCAAACCACAATAGTTGTCTTCTCCAATCAATTCTAGGATTATGCAATACCAACCATGGCATGCCCAAAATCTATCTGAACTGCGGGGCTGCAATCAAATCAAATGTGATTTCCTCCCTATGACCTGATCCACATATTATCTCCAAACTTTGAGTCTGTTTCCGTATGGGCCCAGATACTAACGGTGACCCATCCACCGATTGCACACCTTCCATGTTTAGTTTCTCCACTACTGGCAATCCTAACTGTTTAGCAAAAGAAATATCTACAAACTTACCTGTAGCCCCTGAATCAACCATGGCCATCACCTCTTGTTTAGTGCACGCAAAACATAATGTTACCAAAATGTAAAAATGAGAAGTTTTACCCCCCACTGTATTTGCCACCCATCTGGGGAACCAAACAAATTTCGGGCCTGACACCTGTGTTCCCCCTAAGGTCAGCCCATCTCTGTTCCCACTTCCTTGGTACTCTTTTCACCTCCACCTTTTTCTGCGGAGTGTTGGGACAAGTCCGTATAAAATGTCCCGCCTGCCCACAATAAATACATAACTTGTTCATTTTACGTTGTTCATTTTTCACTTGCTGATAATGGTCCTCTTATACTTCCAATCTGCATGGGCTCTACTTCACTCATCCTGCCTCCCCGCCCACGATCCAATCGTGCAAAGGGAACTACCTCTGGCCTTTTCTTGTCCCCTTTTCTCTCATTCATCCTATGATCCAAACGTAAAGCCAAGTCGATCATTGCCGTACACGTACTGGGTTGCGGCTCAACTTGAGCAATGGCATCTTTAAGCTCCTCACGTAACCCCTGATAAAACAACACAGTCTGCTTGGCCACAGGCCACTCTGTTTCAATTACCAGCCGATTAAACTGTGTTACATAGCTAACTGTTGACGCCAGCCCAATCGGCCTCTGGGAAATCCTTGCCCAAGTAAAGCCAGGAGCACCACCCTCTTCTGCACATCGCATAGTGGCCTATGCAAGCCACAGCCTATCATCAACTGAGTGTGCATATTCGCAACCAGAGAAAGAAAGCCTTGTGGTGGTGTGGGCATGCAAGCACTATCACCTGTTCCTGTATGGATGGCTTTTCACCATCGTTACAGACTACCAAGCTCTCGCGACCATATAAGGAAAACCCACAGCCAAAATGCTGCCTCGCATTGCAAGATGGGGACTCTGCCTAAAGGAATACTCATTCAACATAATTCATCGACCAGGGAAAGACAGCAACCAAGCTAACTTCCTGTCTAGGTATCCACTGCCCACCAAAGATGAAAGCCAATCCATGAAGGCCAACCAATACCTCAATACATTGTGAGCAATGCACTGCCCAAGTCACTCACCATACCACAAGTACTTGATGGCATACATCAAGACAATCTGCTCATGATTGTAAAAGACTGTAACGTCGGGTAAGTGCCATCAAAGAATCATAAATGAAACACCCCAGTCTGAAACAGAAAAGAAACAACTCAGGACCTTCCACTTGATAAGACACACCCAGTCTATATTCCCTAAAGGATTACTGCTAAAGGAAAACAGGATTGTCATCTCTGAGAACCTTCAAGACCAAATAATTGCCATGGCACACACAGGACACCGTGGAATTGTGTCCACCAAGAAACAGCTCAGAACAAAAGTGTGGTTCCCACACATGGATATCAAGGTCGAACAGACGCTGGAGAAATGCACAGCCTGTAAAGCAGTTGCCCCCCGCACCTTCCCTGAACCACTCAAAATGACAGTGATGCCTCAGCAAGTGTGGGACGAAGTCGCTGTCGACATGTTTGGACCTCTCTCCAATGGAAAATACGTTCTAGCGATCAAGGATGAAATATGCAGATTTCCAGAGGTACACCTAATTCATTCCATAGCAGCACAGTCAGCAGCACAGACAAAACCTTCTCAGACTACGGAATGTGAAGTCTGATAATGGACCCCGTTCAGCAGGCATGATTTTGCAATGTTCGCAGAGCATCGAGGATTCCAACACAATGACAACCCTCTGGCCTCAGGCAAATCGAACGGTAGAGAGATTCATGGGTAATCTGAAACACACTCCATACATTTGCTCACTAGCAAGGGCATCATTTATGCAGGCCATCTGCACACTTCTCAGAGATTACCACAACACAACACACAGCTCCACTGGTGTGTGCCCCTCAGAATTAATGTTTGGTTGTGTTGTAAGAACCACCCTCCCACACAACCCCAGTAAGGTGGTGGCTGTAAACATTGGGGCCAAGGCCAGAGCAAACGATCAAGAGAGCAAAGTCAAAATGAAAAATGTTCTGACAGCAGAAGGAAGGCAAAGACCAGTGATTTTCATGTAGGAGACCAAGTTCTGACACACCGGAACCAAGGATCCAAAAGAAACACCTGCATTTAACCCTGAGCCCATGACAGTGACACACTTCAAAGGATCCATGGTAACAGGAGCAAGTCCCACAGGCACTGTCACAAGAATCTCCTCATTATTCAGGCAGGTTGAAGGTGATCTGGTTCTGCGGAGTGAATAGTGAACCACTTTCGAGGACTCCTCCGATGAAGCCTCTGAGTTCATGGGTGGTGATGTGGATATGGACGACAGTGAGGGTGACCAGAAAAACAGCACCCATCCAACATGAAGCCCGTCAAGAAGGGCAATTTGCAAACCCTCAAGATGGATTGAGGTCACGGGTTAAAACACAAATTTTCTGTTAAGCAAGGGGGAGATGTAACATCCTATGCCTATGCCCATGTTTATGTTGTAGGGACAGGCAAGTGCCTGTCCCCTTTCACTGTTTGTCTGGGTTTAGCCGACCATGTATTTGTAGGCGGGGTTGCAGCCAAATTGTCAGTTTGCACTAGAATAATAAACAGGGCCACCACGACAGCCAGGCTCCCGTGTTTCATTGCCTGTGGCCTAATCATTTGCTTTATTAATGTTACTGCCAAATGCAGATCTAACACTATGGGCCTAATTCACAGAAGCGTTTTATAATGGCAAAACCCCATTGGAAAACGCTCTGTGCATTAGGCCCTATATGTGGAAAGAAATGTAAAAGAAACTTTTACTTTTCCCCTTGGACGAACGTATAGGACCTGATTCGTTTTCTTTTAATTGATTTAAATAACTGATATTGCACCTTGTATGATGATTTTTTTATTATGAAATGAGCTATTGAATGTTTTGTACTTTTTCGTTGTATCTCAAATTATATTGTATACAATGTATTTTTAAATCTGTTTTAGTGTTAAAGGTTTATTTAACCAAAATAACACTATAATAATAATACACGTGTTAAAAAAAAATCTCCTGCACTGCTGGAAAGGCAAGTGTTGGCACATTTGTCTATCATGCTCAGGTATAGCTTTAGATATGGGCAGAAAACGTTTTTGGAGCGGCTAGAGCAGTGGTATTCAAACTGTGGGTCGCGACCCCCTAGGGGTCCGCGGGTGCATCCCAGGGGGGCCCTGAGAGCTCAGCATGAAAAAAGATTTTTTTTTTTTTTTTTTTTTTTTTTTTTTTTTTTTTTAGATTGGAAGAAATGGGCAGGGGTGGCCCACATGGGCGGGCTGAAGCATGAAACTGTCTCAGGCAACAATGAAAAAGTGGCCCACAGTTGTAAATGGATATTCATTCCTTTAGTCACAGACTGGGCCTCATTACTACTATGGCGGACCAGTAACAACGGTGCTGGTAAGCTACCGGCACCGTTGCTACCGTTCCGCCATAGTAAGAGTTGTGCTCGTGGGTGCTTGACAGCCCCCGCCAGGTCTGACCTCAGCTCGTCGGATGCACCGGCACCGTTGTTAACGGTGCCGGTGCATCCGAGCTCCCCCTTCCCATTTGAGCCATATGGGGCTCAAATGGGAATGGGGATCTACCGGCACCTTCGAAAGGGCAATTATCATGTCCGCCTAACTCGGCATGACCTAGTAATTGCCCATTCGCGGGTGCCAGACCCGGATGCAACTCCAGTGGCAGCCGTGCCGGTTTTACCGGCACAGCTACCGCCAGAGTAGTTATGAAGCCCACTGTTTCAATAGTACCCAAAGGGGTGCTTTGTGTTAAAATGTAAGTAAATTGTGATATATTCAGCAACAATGGTCAACATGACTAACTGCATAGTGGCCCCTCACCCATTATGGAGGAGCTAAGGAGCCAGCCCAGTGAAACAGTGAGCACTCCCTCAGCTGCTTTATCCAGCTAATGGAGTGCTCCTGGGCTGGCTGAACTGTCAAAGGGAAACACTGTTTCCCTTTGACAGTTCAGTTTAGTTCCCCAGCCGCACATGCTCACTGAGCCATGCAAGTGCTGGGTCGTTTTGCTTCGCCAGCATTGCATAGCTCATTGGAAATGCTGGCTGGGGCACTGCATGTCTGTATGTCCGAGGGGGAGCTCCTGCGCCTCCTCGCACATACGGACAGAGCAGCTGGAGCAGCACCCACACACAGGCCAATGCAGAAGGTACGTTTATGTTCATTGTTTTTATTTAAACATGTGTATGGATGCGTTATGAGTGAGTGTATGGTGATGGATGCTCATGTGAATGATAGAGTGATTGCTGTATGAATGTGCAGCGCCTTGCATATACACATAATCATGTTCATTGTGTTAGGACCAGTGGGGCCCAGGGGACAGGGATGGTATCTTTTTACCGGACATCTATCATTCAAAACCCTCTGCCTTGTCCACAAGGCTTTCTGGGGCCTCGGTCCAAAATACCTTCAGCTATTCCTCCGCAAATACCTCCCCTCTCGAGCTCTTCACTCCTCTACCTCCAACTCCCTCAGGGTCAGTCGTTTATCAAAGAAACGAGCTGGGGGTAGATCTCCGTCTTCGGCTGGGGCCTCCCTCTGGAACAGCGCCCTGCCACTCTAAAACTTGAGGAGAACCATCTTTCTTCCTGCACTTATCAGACCTACCCTGTCTGCTGCCTTAAACGTAGCACTTGCAAATTGCTGGCTGCACTACCACTGTTTGTTGCCTTTATTATTTATTTATTGTTATTTATCTGTTTCTCCTCTGCTTCGCACTTTCCACTTCTCCCCCCTTCCATGCACTTTTCCCCTCACACTTGCGCGTCCTCAATGTCACTGGGCCTAGTAAGATCGCTGTTTTATTCTCCTCTGTTCCCCTCCCTTGCCTTGTCACGCTCTGAAACACTTGTGTACGAGCGCGATAGAATTAAAATATCAATGCCTGCCCCCTGGACTCCCAGCAACAATTGCAAACTGTTTGGCTATTTACCCATTTTGTGTTAAAAGTATGCTCTACAATGCAACATTTTAACCTATTATTTAAAAATAAATTCACAGGGGGAAACCCCCCCGAACCTCCCCTTAATGCCCCTCCACTTAAAAAAGATTCACCAGCCGCCACTGGCCCTCAGACTGTGTTGGGAACGGGATGGGGGAACCGAGGGACTATGGTGGGAGCACAATGGGCGGGAACCATGGGATAGTGATGGGAGCAGAGTGGGGAGAGCCCTGGGTGTGTGATGGGGTGGGGAGAGACCAGCGACTGGGTAGGAGTGGGATGAGGGAGCCCAGCGACTTTGATGGGAGCAGGTGACGGCGCGCAATATATACTGTCCATTTGGCATTTCTGGGGGGTCCCGACCTGCCCAAATTTTGCTCAGGGGGGCCCTGGCCAAAAAAGTTTGAAGACCACTGGGCTAGAGGGATAATTATGAAAGGGGAACCTGCCAGTTGTGCCAAATGGAGGAGAGAAGCAGCACAAGAGCACCATATTCCAGTTTGCCTGCTGGCCCAAGCAATTCTTACAGTGATGTAAATTAATTGCACTGACTTCCTTTTTTTGGCTGCAAATGTTCACATAAAAAAATATGTACATGTTCCCATAGCTGCCAAGTTTTCCCAGTTCCATGCGTGACACTTCGGGCCAGTCCTGTTTTTTTTTTCCAAGTGCATGCTGGAACTTGTAGTTTCTTATTTCCCATTGTAAGGATGGGTCTAGAAGACCAGGCATGGAGTGGGGAGAAAAACCTGGACTGGATTGAGGGGTCACACATGAAACTGGGAAACGTGGCAGCTATAAGGAGAAGTCGAGCCTTTTAGAAAGCTATACAAAACGCGGTTGCAATGCATGTTATTGAAATGTACGCACAGAGTCACAGTAGGCCCTGCTAAGGGTGATGCGTTAAAAATACATAGTTGCTGACATGATCCATTCCATTCTGTAGGTGCTTATCCAGTCCTGATATTTTTCCTTGCATTCTGAGATTTGTAGTTCCACTTTTCCCATTATGAAAATCGGACTACAAGTCCCAGAATGGAAAGAGAAAAAACAGGACTGCACAAGCACCAACAGATTGGAATTGGTCATGTTGGCAACTAAGAAATAATGGAGACACAGAGACATCTTTTGGCCTGTGGGTCTTTTGTGAATCTTGAGCAGGTATGCAGGATGGATTTGCTGAATTATCTGGCACCTTTTATTGATGTGTTCTTTTTCTGTAAAAATGCACATACATAGACAGATATTCATTTACTGACAATATTACAAAATACCACCCTAAATTAAGGGAACGCGGCAAAACGCGCTGACCTAAAGTTGTCGAATTTGTATCCCGTTTATCCACTCTAAATGTGGTCCTAAACAAATATACAGGCTGGACATGAACTTTGGCTTGGCTGTTTATTCACTAGACTTGAACCGTCGGTGAGTGGAGTAGGGGTGCCCTTTAAAAGAGCATATTCAAAATCCACATTTTAAAACTGCCCATTAGGCCACCTTCAATGCGATTGACAGTCAAGGATTTGTGTTGGTGTTTCACTGCAGTTCAAAGGTCAAACCGGACCTCCAGGGGGCGGTCACCTCTGGGCTTCACACGTGCGTCTAGATGGCAGCATTAGTCCCATTAGCTCGCGGAATTATACCCGAGCGCTAATGTCCTGTAATCCCATTTGCCTTGAAACTGGCTCGCTGACAAATGCCAGGCGGCGTTGGCGGAAGCCATTTTCTTCCGTGATGATGATAGAACGGAACTAGCAGTTGCGCGTTATATTCATCAGTATACGTGGTGAGCAAGTAGATTTTCGTTTTTGATTGTGGCACGTGCTTTTTTTTTAACTTGTGCAGGCGCAGCCACAAAGTAAAAAATGTTTATTAGGGGCTGTTTTCCCTAAATCTGCTCCGCTCTCGTCACGCCAGCTGTGTCACACGTTGGTCATTGGGCATTGAAATGTTTAAGACTCGGGGTTTGAAATGCCAGATTTGTAATGTGATAGCCTTGTGTCTGGGGCCTGGGCTGCTGGGTGCAAAAGCGTATTAGTCAGCCGCTAGTGGGGTTGAGATAAATTAGAAGAAAGGCAAGTTGTGGGGACATTTCCGAGAGTGGGAGAAAGTTTAGCGTTCCTTCCTTTATACTAGACTAAATACTCGCTACCCAAGACCACCGACTACAGTTTAATCAGCAGGCTTTTCCAGAAGATTGTTTTAATAAAAATATTTGAGATTCCTTTGACTGTGGTCTGGAAGGATTCTTTTGATGACAAAAAAAGCTGTTTACACGGGTAATTCAGCCTTGAAGAGTTAGTGAGCAAAACTCTAGTCGGTGCAGGGGAGGTGAACGTCCTAGATATGTTAGGTTACTAATAGAGAACACAGCTTTCAACTAATCCCAAGCTAAATCGGAACGTAAATCACCCCAGTTGTTTCTCTGAAGAAATATTGGTAGACGCAGTCTCCTTTGCGCGCCCGGCTGGCCTCTCCTACTACACATTCAGGCATCTGCATAACAAAAGTAGGGATATCTTACCCTTCCTTTAAACAGAGCACGCGCAATAAACGGACTAGGCGAGGCCCCGTAAGCTAGGCCACAACGGTGGAGACAGGCGCAGCACCAATACCTGACAACACAAAACAACATAGCATTTGTAGATGCAACGTTAATGCTTCAGTACCATTGAAGTTCGGTACTGAAATGACAAGAACAAGTTAATTCACTCAAAAACTTTAGCTGACTTGGTGTCCAGGTTTGCAACTAAAAATGTGAAAAAGTCATAAAAAACGTAGCTGTTAAATTAAACTTGTAAATATGTTTCACCTGGAAAATTGGAAAATAGATCCTTCCTGGGGACTAAGGCTGGGCAAACTCCCGAACCCCTATACCCCTTCCCCCTGCCACCCTCTCCCCCGCCCCACCTGATCCATGTACACTCTCATGGGCAGGATTCAGAGAACCTGTTGTGAAAACAGCACCCAAACCACAGCTGGGTATGGTGGCATGGCTGTCTCGCCCAACTGAATCTCCTGGCAAGATCCAGAGTGTTTTGGGAGGGGTGCAGGCACTTTAAAAAAGCCCAGATTCCTTCCACTTTACATTTATGAGTTTTTAAGAACAGGAGTGTACCAGGCAGATCGGAATTGTCTGTTGTATAGGAGCTGTGTGGACCGTGGTGGAGTTTGGAATTCATTTTTTGCAATTGTGTGAAACGGAAGAGGATGATCGAAGGAACAAGGTTTGGGAACAACAGAAAGAAGGACAGTGTGGGGACTTCTCATCGCGAGATCGCGGGAAGGCGATCTTGCGAGAACACGAGTGAGTGAGAAGCAGGGAGGAATGTGCGAGACGGCAGATCTCGCCAGCCAGCGTTGTGCACACACAGCCCAGAGCTCCTCCTGCATCCAGGGAGCTCCTATGACCAGGAGCCCAACAAGGGAGGACACGACTCCCAGAGCGAAATACCAAGGCTGAAGGAAGCCTCCTGTGTGCTCTGGGAGATTGACTCTGTGCAGGCCAATGCCCACTCTGCCTACAATGAGTCAACTGTTTATGTATTGACAGCAGTTAATGTGAGTACAGCCCTTCCTCAACCATGGTCATTATCTACCCAGTTGATCAGTTCTTGAGGTGTCTTGATAAACACCGTCTACAGAACTACTGGTGTCCTGTCTTTACTGAGGCCACCAAAGAGGGCTGTCTTTGGGTCTACTCTGTGACATCTGACCCAGTGCTTTCAAGGGCAGAAAAATAGTTTGTAAATTGTCTGCAAACTCAGGAGTCTGGGGAATGTGTAGCAGCTACTACCCTCGGCCGTGAAGTAAGTCCCTTGTCAGATATCAAAGCCATTCCTGAAAAACAGAGCTTTTGTATTTGCTGATTTTTTACTTGCTGATTCAATGAAATATGCCCTTCTGCTGGTATAACATCCTCTGTTGTGCGTAGTAGAGAAGCTCAGTGAAAGCACATACATTCAAGGGGCACAGTAAATGTTGGAAATTCACAAAAATGCTAAGTGCTGATTTTAGAAAATGATACATGACCTCCTTGCCCATTCTTCCTCGTCCCTGTACTCAAATATGAGGTGGCCTACCTCCCACAGGAACCCCTTTTCTATTTTCCTTAGCCACTCCCTGTCTTCCTCCCCCCTCCCGGCATAAAAGCTTGCCTCCCTCGAGCCACAACAGTTCTTTAGGTTCCTGCCTCTGGCAGAGGCTCCTGATCTTCTTTGCCCCCCTCTGTGGCATATCCTGGGGTGAGGGTGTTCCTGATGCCTGTGACGTCGACTGGCCCCTACTGGGCAGGGGGCCATTCTGCCACAGCAGTGTTTGCTCCGGTGGCTCCCTGCTGGCCAGGGGCCACCTGTTGAGGTTGGCTGGTGCCCAGACACTCCCAGCTTCACCGGCATAGCGGTGGTGGTTGAGGGCGCCCCCCCTTGTGGGGGGAGGGGGAGCACAGCTGTTTCCCACCAGCAAAGTGGGTTTCTGGAGCTGCTGGCCCGGGGTGATCACACCCCGAGCGATGGAGCGATGGTAAGGAGGGGCAACGGCTTTACAATTGGCTGCTCATTCCTGCTTCTTGTCATGCATTAGTTAGATGTGGTGTTAGGACACTCACCCGGGAACAGGAACGTCCGTATCCTCGTGGGCGGGGAGATGCCTGGCGGCTGTACCCGCGGTATCGTCTTGGCCGAAGGTGTATTCTCCGAGGTCATCGCTCATTTGGAGTGCGTGCCCGCTCCGGGCGAGTCGGGGTGCATGCGTTCATACGCGGAAGCGGCAGGGAACGGGCTTGTGGTTCAAGCCTCGTTTCCATGAATACCTTGATTCCGCGCATGCGCCGACTCGGATTGCGGGTCAAGCCTCGCTTCCATGCCGAGTCTCTATAAAAGAGCTTCCTGGTCTTGTACTCGCCGCGTCTCAACACGGTTTGGTCCTGACCTCCCGCTCGCTACTGGATTACCTTGTCCATACTCGGTTACTCCGCTTGCCTTCCTTGTTCCCTTCCTGTTTGCCCTGCCTTCCCCTGTCCTGTTGGTCTGGTTCCTTGGTTGGGGGTCTGGCCTCCCTGGGTTGGGCTTAGTCTGGTCCTGGTCTGGAGCCTCTTGTCCCTTCCTTTTCCCTTCTTGCCACCTTACCCCTCTCCTGCCTGCCCACCTTCCCTTGCCTGAATTCTCCTCTGCTTTGTGCTTGGGTACCAGTGCCTCTACGGTGCCTTTACTCTGCCTTTTCTGCTGCTTGCAGTTGCTGCCATACTACAGTCTCGGCTGCCTTCTTCCACCATCTTCGAGAGGGTCTCTGCAGAATCACAAGCAACGCACTCAAGCTTGCTGTTAACATCTACCGACCTTCCCTGTTCAGTGCTCGCACTGTTCTGGCGCCACGTAAATCCAGGGAAGTGCCCATCCGTGGCGTCAGGAATCGGACCCATTTTCAATCCTGCAAATCAGGACGGGACCTGGGCCGGTTCTTGGCGTTACCCTGTCCTCTTTCGTTCTACAATCAATGTCCTGGCAACCCCGGCACGCAAGCCTTCAGGAAACACAGGTACGCAGCGTCCTCGGGACGCACATCTTGACAGATTGAGACGCCTAACCTCCGATTCGGACCCAGAGATGGAGGAATCCTCTGATCTTAGAGACGAAATCAGATCTTTAAGGGCTGAAATGACAGCGCTTCGACTAGAAAATGAGACCCTACGTCAGATGGTGGTGCATAGGACTAGCACCACAACTCAGGTTGATTCTGCCATGGCACAGACGACACCCATGAAGTTTGATGGGGATTCTAGAAGAGTGGCCGAATTTTGTAATCAATGCAGGATTCATTTTTTGTTCCGGGCTTCCAGTTTCACCGACGAGAAGGCGAAGATTGGGTATATTCTAGGGAATCTAACCGGAAATGCGCTTGCATGGGCAGCTCCTTTGGTGTCCTCAAACAGTCTAACTCTGAGTGATTTTGCCGCCTTTGAGAAAGCGTTCCTGGAAGTGTTCCAGTCACCTAACTTGGCCACAACTGCACAAAATCAATTGATGGATCTAAAGCAGGGTTCAAGTGATCTGATCACATACATCGGTCGGTTCCGTCAATTGGCGGCGGATTCTCAATGGCCAGAAGTTACACAAAAGACGCTTTTTCGGCGAGGCCTGAGAGAGGAGTACAAGGATGAGCTACTTCATATACCAGAACCGGATACTTTACAGGTACTTCAGGAACAGGTTCTTCGAATCGATCACCGTTTGGCTGAACGGAAGGGAGAAAGACGTCGGTTGGAGAGGACGTACTCCAGGTCTTTTCCATTACCTGCTGGTGCTTCAAGTACATCAGAAACGGGTCCGGAACCCATGCAATTGGGGGCACTCAGAGGACCTTTGTCCGCGTTGGAGAGGAAACGAAGAAGGGACTTGAACTTATGCCTATATTGTGGTGCAGCCGGGCACTATTTGGGTACTTGTCAGTTACGACCACTCAGGAAGTCGGAAAACTAATAGGCCTGTCATGTATAAGGAAGGCAATGACATGCCCACCGTTTAAACCAGTCCTTCAGGATACCGATGGTTTCTTACGGCCCATGTCACCCGCAGCCCTTTTGGTACACAGAATTAAAGTACTCTGGCAGGACAAGTCAACTGTAATCATGGGTCTTCTAGATTGTGGAGCATCTGGCAATTATATCGATGTTGAGTTCGTCAAGAAGAACCAGATACCTCTACTTAAGAAAAATCAAGTTACACCGATTGAGGTCATTGATGGTACACCTTTGTCTTTTGGTCCCATTCAACATCACACCGGAGTTCTGCAGTTGTGGATCAATGAACATCAGGAAAAGATATCTTTGGATGTGATTAAGTCACCATCTTATCCGATCGTGTTGGGTTTACCCTGGTTGTTGTATCACAACCCTAAAATTAATTGGGCAACCCGTACATTGACATTTAATTCAGATCGTTGTTTACTGGATTGTTCCTCCTCAGGGTTATCTGTTCGGATATCCACAACTGCCACACAGACAGAGGTGAATGGAATATCTTATGTATGCCAGATAGCTACCGTACCATCTGAATATGCAGACTACTCTTCTGTGTTTTCGGAACCAGGGGACATTCCTCTGCCTCCTCATAGAAGTTTTGATTGTGCCATAGATCTGTTGCCAGATTCTGTGATTCCACATGGACGATTGTACTCCTTATCCCCACAAGAAAGAACAGCCTTACAAGAATATCTAAACGACTGTCTTCAGAAAGGGTATATCACCCCTTCCAAGTCTCCTGCAGGATTTCCGCTGTTTTTCGTCAAGAAAAAGGAGGGCACTTTACGTTCCTGTGTGGATTATCGGCAGTTAAATGATCTTACTCGGAAGGACAGATATCCGTTGCCTCTAATACGTGATATCCTGGAATCCTTGCACTCTGCCTGTATATTTTCTAAGTTGGATTTAAGAGGGGCATATCATCTGGTACGAATTAAGACTGGTGATGAGTGGAAAACAGCTTTTAAGACACCCTTGGGGCATTATGAATATCGTGTAATGCCTTTCGGACTATGCAATGCACCAGCCGTTTTCCAGCGTTTGATGGATGACGTATTTTCGGATTTATTCGGAATATCTGTGTGGGTATATCTAGATGATATACTGATTTTTTCAAGAGATAAGAAGGAACACATTTTACATGTCAAAGAAGTTCTCAGCCGTTTACGTCAGAACCACTTATACGCCAAGGCTGAGAAATGTCTCTTCAATCAAGACAAGATTGAGTTTCTTGGGTACGTGATTTGCCGTTCTGGCATACAGATGGACCAACTAAGTTACGGGCAATTCAAGAATGGCAACAACCTAATGATGTGAAGGCCCTTCAGCGATTCCTTGGATTCGCCAATTTCTATAGGCGCTTTATACCAGGTTTCTCGAATCTCACAGCACCTTTAACCAGTTTAACCAGCAGTAAGACGTTGTTTGTGTGGAATGAGGAAGCTACTAATGCGTTTGAACGTCTTAAGGAAGCCTTCAGCACCTCTCCCATCCTACATCATCCCGACGAGAGTAGACCATTCATTGTGGAAGCAGATGCGTCGAATTTCGCCGTTGGATCTGTTCTGCTACAGAAGGACCCGCAGTCAGATGTTGAATTCCCAGTGGCTTATTTTTCCCGAAAATTAACGTCAAGCGAACGGAATTATGCCGTGATCGAGAAAGAACTTTTAGCTATCAAATTTGCTTTTGAAGAATGGCGCCATCACCTTTTGGGAGGTCGGTTTCCTGTTGAGGTCCGTACCGACCATAGAAATTTACAGTACCTACGATCTCTTCAATGTCGCACTTCCCGCCAGGCCCGTTGGGCGTTTTTCTTTTCACATTACGATTTCACAATCACTTACATACCCAATGCTCGGAATCTGAAAGCAGACGCATTGTCTCGCTCCTTGGAAGACATCAAGCAAGACAGCCAGAATCAGCTATTGCTAGCCCCAGAACATTTTTTGTTTTCCGTGTCTCATTGTCTGGATACGTTCTTACAAGAAACGTTGGCAGATCCCTACAGAACGGAACTATTGAAATTACCCCAAGTTAGTGAGAACGAGGGGTTGCTCTTCTTCAGTGGGAGATTATATGCACCTACCGACTCTCTTCGAATTGCCATTTTGCAAGCATTTCACGATTCGAAGATTGGGGGCCAACGGGGCATACGTGCAACACAAGAACTTGTCGCCAGACAGTTTTGGTGGCCAGGATTGGCTAAACAGATTAAACAATACGTGGAATGTTGTCCAGTATGTGCCCAAGTAAAGATACCCAGAAGGAAGCCACTCGGTCTACTCCAACCAATCGAGACACCGCCATATCCATGGCATACTATAGCTACTGATTTCCTAGTGGAACTACCACCTTCCAAGGGCTTCACATGCATAATGGTAGTAGTGGACTGTTTTTCCAAGATGGCTCATTTTATCCCCTTGGTTAAAGTTCCCTCTGCTAGTTCCATGGCCCGAGCATTTCTGCACAACATTTATCGGTTACATGGACTACCCGATAAGATCATCTCGGACCGTGGTTCCCAGTTCATATCATCTTTTTGGAAACAGCTGTGTCGTCACCTGGGCATACATCGGGCGCTTAGTTCCGGCTATCATCCACAATCCAACGGACAGACTGAGAGGACCAATCAGACGTTGGAACAGTATCTGCGCTGTTTTTCCAACGCCTCTCAGACCAACTGGGCATTGCATTTGGACTTAGCTGAGGTGGCTTATAATAACTCGATCCATTCTGCTACAGGATTAAGCCCCTTTCTTTGTTCCTATGGACTCAATCCTAGACTTTTTCCGTTTGCTCCTGTACGACCAAGCACGGTTCCCTCTGCTGATCAGCTGATTCAAGAGATACGAAGACTGCATGCTCAGGCGACTGGTACCCTGGTTAAGGCACGTGAGGACATGAAGGCCCAGGCAGATAGGAGGCGTACCCCTGAACCCACATTTAGGGTTGGAGGGAAGGTGTGGCTTTCTTCCAAGAACTTACCTGTTCGCAACTTACCTACGAAACTTGCTCCCCGTTTCCTAGGGCCCTTTCGAATTACTAGACGGATTTCCCCGGTGGCATTCAAACTAGATTTGCCCCCATCCTGGCGGGTGCATCCCGTTTTTCATGTCTCCCTGTTTAAGCCTTACCTGGATGACCCCTATGGGCGCTCGGGCTCCCGTCCTGCGGCCATTGAGGTACAGGGTGTTCCTGAATATGAGGTCCGGGAAATCTGTGATTCTCGTTTCCATCGGGGTCAATTGCAGTTCTTGGTGGACTGGGAGGGGTATTCAGCTTGTGACCGCACTTGGGAACCTATTGGGAATGTCCATGCTCCTCGTTTGGTGCGTGAGTTCTATTTACGCCATCCTTGTAAACCGGGGGCCCTGGGTCTTTCTGGGAGGGGGCATGGTGTTAGGACACTCACCCGGGAACAGGAACGTCCGTATCCTCGTGGGCGGGGAGATGGCTGGCGGCTGTACCCGCGGTATCGTCTTGGCCAAAGGTGTATTCTCCGAGGTCATCGCTCATTTGGAGTGCGTGCCCGCTCCGGGCGAGTCGGGGTGCATGCGTTCATACGCGGAAGCGGCAGGGAACAGGCTTGTGGTTCAAGCCTCGTTTCCATGAATACCTTGATTCCGCGCATGCGCCGACTCGGATTGCGAGTCAAGCCTCGCTTCCATGCCGAGTCTCTATAAAAGAGCTTCCTGGTCTTGTACTCGCCGCGTCTCAACGCGGTTTGGTCCTGACCTCCCGCTCGCTACTGGATTACCTTGTCCATACTCGGTTACTCCGCTTGCCTTCCTTGTTCCCTTCCTGTTTGCCCTGCCTTCCCCTGTCCTGTTGGTCTGGTTCCTTGGTTGGGGGTCTGGCCTCCCTGGGTTGGGCTTAGTCTGGTCCTGGTCTGGAGCCTCTTGTCCCTCCCTTTTCCCTTCTTGCCGCCTTACCCCTCTCCTGCCTGCCCACCTTCCCTTGCCTGAATTCTCCTCTGCTTTGTGCTTGGGTACCAGTGCCTCTACGGTGCCTTTACTCTGCCTTTTCTGCTGCCTGCAGTTGCTGCCATACTACAGTCTCGGCTGCCTTCTTCCACCATCTTCGAGAGGGTCTCTGCAGAATCACAAGCAACGCACTCAAGCTTGCTGTTAACATCTACCGACCTTCCCTGTTCAGTGCTCGCACTGTTCTGGCGCCACGTAAATCCAGGGAAGTGTCCATCCGTGGCATCGGGAATCGGACCCATTTTCAATCCTGCAAATCAGGACGGGACCTGGGCCGGTTCTTGGCGTTACCCTGTCGTCTTTCGTTCTACAATCAACGTCCTGGCGACCCCGGCACGCAAGCCTTCAGGAAACACAGGTACGCAGCGTCCTCGGGACGCACATCTTGACATGTGGCAGGGTTGTGTCCTTTTCTCTTCCTGTTCAGTGGCAAAGTATGGGGCCGTTGCCATCTCTGTTCGGGAGTACTAGACCCCCTCCGCCCCATTTCAAGCGCAAACATAAGAAAGGCCTTCCCCACCTGGCTGAGATAAAGGCTGAAATCCGACCTGAATGGACTGCACCAGATAAGACGGCAGTCCCATGATATTTGGCTAACAGGGGTAGGAGGCTGCCATTCCACCGGTCATCTAGGTCGATGGCATCATTCCTAGCCTGTGGGGAGGTCTTTTATTTCTGCAGATGATGCCATCAAGGACCCGACTGATAGGAAGGTGGACTCTGCCATGAAGAAAGCTTATGGGGGTGCCTATCTGGCCTTGCGTTCTGCCACATACTCCTCCCACACGGCTGAAGCTGTTCTCGGGGACCTGAAGTCTGCCATCAAAGCTGCAGAGGATGGCTCTGACCCAACTCCGCTTCTACAGGCGATCAAGGCTCAGATGGAATTTTCATCAGACCTTGCATGTGATGGTGTGAAGACTGCAGCCATGTCGATGGGTTCCATCATCACGGGTCTCGGCACCTTCACACCAGGGATTGGAGGACATACTTTCAGCAGAAGTCTACAGTGATGTCCTTTTGAAGGCTGCATGTTGTTCAGGAATAACCTTGAGAACAAGGTGCAGAGGGTTTTTAAAGCTGACATACATGTGGGGCAGTTGCGGGCAAAGTTGGCTCCTGCTTCCAGGGGCCCTGTCCCTTAAAGACAGCCCCATTGTTCTAGGGGTCACCCTAGTGTGCAGGGTCATCCTGTTACGGGAAGGAAATATCACTCCGCTTGGGTCTCCCTGCAACACCAGCAGAAGTCCTGATGCCAGACCAGCTGGGGGGGTCATCTGAAGTTCTTCTTGACCCTGTGGACCCATCTTTCTGGAGATGGCAAGGTCAATTGGCTGGTGTGCTGGGGGTACAAGCTGGAATTTTTGTTTCCCTCTCTTCCATCTGGCACGATTCGTACATCACTCTCCAGGCACCCTGTCCAGAGGTTGGCCATGCATCAGGCCCTTCGTAACCTGCTCTCAAAAAGGGTAATTCGACTGGTTCCATGGATGAAGCAGGTTCTCGGTGTATACTCCGTTGTGTTTGGGTGCCAAAGCCCTCAAGGTCATACTGTCTTATCATAGACCTCAAGTCCATGAACGGTCACATTCTGACTCAACATTTCAAGATGGAATGTCTTCAATGTGTTACTCCGCTAGTGAGAGACTTAGTTTCCCTGGCATCCTTGTACCTGCAGGCTGCTTACTTTCACGTTCCCATCTAGTACTCTCAGAAGTTTCTCAGGTTTGCTGTGGGCAGGGATCATTTCCAGTTCTGGGCATTACCATTTGGCCTTAAATCTGCACCCCTGTCTTTACCTAGGTTCTGGGGCTAGTTGTAGCCGCTCTGCACCTCTGGGGGATTCAGGTTTTTCCATATATCGATGGCTGGCTCCTGAAATCCCGGCCAGAGGTCGTTCTGCTTTGTCATGTGGAAACCACCTGTTCCCTTCTGCACTCCTTGGCCTTCCTCGTCAAATGGACCAAGTCTCACCTACAGCCCTCGCAAAACCTTCAGTTTATCAGGGACAGTTTCAGGACAATGAGGGGTTGTATGCTAGTTCCACTTACAAGAGCTCAGCGGTTGAGGGACTGCCTGGTTCTTCTTCTTTCTTGGGTGGTGGCTTTGGCCAGGGACTTCCTTCAGGCTCTAGGGTACATGGCAGCCTGTGTGTACCTTGTCCCCTGGGCCAGGCTTCATCTTCGTCCCTTGCTGCTCTATGTCCATTGGTTCTGGAAGGAATCCTCTCTGGACTTCAATGCCCCGATTCCAGTGGTTCCCTCCCTCCGGGGCATATTCCAAGGGTGGCTTCATCTGCCCAATCTGTTAAGGGGATTTCTTCTCTGTCTGCCCTCTCTGATCATCGTTACCACAGACACCAGCCTGTTGGGGTGGGGCGTGTTTTCTTTGGGACAGACTCACCAGGAACTGTGGTCCAACGTAGAGGAGTCTGAGTCTTCCAACTGGAGGGAGCTAGCAGCGGCCTTTGGGGCTCTACAGTCCTCTGCACAGTGTCACAAGGGGAGGCAGTCCTCTTGCGATCAGACAATACTGCCACAGTAGCCTGTGTCAACCTTCAGGGGAGCACAAGCACACAATTCTTGGGGACTATGACTCTCCATCTGTGTACCTTGGAAAAGTCTCACCTTCTTACCTTCTCGGCATGTCATGTCAGGGGTCGGAACAATGTGGTGGCGGACCACCTCAGCAGGGTTTTCCCTTCGGAGGATTGGGTATTGCGAGATGTGGCCTTTCGGAGGGTGTGCAGGGTGCTGGGGTCTTATTTATTGTTTATTTATATAGTGCTTATACACAGGTGAAGTGATTCAAAGCGCTTCAAGGCGGGAAGGTAACAAGGGAATACAGTAATCATTCTTAGGCCTTGAAGATTCCAAATGATCAGAACAGAAAAACTGGCATACAAGGCCTAATGGCATGTCTCTTAGTGCAAGTGCATGAAATGGTACAGTTGAGACCAAGCTCGGGAGGGGGGACGGAAAGCGGTGGGGGCGAGGGGCGATAGGACAGATGAACAAACTGGTCCTAGTACATTTAGGTCATGCATGCACACAGATGAAGGTGCAGAGACGGGGAAGTGAGAGGGGGATCAATGAGTCCAGTCAAGCAGGACCCTGGGTTAAGTGCAGAGAGGTTGCCCCGCTCAAGGAGCGTAAACTGAAAGTGCAATAATGTTGAACAAAGTGCAACAGCCCATAGGCAAGTGCAAAAGACTGGCGGGGGAGCCTGGAACCTGTAGGCTCTTGAGGTGAACCAGGTCACTAGTCAGCAAAAACTGAACAGAGTTAGGGAGTAGAAGGAGGGTGTAGGGAAAAGAAAAGAGGTTAGCAGGGGAGAGGGAGGGAGAAGGAGGAAGAGAAAAGGAATTGCTAGAAGAGTTTCCGGAACTTAAGGTGCACCGGCTCAAGACAGAGAGAGGCAGGGAGGCTGTTCCAGAGGGAAGCACCTGCAGAGGATAAGAATCTACCCCAAATCTCTGTGAACGCGTCTCACCAGCAGAAGGAGTTGAAGGAGGACGAGCAGAGGACTCTAGAGGGAGAGTTTTTAGGAAGAGAGTGTTGTAGATAGTGCAGGCCCTGCCCCCTGAAAACCTTGTGGGTTATGCAGAGGGTCTTGAACTTGATCCTTGCAGCCACGGGGAGCCAGTGGAGGGATTTAAGTGCTGGGGAGATGCAGTCCCAGAGCTTGAGGCCAACAATAAGTCTTGCGGTTCTGTTCTGGATGAGTTGTAGAGGACGGAGAGTAGAAGTAGGAAGATTGAGAAAGAGGCTGCTGCAATAGTCCATCCTAGAGAGAACCAGGGATCTTGGGGTGATGAACCTCTGGGGGAAAGTGAGAAAAGGTAGAATAACTCTGAGGATGAGCAGTTGGTATTTGGACTTTTTCTAGATGTCTGAGATGTGAGAAGAGAAGGAGAGAGTGGAGTTGAAGATGACCCCAAGATTGTTTGCCTCATTGGTAGGTGAAGGTGCAGCGCCAAGGGAGGCAGGCCAGTGAGAAAGTGGGAAAGCGGGAGCAGGGGTCCCAATGGGGATGATCTCTGTTTTACTGGCATTCAGTCGTAGATTGTTAGCAGCACACCAAGCCTGAATTGAGGATAGACAGGAGGAGGCTGAGGGTAGCCTGAAAGAGAGCTGTGTGTCACCCACATTTGATTCTGTATCTGTTTGCCTCTACCCTGTCTGCTAAGGTTCCCGGTTCTCCTCCGGGTTCCCCTCCCTGGGTGTTGGGGGGCAATGCCATGACCTCCCCATGGCCAGCAGGACTTCTCTATCCATTTCCCTCTACCTTCCCCTCATCCAGAATATGCTGCTATGGATACGGGATTCTCGATTGGTGGTGAGCTTGGTTGCTTCTCTTTGGGCCCGCAGGTGTTGGTTCCCCCCTCCTGCTGGACCTGGCAATTTCCCCCATGCTTCCTATCTCAAGGGGTTCATATACACTGCTTTGCCCTACAGTGGTGGTGGGGCCAAGGAACCTGGTCTGTGGGGCTTGGAAACTGAGAAGGCTCGCCTAATTTCTGTGGGTCTCTCTGCAGAGGTGGTGTCCTTCATTCAACGGGACCTTTGTTTCCAGCTTAAAGGCCTACAAGCATCACTGGGGGTACCTCATGTCCTGGTGACTGGCTCAGGGCTGCTCATCTACCTTGATTTCTGGGGCTCCTGTCCTACAGTTTCTCCAGGAAGGCTTCAACATGGGTCTCTCTGTCTCCACCCTGCCTGCTCAGTAGGCTGCCATATGCTCCTTTGGGGGTCCTGATGTGGGTGGACACTGATTAGTGGGGAGGGTTCTCAAGAGTTTCACTTTGGTCAGGCTTGTCTCTGCTTCTGGGTTGCCCCCTTGGGATCTCTTCTTGGTTCTGTGGCCTCTGCAATCCTCTCCTTCTGAGCCATTTGAGGTGGTGAATCTTAAGGTTCCGACCCTTAAGACTATCTTCCTGGTGGCTATCACATTGGCGCAGAGGTTGGGTGAGATTGGTGCCCTCTCATGCAAAGCACTCTATCTGGTGGTCTCTCCTGATGCCTTGTTCCTTAACTGTCACCCTTCTTCCTTCCTAAGGTGATTTCCAAATGTCATTGCTCGCAGGAGATTGTCCTTCCTTTCTTTTTTCCCTCTCCCTCCTCCTCGATGGAGGACCGCCGGTCTACTCTGGATGTCAAGAGGGCTGTCCTAGTTTATTTGGAATGCCATAAGGTCTTTCGTTCCTCCTCCAGCCTGTTTATCATATTTGGTGGTGCTGCCCCTAGGGGGGAAGACATCTGTTCCCATGATCAGTCGATGGCTGCGGGATGCCATCTCCTTGGCTTATTCTTCTGAGGTTTCTCCCCTCCTGTCTGGGGTGCAGGTTAAGTCCACACAGGGGATTGCTTCCTCTTGGGCAGAGGTTTCTGGGGTTCATATTAAGGACATTTGTCATGCTGCCACCTGGTCTGACCCTGACACTTTTATTCATCACTACCATTTGAACCTCCACCGTAAGGAAGCTCTGGCTTTCGGGCTGGGGTCTGGAGTGTGGCGCTTCTGGGAATTGATTTTTGTTGATACAGTCTTGTACTGCATGCTTCAACAAATTGGTGTTGGTCGGTTTGCATATCCCAATATGGGTCTGTGGTGTTTTTGATCTCTGCCCATTCTCTCTGGAGTTGGTATTCCTCTTACTTGAGTACTGGGATGAGAAAGGGTAGGACTAGGAGTAATGAGGATTACAGGTAAGTAATCCAGGCAGTACATTTTTCAAACTGCTTGCAATGCAGAAGGCCAAAAACATCTACGGCTTTAATTTCTCAAAGGGTAAAAGCGTGACCGTGGGTGTGCTAGTGGGGTGGGGTCAAGGGACCAAGAGAGGGAGTAGGGGGAGTGGGTATGTCTTTTATTCCAGCTTCACTGACGGTGAGAGGATGTGAGTATAGAGGCAGATGAACAGGGTTTCTTGGCCCTGTTGGTGGTGTTTGGCCCACACCACCCCTGGATAGGGCCCTGTGAGCCTGATCCCACTCTGTCCATAAGCCTGGAAGTGTTGTGGTGCAGGGAAGCAGTGCAGGTAAGTCAGAATGCATTAACCACTCCCCCTTTTCCCCCCTTTCCCTCATAACAGGTCATAAAGTACCATAACAATGAGACAAAACAGTCAGGTAAGGTAGAAAAACTTTGGCCACAAGCTTTATTAGACAATCAGCTATGTGTAAAAAACCAACAAACAAAAACAGAATGGTAAAAAACATTTTGGGTAACATGGGATCAGGTGAGCGGGGACCCTTCTCCACCGTAGGGTCAACTCGAGGCTGATCCCTGCCGCCCTTCACAGAAAAGCTTGCGACTTTATAATGACTAAGCGTTGAGTCATGTCTGATTTTATTTTTGCCACTTGTTTTCTTCTTTTTATGCAGCATATTTCCTTATTCAATTGTCTCTTTGGAGAGTTCGCTCTTTTTCGGATTTATCCTCTTTCCATATTTATGTTTTAGTTAGATGTTGCCTTCTTTAATTAGCCTCTTTAGAGGCATTCATTTTATGTCTTCTTTTCCCTTTCCAGAGATATATGTACCCAGTGTGTTGTTTAATTATTGGTGCTACCTACCCCTTGCACTTCTTTTGGGTGGACGGGAGGTTTTGTTTCTGCCTCATGTGCACCCGGCCTTGCTGCAGCTGTGCCCAGTGCCATGGAGAAGGAAGTACTAAGAGGGGCTACCCTGCCCTCCACAGATATAGGCCAAAAACAGCCTGAGGGCAGGTCGTCCTTTTTGTTGTATCAACGGCCCTGTGTCCTCCCTTCCGTCCGGATGGGAGGGGGGCATTTGATCTAGCTATCAGGGGAGGGCCCACCTGTTTGGCAGTTGCCTGTTATTTGTCCCAGCTACTTTTTGTCTTGCTTGTCGTGGAGCCTTCCCTGTACACATGGGTGCCACAGGAAATGTGCCCAGTACGTATTGCCCATTTCCCTGTGGGGGTGACACTTCCTCCTACAAGCCCACCTTCCTCCTTATGCCTTGGGGCCTTCCACCTCCGGGGGCCCATGTGAATTAGCCTTCCACATCTCACACCTTCATCTGGGAATCCCATTCTTTTCCTCTACTCCCGCCTCCCTCCAGATCTTTATTTCACTCACTTGGCAGGCCACACCAGTTTTACACTTCTCCTTTTCCCCACTCATGTCTTCTATGCCCATCCTTCCCCATCGTGCCCCCTCACTTTCTAATATTTGACCCTCATTGTACAGTTGCTCAGCTCGCTGGCCTCTTCTCCTGCGCTTTTCGCTACTATTTTTGCCTTGCCCAACCACGCACCTTGCAGTAATCTCATTATTCACTTTCATACCTTTTGTTCGGTGAGCCCATACAACCCTTTTTCTGCACTCCACCCATTACCTCTGCACCTCCTTTCTTTCCTCTTCCCCCTTACTCCCTGTAATATAAAGAAGCCCTACGGGTAAGCCACCCAGTCAGGAAATAACCTTCCGGGACACTCCCCGGGCATGCAGGCACTGATGCCCATCATGGTTTCGGTGGCTGCAGGGTGTATGCAGGGGAGTGCAGGGCAAGCTATGGAGGGCATTTAGTGAGTGGTTGCTGGGCCTTGTGAGCATTGCAGCCGGGGGTGGGTGGTTAGATGCAGGATGGCCTAGTTGAGTCCACCGGTTGAGGGTGTTTGTATTTTATTGATATTTATATAGCGCTTTATTTCCAAAGCACGGCACAAAATAACATCAACCGTACATAAAATCAGTATAAAAAATTATGTTCACAATAGCTGGTAGGAATCAGGCAGGAGACTGAAGTAGATGAATTTTTAGAGAAGAGCGGAATAGTGAGTAAGATGTAATAGATCGAAGAGAAAAAAGAAGGAGATTCCAGTGGAGAGGAGCAACAACTGGAAAGATCAAAAAAGAGATTGTGCACAAGGGGCACATGGAACAGTAAGTAGAAAGAGTCCAGCAGAGCGGAGAGAACGAGATGGAGAATAAAATGAAAGAAGAGAAGCAAGATAATCAGGAGCAAGACCATGTACAGATACTAAACAAAGGAAGTTGAGTTTCAACTGAGAATGAAAAGAAAGCCAGCCAAGAGTGTTAAGTGAAGTAGAAATAGAATCACAATAAGATAATGAGCAAAGCAAACGGATGGAGGAGTGATACATTGATTGAAGAGGTGCTAGTTGAGAAAGAGGAAGGCCAAAAAGCAGAACAGAGCAGTAGAAAAGTTGAGAGAAGATTAGAGAAGAGACCAAAAGCTTTGCAGCATGAAATGTAAGAAAGGGACACATTTTACAGATATTAAAGAGATGATAATGACAGGCGTGAGAAGTAAGAAAGATGTGGTGACTAAAGGAAAAGTTAGAGTCAAGATAGAGTCCAAGATTACGAGCAGTAAAAGTGATAGGCAAGGAAGAGGGCGGAAAAAGGATAAAAGGAGGCGGAGAGGGGGTAGGAAGAGTCGTCGCTCTTGGGTTCCATGGAGGTGTACTTGCAGGGCCTCTGGGCGTTGCGGGTGGTGCATCCTGTTAAGGGGCGGGGGGCTCAACGAGCACGGTTGAAGCATTCATCTGCAAATCAAGGTTTGTGCAGAGGATGGTATAATGGGCATTTGTATAATTGAGGGATAGTTTGCATGTATTAGTTTGAGGGACAGGCTGCCATTTGTGATCAGTGATGACTTTCCATGGCACAGCTGCAGATGGTGAGTTACACGTATGGTGACGTCAATGTAACACTGACTTGAAGGGAGAGGCACGTTCAAAGGGCTTAAAATCGGTACGTTTGGGACATGCAAAATTGCACCACCCCATCAATTGCTCTCATGACATGCAAGTATAGACCCTCCATCACTATGTCAAGCATTTAAAATGTAAATAATGTTTAGGCAGCTTGGCCCGTTTGCTGGCCACATCAAAGGGCCCAATGAAACAGCCCCAACATCACACGTCCAGATAGAGTCCCTGGAATGTGTGACACGCAGGGGGTAGTATGAGGCTCATGGCTCATAAAAGGGGGTGATGGATGGGGGCTGGTAGTGGGAAAGCATGGAAAATGAGCATCCTGGGGAGATATAGCGCTGAGGACTGACCTTCTGTGCCTGGTACCACTCCTTGTGGGCTGCATATATCCACACCCCGCCCAGGTTCGGATTAGCCCATCTGCCACTCGGCCCGTGGCCGGCCAAAATCCATTGTATGCGGGAGAGTCCCTGGGGGCCGGTTTCTGCCCATGCCTGGGGACCGGTTTTGGCATGTAGAAAAAATAAACGCACCCACAGCACCATGGAGTAGGGGGGGGCAGAACAGCTCATTGCTGCCATGAGCGCTCTTCTGGCTTTGCCCGTCTACGTGCCTGGCTTTGCTCTCGACAATTCATTGAAACTTTCTTGTCAAACTTCTCTTCCCTTTCCCACGCCGGTGCACAGACTTTGGTAACTCTATAAAAGGATGTGTGAAGGGGGAAGGGGAGGTTATTGGTTTCAGAACAGAGTGTGAAACCATCTGGAGAGTGTGTGAAGAAAGCAGAGAACAACGTTTGTGTCAGAGAAACACAAGCAGTTTGGGCTTGGGCATGGCAGTGGGTCACCTCCTTTGCTCGCAGCTCATGCTGTTCCACATATAGAGAAAGTGAGCTGAGGAGGCGGGGGGCGCCACTAGCCAAACTGGGGCTGTCATGGCTCCTTATAAACATGATGGGACCCCACCCGGGATGATAGACGGCGGTCGGAAGCAGAATGTGGGGGACACAGGCTGCAGCCTGGACTCCTACGAACGGTTGCCCTATTGGGTAAAGTAAAGTGGGTGCCTGGTTTTTTGGGGGGGATGACCTGCATGTTACGTGAGGGGCGAGTTTAGGCACAGATTGCATACGTTATCACCTTCTCAAGCTGTATTGAAATCGCTCTGAGATGATTTCACTGGAAAATGGTCATTCAAGTGTATATGGTGGGATGGATGTTTTAGAGTGTTATAGCAGTTTTACAGTCTTCAAGCGGTTGGGGGGTGTCATATGAAACCTATCGGCTGGTGACATCATTTAACATGTGCGCGTGTCAGATCTGCTGTTCTGTTCACACCAAAGACTACCTGTGAAGATGTCTCCCCAGCGGCTCACTCTTGGCTGCTGATGGGAGGAAGGATGGGGTATGGATGGGTCGTGATGTGGTGAAGGAGCGCCGGGGCCCTCTGGGGATGAATTATTGCCTGGATGGGGTCAACAGACTGCAGTGACCACCTGCCTCCTGTGCCACCATCTGTGTGCATGGCGGGATCGGATTCTTACCCCGTAGAAGGGGATCTGGTCAGGCTGCTCTCTAAAAGAGATGTGCGGAGCTGCATTCCTCTACCCCCAACCCTCCAACACATAGCCTCTGCTCCCCACACTCAATAAACCCAAGCCTATGAATTTACTACACACACCAAACTTGACCTGCCCTACAACGTTCTGTAAAACCCCATTATGAGTCAAAATGAGGCTCTCCAATTGGTGCCCTCACACACCTTAGTAACTCTGACCAGGGTCATTCAGGCTGCCATGCCCATACCCATGGGGAGGCATGGGGGAGGGTGGACTTGTTCATCTCCTGCAACTATCTATGTGTTGGGGCATCGACTCTCGGAGCCCCGGCAGGGCGAAAGCAGTTTAAGGTGTCACACCCAGCATCTTGGTTCTCGATTTAAGATGCGCTGTTGCTTTCTTCTGTGCTCAATTGGTGGATTGGGTAAAGTGTGTGTGTGTGTGTGTGTGGGGATAATGCACTGTTTGCAAAAGGGGGAAATGCTCAGCCCCTCCTACTGCCATTAGGAAATGGGACTTTAGGTTGATGTACAGTACTGTGGCTGGCCTGCTTTCAGCCCACGTCACCTTGAGTCGGAGCTGCCACATCGTTTTCTGGTCCTCCTTCCTCTCCTTCAACTCCGGAGACACTGCAAGGGGCACACAATCGATCAGACTCGCACACAGACTATCATTCGAATGTCTAAGCGAAGGCCGCCGCGTGAGTTCGAGATGTCCCCTCGGTTCCCACATTCACTGCATGCGGCCGGGTAAGCAAACCGGGGCCTCATTACCATCTCCAAAGAAAGCATGAACATTAAAATGAGATCCCACTACCCATGCTGACACTGCACGGTGTGAGAAAAAAAAATACACAGCACTAAAAAGCACACCACACAGCTTTGTGTGTGTATTAAATATTCCATATTCGTACAATAGCACTCCTAAAAAGGGCCACTGCTGGATCTGCCATCATCTGGAGCCTGCTGCTGGAGCTGCCATCGTCTGGATTCTGGAGCTGCTGACCTTGCTGATGCCGTCACTGTCACTACTGGTAAGTGTTAAGCACTTTTCTTTTAATTCAGTTTTACTGTTCTGTTCCTATGCTTTTATTTTAAAAAGAAACCGCTCCAGAATGGTTTTGTGGAAGAAGTTGAAACTTGCACTTTCAGTGCACTGCACTGAACTAAACCTTTCCCTAAACAGCAGGCACATGTGTTTTGTGGTTTGTATTGTGCGTGGGAGGGGGGTTGGCGATGGGCTTTGTTGTGGGGAGTGGTGCAGGCCAGTAGGGAACATAGTTCCACTACTTCTTTTCGTACACTTCGACCACTGATTTGTAAGAGGATTCAATTCAACACTACAGCTAAGTCAACGCCTAGTCTATAATACTGAATGAAAACCCTTATTGATATATCTTTATGTCCAGTTCATGCGTTCTGGATGACTACCCCTATATAACACCCCTCTCTTGGAATCCTCCTGACCCCACTGAGCCAAGAAGTAGTTCTGTTTTGCAAGTTAAAAGGTTTATTTGATAATTTAAACAATAGATATATATATCAGACTTTATAATAAATTAATAATTGAATATCACACTTAATCTGATATGATAAAGATTAACAACAGAGAATCTGGCACTAGCACACTTCTTGATAATCACTAAGGAGTTGACATGAAATGGATAAGATAGCAACAATACTTTGATGGTTTCAAATGGATGCAATGTGGAATGAAATGCAGTAAAGAAAATAACTTGATAGGATTTCAGCAAAAACAATGTAATCACTTTCTTGTACAATTCACCCCCCCCCTTTTATGCAATGCAAGGAAATGGAAGGGAGGCACACAGTTCTCAGAAATGCAATTAAATGTGATTCAGTTCACCCCAGCAACTTAGACTACAGAAGTTTAAAACACAGGCAAAATGCTTTGATATGTGCTGGCAATGGAGTGAAAATATGTTAAAATGCTTTTAATTCCCTCTAGGAGGTTCAGGGTGAGTGAAATCAAGTTAATATTAGTCCAGGCTCACTTTAGCAAGGATCTAGGAGTAATTGGTAGGTTAAACGAATTTTTGGCAAATGGAAGGCAAGCAGCAGCAGATTTTTACACGTGAAGAAATTTGCAAATCGCGGTAAAATGTCAAATCGCGGCTAAATTTGCGAATGCGCCGAGCGCGATTACAGAGGAACTACAAGGACTATCACTATCGTTTTTCAGATTTGAAATTTTAAAGTTCAAAAAGACAAGTGCAGCTTGCAACTAGAAAATGACAAGTGACAGCTTTACAAATGACAGGTGACAGTTAAGAGACAGTTCTACTTAGATTAAAATAGGATTGAACTATATTATTTTAACTAAGAGATTGGTTCTGCACAGTTTTCTAGGTACTCACACTATATTCTTGAATGAAATGGGCCACGCCACGGATCTGGTCAGGTTTTAGACTCGCCTCTGGTCTCTGCACTTCACAGTGATCTGGGTCAGCTCTCTCTGGTTCTGCTAACAGGTCAGCTCTACTCTGCTGGTCTGGTCTGGGTCTCTGGTTCTGCTAACAGTGATCTGGGTCAGCTCTCTCTGCTGGTCTGGGTCTCTAGTTCTGGATAGATTGAAGTCTCTAGTTTGGCTCTCTGGAGGTTTGATGGAGGCAAGGTATGGATTTTCCCGGCAGAGCTTCCAGCTGCAAATGGATTTGAAGGTCCCTATCTGTCCTGTCTGTCTGCTTTTATGTGTTTTCAAAATGGGTGTGTGTGAGCAGCATCACTAGCCAGCCCCTCTCCACTTGTCATTGGCCAAGCTTTCATTTCTCCCCTGATTGGGGGAGCTAAGTTGTGTCAGAGTGATGTCATTTTACAGCCTGCAGAAAGTCCACTCCTCCTGTCAACTTGCACACAAATCTAGATTTGAACCAAATACATATTTGCAGAGGTACATATTGTTTTAAAATCATATGCACCCATCATGCATTACAGGAGGTATACCCTGTTCAAACTCTGCTCTTCCTGGGGGCTTGCATTCAGAAATGGCAATATTTTGCACTTTTTAACTGGTTTGCAATACCGGACATTACCCCAAATTTACACACATGTGCGCAAGGAGTATGGACATTAGTTGATGAAGTGTCAGATTTTTCACATGCACACATTTTGAGTAATATCCTCTTTTCCGCTAAAACTCCCCTGAACATGCCACCGGTTCTAAAAACCTCTTAAAATGTGGGCAAAAAAATCACAAGAATTATGGTATCATTTAAATAATTTTCACAAGTCTGTACTATGAGTTATTCATCTTTTTAGAGTTATGTTCTGGCCCCAAAGGGGTGTGGTTTTCCTCCAGCACAAGGTTGAATTTCTGGTTTTTCCAGTTCTGCCAAGCCAGCTTGCTCTCACAGGCAGTGCCCCTCCCCAGTGCTTCCAGGAGAAATCTCCATTTACGACTCCCGCCATAAAACATTTGCCTGAGTCAAGACAGGGCTTTGTTCAATTTCCTGCAGAGCCCAGGTAATTCAATCAGGGAAGTGTCATATCCCTTTTGGTGTGAGCAGCAAAAGGGCAGCTAGGCCTGGGAACACAGCTGTGACTCAAGTTTCACTCCTGATGGGGGTAGTTGCCAGGCAAATTGGAATCTCTTTAAGCCAGTTTTTAGCTACATGTCATTTCTGTTCCCCAGTTTCTGCATTCAAATAAACTAACATTTTTACATATGCAGCTAGAATGCTGATTCTAATTTTAAAACTATGACATTTAAACAATTGAAACCTATGTGACACTCAAAAGTAGGTCACTCAGTCAATTTAAACACTTAGATTTTTAGTGTCTTTCAGTCCAAATTTACTTAAACTGCTGAAGTCCACAGCTCAGCCAGTCTTGTTATAAACCTCAAGTCACTTCAGAATATAACTTTACATTGGATCCACCTCTCAGTAAGTCTTTCTTTGGCATGTTTTGGGTTCATTTATTCAGTTTTCTACAAAAAAGTAAAATCTGGTGTTGTTTTAAAACGCCGGCTTTTGGATAGTGGTGAGTACTGGTACTGCACCCCTTTTTGGGATTTAAGAAAAAAAAATGAATTCCCAACAGTTATGGGTTTGCTTTTGGCAATCAGCATTGCCATTCCCAATGGTTTCAGACTACTGTATGGGTAGTCCAATGGTGGTTTTAGGCAGTGTCCTTCTGTGCCCATAACATCGGCAAAAATGAGTGGCAGCCTATTCTTCATGCATTTCCCTGTGCATTTTCTGGGAAGCTCTGGCCATCATGATGTTTTCTATGTCAGTACTGCACAGTTTTGAGGTAGGGCTCGGATGCATGGGTAAATACATCCCACAGATTGCTGGATGTTTTATGTTCTGACAATACAAATAATGTTGGCCAAGCAGTGCGACTGGATGCAATAAAAGGAGAACTATTGAGTAGTTTGGTTTATTAACTTCTGCTAAACTTTCAGTAAACAATTTTGATAAAACTTCTTATGCATAGAGAAATTGTTTTCTGTCTTCCCAGGTATTGTCATCAAATGCCCAGGTGTTCACAGCACACGAGATATGGGCAGTGTATGCTATGCTAATTACTCAAATCATAAGGCCCACCCCTTCTCTGCCACACACAAACAACCACACTCTCTCCCTGGCGGATCAGGGTGCTGGGGCAATACCATTTTGCCTCAAGTTCCCCTGGAGGTGTGGTGTGGCTTGAGTCCGGAGGGCACAGGCATCAATGCCCCCTTTCATGCATTACACACCATTGGACACATTATGGCAAAACGAGACCAAAAACAGACCTGAAATGGCCAGGTCTTAAATACATGTGACATACAAGAATGGCTAAGCCTATAAAATAATGTGCACTACTAGGTGTGTAGTCATTAGTCAATGGTCGACTGCTCTGCACCCAGGGAGGACAGGACATTTAAACATCACAACAGTCATATGTAAACAAAAGTATCCATATGTTGTTGCTAACAAATGGCGCTGTATAAAATATTGCACGCTACAAACCATTTTTGAGCCTCCGCGTGTATAGTGTCCTG
Source organism: Ambystoma mexicanum (assembly GCF_040938575.1). Lineage (NCBI taxonomy): Eukaryota > Metazoa > Chordata > Amphibia > Caudata > Ambystomatidae > Ambystoma > Ambystoma mexicanum. Next base: position 284,052,243 of record NC_090928.1, read on the forward strand.
CAAACCCATTTTGAAAAGGTGGTCACACTATTGCAAAGGGCAGTTTATCCAGGTGTGAGTTTTTGCGATAACATTTTCTGTAAAGTCGTGAATTGACGCGATTCATGGATGATGGTTTGAGGGCCACTATTTTGAGGCGAGGGGTGGGCCACTTTATTTTGGGTGTCCTGACCTATTTCTTGCCCCAGTCGGACCCTGCCCTGACCCCTGCCCTGCCCCCTACCCTTTTTAAAGAGGTAATTGAGCAAGGTAGTAAATTCTGGAACACAACGGATTGCACCGCTAACAGCTTGTTTAGAAGAGGAAGTAGCTCAACAGGTAAAGCACTAATGGGGGCTCATGCAGTAATGTGTTTCCAGTGTTAAAAGGCAACGAGGTGATAACTTCTGTATTCCCCAAAGAAAGTGACAGTTGGAAGGGCTCCAGCAAATGCAGCTGGTAAGGCGAGCACTAAACAGCGAACATTGTTAAACCCAGGAGGAAAGTAAGAAATATATAATATATCAAGGAGGTATTGCCGTGTTATAAGCCTGCTGCTTGGCAACATGGGGGCTGTTGCTGGAACTTGGTGGCTCCTTATAATTGAAGGGTTAGGAGCTTTGGACGCAATCCCTGATAACTCGGAGAGGCGTGGATCCTCTAAAGGGCTAAACGATGTCAACTTGCAGCCTAGTGTTGAGGTTTTTTTCCGGGCATAGTATATTGTCCCCATAGCAGGGGCAGCATTCAAAGGCACTATGCAGCTCTGGGTCGGGTGTCTCTGTCTTAATACCTCTCCCATATTATAAGCATGGTACTTCGTTTCACAGTCTAATGATACTATCTGGGTACAGCTTCAGGGCTTCGAACAATTAACTCTCTCCTCCACGTACAAAACAATACAATCAAGGACAGGTGAGAGAATCAGCGGTCGCCTGCCCCCCACTGCCCTTATCAACCCCGAACATCTTGACATGCCAGTGCCAACCCCCCCATCATGTCTTCAATTACTTGGAAGTAGTCAGGTGCTAACATTGACACTTTTACATGGGTAATTGGCAATCACTACATATTATCGCCACCAAAAGTATCGCTGTATATATGGTCGTCTGGAACGGTCTTAGGCTACATTTTTGGGGGTTCTTTTTTTGGGGGGTTTGGAGCAGGGATTGCGGGGTGCCCCCTGCTCCTTTAAAAATAATGCAGGGGTTGTGGGGGTGTCCCCCGCAGGTTCCATGCCTTAATATCGCCACAAAAATATGGCAATATTTTTATATGGTGATATTATGCGGGGATATTAACACATGGAACCGGTAATTGCAGTCTTGGTCAACTGGTTAGTGTCTGTGTTCTGTTGTGTCCTGCTACAGCTCATTCAAATTGACACAGATTCAGAGAGGGGAGTGGAGGAGGATTAAAGCCTGATGGCTCCATTTCTATGGTCATTGCGCCAGGGGTCTTCTAGGAGCACAGTGGGCCCCCTCCATGTTTTAGGCGGGCAACTTGGCCGGATCAGAGGGCGGAGGCTGAACAGATCAATCCCCTGTTAGGTCAGAGCTCAATAAATACCCTAATAATAATAATAATAATAATAATAACACTAACAATAAGGGTGCTTTTGTTCCTTCCCAAGCTAGGTCTGCGCTCAACCAATACCTGAATCATAACAATAAGGTCATAATATGCCGAGGGTCAGCTGTGCTGACATAAGGGGGACAGGAACATAGGAATAACAGCGTCTTGTCTTTCAAGGTGTATGCAGCATCGTCCAAGGGGTAAACCATGGGATTCATAAGTCGGTGGCAAGAGGTGGCTGAGGATCGCATCGGTACACAGGTATACAATGATATATGCCGGTTATGCTAGCTTAGTAAAGGCAGCAGGGGGACGCAGCTGCCATAACGGATACCGAGGGGCATCGGCAGGACCAGAAGAAGCCAGGAAGGAACCGAGTTGAGTGTTGGGAATGGAGATGGCCATGATGGCACCATGCGGAACGGAAAATTCGGGCACGAGAGAGAGTGGGAATGCTGAGAATGGGAAGGCAGGGTGGTGCCGGGTGACCAAGAAGAAGTGCGGCAAGCATTAATGATGAACAGTAATCGAAGGGGGATACAGGGGCCACAATAGGGGATGTGATGGGGCAGTGGGGGTGGGTATAGGGAAGGGCGACTGGGGGTGCTGAATGGGGAACGGGTAGGAAAGGTATTAGCATGGTTGCAAAGATATCGCCTCATAAAGGAACGATTGGCATTAAAATTCCATATAGGGTGCCCATGGGAAAGATAGACACGAAACACTATATCGGTGCAGATGACCAGGAAGTGGTATGGGAAAAAGATAGAAAAGGAGTTGAACCAGGTGGCCAGCCTATATGCAACAAGACCAATAGAACACCTGATCATTTTGCCGCTGGGGGTAGCACCCAAGAAGGAGTTGGAAGCATTTAGGCTAATACTCAATCTGTCATATCCAAGGGGGGACTCAGTGAACCATTGGTTGGACGCCATGGATAGCTCTGTGAGCTACGCCTGGTAAATCTGACACAGACGGCAGGGCACAGGAGTCTGCTGGCCAAAGTCTACATAGGGTGGCATTCTGTTTGTTACCGGTACACTCAAGTAGTGTTCACTTGTTAGGATTCCAATTTCAGGGGAACATCTACATCGACCGGTGCATGCCAATGGGTTGTTCGATTTCCAACTCTTACTTAGGGCAATTCAGTTCTTTGATGGACTGGGTGCCCAAAGGGAGAAAAACACACTACCTGGACGGTTTTCATTTTTGTAATTATAATTGTATTTGTAATTGGTTATTTATAATGCGCTTAATACCCAGAGGTGTCTAAGTGCGGACCTGGGGATCGAACCTGTGTTTCTCTGCATCATCTTGCTTCCAAGGCAAGCACATTGCCCTGAGCTATCCTACAGAGACATGGGGTGCAAGGTGAAGGAACATTTGCAAGGCTATTGTCCGAGTTTAGGGAACTGTCCAGGGAGTCAGGGGTTCCACTAGCAGTGGAGAAGACACAAGGCGCATGCACAAGGCTTACATACTTAAGGATATAAATAGATACACCAGGTTACCATGAGATAAAGTGAAGGAATACACTGACAACATTAAGGAAATACTGGGGAAGGAGAAAGCAATGCTGAAGGAGATGCAGGTCCATCTAGGGAGGCTGAATTTTGCAACAGGAATGGTACTAGCATGGAGGGCATTCAGAAGAAGACTAGCAGAGGTGAAAGCAGGTGTAACGGAGCCAACGCACTACATCCAGTTGAATCTGGGCTTGAGGGAATACTTGAGGATGCAGCAAAGTTTCATGACAAACTTTAATGGAGTAAGGTTGTGGAGGACACTTTGGATGCAGTATGGGCAGGAGCGACAATTCACAGACGCGTCTGGGAGATAAGTATTTGGGGTGATATTAGGGAAAGCATGGTGCAGGGTGGCATGGCCTAGCAAGTAGCACAGGAACGGTTGGAAAAAATAAATGAAAAAAGACCCATAAAAGCTCTTTCTTGTTCACAGATCAAGAAGTTCAGATGGGCATGTCCCAAGCGGACGAGGCTATGACTCAGTTTGACGAGCGGCTCTGGGTGTTGGTGGAGTGGACGAAAGCGAGAAGGAGTTAGCAGAAGAGGCGCTGGGGGATGGGACAAAGAAGAACAGGAGATGTATCAATTTGTTTCAGGTGGTATGTCTGGAGCTGGGGCAGAGTATGGACAATAGGGTCAGGCATTGGGTAGTCTGGGAAAAGGACTCTATGAAATCAAAAACTTGCTTAGTGGAGCACCTGGCGGCCATAGCATTTTTTAAGCGATAGCGTAGATTTCATCAAATCCAATTTCACCTACTCAGAATTCTTTGAATTTATATTTCTTCTAATTGGTTACGTAAGTAGGTACATTTTAAAACAAAGATGAGGATGGGGCAAGGGGACAGGATAAGGTGGGGGAGGGATCTCCCCCTAGCATAATAAAAAAACATTTGAAGAAAAAAGAATTCAAAGATTTCTCCTTTAGGTCAAGTGGATTCCGTGAAATCACGGACATCCTTTTTTAAGAAGTGGGAGGGTAGAGGAGAGCCAAATAAGAGCTTCAGGGTGAGTACCACCTTGCAATTTGGAACAGAGGGAGGGCACTGAGCCCAGATGACTGGTTGCCAATAGACTTCTGGGTATTCAGGCAGCTGATTGACCAATTGGGTTAGGTGTGCAAGTCACCATAAAAGGGTGGGTTATTCAAGGCCGCCTTCAGTGGAGCTTTCTTTGGGGCATTTAGAATCAGCAAACTGATTGCCCGGTCCAGGACAGACATCAGCAGCACGGCATTAGCAACAACAGATATAACAATACATAAGACACACGTGATTATTTGGATCAGAAGGCTGAAAACTGACCAGGATGGGAGAGGGCAGGATGTCACATTGGGTGTGCTGGGAGAGGAAGATTATTTCCCAGTTCACACAATCAAGAGGTACATGCTAGTCAGACCGGCAGTCCAAGGATACTTATTCTTACATCAGGACGGGACACCTTTGACAGAGTTTCAGTTTAGGAGGGTGCTGGCCATGTCATTAGGGAAGAAATGCTTGGGACAGGTGAGATACACGCCACACTCATTTAGGATGTTGGCAGCAATCACGGCCTATGAGGAAGGGCTTGAGGAGAGGAGAATAATGCAGCTGGGGTGGTGGAGGTTGTACCGATTCTGCAGCTACATTCGGCAAAGGATCAACCAGGGGGGATCAAATTAGGTTACAGTGCAAGGGATAAGGGAGAGTGGGGAGTGTGGGGGAATGCAAGCAAATGATGAAATGACACAAACTGGAAAATAAAATACTAAACTAAATTCATACCTTTGTTTCATTCTCGGGGAAAAAGAAAGCATGGGTGGTAGAACACTTGTTCGTCCTGTGAGCAGCAAGGGGTATACAACAGGAAAAATGGAGTGAGAAAATGAGACAAAGGTTCAGAGGATGGGACGGGGTTATGACATGGAGCGAGCTACATGGGTGGGTAATGGGGGAGGTGTCAATTAGAGGGAGGCTGCACATCCTGGTAAATCACCTTGGGGCAATGACTTAACAGCAAAGGATAGAATCCTGTTATTACAGCGAATGCAAGGCACACGGATAGAGCTGAGTCAAGGTTTGGAGGACACAGGGATAGAAGGGTCTGAACTAATTCCATGGCAGGAATGGAAGGAGGCCCATTCACATAGAGCGGTGCAGAGATCTGGAGGAATTTGAATGCAGGCATGGAAACATTCTTGAAAGGCATGGGCCTTGGGTGGGTCAGGCACACCTTAATCACCCTAAGCTGCCATTGTATTTTGCCCCGACAAGGTGCATCTGTCCGAAGTGGGAATTAATATCAGGGATATGCTGGAGGGGTATGGGTTCAAGTAAGAACGAGCAAGGAAGGCGTTGAGCAGCACAGACACAGTGAGGCCACAGGATTAATGAGGGGGTGTTTGGGGGATAGCCATCCGGAAAGGTGCGGCAGTCAAAAGAAGAAAGAGTAGTAGACATTAAGGGCTGGCTGATGGTAACAGGTGCCCATTGGGTGAGGGGGTGTGGGGTGTGGGTGGGGAACCGATGGCAGCGATTGTCACTGTAGAGTCTTGCTGGAGCTACCTGGAGTATCCCAAAAAATAAATGCTGTAACGGCCAAAAGGGTCCAGCAGTCGTATTGGAGGGTGTGGGAGAGGCAGTACGCCCCAGGGCATGAAGCCTTGGGGACTCATGAGGCGTAAGCACCCAATGGGGGGCAAAGCAAAAGGTGAATCTTGCTGTTGCAAGCAAGGTAACCTGGCTACAGTAAATGTAACACGGGTGAGGCAGCACCTGGGGAAACGGAGGGAGGATCGGCCACAAAAGGGGGTGTGGCTGATGTTTGTTTGTTTGTTTGCTTATACATGCATATTATATGCATTATATATGATGCAAAGCGGCAAGGGTTAGCAATACAAAGGTTGAGGGTCAGAAAAGTTAGCCGGACACAGGAATTGGGAAAAGACGTTAGTTGGTTGAAACCAACAAAAGCAACTGGGGTTGGATAGGGAGGCAAGTGCTAACTGGGCGACACAGTGCACCAATGAATTTCAGTTCAATGTAGCTCCTGCGACTGGGATCGTCAATACGGATCATCTGTAAGGGAACTCTCGGCAAAAATAAAGCAGCTGTAGGATTTTGATCATCTACGGTGTGGCTGTGAATTATTGGGGTGATAGAGGGGGTCTTGGGTGAGTAGGGGGGATCTGTAAGGGAGGGGGTCAGAGCGTCCAAGTCTGGGGTGTCCCCACTAAGACTGAATACTGCCTACTCTACCGCTGTAAGACAAGGCTCTTGTTCAAAATGAAATGGCAGGGTAAAGATAACAGAATGAACTCTGAAAATTGTTTGTATTGTCATGTTGCAAGAACCATTACAGAGGTGAGTCAGACATCATAGGTGAGTTGCAACTAGCTAAAACTCTATTATTGATGGAGGTAGGACCACTTTCAAAAATGGCCTGTCTGGGCGGGTGCAGGGATTCGTACCACCCAAGCAAAAAGCTATTTTTGTGCCATCTCCCTTAGAATAGAGTGAGCTTTTAAGCTTTAAAGGCTAAAATTGCGTTCTTTGGTGTATCTTTGTGTTGCTTGCACTTTAGGCCTTTGCCTTATTGTGGCAGTGACCCCGAGGCCCACAGTCAAGAAGGCCCAGCATAGACTATGCCTGCCAGTGGGAAAAATCTCACTTCTGTGCTATAAATTGACAAAATAATTATCAATTTCCGATAGAAAAATTAGATAAATAGATGAAAATGAGCTTGGCATTAAGTGCTTCCATTCTAAAGTCATGTCATTATTTGATGCAAACGAACTTTTTGCAGACGGGCCAGGAGGAGGGACGTGGAAAACAAGAAAGTATTTGAGGAATGGCCTTGACAAAGATGTTTTTAATACAAACACATTCCGAGTTCCTAGCTATGCATCTCCCTTCCCATTTACGAGCAGTCACACTGTTCTGCACGGTTACAAATATTTCAAAAATTGTGTCTTTTGAATGTGGCCAATTTGCCAGTTTCCGGGATCCGGGCCCTACATTCCAACACAATGTATTGCTTCCCCGCGATGGGGAGTTCAACTATTAATGGGGAGTTCAACTATTAATGCACAAAGCAACATTTTCATGTCATTTTCCCCCAGGCCCGCTATTCAACTATCAGGAATGACATCCAAGAGCCTGCATTCATTCGCACAGAATTACTGGGAAATGTTTGACAAAGAATAGCATTGCCACTTTTTATTTTCTCCTCCAGCTCATCATTTGGGTCTCCCTGGGCGGCTTCACACTAGTGAAAAAAATGTCTACCAGACAAGCATATGGAAAATTATATTAAAAAACAATATTCAATGGGTAATTGTACCAAATAGTAAGACACACTAAACGTGTCTCTTGCATGGAAAAAGAACGAAAGACCGGAAGAACTAACTTCTAAGTGTTATTGACAATGTGCACAATTGGAGAAGTTGTTGCTCCTTAATTCACGTTGCCCAGGTCAAAGTTCAATGTAGACACCTCGTCTCTATACTCCGACTATGTTTGATGTTTTAGGTCCAAAATGGCACCCCTCGTTGGTCTCTGAGCTTTTGGCAGCTTATGCATCTGCAATTAATTGCAGTAGTGTTAACACTCTGCAACTTTCAGCGATAATTTAGAGAGATACTGGGCCTCATTCCGAGATTGGTGGTAGTCATGGCGCTATTTGCGCCATGACTGGCACCAATATTGGCTCTGTCACAGGTGTAGTTCAATGGGGACTTACCGGTGTAGTCCGACCTTTGCGGGACCGGTAAGTCCCCATTGAAAATGCCATTCCCCATTCCAATTTGAGCCCCCATAGAGCTTGCGAATGGCATGCCGTTATTTGCACCATGGTCCCTTAATGGGACCCGTAAGGTACGTTTGGTCGGACCAAACGTACCTTACGGTCCCGTTAGGGGACCTCGGAATCTGGCGGTAGGGGATTACCGGCACCAGTCTCCTTACCGGTGCCCGGTATCCCCTACCGCCCCACTCGGAATGAGGCCCACTGTCTCAGCCAGTAAGGCTGCACTGTATTTGAATAAACCTTGATTTCACAGATATGCCATATTAGTATCTCAGGCAAATAATGATAATGATTTGTTTATTTATTTAGCCTTTACGCCTTAGCGCTGTACATAGAACATATTTACATCCATAATCCTAACCGAGGTTGGTACTCATCAGATACATTAAATACATCTTTGTGTTGTGGAGTCCCTGAGGGGTCAGCTTTCATCACCTTCTTGTTTAAAATGCAGGTGTGACTGTTAGCTGAAGTGTGTAGCATGGTCATGAATTACAGAAATGTGCCGATGATACGTCACAGGTGATGAGTTAGGAAGAGGAAGGAGGTGTGCTTTAGACAATTCTCAAACTTTACCACTGAACATTCACGAATGCCTCCTAAATCTTGTCCACAGCAGGGCAGTATACAAATGAATGGGCCAACGGCAGAGTTTCTGTTAGCGAACCCCTTCCCAATATTTAAGGATTGTATTCATATAGATGCAACTAGAGGTTTTATGTGCAGAGTTGGACACATGAAAATACAGTCTGAAAGAATTACCACTATTAGGAGAATGGAGTATGGAGGAAAAGCGAAACAATTGTCAAGACAAAAAGCTCAACTTGTGCCATAGAGTTTAGGGTTGATGACAGTCCGGAATCGTCAACAGTTCCGGACAAGTAGCCCGTTCATGATTGTAAGGAATCCAATACAGATGACATTTCCGATTGGGTGACAAGACTGGATGGCAACTAATGAACTAGCATCAAGAATACAGGAAGAGGAATAATTCAAGATGGGGGATAAATCAAGAAATGTAACAAATTCACAATGGGAAACACATTCAAAGTGGATGACAATATCCAGCGGACAATAAATGCATAACAAATGAGTGGATTTCATTATTCTGGAAGTGAGATGACTTAGGATAGGCAACTATTCAGGGGGACCACAATTCATGTCATTCAACCAATCAGAATGGATGACTGTGATGGAATGGCTTCTGCCCCGCAGGAGTACAAGGATGAGCAGTGGCTAAAGCGCTTAGACTGCCCACATACTGCTAAAAAGAAGAGTGCTCCTATCATAAAGTAATAAAATGTGCAGTTAAGAGATAAACCTCCTTTGCCTTTTGTGGTAATGTGAACAGAGAGAGGGCTAACCCTCGAGCGGGGGAGGTTTGGGGAGGTGAATGTCCAATCAAGGTTCCATACAAATATATATATGAGATATATATATATATATATATATATATATACTTTAATTTAACACACTATCTGCAAGAAAACTAATTAGAGCAACACTGTACATAACCCACTCTTGTGGAAAGACAGAGAAGATGCCAAGATAGAAGATACAGTACTCAGGGTAATAAAGTAGAGTGAGAAACAGCAATAATTTACCACAGTGATTGTAAAAAGGCTATGTACCTGAGCAAAAAGTGGTGAATGGTAAACTAGTCAGTCTTTAGGGCCCCAAAACTAACCAAAGTACCTTTTGCTGGTCTTGACAATTCAAAAATGATTAAACAAACCTCTAGGTGCTGTTTGGGTGGTTGAAGTGGTTCCTGTGCAGTGGTTGCATTGTTCTAGATAGGGAGTGGTATGTAGTAGGGGTTGAGCTGAAGTTTGTAGTGGTTCAAAAGTTATGCTTTGAATAAGGGTGGATTCCGAGGGTCATTAGGGTCGGATTGACGGCTGGTTTGACCCCAGAGATGCTGCTGACTAGATGCGCTGTTCTATGGGATCGGTCTGAAAGAGGTGTATTAGGAAGTGCAGATTGTGGGCCACAAAGGTCGGTTCGACAGTCGGTTCAACTGTGAAAATACTGGCGACTGGATGTGCAGTTTGGGTGGAGCAGGCAGAGGCAGAGGATGTGGTCGTGGTATGATGGGCCACCAGGGTAGTTTTGACTGGCAATGAAGATCGGTAGCAAAGATGATGCTGGTCCGACGGTGGGAGATGAAACTAGGAGCTTTGATTTTGAGCCGAGGTATTAATGCACTCAGCTAGCCCTGTGTGCTGATGAACTGCTTTGAACGTGTTGTTCAGCATTTGGAAGATCGGATGAGTGGCAAAACATGCTCCGGAGGGTCTTACTGGTTCGATGCAGTTGAGCGGGGTTGACTCATGGCATGCAGTGGTTTGATGGCAGGAAATGCAGGAAGCCTGGTGGTTTGTGTTCTCAGGTGCTGTGAATCCCTCTCCGGGATCTCAGGGACAAGCACAGTCCTTGTTCTTGGACTCCCAAGGCAAGGGAGATTGGGGCACATGTCCAGGGGCCCTTCGCCACAATGCAGTCCTGGGAAGCAATGTGACTGGCAGAGATGCAGGTCTTGTGCCAGCAGTGGGTAACCCTTAATGTGACCTGGGGATGGGTACAGAACAGAACACAACTCTGCTTTGGACACTCAGTCTTCACCTCAGTGGTGGAGGGATTTAGAAAGTGAACTCTCCCAAAGGAGGTCCAACAATTCTTCCTTGAGTGGTTATTCCAAAGTGAATCTAAGAAGTTGTGGCAGGCCACTTCTTTTAAAGGCAAATGTCCATATGTGATTAGTCTAAAGCAAGCCTGCTTTAAGGAGTCCAATCCTTGGGCTTGAGACAAGTGCTCTTTACCTTCTGGCATCACACCCAAAGGAAGTGGAGTAGACGGGAACCAAGAGAGATAAAGAGAGAAAACAAGTTGGTGTAATTCTCCTCCACCTGGTCTGAGCTCCCCTATCTACACTAACTCTGACCCCTTCCCTTGTCAACAACATCAAAGACCCTTGTGGTATGCAGAATCATGTTGTGAGTTTAGTCCGTTTGGGATCCCTTTGATTCCTGTTTCCCAGGCCAGCTCCTGCTGGGAGGCTGGCTCAATTGAGAGAGGTGTTAGCTGACCTCTCAAAGGATCTAAAAGACAGGCAGAGACATCCAGTCTCCTGCCCTACCACTTGGCAGGGGCAGGCTGTCTGACAAGAAAACACAGAACCCTGCTGTAGTTGGGCTGAGCTCACAGGGCTGAACGTGTGATATACATTTGATGTGTCTGCAATAATTATCAGAGATACTAGCCACCATACCTAAAACTCAGGTATGGTTTATAATTAAAGTTTACAACTGCCACCAGGATAGTGACTGTCATAGTTATGTGAATTTGGGAACAGGGGTGCATATCATATATTCAGGCCCTGTGCTGCAATGACTTGTCTGTCACTGCAGCTGTCAGATAGACACCTGTGTCTCCTGAACCTGCTCTGTGCCTCTGGAGAGCTGGCCCTGCATATCAGAATACTGATCCACACTGCAAAACAAAGGACACTGCACCTAATTCAGTGAGAAACTTGCTTTCTGCAATGCATGCAGGGCAAAAGGGTGGAAGATGGTCTGAGAAGGTGTAGGAGGAGATGAGTTGGGGTGGGTGGACTCGGGAGTAGAGGAGGAAGTGGGAAACCGTGGCAGAGGGTCTATGGTGTCCCCCACAATAGGAGAACAGGGCATGAGGATGGAGGTAAGGGGCAGGGTTTCCCCTGGATAAGCCAGAGGGGAAGGTGGTGGTGGATAGATGTCAGCAGAGCACAAAGACAGATCTATTTTGCAACTTCCGATGTGCAGGAGTTCCTGCATAATGGGAGTTTGCAAACATGGATTCCTTTTGAAGAGTATGCATAGGACAAGAAATACATATCCTGTGATTGAAAGAAATAATGACTAAAATCTTTCCAGGACCATTGATAATATGCTGCCTGATACAAAGGATTGGAAGCTAACAAGTAAGGAGTCCAGTGGCAACCAAGAAGACAGAAGAGTTGCTGTGGACCGAAAGCCTGTCAGCTGCTGCTTTCACAAACACTACGATGGTCATGTGACGTGAAGAGGATGTTGTCAATCTTCCTCCCGCATTAGAATGGGAATTGCTCAGCCATTAAAACAAAGTTGGCCATATTAGAACAATGTCACAAAACCAAAGTTGACAGTCATATGTTAGGGAGTTTTCTTTTACTATGGCAAAGTTCTAGGTGCCTATCAAGACGGAACCTTACACAAGCCTTAAAATGTATACAAGAACCCCATTCAGCAAAACCGTGCTGGTGTCCTATAACACCAAGCTTGTACTGACACCCAGTGACACAAGCACGTGCCAATGCCTAGTGCTGCTGAAATGTCGCTGCTGACAGTCAATGACATGCAAGAACTTAATCTTGAGCTGCCATGATGATCACCCCCAAAGCCACCACGCAAGACATATCACCTTGAACCCCATGATGGTCTGGATGCACAGGCATGACATGGGCCCCTATAATCCCAGTTTAATTTGTTTTAGTGTTATTCACAGTCTTGGCAAGAGCAGAGGTCCATAGTGAAGGTAGAAGCAGCACAGGGGGTGGACATTGCTGTAAGTGCACTTTCTGCCTGCATCATATTCGATGAGAGTGCACAATTCTGTGTATCCATTCGTGAAATTGGAATGCACATTTTTCCTCAGGTCTGTAGCCCTGTCCCTCACCATTTTTGCACACACGCAGCAATGGAAAAGTGTGAAAAAGGCGGGAAAGAAAGGGACTGAATGAGAGAGAGCCAAGAGGTAGAACTTGACTAAGAGAAATGAAAGAAACTGAATATAGTCGGAGTCGGGTGAATTGAAGCAAAACACGAGGAAGAGAAAGAGGCCCAGTTAGTAAGAAGCAAAAGACAGAACTGGATTGAGAGGAAGAGAAGAGATTAAATGAAAAGGAGCAAAGAGGAGATATTGAACACAAGCAAGAATAGTGATGTAGTGAGAGTATGCAGAGACGAGTCACAATAGGGGAAAGCACAGACAGTGCAGAAGGGAGTGGCAAAAAGGGAGCTAATAGAGAGAGCATTGGAAGATGAGTGTAGGAGAGAAGGGTGGGAGATCACAATCAGGAAGGAGTGAGAAGAACAAGAGGAAGAATGAAAGAGGACAACGCAGGTAGGAACAAGCTTGTGCAAGAACAGTGCTTTAAAAGGGGCTATCCTACCCGGCCCTCAGTACCTGCACTTCTTATTTTTTAGTGTTTGAGTACCTGCACTTCTCAACGCCTGAAAGAGAGTACTGGTACTCAACTATGGGGCGAGGTGAAAATGAAAGCTTTTCATTTCACTTTATCGCAACTTAAGGACTAAACTTGTGCAGCCTTTGCTGGAGAAAGCAGCGCCCTGTCTACCACCCGCAGTGCCCACAATGTCTCCTGCCGGGATCACCCTGCAGACAAAAGGAGAGACAAACATCCATCTGCTGGGCTCTCAGCACACTAGGCACAGAACACTGTTTCACTAAGTGGGCTCTACCTGTTACCATTGACTTCCTATCATGGAGCAGGGATTTATTTACAAAGCCTTTTTCTTTGTTATTAGCAGTCATATTCTAATATGTAAATGTTTAAGTAATTGGAGTTGTGATGGAACGTTTTCCAATTAAAAAGGCACATATAGCTTCAGTTGCCTACCAAATTTCTTATTAGGCAATGAAAGAAGCAATAATTAAACTCCCCTTCGAAAGCTTAATTTACTGATATGATATCGGCCGGTTTATTACGCAAAAAAGAAAGTCTCATTTAGTATAGATATGCAAACTTGCTTAACACAAACAACAAGGTGTGCCTAAAAGGGACCTCTGCCGAAGGTGCTGTGCCAAAATGGGGGGCGCCGAAAGAGCCGAACCAGCATGTCCGGCTTGGTACATTGGTGAGTACCTGCACTTCTTTTTTTCCATTTAGTTGAGAGAAGAGACAGGGAAAGAAGAGTGAAAGTGAGAGAGGAGGCTATGAAAAAATGACAACAGTGAACCCAAAACCAAAACAACAAGCTAATGGTTTGTGGCCATCTGTTGCTGACTACACGGGGTCAGGTCCATCCTTAGTGAGTAGACTTTTGATGTTATCATGTTGGGACCTATATTGGGTACTCTGCCCTGTGCCCATAAGCATACATCGCAACACTCTCACACTGTCCCTCCACCGGTATCACTACATATTAAAAGCACCAAAAATATTCCCATATATATGGTCGTCTGGAACGGCCATAGGTGATATTTTTGAGGGGGATCATTTTTGGGGTTTTGGGAGCAGGGGTGGTGGTGTGTCCGCCGCTCCTTTAAAAATAATGCGGGAGTTGCAGTGGTGTCCCCCGCAGGTTCCATGCCTTAATATTGCCGCAAAAATATGGCAATATTTTTGCAGGGATATTAACATATGGAACCCCTCCACCTGGACTCGCTTTCATGCTCCCAACAAAGCACATGCCCACTATTGCCTCCAAAGGGATCAGCCTAAAAGAAGATCTCTCAGGCCCGGGTCTTGGGAAAGCAGGAGACTGAGAGATTTGCATTAGAGAGGAGGCAGGTGATTCCTTGGCTTGCCGCCTCCCCGAACCTCTCTCTGTAACCAGAGGCTGGTGGCTCCCGGACAAGCCAGGGTTTATGTTTCTTGCACCACCCTTAAAAGGTATTTATCTAAACGGACCCCCCCCTCCCCAGCCCCTAGTTTCTTTCAGAACACTGCACCCTAAATGTCAATTAATGAATTAATGTATTTTTTTTTTTTTGTGGCTGTTAGAAAACGTTTCCATGCATAACAACAGGTTTAGGAAGCAAAATAGGCATAGGCGTTGCTAGGGGGAGGAGCTGAGGGGGACATAGCGCCAGGTCAGGCCCAGATAAAAGCTCAGGGGCTACAACCAAAAGGCTAGCTAGCCCCGAGTCCCGACGGTCCAGAAATTAGCATAGACCCGGATCTTTTCCAGACCTACCAACACCTCTGAAAATAGGTCCATGTCAGGGCTCGCCTCATCCTTACTGTAAACAAGGCCGTGGCTCTGGGCGCCTTCACAGTGGTGCCAAAGTGTCACGCGGTTGCTGTGGAGCTCACAAATGCAGCAGGCAAGTCTCAAACCACTTTCTTACTTTTTAAAAGGGTGTTCCTTCCTCATGATTTTTACATTCTCTGACCACAACTCCCAAAGCAGAACTGATATGGAATCTGTGTAAATGTGCATGTTTTCGAACAGCTGTGCACTTGTTTTTCGTCACATCTGCTTTTGCCACGCTGAAGAAAATGCCTGCTCTGCTACACTCTCGAAACCCTAAGAAATTGTTCATCAGCTTCTTCCTGATTTTTCAAGGGGACAGGAAAAAACCACACATTAGGAAAACAATCATATTAACGCTTCTGTAGCGGTTCGAAAGGCAACACTCCATTTAAGTAGTCCTAATTATTTCCAGGTTTTGTTTTAGCTTTGTCTGTTAGGTGGTTCTGTAAGCACTGCCCATAAGCCAAAACAGTCGCATGGGAAGTGAAGATGTAGCTTTGTGCTTTTAAGTGGACACCAATGTTATTCCTATGGAGACTTCTGAAAGGTCATTGCTTAATTGCTGGTCTTAAACAAGTGCGCCAGTGTGCCTTCAACTACTTGATTTAAAAGAAAAGTGGGTGTCCTTGTATCTATTCATTTAATTGAATTCCTGTTAAAAACAAGCATTAGCAAAGCCAACAATTGTGTCTCTTGTAAAGGCATAATTTAGGCAGTTGGCAGGAGCTGCCATAATATGCCCAAGTACTAACACCACTTTCCAGCCGTTGCCACCTTGTGCCTAGGCAGTACAATGATGGCAAAGTCTGTCCAATGACTATTCCCTGTCTCCACAAAAAATCCCAAATTGTTGACTTTGCCAGTGCTTGTTTAAATAAGGAAAGTAATTCTGTAAAGTGGTGGCTGTGTATGGAAAGGACACTGATTTGCAATGCACACTGTGAACCACAGTGGCCACGTCCTGCCACCTTGGCAATCGCTAGTAAAGTAGGACAATCTCTTCCTTGCACATCTTTGAAACAAAAATAAACGTTCTGACATTTGCAACATGGCACTGGTCAGTATTGGTCAACCTCTACATTGCAACTGAGCAGGGTTGGGCACATAGGGAGGAAGCATTTGAAAGTCTAGCTCACTAGCATTTGTGCCATCCTGCAGACTTTTATGCTGGTATTACAAATTGAATTGATCGATACAGGCCTCACTATACCATGCATGCCTCTATTACCTGCATCATACTACTGAATCCGTGGCACATTGGGCCTCATTCCGACCCTTGCGTTAATTAACCATGGCGCTATTAGCGCCATGGTTGACGCCGGTATTTTTCCAACTCCGCCATGGTGAATGGCGGAATTACCGCCCCATTCCAAGGTTGGCGGGGCGGTAATTCTCCATTCACCATGGGCCCTTCCCCATTCCCATTTTTTGCCCCCATAGGGCTCAATGGGAATGGGGAAGGAGGTAATTACAGTACCGTAAATTACGGTACTGTAATTACCTCCAAGGTCCCTTTGCGGGTTCATTTTTTAACGCCTGCAAAAAGCAGGTGTTAAGTACCAACCCGCAAAGGGAACTCGGAATAGGGCGGTAAGGGTTTAACAGCACCGGTCTCGTTACCGGTGACCGTTAACCCTTACCACCCTACTCGGAAAGACCCCCTGAGGTGCAAACCTAGGGGCCCTCATTACGATACTGGCGCTAAACCATGGCGCTATTAGCACCTTGGTGGGTGCCGATATCGTAACGAGTACGCCAATGTTCAATGGGGAATTACCACCCCATTCCAAGGTTGGCGTGCGGTATTTCCCCATCGAACATTGGCCCTTCCCCATTCCCATTTTTGCCCCATAGGGCTCAATGGGACTGAGGAAGGTGCTAAGTACGGTACCGCAAATTGCGGTACCGTACTTAGCACCAAGGTCCCTTTGCGGGTCCCTACTTTAACGACTGGTCTAGACCAGCCGGTCAGGTCGTCGCCCGCAAAAGGACCTCGTAGTAAGGCGCTAAGTGGTTAACAGCGCCGCAGCCTTTTACGGCGCCGTTAACCACTTAGCGCCAGGGTCGTAATGAGGCCCAGGGTCACCTGTTGATGCAGCATCCCGTTACCGGAAGCAGGCATGCGCATCAATGTCTGCAGACACTGGGAGTCAGATTGCAGCGGAGTTCTGCTCTATGACAGCGCTGCACTGCAAGCAGCCTCATCCATGCATCTGGCATCCAAATGCCAGGACCACCCTGGGGAAGCATCTGAAGCAGGACATCATTGTAGCACACCACCACAGTGTCACGCCTAGCATTCGTGCGAAAGCCCCCAAGTGCTCAGTGGGCAAGATTGCGGCCTCTGCTTTGTGGCTCGAACGAAACTTCGAACAACAGTGGTGACAAAAGAAAAATGGATCCATTTCAATTTAGATTTTGTTGTAGAAATGTCGTTTATTAATAGATGATATTCTCAACAAAAATGAGAAAAGGGAATATTGTGTACTTTATTTACATTGCACATTGACTACAGAAGTCTTAACCCCGTATACATGTGTGTTTTGCTTTCTAGATCAAATATCCTGCTGCCCTTTCCCCCAAAAAGTTTGGGAGCAGCAAACGGAATAATTGGGTGATAGATTGTTTGCTTTGTTTGTCTGTTCGTTTGTTGGTTCGTTCATTATCCGCTTCGTTTGTGAAAAAGTAGAACAAGTACACATGACTTCTCGAAGGCGTGGTCTGAACATGAGAGCTTGAATGCCTGAGCATAGATAATTACTAGGCAACATTAGGAGAGGTACAACCAGCATAAGAATAGAAGTTGTCTTATCACTGTATATGACAGTGGAAGCTTCCGTTTAGAATGATGCATCTCTAGAAAGATAAAGACCAAATAAAGATACTTTAGGAAACGGCAACCATTTTCAAACTGGAGGCAAGCTTGAAAACGGTTGAAGACTCAAGCTTGACTCCAGAAAGTCTGCAATCCAAAAACTAGCTTTTACAGGAGGAAATTGGTAGAGGAGGCTGTGATAGAGTTGTTCAATGTTGTTTAGGTGATTTAAAACAGTTGGCCATCATATGTGGAGGGCGTTGACACTGAGACACAGAGGACTCTTGCCAGGTCAGCTGATTTCAGAAACCAATGGAAAGATGAGAGGCCTTCTCGTTGCTTATTAACAACAGCAAAACAATGGGCAAGTGGCAAGATGGCCTATCAGACGAGGTGAACTTTGTTTAGAAAATATAGATAAAGTAAAGGAATTTCTTTCTTTAACAATCTTGATTGAGATTTTTCAGGCGGCGTGCATTTGAAATGTCATCAAAGTGGCTCAGAGGGGATGGGGAAAAGAGTGTGGCGACAGCACCTGGTTTAATGATGACAATCAAGATATGTCAATATAAGCAGAATGTGATCTATGATTCTATGGGCACGATTCATGGAAAAGTGTGCAGAAATCCTGCAACGCCCACGCACCGAGAACGTCACTGTCCATGTATTCATGGAATTGTTTGTGCAAAGTAGCCGTATAAGCAAGTCGCAGCCGGAATGCTCCCGACACGCCCCCATGAAAATAAAAATCAGCCAGAAACAGCCACCTTTGGGTGCTGCTCGGGCGCAAAAACATTCACCCTCAAAACAGTGTGTTGGGTCCCCCGCAAGCAGGCCTGCATCTCGGGGACACTGTGGTGGGTCCCCAGTAACTTTTACCAGCACCCCGACAACATGTGAACAATTTATCGTAACTCGGGTAAAACTCAGAAAATCTGTGTGTGAGTCCCCGTAAAACATTCCTTCACCTCACTACACTGCGTACGTGCACCCCTAAGTTAGATTGAAACCCCAGCTGCATGGACGCACCCTTAAATCCGACACCCGATCTTACATCTGCGCTTTGAATCCTATGTGCAAGTTCCTGTACGCCTGCCTTGGGGTGGCGGATAGTATGAGGGTTTTGCATGGCCATTTCCCTGCCGTGAGGTTGCGCAGTCGGATCCCTGAATAAGTATTGTTCCGCACAATAGTGGGCATGCAATGGGCATCCAATGGACTGCCTATGGGCCGTCCATCGTAACGCCCACTTTTTCGCATGTTCTTCACCATATTCTGTGTTACACCTACTTCCCCACCCTCTGCGCAAGCCACGCCAACGCTCTGTGTGGTGTCTTGCGCGAGGCACTTGACTGCCCGCAGGGGTGTGCCAGGCCGCCGTGAAATCCACGCACGCGCAAGGTAAAACTCTCGAATTTGATTGTATGAATCGACAAATGGGATTACGCACACAGTTTGGAGCGCAAGTTCCCTATTTTCCACGCAAGTAATTCCATGACCCTGCATCTCCTCATGATTACAACATTGACCGGTGAGCACAGAGTGGGCAGGAGCCTAAGATTGGGCCCTGAGGCAGCTAAAGAGAACCTAGATTATAAATAAGCTGCACTGCAAATGGTACATAAACAAATCAGTGTTTATATAGCAAGAAGTAATCACCCAGATGAATATCCTGCTTCCTTGTCTTTCAGTCTATTAGAAAGTCTTTCTATGGTGGCCAGCTCGCACAGGTCTTTAAGCGACGCCTGCAATTCAAGTTATGTTAGGATTATCATGTCTTGAGAACAGATTTTTTGGCCAACACAAGGCCCGTGGACGTTTAGGACTTTTGATTAGCAGAAAGGGGTTTGAATGCAGACAAGTCATTGAAATACATTGCTGTTGATGATAGCTTGGCTTTGGTGTACCCATGTAATTGCACGTCTGGTTTTGATATCCCTCTACCAACGTACCAGACAGTTGCAATACAAGAGCATGGGACAAGGGCTTGAGTACGGGAAGAGGACTAAGCTGTGCACCTATTTAGGCATTGCATTCGGTATGTTCTGCTAAGAATGTGTTTCTGTGTGAACATCAGCTGCAGACTGGGGCCTTGAATGATTTAGAGAGATAGGAAAGCCATCTCTGGAAGGAGACGCCCCCACTCATTTTCACCTCACGATATGTTTCGGAGCGTCTGAGAGGGACTCGGTGGCAAGAATAATAGATGGGAGATGGCAGAAGAAGAGTCATGTGGGGCTACTGGAAAGTTGAGAAGGGGATCCAGTTTGAATGGCTGGTTGGACATCACAGCTAAGTCCCTCAGGTCCTGTTCACTGAAACCTATGAAAGAAAGATAAGCCCACATCTCTAATGATGGAAACCCAAACTCTTGCCTTTTCCTGGGGGATAGTTTGAGTGTGTCACCACCCAGAATGTGTGGTGCTTGAATATGCCATGTGACGACCATGGGCCTCATTATAAGGCTGGCGCTCCCGGAATAAAGGGGGCTGGTACGGGACCGGCCCCCTTCATTCCCGGAGCACCGATTACGAGCTTCCAATCGCGGGACCCGGATCGCACGGCTGGTAAAACCAGGCGTGCTTTCCGCGTCCCGCGAGGGGAAGAGGGAGGCAATAACGGACCATATGTAATCTGCCCGTTATTACCTCCCTCCCCATTCCCATTGAGCCCTATGGGGACTCAAATGGGAATGGGGATGGGTTCCTGCAAGGAAGAATTGTTTTTTTTTTTAATTGATATTGTTGAAATAAATCAACTTTTCAATATAAAACTTTACATTCCATTACTCAATTAGTCATAAAATACAAAAGCTCATCATGATTATTGAATTATCAGCTGTAAACTACACACTTGTCAATCATTAAAAGAAAAGTAATAGTAAAAGATATTCAATTAATATGAACATCAAACACAAATTAGGCAATTGAAAATTCCACATGTGCAAAATAAACAAAAGACATTCATAAGTAACAACGGTTCTCTAGCAAGTCAAGTTCACTCCATAGAGGAAGTTAACAATTGCAATTTGAAGGGAGACTTTAGTCGTGCACAATAGCGTGGACCATCTTTCTACTGAATCCAAATTTCCCAAATAACCACAATGCCATGAGAAAAATTTCTGACTTTCTTGAACTAGAGCTGGGCATAACGATAGTATGTGTTCTAGAGTTTCAGTAGTCTGGGTGTCAAGGCAAAATCTACAAAAGGACGCCACCCCCTCACAACACATAAGTTGGGTCAGAAGTTCACAGGTATGCCATAAATTTAAACGCATTCTCAGAATGCCTGAGCGTATTTTTTTGCAAGGGAATTTTAGGAGGTATGATTCTATGTGTCCCAATCGTTTGTGTCTAAATTTTTCGGGCTTTGCAGATTTGTATTGGAGACATTTGGTTCGAGTCTTGATCCAGTCATTTTGATAGATTAGCAATTTTACTTTATTTTGATTCGACAAGAGCATGTTAAGCGACACATCCGCTTCCACTAGGGTAAGATAGATGGCTCGTAACCACTGCCTAACAAACTGATGTATAGTATGGAAAATGTAATTCGATAGAAATTGCCGAACATTATGTTCTCGGTGTGGCATCAAATATTTCCGAAAAAGGGCACATGTTCTCCACTGGTATTGGGCATTTAGAGAGGTGAGGCCTAATTCATAACGCACCCATACTATCGGAATGCATTTTGGAAGCTGGAGAATTGTTTTCCAAAATGTGCCTTCTAACCTGTCTAAGACTCCTGCCTGCCAAGGTGCTTGCGACTCAAGTCCATATAAAATACAAGGGGTCGCTTTTTGCTTCCAGTAGAGAACTGCCGGTTTCATCATAAAAGCACCATAACGGTGCATTATGATTTTTGTCTGTGAGACAGCCGAATCGAGTTTACATTTTACAATATCCAGATGGGCGTTCACTGAAGCATTACCATCAAACACCATACCAAGAAAAACATAACTTGGCACCGTAGCCAAATCTATGTGATTGATGGCCCAAGATGGAATGTATCGCGCAGTGTTTCGAGGTCTATAGACGACAACTTGGGTTTTAGCCGTGTTCACCCGTAAGTCATTGGCTATTATGTAGTTGTTGAAGCCATCGAGAAGTTTTTGGAGTCCATATGGGGTTTTTGAAATTAACACCAAATCGTCGGCATACATTAGGGTCTGAATTTTATAGTTTATCTTGGGAGAGTCCGATGATATAGCTTCGAAGACCTGGCGAACGTCATGCATAAAGTAATTAAAAATTGCAGATGCTAGGAGGCAGCGTTGCTTTAGGCCACGAGCGGTTGGAATAGCTCTAGATAGAAGGCCTTCCAGATTTAATCTAATACACACAGAAGTCTCACCATGAAGCAGTTGAATAATTTGCTGTAATGTTGGCGGGCACTTATCTCTAGATAGTTTTGCAAAGAGAATGAGACGGGAGATGGCATCAAAGGCCGTATGAAGATCCACAAAAGCAAAATAAAGTGCTTGCTTAGAGTTTTGTGCTTGGAATTTAATAGCGTTGAGACAGAGCAAATTGATGTTTCTGCCCAAGCCGGCAAGAAAACCCGACTGAAAAGGGTCTCTTGTATTAGAGGCTTTAGTTCAAGTATTAAAGTCACGCAAGATGAGTTTTGAAAACAGCTTACCAGGCGCATATAACAGGGCAATAGGTCTATAATTACGCGGAAGTGTGCGATCACCCTTCTTGCAAATTGGAACAATGATAGAAGTTTTCCCTGAGTTAGGAATGTTGCGAGAGGTAATGATGTTTTGAAAAAGATTGTTCAATATTTTGGCCCACATTGGAGGATTCAATTTAAACATATAATTGCTAATGCCATCCGGGCCTTTCGCTCGTGAAGAGCTAATATGTTTGATATAACCTTCTAGCATAAGCGGAGAACAAGCTAGAGACCAACGCTCACGGCACTCTGGTAGTTGTGCGATAGGCACAAAGGACAAGTCTGCATATAGATTGGTGTAGTGCTCAATCCACTGAATCTCGGTGACACTGAGAGCCTGCAAAGTACTCTGGCTTGTATAGGCATATTGATTAAAGATTGCCCAAGTCTCAGCTGTGTTTTTGGTCGCTATTAATCTGAGCATGTGCTCACTATCTGCTTGCAGGATATGTGCTCGATGTTGGTGCATCCAATTGCGGTATCTACATTTCGCCACTCTCATTTGTTGAATACAGTTTGGTTGATTTAGCTTACTGATTAACCTTTTTTCGCGGTGATATTCAGTCTCTCTAGCACTGATTAGAGAATTAAAAACGTGCTTATGTTTGTGGATCTCTATTTTATTACTTGGTTTCACTGAACGTTCAAATGTGATAAGAAGGTTGGTATACTGTATTGGATAGACAGAATTATTACTAGAAGTGATCAAACGAGCTAGGGCTGATAAGTTGTTATCTGTCCAGCGAAAGCGCATTTTGGCATTGTTGATCACCAGCTCATTCTCATAGTAGGACTTATGAGGAGCTACATAGTTCCAGTTGATTGTAAGGACTAGCAAGTGATGATCACTATGCACCTGAGGAATTATTTGAAAGGAGCTAATCTGACCAGTTAAGTTAGTGTGAGACTACATTTAATCTATTGTGGTTTGTACGGAACCCCTGTGCCATGTTGGCTGAGCTGGAATGTCGCCCTGAATTGCACCATTGGTCATATGGAAATTGCGATTCATCATAAAGGATGACCACCGGTTGACCTTGTCAATGGCGGTTTTCCCCTTAGGATGCATGCAATCTAAATTAAGGTCACCCACAATAAGGGTATCTGTGATGTCCGAAGTAAGGAACACCAAATCCAAGAGTCTAGTCAGGCCCACATAGAAGACATCATCAGTCAATCCTAGAGGGTTACGATAGATGTTGATCAGCGCAATGGTATGCAGTGGGCATGTGATTTTGACAAGCTGAATAAAAGCAGACACCGAATCCCAGGCCTGAACAGCAAAACCTCTGGACATGTTTACTCCTACTAATAGGCCTGACGATGGACGGCCTTTTTGGCCAGCAACAGCAGAAAGCAGAACAATTTCATAATTATTCCATGCCGGGGTTTGAAAAAGCCAGGTTTCTTGTAGTGCTATCCAAGACAATCCAAGACAATCCATGACAATCGGAAAACCACCAATAGAAGTTTGTAAATGTGTATGGCCTCTGGTGTTCCAACTAGCAACATTAATAAGACGTTCTTTCGGTGTCACTAATGGTTATGACATGTAAGACTGAACACCATTGATGGTGTTTGCCAATGAATCACTCACGTTAGGGTAAGTAGTCATTTGCTTTACTTGAGGGCCAACATTCATACGCGCTGGATCTTGTGCTAATAGAAAGCCCATATTAAACAGTTGTATTTTGGATTTCCAGATTGTATTTTGAACGATACCCGAAGGTATCCACAGGCGTACCACTGAACAAGTACTCTCGGAAATAAATTCAATTTGTTCGATGTCGCTGGAACAAATATCCTCCAGTTCCACCAGTTCGGAGAAAATATTTAGCACGCTATGACGATTTAGATCGTAGGAGCCAAAATTCCCTCCCCGACATTTTAGAATCAGAGAGTGACATTTCCGAGATGCCATCGCAACGGCATTTCGTGATTGAGTAATAGTAGGTTTGTGTACATCATTGGGTGGAGGCCTTGACAATTCTATGCACTGAACTGCAGCAGGCTGAAGCAAATTACAAGAAGGCATGGAGGCAGCGGGGTGTCTGCTGGCGTTGGCAGTGAGCCTGGAAGGAGCCATTGGCTCATGTTCGAGGCTATTCCACGGGGCTTAGGGGGTGGATTGGGAAGAATGGGCTGGATACAGGAAGCTAGGTATGCATTCACCGCCTCACGTATTTGGTGCGTTGGAAATTCTGAAACAGGTTTGAAATCAACTTAGCAGCAGGAATCACGATGTTGTCACCTGGAACTTGACATCTTGAATTTTTTTCAAGATTTGGTTGTTGGTGCATAGAGGCCAGGTCCAGTTCGTAGATCAAAGCATCTAACGGGGGGTAACTGGCCGCCACGATGGCACATGACACTGGCTTTATCACAGGGGCGGGTGGCCTAGGAATGGTCTCCGAAAGGCCCTGTGGCATCGGAAAGGCAGGCAGATTCTGGGCCGGTATCACCACTAAATCAGCAGCCCAGGATGAAGTTAGAACACGAGGCGGTGGGTTATGATACTTGGTGTCCAGAATCGAAGACAAAGCGGGGGCAAGCGAGGATACCGTTGCAACTTGAGCTGGTAGGCTATGACTCTCAGAGCTAACAGTAGAAGGCAGGGCAGGGGCAGCGAGAAGAATGGGCCGTGCAGGTACCAACAAAGGCACTAACAAGGCAGGGGCAACCGGAGATACAGCTGGAACATGAGCCCGTAGGCTATGATTCTCAGTGCCAACAATAGAGGACAGGGCAGGGACAACAATAGGTGTAGGCCATGCAGGCACTGAGCACTGAATAGCCTGTACAGCGAGGAGTCACCGAAACTGGGGTCAGGAGGGGTTCATGGGCCGATGGAGGTGGGGAAGGATTAGTCAGTGATTTATTCACAGGACCAAGGTCAATGGAAACATTCAATCGTCCCTCTGAAGTGATGATATCAGCAAATGCTGGGACCGTTGGCGCAGATAAACGAATGGAAGGCGGAGAACGTGGCGTGCCAATGGTAAGGATTGAAACCTCATCAGCTGGAACATTATCTATTGTTCGATTGCCATGTGGATTTGATTGGAAATTATCTGCCAGGGTTTTTAATAATGCCAAGGTTTCATGAGCTTGAACTGATTGTTCAGTTACTTTTGCATCTAGGCCTACAAACAATTTAAACAGACTTTGCAGGTTTAACTGCATTGCAGCTAAGGTGACATCAAGCACTGAGGAGGCAACGGCAACTACTGCTTGCGCAGCAACCGCAGTGGGCTGCGAGGCCACCGTAGGCATACTTCGGGCTGGAGGTACTATAACAACAGGAGGAACAGCCGTGAGCGGCGCACCAGACTCATCCACAATATAAGGAGAGGAAGGAAACGAGGTGTTTAGGAAAGTACATTTTTTTACTGGGCTCTGGGCAGAGCGCTCTTGGATGGCTTGAACTTGAGCTCTACGAGGAGTAGGATAAACAAAGGAAATAGATGGGGAACTTGGAGCACACTCAGAGCCCGAAATACCTGAGGTGAGATCTATTACACCATGAGGATCTAAAAGTATGGGATGTTGGGACCCAGAAAGGCTAGCATGTATTGAGAGATCATAGTCAGAGAGCGGGGAAGAAGTTAAAGGCCTCGCTGTATACCGGGCATCTTTTCTTTTTATGGAAAAGTGCGGTAAGGGCGTATGGAGCATAGTGTTATCTGATAAAGGAAGCGCAGCCACATTGTCATCAATCTTTAGCGGTGCCTGCGCTACTAACTCATGAGGGAGCGAAATTCGAGCAACTACCGGTGCTTCGATATTCGTCTCACACACGGTCAGTATCTTTGTATTTTTAGAGCTATCCAGCATATTAGCCGGAGGGAAATGAGTAATTTTGCGAGATACACATGAAAGTCGTGCAAAGGGAAAATCACTGAAAACCAGTCTATTCAACTAACAACAGCGTGGAACAGCGAAAAGTCAATGACCACTTTCCATGATCAGACAGAACTTCCTCTACTGACAATGACTCAAATATGCCACAGGTCTACACCCAACTCATCAGCCAAGGACTATGGGCGATCGGACTCAATCGGGGCTGTGTCCATGTGACCTCTAAATAGAATCAGGGCTTTTTATAGACCATGTACTAGGCCAGCCCAGAAGAAGCCAGCCACGAAATACAGGAGCCTGGACTCATTGCAGTGGATCTCCTCTTACCCTTTGAACCAAACTGAAACGATAAGAAGCATTTCTACCAGAGACTACAACTAAACAATCCAACAGCATCGGACCAACAAAAGGCTACCTCCTGCTTAACCGTTAGACTTTCCCCTCTAATTGTCTTTCATCATCATCTCTCTACTCACCTGACACTAATCACAAAATCCACTTTTTTACATGGCAGCAGCTCTCTATAAACACATCTCCCTAGCAGAGCCAGTGA
Organism: Ambystoma mexicanum; assembly: GCF_040938575.1. Taxonomy (NCBI): domain Eukaryota; kingdom Metazoa; phylum Chordata; class Amphibia; order Caudata; family Ambystomatidae; genus Ambystoma; species Ambystoma mexicanum. The sequence goes on from NC_090928.1 coordinate 284,079,026, forward strand.
CCAAACAGGTCCTCAAATATCTGAGTAGAACTGACTGACCTTAGGGTTCTTCTTTCCAGATGAAAACAAAACACGCAAAGGTCTCTCGGCCAAGACCCACCTAGAATCAAACCCCCACTCAGGACTTCCTGCTTGAAAGCATCAGCCCACGAGATTTTCATCAGCCTCTACCTTAATCTGGTTGACAAACCCTGCCCCCCTCTTTTCTTGCAAGGTCAAACTCTGTAAGGTCACCAAAATGGCATAGGTGCAGAACTCTACCGGGAGGAAAGCTCAAGGGCAATGTGCTCATCTTGGAAACAAGGCTATACTGAGCAGCAGTGGTTCAATACTCAGTCCTGATCCCGCGCTTGGAGGCTGGCGTGTGGCAGGAAGTACAATATAAGAAACCAACAGTTAAGGCAGAGCTCACAATCAACCTTACAAAACATACTGTTTTATTTAGGAAGAGTTCTTAATGGACATTACTGCTGAGATCATCAAATCCGCACTCATCTGAAGCCGCAACTAAGTTACTATATACTGTGGGAGATGGCGGCAGTCAGTTCATATGTGATTTTGGCCTTAACGAGAGTAAAAGGAGCCAGCACAATTTATATTCAAATGCAACAGGCAAACACAATGTAAAAAAACAAAACAGAATACATATCTTTGTTTATTTTTACTTTTTATGACAGGTTAACACGTGCAATGAGCAATCTCCTACCAGAAGAGTTGTAGGCAAATACAGTAAAAGAACTAAAGAGAAGCTTTGAAAAGATCAAGACAAAACAAGGGTGAATGAGGCGGCCATGAAAGATCAGTGGTGTGATGATAAGGTTGGAAAATAACCACCCCAAATGGCTCTGGCAGCCTAAATCTGCTTTCCAGTTCTCTAGCTCTATGTACTCTTCTCCTTTGGTAAACACTTCGGCTGGAAGACCCACACCATTTCCTATTTGCATTTATTCATTGCCCGAACAGATAGATTCTTCTGGATGCCACCTTGGCGTTTTGCCAGCATCTGTAACAGCAAACACAGCACTGAAGGGGACATCTTAAACACACATGTTTCCACAAGGGCTCCAGGGTCCAAAACCTGATGCACTCCCCTCCCGCCAGCGCCATTCTGTGGGAGAAACCTGTTAACGTGCAATTGCTTAAACACCGTGTGCATGACTTAATTACCCTTGTCACTTTGACACACGCAGGCACGCCCAATCTTCAAACAGTAGGAGTCATGCGAAGGTCTCCGAAAGTACCACACGTGTTTACCTGCGATACCTGCCATTATTCTAATGCTGCATGCGCTTTCCAAGATGTCTGTTCAATAGCATCTTTGCAGTGTTCCAGAATTATAGTCACAAATGTATGCAGAACACATTCTGTATGCACTCGGATCTGCTCAATTAGAAGAGGTGTGCTTGAACATAGTTTACAATAAACAGAATGATGCTGCTCAGTGACTTGCACCATACAGTTGAGCGCTCAGAGGCCTATGGGTGTAAGGCAAATACAAAAGATGTTTAGATAGATAGGATGGCGACCCCCCAAAGCAGATCAATGGTCTACATTTCGCCAATATAGATGCCTCATATCTGTCCATTTGGTGATGCATACTTTACTTATCAGCTGTGGCACTACTTGATATCTTGCGAACGTACAATCATTAATGACGGCTGGTGAATTTGGTCACTGAAGGGGTGTACATATTTCCCCTTGAATATTGTAATCGATTGAGCGTAGTGAGGAGCCCAAACTAACTAAAGAAGCTTGGGGGATCCACCCGTAAACATTTTCAAAATGATGGGGGTCATTATATAAGAAATGCAAAGCGAACACTTACAGGCTCTTGGGTCCCCTGTATGCCATTTTAAACATTCACAAGATGGAGGGGGAATTCTAAAGAGTAAAATGGGGCATATTCCCATTTACTCTTTAATTATCCTCTCAGTTATTTGAAGAAATAAATTCTGCTTGCAGATTATGCTTTGAAGGTGGCATTTATTAATGGATTGCTATGGAATCCACATGGTGTTTAACAGGAGCAATACAGAGGCGAATGCGATAGGAATCCATCTGTTTTACGCCTGCATGAAAATCATATGCAGGCGTACAATGAAACACAGTGAAAAGACGGTTGAGATCCGCATGGTGGAGATCATACGTCACCTCTGTGTCCCTCTTCCATCTTGTCACTGTAACACTGTTGGGAAGAGTGGGAAATGGAGGCAAAAGTATTATATCTTGCTTTTAGGTGTCCATGTCCTTCTCTGCCCCATTTAAATGAAGCTGGATGTTTTCAAATGGTTATTTTACACTGTTTGTGAAAATTGGGTAAAACGCCATACACTTTATCTGTTGGCTTTGTTGGATAACACATCAAAAAATCCAATAGATTCCAGGTTACCAATAGTACACATGAGCGTTCACCAATGCATTTGGATGATGCCATTGCCTTAGTATATGCCAGTGTTGCATCTGTAAGCACATACTCATGTTGGCTAGGCACAATATTGTCAGTATTGCTACTGTAAGAATACATGTCCATGAAGTATGTGCCAATATATGAGAGCTTTGCCATTGTAAGATTAGATGTGATTGCTATGCTGACTGTGCCAAAATAAACCTGCATGTCACATGGTCGACTATGGGGGACTATGCTTCCACCCTTCTGTGGTATGTAAAATACATATTATTTGTGGTTACTAGCCAAACCTAATATTTGGATCTCCATGAAGCAACGACTTATTTAACATTGGTAATGCAGTTTTACGGCTGAAGGGCCAGTTTTTGTTGGTGTGCAATACATGTTTGCCGGCTGGGCTGCCACGTCTATCTTGCATAGGCCCCTATGTCCACCTGGAGCCATCTCTATCGCTTCTGTACTCTTTTTGGTGGTGGGCCCTACTCCAGAGAAGGGTGGACATTCTTATTTTGGGCTGTTGGGGGTCATAATCGCCTCAGGGTTCAAGTCCTTGGGTGGCTGGATCCTTCATTACTCCCTATAAAAGAAGTGTCCTGCTAACCAGTTTGTTTCCCCTCACTGGAACCAACGTTCCTGAAACTAACACTGTGAGTACCTGCATCCAACCAATGGGCCTTGCGCTGGTGGTTTATTAAAGATACTCACCATCGTGGGCCCCTGTGGTTGGTGGTGGTCATGTTCTGTAGGTACCCGTGAACCGCGTTTCTCTATTGCCTTAAAATTGGGTCTGAATCCTGCTCTACTTCCCTTCTCCTGGGGCTGCTTGGGACTTTCAACACAAACCAAGCAAAGAACCACAGATGACCCAGACACCAGCTTCTCACAAAGGTTTGTTGCAAATCCATCCAGCACTTTTTTTCTGTAGGTGACAGCAAAAATTCCCTTTGGGAGGTTAAATGGGAAATGTAAGTTTTGGGAACCCCTATAAGGTTTCACCCCCTGGATGGAACATTCCAAAAACATTTTTGAGGGTCACCTATACCTTATTTTGCCAAGATTTGTGACCCTTTCTCCTCCTTTCAGAACATCGAGAGTTACGCTTTCCCAAAAGTGATGGTGCTGTTCTTCTGACAAAATATTCCATTCAACTGATAGGTGAAACCAGTCTATATTGAATTTAAGAGGCACAATAGTCCACTGCCAGCTTGTTTCTATCCAGGTGGCAAGATAGCCGAGTGAGTTAAGTGCTCGCAGCTTCGCCACCCCCACGCTCATGCCGGTAAATGCCATTCCACTCCACCTTTAATGGGAACATGCCACTGGGAGATATAGGGATGAGAGATATGTATCTGTGCTTTTGCATTTTCACATAAAGCGCATATGCCCATATTGGATTGCCATTTCTAGACGGCAGTAATATTGGCAGAATGGGGCATGGGATTCCAGGAAGATAGCTGGTAAGGGGCTGCTCCCTTCTTTGACCACTCAATGGAAGAACCATATCCCTCTCAGAAAAAAAGCACTTTTCCATAGGTTGCATTCTCCACTACACCACACTTCTGCAATGCTGGATACTCACTTGAGCAGCCTTTGTTATCTGAATGTTATTTTTAAAATAAATATTGGGCCTCAATTATTCAGTAATTCCACTGAATTCCCCCCAAAATTGGTTACGGTTATCGCCACTCTGTCCCATGGTATGGATTTACACTGGGATTAGGAGTGTGGCAAAGTGGTGTAAATCCCTATTTTTAAAATCAATAGAACACCATGAAGATGTTGGCAGAATTACTGCGAGCGGTAATTCCATTGATTTCTGGCCTTTAAATTGAGCATTTAGCTACAGAATCAGACTGGAGGTAAATTCTCCACCTCAACGTCAAAGTCCAAATTCAGCAGTGCGGTAAAAGCAGTAGTAATGACGGCATTGCCCCCAAAAGTGCAAGTAACAGAATTACTGCCACCCTTTTACCACACCACTGAACTTGTAATGAGGCCCAAGTTTTGTCACATAATTTGTCTCTCTGCCTCGTTGTTACTGTTGAGTGCCAGACACCACCCCTCGGTTTAGGTGTACGAGGAGGTGGCAAGCGGCACTGTCTGAGAGATTTGAAGATTCCCAACAGTTATGGTGTCCAGGCAATGGAAAGGATGAGTGGCTCTCTCATCTAGTTTCATTATTGCCACGTGTACATTTACTATGATATGAAGATATGATATGGCATTTATAACGCGCCTGTACACAACTGTTTCTAGGCGTGACAAGACAAGGAGGGGGAAACAAGGGAGGACAAAATAACGATCTTACTAGGGCTTGTGTCATTCAGATTGCGTAATTGTGGGGAGGAGGAAAGGGGAGAAGTGCCAGGGGGAGGGGGAAGGAAAAGTGAAGTTAACTCACAAGTGCAGCCAACGGTTGGCTCATAAGTGCAGAGATTTATTTGTAATTTCATTTGCATTTTTTTAAAGCACTCACACAGACCGCGGGCATCGAGGCGCTGTAACAGGAATAGTTTTTTTGTTTTTTTAGTTTCGTAATTGTTTTTTTTTGTCTTAGTTGCATATTTATAACATGCTTAAATACCCAGAGAACCTGTGTTGCATCGCGTCGTCTTGCTTCCAAGGCGAAAACGTTGCCGCTGAGCTATCCTCCCGGGGTTGCAGATACCAACCCTTAAGTGCTGGGGAGCCTGGAGGCAGTTCAAGGGCAACTGGACATGCAGGAGCTTGGGCCAGAGTTGAGAAGATGACCAGGTGACCAGTGCGCGGAGCAGTCAGGTGCATCAGCAGGGGAGAGGTAGAGAGAAAGCGGAAGCAAAAAGGATGGTTTTGAGTTGCTTCCGGAACCGGAGTTAGTTCTGCTCCAGGTTTAGAGAGGCAGGGAGGCTGTTCCAGAGGGAGGCCCCAGCCGAGGCGATAGATCTTCCCCCAACTCTCTGTTTGTAGAAGCGTCTGATCCTCAGAGAGTTGGAGGTAGATGAGCTCGAGCCGGAAGATGTTTTGGAGGAGAAAGTTGGAGGTAGAGTGGTCCCAGGCCCCAGAAAGCCTTGTGGACAATCCAGAGGGTTAGACCTCTGGGGAACACCACAAGTAGAGAGAGAGAGAGATAGAAGGGAGGAAAGACCCCAGTTGGACCTGAGGGGGTCGGTTGGTGAGAAAGGAGGTCAGGCCTGATCAGTTATACCAAGGTTGTCCCAGAGATGTGTACAGGACGGCGGAGCGACCTCTGACGGGCCCATTGGATCAGAGCTCACCCTCAAGTACTTTAAGACGAGATAGCTGCACCCTGAGGAGTATGGGGTGCAGGACTCTTTTACTCCAACACCAATCAATGAGGACAAGTTAATGGTTTGGCAAAGGGAAGTCCGTTTAATGACAAGTACAAAAAACGGGGAAACAAATGGAAATCAACAATGCTGCGATCGCCCGTCTCGCTTCAACTCCCAAGTTCTTCATTCAGACAGCAACAGTTATAGCAGATTTTCATCATCGTTGATGTGTTACACTCATAAGTTTGTCATGCAACTCTATTGGTCGGGAAAGGTAACTTAAGTATAGGTGCTATATCTGTATATAGTAACAGAGTGTGAGGATTGGATAACTCTTATCGGGTGGGCGTCTATGCCCATCCCTCTACATCACTCGTGATAGACGTCACTACAAGTACGATGTCTCATTGGTTCTACTAGCTATAGGACCCTAGATTATTTGGTCCATTGTGATTGGATAGGTTACACCCCTATACATAAATCTCCGCTTTAATTAGCAGCATGCAGAATGGACAACCAGATGCGGTGTGCCTCAAGATTCACCCTGCCTCCCTTCCATCAATCGGTACCTTAGGGCTATGTGTCAATTAGTTGGCTGAAGATGGCCTCGAAATTGTAGCTTCTTATCAGGAAAGTTATGGCATCCTCGGGTTCTGGGTGATATCAGACGTTGGTACCTCTTCGCGCTTGGCTGGTCACGTGTTAGTTCACTGTGAATCTGCTTCATTCTCCCTCTATTTGTGTATTTGATTCTTCCTTTAGTCTTGCCACCTGCCTGGGCCTCTTTATCTCGACCTTCACTGGCTGGCTGCTATGCTCTTAAGTTTTGTTTCTTCGAAGTTGCCGCTCTCCTCCCTTCCTGGAGTTGACCTCGAATTACCAGGCATGAGCTGCTTCTTAATGAGTTTCGATTCTGCTCTTTCGTCTGGCTTTGAGCTAGTATATGAATCCTGGCCTGTTTATCCTCCACCATCTAGGGCTTAATGCTGCTTTTATAAAATGGAGTTGCACTTGTATAATGTGCTTCTTGAGGTAGATATATATAGTTGGCGCTTGCCGCTCTATCCTTCTACTAAGCATTGCAAGCAGTACCGTTTCCTTAGCTTCTTGCGTTCCAAGCCTATTTAGAGTCATTTAGCCAGTTGTATATTTTCATCCTTCTTTTATGGTTACGTTCTTTGTGTTGCAACATTGTTTCTTCTTTTAAGTCCATTACACCATTATTCCTTATATTTCATCTTTACGTGCCGTTCCTTGCTTGTCGTTTTGTTCATTAGTACGCCTGTCAAGGCCCTTGTGTCGTCACCATTCACCTTCCATTAAGGCCCTTTGGGTCTCTTTGGGGACAGTTTGTAAGTAGTCTTCATTTTGTGTCAACTGCTGGTACGGTTGTCTCAACGGGTACCATGTTGCCCATGGTTGTCTGGTTATAGGCACGTCAACAGGTATTGCTCTTCTGATGGGCACTGGGCAGAGCCCTAGAGCTGCTCTCTGTTGGTTTATTTGCTCCTCATACATCACATATCTCGGCGAGTATGTTCCTGGTATCACAAAATGGGTGGCTGGAGTGCAGGCCATATCTGGGACCTCCTCTACACTCCCCCCTCTGGTCAGTTCATCGACCACTTCTGCTTCCTCCTTCGGATTCATCTTACTTGGTTCTTCTTTATCTTGTTAATCGTCTTCTGGGTTTTCACATGATGGTGTGAACGTGTGTTTCTTTGGAGTCCATATTTTTATCACTCCTTTCAGACTTCCTGCTGTTTTTACAGGTTTGTCTTTGTTACAGTTCATAAGCTGGCACTGTCCATTTGGGCTGCAATAGATCAATTTTCCTTCATACTTTCTTCGCTTTCTGGGATACACAAACTTTGTTCCTTCTTGTGCAAATCCGCTGGCCTTCACAAAGTCTCTTATTTCTTTATCAGTCAGGTATATGTGTTTCCATCCTGGTTTGAGATCGATCATGATCATCATCCCAATGGCTTTCTTCGCAGTTTTCTGGCATTGTGTGATGATTATCTTGATAACACAAAATCCTAGTAGTATCATCAATAGCAGGCCTCCCAGAAACTTGAGTATGTCTGCCATCCATTGTGGGACCCATAAGAATAGGGTTCCAAACCAGGTTTCATCATCCACTTCATCAGTTTCATCGATCATCTGGTTCTGTAGGTTTGTCAGCATACTTATGGCTTCTGTTAAAGTTTCCTTGTCTTCATCATGTGAAGGTATAAATGTGCAACATGATTCTCTGATTTTTGCACAAACACCTTCATCCATCGCTGTGTTCATGTCAAGTACATATCTGTTCTGGAGAGTCATCAAACGGATTGTTCTCAGTTCTTCTTTAATCATGTTGAATCCTTTTATGGTGGTGTTGATGGTCTGTAATAATTCCCATCTGGTTATTTGCAACCATTTAGTGTTTGCTCCAACCTGGAATCTTGGCATGATGATTGTTGTGAACACTGATAAGGTGAGGCTGAACAGCCTGTGTTCATATGGGATTGCATGGAATGCTTCTTCAGATTTGGCAGAAAAATAATTTTCTCTCTTCATTCGTGATACCAGCTCCACTGATTTACTTTTCCTAAGGTGAGCATCTGCTTTCGGGAAACTGTCAATTTTCAGGTCACATTTCGGGATCACCAGCAGAGGAACGTGGATATTCACTATTGTGCATATGACTCCCCAGTCTCTTGGCAGTTTGATGTATGCTTTGGATCCACACGCCCAATAATGATCCATAATCACTGCAGTTCCATGTACCATTCCTGGAGCATCAAAGACTCGTCCACAGTTCTGATTCTCTCCAATCTTCCTTGTGCCGTTATTTATGAAACATAACTTTGGGTTTTCTAGTGGCACCATCTGCAAGGGTCCTCCTCTGTCTTGGACCCATGTGAGTAGTTTTGCAAGTTTTGGCCCTAATGGCTTGCATCCGTTTCGCACTATGTTGATAGTTGCTTCGTAGTGACCGAAGACCATCCATGCTCGGCATATCACTACTCCTTTCTCCCATCCTTCTGGTGAAAGCACTGTTCCCCAAATCTGCATTTGGCCTCTGTTCTTCCAACTTCGAGCCACTTCTGGAGTTTTTCCTTGGACATTTAGCTTCTGATTCACTTTATGTCTTGAACATAATCATTTCATCAGGATCAGTTGCTTCAGTTGCCCATTTCAGAGAGGCATCACTGCCCATGAACTGCCCATGAACTGGCATCTGGTCTTGCACATTGCTACGTGTGACATACAGTGTGCTGTCTGGACATCAATTTCTACTGCCACGAAGATTTTGGATTTTCCCATGCTGTACGGTAGGAGTGCACAAATGAAGCAGTCTCCTTCTGATTTTCTTCTCCCAACTTCTTTCATGTGTTGGTACCAAATATTGTTTCCTAGATGTGCTGTGCTGTCCAGGTAATCGTTTACTTTAGTTCATTGTTATCTTCATGTGGGCTTCTCTTGATTCTTACTGTCTTTCTGTAGTTAGCTATAACTACATCTACAAACGCGTCTGTGTGACTTTTTCTTGCTGGGGGTCTCTCGGTCATGCTACTCGGTGGAGCAGGTTTCTTTATCTGCATCGATGTGATAGGTGGAGGTTTTGCAAATCTCTTCCTCTCATCTTGCATTCTTTTCCTGCCCTCTATAAGTGCCTTTAGCCACAACCTGTCTGTCATCAGCCCAACGTAAGGCTGCATCGTGGGCTTGGTACTTGTTCCCTGTGTTGGAACTGGTGTGCTTGTCAGTACAGTCTCTGCGGGTTTATTTTTCAGTTCCTCATGTAGTTTCTTCGCTCTAGCTATGAATGGGAATAAATGATCTATCAACATTTGTGTCCTTGCAGTGAATTCCCCCGTGGTCGCTTCTGTCTTCTTGAGGGCTTTTGCTATGTCTGCTTTAGTTGGTCTTTCACTGGATTCTTTTTGGTCTCTTTCATTATTTACTGGGGCTGGTTGTTCGGTAGGCAATCTTGTGCTCTCTGTCGTCTTCGCTTGAGGTTCTGTGGCCATTGACACTTGCCATGGTTTCTGTGCATTCAGTGTGTGGGTGTGTGTAGTGGTCAGTGCTACATTTTCATTAATTCCGCGCTGACCCTGTCTCCAGCTTTTCTCTTCATTCATTACGTCAAGTGTGTATATATCACTGCTAATTACATTCAATTTTAGTTTGTTTACCTTACCATCAGATTTTTTCAGGACTGGAATAACTATATAGGGTCTGGGTGCTTTTGTGGGACCTCTGTCTACATTATCCGGTGGGTGCACTGGGATTGGAACACTTTGTGCACCAATAAAGAATGGAGTTCTGATTGTTAATGACAGAAACACAATGATAATCACTATACATATACACATAATCATGCAGTATGAAAATTGGCAGCATTTCCTTCCAGGGAAGCGGGGGCGCCCTTCTGTTTGTGGGAGGGCCAGGTTACTGTTCTGGGCCCCCATCATAATCATAACAAATGTCAATGGCCCTCATTACGACCCTGGCGGAGATCGTGGTGCAATATGCACCATGGAGCACGGCGGAAAGCTGCCGATACCGCCATGGGGGTTGGCGGATTTACCGCCCCATTCCGACCTTGGCGGGGTGGTAAATCCCCATTCCCCATTTTACCCTTCCCCATTCCCATTTTTGCCCCATAGGGTATAATGGGAGTGGGGAAGGCGTTAATTACGCCACCGTAAAATACGGTGGCGTAATTAACAACAAGGTCCCGTAGCGCCATGGATTTCTCCGCCCGGAAAAACCAGGCGGAAAAAGGCTCCATGGCGCTACGGGAACTCGTAGTAGGGCGGACGGGTCCGCCGCGAATACCGCTGGCGTAAACCCACTCCGCCAGGGTCGTAATGAGGCCCAATGTTTTATTCTTTTCACTTATTTCATTATTGTTTCTCAGAGGGTTTGTATCAAAAAGTGTCTGGTACTTCGCAAGTGTCCCTCCTCTTGCGGGTGACAATTGTCTCTGGATATGGGATACAGTTCCCTTGCTAAACTATGGAAAAAAGATTTGACTAACACCTTTAGTGAGTCACATTCATTGTGCATATTCAAAATAGGTGAGTTCCCAGTCCACCCCCCGAATCTGTTTCATTCCTGAGGACATGCTGACTGTGAACAATGGAAAAATGGCAATTTATCAAAATCAAAAAATAATAAAATGGTGAAATTCTTGTCTCTGCTCCCTCTATCTGTCCTTCGGCGGAAAGATGTAGTATTTTGCCTCTGCTTCTCCGATCTGTCCCTCAGTGGAAAGATGAAGCATTTTGCCTCTGCTTCTCCGATATGTCATTCAGTGGAAAGATGAAGTATTTTGCCTCTGCTTCTCTGATCTGTGACTCGGCGGAAAGTTTCATTGGAATCTCCTCATATAGTCTCTCTGAAAGTTGGACAGCTCCACTTGCAGCATAATTCCATGGAGGAGCGTTCCCATATGAGCAACAGTAGCTGTATCTCTGATGAAGGTGATGACGTCAACCTCGATAGGTCTCCCCACCATTTCTGGAAAGTCAGTGACTAGGCGAAACAGGATGTTATGTGCCAGTCGGCTGTCCTCGGGTGACAGGGACATTTGTCCTGCTTTGCTGGGCTCTAGATCACAGGCCCTTCCCCTGACGTGAACAGTCATTGCACGTTCCTGCTGCGTGGATTGCGACTAAGTAATTTAGTTTAGTCCACAGTTGGCTCAAATGTTCAGAGTTTGCTGGATCTCTAATGAAAGTGAGAGTGTCTGTGGTTCTTCCGACAATAGCTGGGCACTCCTCTATGATGCGAAAGAGGAGTGTATTGACAAGTTCATCTACAATTGCCTGCGGTGGAAGCATTTGTGTCCTTATCACTGTATTCTGGTAGCACAATGAAGGCTTCTGCGATGACAGTAAGCAGTTGCCGGATTACTTTCTTGTTTGCAGGATCTTGGGTAAAGTTTGTAAAACTGGTGACTCTCCCTACAAGTGACGGATAGGAAACTGGAACTAACTGGAAATAGATTAGCACATCCCTTGTGATATTTCTGCTGGGAGACACCATGAATGTTGCAAAGCAACGTCTTGTTCTTTGATGATTCAGGATGCTGCGTTTAGTTCCTTAGGCATAAGTCTTTGATCACAATCTATTTGAGTCTTGTTTCTCACCAACGCTTTAGTGTGAATGATTTACAAGTTCGTGTCAACAAACGTGTTGTGGCTTAGATGCGCAATTTTCTTCTTTACCCTGCAACTAGGTTGCACAGAGTGTCTGTTATGTCCTTATCCCCTTTTTGCTTAGAGGAAATGTTCAGTTTAAGCCACAACTTGCAAATGGGTTCTTTTTTTTGTCTAGACTTTGCTGCTCATGTGTCCTTCTTCCTCGTCATGGACGTCGTCTGCACTTGCTGAGGTTCTTCCCCGTTATCTGTAATTTCTTTGCGGTGGGGTGCAGCTTGAGGGCTTTCTCCGATATAGGGCTTAATGTCATTGAGAAAGATCCATGCTCTTCTGCCTTGCAGTTTGACAGCTGAAGGGGTGCAATCCTCCACGATGAAGGGACCATTGAATCTTGGCTCGTCCCACCTGTTTCTTGTGTGGTTTTTCACCAACACGGCATCTCCAAGGAAGATGAGTGGAGCACGTAGACCTTGAACTGCATCTGTTTCAGTGTCTCTTGCTGTGTTTTGTGCTGCGCTGCCCCCTTTTCATCATCGCTGTAGTTAGTCTGAAATTACAGTAAGCCTGGATGTCATGCAGTTCAGGTACTCTTGTAATTCGGTTCCCAGGACCTCTCGGTTTGACTGGGCATCACATCTACCTCTATTTCTGGGGGTAAGAGGGCTACTCATTCTTCTTCCTGTGACTATTTCATGCAGCGTAAGATGATGGTCGGAGCCTGGTTGGTTCCGAAGAGCATACAATGCCAGTGGAAGGCAATGCAACCATCCCCTCTTTAGAGTAAGCTTCAATTTGGCTATCCTTTGCTTTAGCAAGCCATTGAGCCTCTCACAAATACTATTACCTTCCTGATGATACGCCGACGAAAATGTATGCTTTATACCAAGCAGCAAGCGGATCTGCTCAAAGACTGCATTAACAAAATGAGCCCCGTTCTCTGATCTCATCACCTCACACACCACCCATCTAGGGAACACTTCCCCACCAGGAATTTGGCCGCACAGGTTGAATCTGGGTGTGTACAAAGACCTGCTTCTATTCATCTAGAGAATTGACACACCACTACAATTAAGTACCTGTACCCGTTACACACTTGAATTATGTCGACGTAGTCGATATGTAAGTGCTGAAAAGGCCCATTTGGTTGGGGGATGATTCCTCTCACTACTTTTAATGTGTGCCACGCGGTGAATTGCTGGCAGATTATGCAGTTCACCATAAAGAAAGCAAAATGCTCTGCTAAATTTGGTATAAACCAGTCTTCTGCGAGCGTTGCTGCTAGATTCTCTTTTGACATGTGAAATGGGTAATGCAATTGTTCCAATGCTGTTTTTAGTAGGGCTACAGGCATTACTGGTTTACCAGTGCGGTTTTGCTGCCACAATCCATCAGAGGGGTTTAAAGAACACCCTCGACATTTCTACAGGTTTTTTTCGTCCTGAGGTGCCTCCCCTTGAAGCTCCATCAGTTGTGTCTGCCCCATATTGCTATAGGCTTCTGTTGTGGCTCGTGCTATCATCATCCGTTCATGGGTGCACGCCACTTCTACTTCCATGATCGTCTCACTCTTGGATGCCATACGCTTGGCTGCCATGTCTGCTGCGTGGTTTCTGCGTGACACGAAATCTGTCCCTTTGGTGTGGGCGGCACATTTCACGACCGCTTTGTCCACTGCGAGCTGTAGTGCTTTGATCAGCCTGTCCAATAAGGCTGCATGTTGCAATGGCGTGCCGTCCGCTCGGAGGTAGCCCCTCCTTTTCCAGCATGCTAGGCCTGCGTGCACTGTAGACATCACATAGGCGGAGTCACTGTACACTGTAATTTCCTGGTCTGCGTTATTCTCAACACCTTCATCCATCGCTGTGTTCAACGCCAATAATTCTGCAGCCTGTGCCGAATAATGAGATGGTATTCGTGCACTGACGAATACTTGAAATTCTCTGTTTGCTATGTGTTTCATTACAGCAACGCCTGTATATCTTTGTCCATCTTCTTGGTCGATTCTCGAAGAACCGTCAATAAAAAGGATCTCACCTCCCACCAGGGCATTTTCTTTCACCCTGGGGATTTCATCATAGAAATCTTCATAGTTTGCACAGTCATGTATCGGCTCTCCTTCAGTGACTGGCTCAGCTATGAACATCACTGGGTTTACTGATTTACATCGAACTATTTTGATCGATCGATTAGATATGATCATTTCATAGGCAGAAGCTCTTTGAGATGTCAGCATACCATTTGGTTTCTTTAAGATGGCAAATAATGAGTGCTCGATGTATAACGTAATGGAACATCCCATGACAATTGTTGTCGCCTTCCCCATCGCGAATGCTGCGGCAGCTAAGCTTTGTTCACATGGGAAGTGGCCCCTCATGACTGGGTCCAGATTCCCACTGTAATACGCAGGGGCTTGTACCCCAACGAGGTTCTTTGAGCGAGCACTGCCGTCATAACGCTGCCATCTGTGTGTGAGAATAGGTAGAATTCCTCTGCATAATTAGGAATCCCGAGAGCTGGAGCCATACAAATCGCTCTCTTGAGTTCTGTAAACCCCTTTTCCATTGCCTCGGTCCATTCAATATTTTCCTTTGTCACCTGGACCTTCTTTAAAGCCTGGAGCAAGGGCTTGGTATGTGAGCTGTAGTCAAAGACCCACGCTCTAACATAATTGCACAGGCCTATAAAGCTCTGTATTTGCTTTATCGTGAGTGGTTTTGCCGTGATCATGATAGCTTCAGGCCTTTCTGGGGTCACATTTTTTCCCTCATGCGAGATGAGTTGGCCTATGTACAGCACTTCCTGTTGACAATACTGTAGCTTTTCCTTGTCAACCTTATATCCTTTCTCAGCCAGTATGGCCAGTAGCTTAACAGAATCGCACCTGCATTGCTCTTCAGTGGTGCTGCAGATTAGGATGTCATCCACATACTGCAAGACAACAACTATCTAATGCAATATTGCTTAGGTCCATCTGTAGGACTCTGTTAAATAAGGACGGGGACTCGCAGTATCCCTGTGGCAACCTCATGCTTTTCAGACGCATTTGTCTGAATTTAAATTACGTCAGATCTTGTGAGTCACGGTGCAATGGGATTGAGAAAAAGGCATTTTTCAAGTCAATCACTGTGAAATATTTTGCCTCATTGGGTATGTTACATAGGATTGTAGATGGATTAGGGACCAGAGGGAACTCGGCTTCAACAATATCGCTTAGTGCTCTTAAACCTTGGATTAAATGGCAAGATCCTCCCTTTGATTTCTTGACAGGATAGATCATCATGTTACAGGGTGACTGATGTCACTAGGATGCCCTGATCCATCATGGCGGAAATTGTCTTCGCGATCCCTTCATCCGCCTCTCTGGACATGGGATATTGTCGTGCTCTTGGTAAAATTGCTCCTGGTTTCAGTTTAATTTTCACTTCTCCCACCCCCTTCAGGAGGCCTACGTCACATGGTCCTGTAGTCCATACTGAGACAGGTACTTGGGCCATGTCGTCTTCAAAGTATCCCGGAAGTACCAGTCCCAACATCATTCTCTGGGGTACTTCTCTTTTAATCATCTTTACCCAAAATATGAGACTCACTTCCACTCTAGTCGTTTCTGAGTCTGGTTGTTCTTCAAACAGATCATCAGTGACGTCAGTCACTCAATACCTTTCTTCAATGGCGATAATCGCACACCATTGTCTGCCTTCATCATTATCCTTCGACCAATGCTGCTTTCCCTCGCACTGTTGCAGCATGTATCATCAAGGGAAATACTTGTCCCTCCTCTTCATGCATAGGTATTCTTGGTCTGAATAGAAACTTATCAGGGGTTGTCATAGTTCTATCTGAGGCCTGGCAATCCTGCCATAAGCACACGCATGCCATATGCGAAGACCTCTGGCTCTAATGTTATAGCTCTCATGGCTATGTGTCCTGAGTATGCCCTGATTATTTTGCACACGTTTGAATAATGCATTCCTGGAGTAGAGCATACTATGCACTCCTCCATGAACGAGATGGTCATATTCAATTTAGTCATTAAGTCTCGACCCAAAATGTTTACTGGGGTCTGACGTGAATACAACAAAGGTACATTCATTTTGCACTCTCCTACGGAGACTGGGAGTGTGTCTGTAAAGGGAACTCGACTGTGAGCTCCTGTAAAACTCTGAGTGTCTATGGCCTTGCTGGACAAGGAAAGCTTGCCTCTCATATGCACGAGCATGTCGCACTTGTGTCAACTAAGAAGGAATATTCTTTACCCCCTATGATGACAATCACCCTTGGTTCCCTATTAGGGTCTGGTGTCACTGATAGTATAGAGCACATCAGGTTTTCCAGTGAGCTGTCCTAATTCATATATAAGTTCAGTCCACTGTACACTTGTGGATTTTCTCCATTCCCAGGGTTGCCTCCACTTCTGGAGTTTGTGCCCTGAGAAGTTTGCGGTGGTGCCTGTTGGAATTGCCCTTGCTGCAGGTTCCCCACGTTAAGGGGTTGAACCCCTTGTTGCACACCTTGCAGCATGCCTGGTGCTTCCTGCTGCACTGTGTGATTCTGTGCACCGCCCTGTTGGGAGATTGCAGGCGGATTCTCCGTGCCTGCTCCCACTCCTTGGCCATTTTGCCACGCGCCTTGGCTTCTGCATGAGCACGCCAGATGCCCTGTCAATCCACACAGCCAACACACTGGCGGTGGTCGGGCTATTTGTCCATTTGACATATCTGGACTGCCCATCTGCACATTTTGAAAACCACCCTGATTACTCTGGAAACCTCCCTGATTACTCTGCCATCCTCTTCCTCTAAATCCCCTTCCCCTTGTGTACAATCCCACGTTACCCTGGTTGTTCTGCTGTGGGTTAGCCACCTGTTGTCCGTTCTGTTCAGCTGGGCTGGTCAGCATGGCTCCTTCAAAAGCATACTTTGATCATTTCTTTTGCACCAGCTTCGCTCCCTCACATTTTGAGTTGCCTCCTTTTTCCGATTCTTTTCTTGCAACAATCTACAGTAATGTGCAATAGTCAACTGTATTTCGGCCCAAGGTTTAGCCTCAACTCCTACCAATTTCTTAAGCTGTTTTTGTACTGGCTCTGGTAACCCCTTGCACAATATGTGATAAAATACAGGTATAGATTTTGTCCAAGATTCATGTGTTTCGAGCACCCACGCATCTTGGAAACTCTGTATATAAATCAACGGATCTTCTGACTCCTTCATTTTTTTAGTCATTATAGCTCCCATATCGTAAGTGTCTGGGTAAAGCACTCATAGCGCTTTCCATACTGCTGCTCTGCAATTATTAAATGGCACTCCGTCGTGTGTAGTGCTAATAATGGTTACACCAAGGTATCCTGCTCGTTTCCACACATCGACAGCTTTCTCACTGAGAAGTGCGATAATGAGACCTTTAATGTGCCCTATAGCTAACGTGACAACCCCTGTCATTTTTTCTAACTCGTGTATCCACTTCCCAGCTCACGATGTCAGCATTGGAATCTTGTTTTTCAGGTTTTCCCGATCCATGTGTGGCCATGGGATATATTGTGGTCTAGCTCCCCCCTTTTCTAACAGCGGAAATTGGAATGCGCAGTCTTCTTTTTCTTTCCCCATAGCTCTTCTGTCTATCTCTGGCGTAACATTCCTGCATCACCGTCTGCCTGGCAATGTCCTCAACCTGTCTACATAGGCGGGTGCTGACACCCCCCTCTGACCATGGGGAGTTCCTTCATGCCGGTCAGGCTGCGTGGCAGACTCTGATGCCCTTGGTGCAGACTCGCTAGCATCTGACCATCGTACACCTTTGTCCCTTGGGAGCCACTTTTCGAGCCGTCTCCCTTCTTCAATTGCCTCGCACTCCGTCTCCTCACCGGAGTCGGACATTGATTGTTCCCAATTCACTCAACTCCTTGCGTCATCGTCGTTCTTACTGATTTCTAGCCTATCCAGGGACAGCCTCCTGCTCCCACTACTTTGAGTGACGTACTCCGTGTCATACAGCTGAGTGCTTTCCAAGCGCTCGTCTTCCCCTTGGGATATTGTTTCTAGCCCCATTTTCTTCAATGTCTTCCCTTTCTACAACAGGATGGTGTTTTTTAACTTCCCGCTCCAGATATTCAAGATTGCGTGCCCTCTCTCTACGCTTACGTTCAATATCATCATCAAATTCTTTGCGCTTCCTCGCTTCTTCTCTGACCTTATCTTCTTCCCTTCTCCTTTCATTTCTACTTTCATTTGCCCTTCTAACTTCCTCATCTTCTCGTCTCTTTATTCTTTTTTCATGTACTCTTTGCTCTTCTTCCAACCTTTTCTGATTCTGCCTGTACTGGTCATAGGCTGCTTTCTGTTTGCGATCGAGCTGCTTTTTTTGTTCCTCGCAATATAGCTGTTCTCGCCTCAGCCTATCTTTCCTTCTTATCCTTTCGTCCCTTACTTCCCTTTCCTTCTCCTTCTCCCTGCTTTGTGCCTCATCATACCTCTCTCTTGGTCTCACATCATCACTTCCTTTTCCATCAAGTTTCAACAATATCTGTCCTTGCATCCATTCGTCTTTTGCGAATGATATCTCATCAGTTCTGTCTTCTCTTCCTTTCCATTTCTTTCCCTCTCTCTCTTTATTGAGAGGTGCACTTATCTGTATCTGATCCTTCCTCTCATCATCTTGTCTCTCCCTGTCCCTCAGGACTGCGGGGGCAAGATTCTTCTCCTGATCTTTCCCTTTATTTTTGTCACTACTGTACGTTGGTGACTCATATGCGGGGTTGCTACACCCAGTGGCTGCCTTAAGCTCTCTTAATGGGTAGAGTCCCTTAGGCTTACTTTCCTCGGTTTCTATTTCAGGCGGGGCAGGTGGCACGGTAGGCGTCTCACCCCCTCCGTGCATACGTTTAATATCCAGTCAGCAGGTGGCTCTTCATCCTTCGACTGTTAGAACATTTTCCAAAGTTCTAGAACAGCGAGGCGTTTCTCTAGTTTTTTGCCTGTATATGTGGCATGCAAGTAAGTCGTCATGTGTTGTAAGACGGCTTTTTGATAAGGACCCATTCTGTGGCCACGGCATAAACATCTTGTGGGCGGTACCCTTAACCCACTCGGTACTGTATTTCTTAAGCTTGGGCGCATGTTTAGGCAGTTGTTTACATAAGTGTGCTAGTGGAGTAATATCTTCCATGCTTAAACCTGTTTCTAACAATACTTCCATATAATTTCACAACTCCTTATAATATGAGCGAGCACCAATACCGCAATCTCCAATCCAATCTTTTCCCACCAAAATTTTATATCACCAATTTATTCAAGAACATCAATTAATGTGCGATTCCCTCTCAACTATAGAATCGCGTTAAATCCCTTGATCAATTTCGAACAAGGAGACAAATTTCCTTACGTGTGACACATCAATATAACATGTATGACAAACATTAAACAGACTAGACAGACACCAGCTGGACACAGATATCTCTGCCTTCTAATCAATACCCCACCATGGATTTTAAACAAACTCCTTTTACCACGACTTTAATCATCGTACTAGCCTAGTCTTTCCCTATTATGTGGGATTATGAGTTCTTGTTTCTTCTGACCGCTATATTAAAGCGCAGGAACAAGGATATCCTCTCTCTTCTCGGGTGTCCGCCCCGTTATCCTCTCTCTATTGTTTCAGGTGTCCACCCCGGTATTTACTATTTATTCTGTTATTCTCGAGTCATTATCCCCTTATATATACAGTCTTCTCTACTTCTGACTATTTTGTTTTTCTCCACTTCCCTCCGTTACCTTTTCCCTTACTTGTTCTATTGCCTACAACATTTGCCAAAGCATCAATTTTTTGTTTCACTCACTGCTCGCATCGTTCCTCTCTGGACCCTCGGGAACACCGCCTCTGTTACCGCCTTTTTTAGTTTTTCTTCTGATCCACTGGCCGTAGGAATAGAAGGGTTTATGTTTGTAAAACGGGTGCCTTCAAACCCACTGCAGTTTTTTGGACAAGGTTAAGCTATCATTGCCATTGGGAAGCTTCACGGTCTACTCGGCCAAAATGGCGAAGGACTCGTGATATTGCCGAAGACCTAGAGTTACTTCGTGTTGATGGTCATCAATCAGTACCTTAGGGCTATGTGTCAATTAGTTGGCTGAGGATAGCCTCGAAACTGTAGCTTCTTATCAGGAAAAGTTATGGCATCCTCAGGTTCTGGTTGACATCAGACGTTGGTACCTCTTCGCGCTTGGCTGGTCACGTGTTAGTTCACTGCGAATCTGCTTCATTTTCACACTATTCGTGTATCTGATTCTTCCTTTTACCTTGCCACCTGCCTGGGCCTCTTTACCTCGACCTTCACTGGCTGGATGTTATGCTCTTAAGTTTTGTTTCTTCAAAGTTGCCGCTCTCCTCCATTCCTGGAGTTGACCTCGAATTCCCAGGCATGAGCTGCTTCTTAATGAGTTTCGATTCTGCTCTTTCATCTGGCTTTGAGCTAGTATATGAATCCTGGCCTGTTTGTCCTCCACCATCCAGGGCTTAATTCTGCTTTTATTAAATGGAGTCGCACTTGTATAATGTGCTTCTTGAGGTAGATATATATATTTGGCGCTTGACGCTCTATCCTTCTACTAAGCATTGCAAGCAGTACAGTTTCCTTCGCTTCTTGCGTTCCAAGCCTATTTACAGGCATTTAGCCAGTTGCATATTTGCATCCTTCTTTCATGGTTACGTTTTTTGTGTTGCAACATCGGTTCCATTATTCCTTATATTTCGTCTTTACGTGTCGTTCCTTGCTTGTCGTTTCGTTCATTAGTACGCCTGTCAAGGCACTTGTGTTGTCACCATTTGCCTTCCATTAAGGCCCTTTGGGTCTTTTCGGGGACAGTTTGTAAGTAGTCTTCATTTCGTGTCAACTGCTGGTACGGTTGTCTCAACGGGTACCGTGCTGCCCACGGTTGTCTGGTTATAGGCACGTCAACAGGTATTGCTCGTCTGATGGGCACTGGGCAGAGCCCTAGCGCTGCTCTCTGTTGGTTTATTTCCTCCTCATACGTCACATATCTTGGCGAGTATGTTCCTGGTATCTCAAAATGGGTGGCTGGAGTGCAGGCCATATCTGGGACCTCCTCTACAGATGATTAAGCAGGATGGCATGGTTGACCATGTGAAAAGCAGAGGATAGATCAAGGAGAATGAGGACAGAAGGGAGATTAGAGTCAAGATTGGAGAGCAAGTCTTCATGGGTGTTCAGAAGAGCAGTTTCTGTGTTTCTGGCAGCTCTGAAGCATTACTGTTGGTCATGGAGGCAACCCACAGATTCAGCATATAGAGTAAGCTGGGAGATGGCCAGCTTTTCCAAGAATTTGCAGAAAAAAGGAGTGATGGAGATTGGGCGATAGTTAGCCGGAGAGGAAGGATCATCCGAGGTCTTCTTTAGAAGGGGGTGCACAAGAGAGTGCTTAAGGGAGTAGGAGAAAGTTCCAATGGAAAGGAGTGATTGTAGAAATCGGCCAAGGCTGGGGAAATGATGTTGATGTGGTCCTTGATAGTTCTGGATGAGTAGGGGAGAACCTGCTTTGATGAGACTTTCATAGATCGGACTTGTCTAGAAACATCATTAGAGGTGAACAGGGGAAAGGGTCACTCTGATCATCCAATCCAAAGCCAGGACAGGGTGAGCTACCCATACAGGACATTTAGCCCCTTCAGACTAGACTATATCTCATGGTGAACCTGCATTGCCTTCCATTTCACATGTTTACTTTTGTGTGTTCATGCCGGCATGCAGTAGCTGTACATTGGGCCTCATTACAAGTGGGTGGTCCGGAAACAAGGGTGCCGGTAAGCTCACCGGCACGCTTGATTCCAGACCGCCACACTATGAGTCTGCCTGCCAGGGATGCTGCATCCAACAGATCTGCCTCTGGCGGGTGCCGTGGCCCCAGTAGGCAATGGTGCTGCTGCTTCTATCTCCAAAGGACTCCATGGGAATGAGGAATACAAAATCTGGCGCCCGACTTCCAGCACTTCCGGGACTTGCAATGTCCTGGTGGCACCGGGAAGTCAGGTGCCGGATTCGGTGTTACGGGTTGCTGGCAACCGGCGGGTTACCGCCAACCTCGTAATGAGGCCCATTGACACATTTTGCTTCACAGATAAAGGGCATTCTCTGGCCAGTACCGACCAGGTCCTTGTACTGTGCAAGTCATTCTTCAATCAGTGGAGGTGGAACCTACTTTGGCACTATGCTGGCACCCCATGCATAGTGCCAGCATCTCAATGCATAATGCCAGAATCTCTGTGCATTATGCTACCCTCGTTTCTTATGTAACCCACCTTCAGTTTTAGCACAGTGACCAGCTGTTTTGCACTTGTAATATGGCTGATTTTTGAGTGTATTAGAATCTGAATTATTGTGTTTGTATTATTATCATATTGCATTTCTGTTCAAATACTTCAAAGATGATGCACATGGAGGTCTCTACAAGGACATAAAATGGGCTGCAGTTTGTTTAGGTTTCATGTTGTTTGGAGCATCTAATCATAGCAATCAATGTCCATGCCAATACACATATGAAGTATTTAAATTCACTGTTGTGCTCCATGTTTTTCCTCCAGGTAATGTCCTTGCACAAATAGGTTGCTGTGTCCCGCATGTCTTTTTTGTGTTACACAGCAACCCACTTGGCAGTGAAGTGGTGACACACAGTAAATCTCCATGTACTGAGTGTTTAGTGTTTGCTTAAATATGCTGTCATTCAAAGCACTGCATCTTTTGGTGCATTGGGTGGAAATATATTTAAGCAAACATCAATATCCATGAGTGACGGTCCATGCACACTGCTGGCTTCAGCCAATAGGGTGCACCTAAAAGGGACCTTCACCCAAGGTCCCGTGTTGAAACAGATGGGACCAAAAGGATTGTGCTAAAAAACAGTCTACTGCATTTTACTGACATAGCAAGATCATAAACCTGTGATTTTCAATGTTATACATTTGCGGTTTGTCTTTTGACTTACACTAGCATTTAGAGTAGTTAAAACATGATTCAGATAAGGAAATCTATATGAACACAATGACAAAGTCTTAGCTTGTAATCAGGGTCTCATGAAAGCTTTCCTATGGGTAGGGCTGCACTTCTCAAAGCAGAACCATGCATGCAGAGAGGCAGATGTACACGTCATCTATAGAGCCCGCCCTCTCACCACTGCCATTTTGGAAGAACAGCAAGAGAACACTGTGCATGACACCAGGTTTCATCCCAATACCACATTGAAGGTATAAAAGACGTTATGTGCTCAGACAACCGTACCAAATTTACCCTCGAACTCAGGCAGTAGAGATGAGTCTGCAGACACCACTGAATATAGAAGAACTATCATTAAAAACTGACAGAAGAAAAGTGATGTCATGAAAAGAGAAGATACATAGATACACTGAATCTGATGTATGGATGTTCAAAGAATGAAGATGTAACTGAAGCAACAAAGTAAACATATCTGTGAACACGAAGGAAACCATGTACACATAGAAGATAAGTGACAAGAGATGCAGCAAATGTATATACACAGACACGCAAGGTAGATGACACAACTTGCTGAAGTAGGAAATATATTGAAAATAAAGCAGCCATGTTGAGAAAATGGATGTCTGCATAGCATAATAGTAAGCAAAGGGGAGGATGAACAAAATATATACCATGGACACAGATGGATAAAGATAATTTGAAATGCACATGACATAGTTTGACTGCAGGAGCGGGTAAATAGATTCATGAGTGAGAAAGAATGACAGCAGGAATGGCATTAGCAGTGGGTGAGATAAAAGGCCTACTATCTGTTATCCTGGGGGAGAGACCGGATGACATTTGGAGCCGAGCCGGGTATGAGAGTGTAACAGCGTAAAACAGGACACATGATGGAGAGCAATTTAATAATTGCAGAGCAGGCGTATGAAAGGCACTTAGAGCACAGTATCCTGATATGTCAGATATGGGCGCGAATGTGACAAGGAAAATGGGAGAAAATGAACGTTGGCATCTTGAGACGAGGGAACCATGTTATAAAAATTTAGCATTATTTTATTGTATTTTATGTCATGGACTGTCGAGCCAGTGCAAAAACAGATGAAAAAACAAGTAAGGATGGAAGCAAAACCATGGCCAGACATACAGTTGACTATTATACATCATTGTCGAATGGATATAAGAGAAGAATAATAAAAAGAGCAGAGGCTAGGAAGCTTGAGGAGCAAGCAAAGTTACTTCAGAAATAATTGTTAAAATTCTCCATAGAAGGAGCAGTACAGACGAGCAGTAAAGAAGAAGTTACACAAGAGTAACAGCCTACACATCCAATCAATGTAGAGTACCCAGTAGATCCGGGTCGGGTACAGTTATAGGCAACGTGGTAGAGGGAATGGACCTAGAGGACGAGAAGGTGGATTTCATAACCCTCAAGGGGAGGAGGATTTAATGGAGGACAGCTGCAACAATGGTGGAATTGTGGGAGAATGGGACATATGGCCTGCATATGTAGAAGTAGAGGGGGCATGCAGCAGGACTGGATAGCTCCAAGAGGAGGAAAGGCTATTCTCCACAGTATAGTACAGAACCTCCAGAGTATTATGCCCAAGATCACACGCAGCAACAGACGCGTGCTCCCCCAAATGCAAATGTAGCAGATTCTGCTGCAATCACAGTTGCCACCAGGGCAACCACAGCAAGCCCCTATGCAAACACAACAGGTACAGACCCAAAAGTACACTCCGACTCAGCAGGTGACTATGCCACAATGGAATGTGAATACAGGAGCCCCCACAAACACCTACACCCAGGACAGGGAGAGTGACAGTGGTGGGAGGAAATCCTTTTACAGGTAAAGGGATGAATTTATATCCACAATAGGAAAGCCCACAGAGCGACTTGATATGTTCAGTACTATCTGTGACACCAGACCCACAAGAGGAAGCGAGGGTCAGGGTAACGATAGGAGGAAAGACATTTGTGTTTCTTGTAGACACCGGAGCGATTCGTTCTTGAGTTTGAGAGGGAAAATACCCAATGTCTGGCATTGCCATGAACGTGCAGAGATTCTCTGGGGCTATGAGTTTAGTTACTTTTGCTGATGAATTTCCAATTTCAAAAGGAGAAAATGACGTATCTATGCCACTATTGTATTCTCGACAGACACTAGTTAACATATTAGGATGTGAACTGACAAAACTTAACATGAAAATATATTTTACTGACAAATGTATAGTATGTTCCACTCCAGGGATACATTATATGAATGTACGAGAGTCTATATTAGCATTTAGAGGCCACAAAACATTACGAGGTGTCCCTTTAGACCAAGAAGTATTTTTGTATGGAGAAAATATTTTGTTGTTATGGCTTC
Source organism: Ambystoma mexicanum (assembly GCF_040938575.1). Classification (NCBI taxonomy): domain Eukaryota; kingdom Metazoa; phylum Chordata; class Amphibia; order Caudata; family Ambystomatidae; genus Ambystoma; species Ambystoma mexicanum. The sequence continues at coordinate 284,104,230 of NC_090928.1, forward strand.
CTGGATTTGATTTGATTTGAACTGAACTTATAAAGTGCAACATTCGCCCAGGGATATCTTGGCATTACCTAGCATTAAAGGGCGGAGTGGCCAACTCGAAGAGGAAGGTTTTCAAAGCCTTACAAAAGGCCAAATGATGATAGGTAAATCACTGAGAATACCTGACAAATTTTTGTTTAGACTACAAATACCTATGGATGACGAGGAAGGACAGGTTATTCCCATAGAACTAGAGGCAGCAGTAATAAGAGAGCAAAGGGTGGTTGTTCATAGGGCAGATGATGAAAGAACAGCATGAAGAACAGTAATAGCTCTTGATGAAGGGTATAGATTAACAGGCTTGACAGACATAGGGTTGTTCAGAAATGAGTATTCAGATGATGAACTAGTATGTTTCATAATCCTTACATATTGGGTAAAAGTTGAGAATAGGGAAATTCCAGAGAAAATGTCATTCTTAAAAAAGAAGCTGTAATTTATTAAAGAAGATTTAGAAAAATTGCCAAGCATGTTATGGACCAACAGTCCATATGAGGCGGGTCTATTGAGTGGAGCAGGAGCAGTCAAAATTAAGCTTAAGCCAGAAGCAATCTTACCACGAGCAAAACAGAAGCCCATGTCCAGAGAAGCAGACAAAGGTATATTTGAAACCATTTCTGCTTTAGTACAGCAGGAAATACTGGAACCATCAGACTCCACATGTAACAGAGCTGTGTACACAGTAAAGAAATCAACATGGAGGTTGTGAAGATTTATTCAGGATCTATGATCCCTAAACAATATTTTCAAAGCAGAGTATCCTCTGGTTTTGAATCCAGCTACAATATTATGTAACATCCCAGCTACAGCTAAATATTTTACAGTAGTAAATTTAACAAATGCTTTCTTTTCAATTCCCCTTCCTGAGGACTCCCAAGTTCTGAGCTAATTTTCCTATAGAAATCAGCGGTGGAGACATGCAGGATTACTACAGGGGTACGGTGAGCCCCCATCAATCTCTAATGGGGGTCTTCAGATGAACATAAGTAATGTACAACTTGAGAGCACAATAATTCAGTATGTAGTTGACATATAAGTGTGCAGAGAGACAGAAGAAAAAAGCAGGGTAGACTCAGTCCAGTTAATGGCAGTATTAGTAGAAAAAGGGGGCAAAGTGGATGGAGAGAAACTTCAGTACTGTCAGGAAGATGTCCTCTTTATAGGACAGCTCATCTCTCAAGAAGGGACAGAAGTGACACCTGAGAGAGAAGAAACAATCATGAAAACTCTAAAGCCTAAGACAGTGAGAGAAATGCAGCAATGTGCAGGCCTATGTAATTATTGTAGAGCCTGGGTTTTTGATTGCAGCATATTTATTAGACCACTTTTGAAATGACTTAAAGAAGCACAGATAGGTAAAGACTACATTACATGGACAGACAAGAGGACAGAAGGATTTGAAGAGTTGAAAAGGGTGATTTGTACAGCTCTTGTTTTAGGGATTCCAGATTATAGCAAGGAGTTGTTTCTATTTTCACATTCTTATGAAGTGGTAGTGAGAGCAGTCCTCTTGTAGAAAACACCATTATGACACAGCCATACACCATTGGCTTATTACAGTGGGATTCTAGACCCAGTAATGAGAGGGCATTACCTTTGCAATCATTAGCTGGTGTTACTTTTCCAATTGAATAAGCTGCAAGTATTGCAATGGGGTATTCAATGACGTTATACGTCGAGAATACTTATTTGCCATTTTGGAAAAACCTAAAAGCACATTGACTACGCAAAGAGTGTCAGGTTATGAGGTGTTCATTTCAAACTCAGCAATCAAAATTGTTAGAAGTTGATTAGTGAACTCATTGACATGCACAGCAGAACCAAAAGAGAAGGAGGATTATGTATATGATTGTACAACGTATAGTGAGTTTTATGATGATATTCCCCACGTTAAAGAAAATGCTTTAGGAGGAGGGAAATTCCATTCATTCATGGCTCTTCAAAAATTGACCAAATGACAGGAGAAAGGAATACGGGATCGGCAGTAGTGAAGCTAAACAAGGATGGTGAATTTTAAGTAGTGACGTGTGCAAGATTGCCTTTACATTGTTCAGCACAGGCTGCAGAATTAGTGGCGCTTATTGTAGCACTTCAGAGATATGAGTATAAAGAAGTGGCAGTGTACTCTGACTCCACCTATGTGATGTTAAAATTCAAGCAGGGTTGTTACGCTGAAAAGGGAGGGGCTTCCTTCACGCAGACTGCACACCAGTGCAATATGCTCCGCTATTAGACAAACTTATTAAAGTACTAAAGCTCCCATTGGCTATGCCATGGTGAAGTGACAGACATTATTACTTGTGGTGACAAAGCCGCAGACATTTAAGCGAAAAGAGCAGCATTTTTTCCCAATATTTCTAATTTTGATGTAGAAAGTGTTAAGCAAATGTCAAGCATTGCATGATGATGAAAGAAGGCTTTAATATGTTATATATTGTACAGTTAATTGAGCTGCAAGGCCGACCACCACAAGAGGAACAGGATTTATGGAAAACATGGGGGTGTTCTTTATCCCCAACAGAGGCTATATGGAAATAAGATAGTACTAGAAAGCCAATTATGCCTCAAACATTATTGAAAGTTGCGCTGGATCAGCTTCACTATCCTGAGCATAAAACCAGAGAGCATTTTGTTGCCGCGATCGCAGAAGAATTGTTTCCTCCAAATTATTTAGAACATGATACACAGTTTATTTTAAATTGTCTTGTCTGCCAAAAATTCACAGCAGGATATAGCTTGTGAACAGTGAGACGAGCAATACCCCGCCCTAATGGTCATTTTCAACATCTACATATACATTATCTGGATATGTTGCAAACGTGCAATGGCTTCAGATATATGCTAGTAGTAGTGTCCTTTTTCCTGATGTATTGAGGCAGGTCCATGCATACACCCCAATGCCACACGTGCTGCCAAGTTTCTTGTACATGAGGTGTTTGCTAGATAGGTTGTATGCAGAGTCCTGCAGTCTTATAATGGCCTGCATTTTGTAAATAGATGTTTGAACAGATCACTCTTCTATTAGGATTAAAGCATACGTTTTCATGTGCTTATCACCCACAGGCAAATGGTATTTTGTGAACCTTTAAACGGACTCCTTAAAGAAAGGACAGCTAAAATAATGATGACTTTGAAGAGGGATTTCTAAATTGCGTATGCCTTGCCCTATATGCACTGAGAAACCAGCCTAGCTCAGATCAATACCTGACTCCTCATGAGTTGGTGACTGGATGCTGCATAAGAGTTCCCCTTGCTCCTCCACTCAAATAGAAGCTGATGCCCATAGTGTAGCAAAAACTTTAGTGGATGAGATGCATGATTTTTATTCCCAACGGATCAAAAATCGTAGGGAAGGGTCAAAAACGATTGAAGAAGACAGCCAAATGTTCAATCCAATGGAATTGTTAAGACCACCTAGCTTGTATACAGGAGATCAAGTGCTTGTTAAGAGTTTCATTCGCACTTGAATAAGCCCCGCTTTGAAGGACCATACCAAGTAGATAGGGTCACCCCCACAGCTGTGAAGATCCAAGGAAGACAAACTAGGCTGCATCTGAGTGATGTAAAGTCTTACAAAGGAGATACCCTTACCTGTCTGCCACCCATTGACAGTGACGCAAGAGAAGAAGTTCTGAAAATGCAGACTAGATCGGCTACCAAGAGCAAACAAGAATCAGAAAAATAAAAACAATTCAAACTTCCAAATATTCCAAGGTGTAAAGGGAAACTAACAAACTTTGCAGTGTTCGCAGAAATATTCTTATCAGATTAAAGAGACAATGGGCCTCATTATAAGTTTGCCGGTCCGGTAACTACGGTACCGGTAAGCATGCTGGTACCGTAGTTCCCCGCCCGGCAAACTATGAGTTGTGCTTGCAGGTGACTTTGTGCCCGCCAGGTCGGACCTGGCGGGCAGAAAGGTACCCGCGAACACAGCATGTCGATGCACCAGCACCATTATAAACTGAGCCTGTGCATCCAACCTCCCTATTCCCATTCGGCCCGCTGGGGCCGAATGGAAATGGGGAGAATCTTTTTTCTGGTGCCCACAAATGGGCAATTACCTCTGGCAGGGCTGTAATGACCCGGTAAATGCCCATTCACGGGCGCCAGAAAAAATTGAAAGTTTGGCGGCAGCCTGCCAGTTTTACTGGAAAGGCTAACGCCAATCTTGTAATGGGGCCCAATGTTTTGAAGACAGAAAAAGAAGAGCACACAACACTTTAAGTTGCCTATAACATTAGACACATTCTTGTATGCTGTTTTCACTTATATACTTCAATCATATCCTCCTCTAATGAGATGAAACATTGATATTGTCACCTTTTTTGGAAATCCTAAGACAGCCCCTTTTATTTACGGGATCCTCATTGCAAAACTATTACAATATCTGTTATAAAAGAGTGTGGTTGTTACAAATAATATCAAGAACTAAACTTTGATAAAGAAAATGGGAATTGTTCAGTTCTTGAAAGACACATAGCAAGAAGATTATTAATACACAAAATGCAGTAAGACGTATGCATTCTTTTGCAATATTCCTTTAGCTACGTTTTGTACAATGTGCAGACTTTATTTCCTTATTATTATAGCATTTCACCAAATTATGTTTTATAATACAGATGAAGTGTTTAGCAATGAGACATCTATTTCTATTCCTAACAAAAGCACTGGGGATATTTTCCCTGATGTTACCCAGCAAATAATTCGACATAAGCGGTATGCTTGAGGAGATCATGAGGCTATAAATATATACCTTGATAATTCAGCCTGTTTAAATAATAACATGTGTTATCAGCACATGACGGAAGTGGGGAGAAGGACATCAGATGAGAGCTGCTATTTATGTTCTCTTATCCCTTAAACCATGAGCACAGACAGATCATGTATAGCAAGAGACATTTAAATAACATGATGAAAGTGTCTCAGTCATCTAGCAGCATGTATGACAAAAAGGACAATTTGAAGGAAGATGGGCAACCCTACGATGGATGTCAAAAAGAACATTTACATATGAAGATGCTTACATAAAAATGCAGAAGATGGCAAAAGACCCAGGTTTGAAAAGCAGAATGCTCCTGTACTCATTCAGTGGTCTGAATGGAGAACAGATGAGGATTGTCGAACAAAAGAGCATCTGGATTGGTGCAAACACATGGGAAACACCAGCATTTCCAGGATGCTGGGATAAACCTCCACTATTGGTATATGGACAAGTAGCCACCAGTACAGGATGGGAAGAGGGAATGCTAGAGTGTAGTGCAGACTTATTGAAGACAGCACCAGTAACGATAGTGCAAATAATGAATTATGAATGCCTTAAGGAATGGGCCAAGTATTCAAAATTATTAACATGGGTTGAAAATGAAGTAGGTCCTGTGTCCATACTGCCAATGAAGAATGAACACTCTGTTTCAGAAAGAGTGGTCTGACCAAAGTTGGAGAAATTAAAGGATGCAAGCAAATAATTGATGTGCCAGGAATGAAGGGAGGAATTGCAGTGCTAATGGACCACTATTGGGCCTGTGGATGCACAGCTTATATGAAGCTGCCTGAGAATTGGGGAGGAATATGTTCCATAGAGGTAATACATGTTCCTGCGTTGGTGATCCTCCAAAGTAATCTCCATATAGACAGTTTTCTGAAAATGCATGCACACCAGAGGAAGAAGAGGTCGCTCAACCTCATCCTACAGAAGAGAGAGAACTATTTCTCGGCCAAATCCATACAAGCTTATCATGACATCCCAGATGAACAAACATTGTTCAGTAGAACGGCAGTGATATTTACAGCTATATTTATTCCAGGAATTCAAACTGCAGTGAACACCAAGTGGTAACAAATTTCCAGATGGGAACCGCTACAAACAATTAACACAAAAATAAAATGATTTAATGAGATTAGAGAAGAATTGAGGGCAATCAGAATCATGACCCTCCAAAACAGGTATGTCCTGGACATAATTACAACAATGGAAGAAGGCGTGCATGCCAAGAACGGGCCTTCTTGCCGAACATACCGACCTGCCCATGATGGAGAAAATGGAACCCTGACAGAAGCCATAACTATGCTGTCAACTCTGCATACAAAAATGGTGGTAGAAGTAACAATAGCACCCAATATAATTGAATAAAATAGCACTAAATAGAAGGTCAGAATGGAAAAAATCAAGGTCTCTTCACATGCACTCTAGGACCAGAAAGCAAGGCCTATTCATAAAGCGACACACAAAGATAGCGATGTACCTTCACTCCCTTTAAAGAGGAGGAGGACGGCCAGCAAAGTTATCTATAAAGAAGAAGCCTTGGCTTAGTGCCTACACTGCTGGCATTATGCTAGTATCTGTATTTTATATAGTTAGACAGTGTTTAAGGCATACCTACCAGATAAAGGGCAGCCAATGATGATACTAACCCATATATAAAACATAGGCATATATTTTCCCTTAACCAATCACTCCACCTGATAGATTTTTACTGTTTGCCACACAGGATGATGTCATAGCTGATGTACATCAAGGTATAAAGCCTTTTGTGTAACTGAAATACCTCTAGGCTGCGTGAGCTACAATTTGTTAGTTCACCAGGTTTCCCTAATTTATTGAACTGATAATAAAGTCGTATTTTTCCATATTCTTTTACATGAGTCTGAGATCATTTCTTTGGTAATTCCATTCGGCACTTGGAATGCCACAGGTGCTAAGCACAGTTACTGGTGCCATTTTGAGCTAACTAATATACAGTGTTATTCAAACATAAATGAAATGTATTGCAAAATACAATGTAAGGTTTAACTCACACTGCAGAGAGACTGTGCCCCAATGCCCAATATGCACCAGCAACCACTTACTGCATCTCCTTAGGGTATACACTGAACCAGTTCAAGAGGCCTTCTCCATATGCTGTCTCATGTCGAAAGATCTGATTACAAAGGTAATTCTTCTCTGACAGTACAAACATATTAAATGCTAAGACAATTTCAAAATCAACTCTATTTGAGCATGCCAACAACTCAGCTGTCTTGGGAAACATTGAACAATAAACAATAAAACAATAAACATTCAAAAGATCAAATGAAATCTACAGTGCTTTTATTGTGTTATGCTGTTATCAGATCGCATATTTAAAAGATTATAAAAATTGTTTCTAGTTTTCATGGAACGGCAACACAAACAGAGAAAGTGTCAATAAGCTCAGGGCAGATGAGATGTTTGATCGGCTACATCTGCATACTTAAAGCAGCACCAGGTGGTCATCCAAAAAACCACCTGGTGCTGCTTGCTCTTTGTCTATCAAGCCCACAAGTTAAAGATATGACAATGGCTGTTAACATGAAAGGTCCCATCTGGGCATCTTCCACTAGTGGCAATGATGAGAAAAACTAAATTCATAATATCAGACTGCGCCTATCAAATTTTAAGCCAAAACGGAATTAATTCTTAACCCCAAATGCTCAAGTAAGTCTCCTTTTTATTTCTTAGTCAAATGGTTTAGGAATCCTCAACTGACCAATAACAATAACATCTTACTTTGTCCAAGTTGGGTAAAAACAGGGATTAGGTTTGTTTGACATATGTTGGTATCAACTAGTTGGTGATCTTTTCAGGAATTCTGGAGGAGCATCCACCAGCAGTTAGAGGGGTCCTCATTATATGCAAATATGCTCACCTATCAAATATGTATATTTAGATGAGTGTTTTGTTATTCCGCAATTCAGTCATGTGTGAATATTGCCAAAATAGTCAGACACCTGATATTTGTATCTCAGACACATACACACACCCAATAACCACCTATAACAATTAAAAGAGGAGGAGTGATCTAAGCATCTAGTGAGTGACCAATACATAGGTGTGAACTGGCCTGTATTATTCAACAAGTGGATAATCCCTTCTGTTACATAAATGTGTCCTACACTGGTGCTGTCCTTTCCACTGACAGGATCCAAACATGTGAGTTTTGATGGAGTAATAAACGTGAGTAGAGACAAACTATTATGAAAGTTTTACATCCATGATCTACAACTTTTAAATCTACACTACAGAACTGTTAGTTCACAGACAGATATGTTAGAAATATTGCTCTGTTTAAAGAGATGCTTGCATTTACAAAGTGTCAGAGATGGCTCTAGAAATAGTCCAAGTGTCAGCGATGGTTGAAAAGGTTTCATTTGAATCTTGAGGACCCCGGGGCCGTTCCTTTTTCTCTTGTCTAAAAAGCATCAATTTTCCCTACCCAGGCATACCTAATACACAGGTTGGTATATACTACAGATTCAACCGTACTCTCCAAGTTCTAACTAATACTAGACATATAGACCTTAAAGCCAAAGCCTTCTCTATTTAATCCCCCTCAGGGGCTTCTTAGACTGCCCCTCCTCTATCCAGATGTACGTGATCTAATAGGGGTATTGGATTGTGCTGTACATTCACTGTGCCTGATTCAGTCCCCTTGGTATCATGCACATCTCCTCTCCCTCGCACATTCTGATGTTCTCCTCTCACTATTCTATTCCTTCCCAGTCCACACTCCTTGTCTCTCTCTACCCCTGTATACTCCTTCTCTGTCCCTCCAATATCTTTCACTACTTCTAAGTCTCTCCTCCAACCATTAATGTAACTCCATCCTCCTTGATACTAATGTTAATTTCTCCACACTACTGCTCCCTCCTTCATACTACTACACCCTCACCCACGCCACAACTCCCTCCTCTAAACTACAACTCCCTCACTCCTCCAAACTAAAACTTCTTCCTCCACACTACAACTCCCATCTCCACACTGCAACTATTACGCTACACCTTTTTACTTAAACACCCTCTCACTTACATAAATACTTAACATTCACTCCCTACATTTCCTCTCCTAAACAGACTTGGTACACTTCCATACACACACACTTGCACTCACTAACCAATGCCTCACCTGCTCCACAGGTCACCCCCACAATCCACTCTGCCATCCTCCCTCAAGTTGGTCACTTGGACTACCACCTCTACCTCCTCTGACCTCACCAAACAAACACAACTTCCTGTTTCCTGCAGCTTATTTTAACCCCTCCCTACTTTCTGATTTATCCTCTGACCTTGGCCAATCTGGCCCAGTCTTCCCTGCCAGAGAGGGTTCACCTTTAAACAATGTTTTTAAAATGTTTTAAATGGTGGGTTAAGACCCACCACTGTTCTCCAGATGGGGCTGCCATGCTGCTGGATTGGTGGCCCATGCTTCACAGCGTTCATGCCTATATTGGGGAATTTAGGAACAGTACCTTATGATTTTAGTCTGTTTGAGCAGCCACTACTCTAATGTGAGACCCTGGTGGTCAAGGGTCCCCACCCTGGACTGTTCTATGGGCAACCTGAGGCTGCCATGAGATGCGCAGATAGAGGATTTTCAAATAGGAGCTCCAGTTCCTGTCTCTGTTCTTCTTCCCTTGGGGCAGATAGCAAAGCATTCACATACGTTGGCATCCGTAGAAACCAGGTCTCTTTCTTTAGATAGCCCTTTTCTCTGCCAGAGTGTTCATGAGTCTCTGTGTGGGGCGCTGATGTTTCTTCTCATGTGGGTGTTCACCTTCCAGCTTTATTAAGTTTCTAAAAGGAAAAGGGAAAACTCTGCTAGAATTTTGGGTCAAAGGCATGGGGTGATGCAATTAGGCTTCACCAATACAAGTTGCCATATGTGGAGAGGACAAGAATTGGGGCCCTCCCAACTGCCGCTGTCCCCATCAGTGGTAGAAATAGCACTGGATTCCTGCCTAGTAGGCCTTGCATCCCAGTTTGAGACATCCCCTTGGGACAAGATCAAGGTACTTGATGTATCACAATAGGTGAAACAATCCAGTCTTTTGTGTCATTTCCACACATGTGAGAAATTCTTTCTAACAAGGGGGGCTAGTGAAATTGAAAATATGTATATTTATGTTCATGGTATGGATGTCTTGGAGTGCAGGCATTAAAAAGGCAGCAGAAGCATGTATTTTAGTGTTTTCATTTCACTGGTACAATTGCATTGCTGAAAATCCTGGACCACAAATTTACATTTTTAAATCCTCGCTGCTTGTTCTGAAGACCCAATACTGTAGGAGAAATCCTGACACTTCCTTTTTTTACCACAACCTTTACCATGGGATCTTATCTAAACATTTACAGACCTTGTAATGTGCATTGTATTGTATGTGTGCTTTTTACCTCTAGGTGCAACCCAAAGACAAACCAGACACAAAAATTAACCACCACACACTTTCATAGTTAGACTCTTTTATATTCAGTTTTTATCAGACAGAAAAATGTTCTGCATCAATAATCATTATATTGAGCACACTTGGGAAAACAGGAAAACACACTCTGTATCAATAAACATTACATTGGATCAGCATAGCACTTCAAATGTAAGTGATTTCCCTCTAACCTGTGATATTCTACTGGCATTTGGCTATGAAAGCAATGCACAATTAATACAGTTTCAGTTCTTATTTTGTCCCCTACCCTTAACTAACGGTGGGTTAGTAACAAGATTATGGGCCTCATTACGACCCTGGCGCTAAGTGGTTAACGGCGCCAAAAAAGGCTGCGGCTCCGTTAACCACTTAGCACCTTACTACAAGGTCGCTTTGTGGGACCCGACCTGAACGGCTGGTTTAGACCAGCCGTTAAAGTAGGGACCCGCAAAGGGACTCTCGAGGTAAGTACGGTACCGCAATTTGCGGTACCGTACTTACCACCTTCCCCAGTCCCATTGAGCCCTATGGGGCAAAAATGGGAATGGGGAAGGGCCAATATTCAATGGGGAATTACCGCCCCGCCAACCTTGGAATGGGGTGGTAATTCCCCATTGAACATTGGCGGACTCGTTACGATACCGGCACCAACGATGGTGCTAATAGCGCCATGGTTTAGCGCCAGTATCGTAATGAGGGCCTATGAGTTTGCAAGAATATGGCATTATGACACCCTCTTTGTGAATGAATGAACTCCTAGCTAATACTTTGGATTTTGGCTACTTTGTTAATCCTTTTGTACCAGAAGGATTCAAAAGGTTCTTCCTTCTGTGCCCAGTTGGACACTTTAACAATTACAATACCCTGCAGCAGGGGGTCCTAATTGATTGCGGATCTATTCATATACTCACATTAAGCCCCTTGTTCTTTCGGAATGATCAGCCAGTGTCTGCCAGGACACTGCTCCTGATTTGAAATGGCGGACTCCCTTCTGCACCTACACCAGTCTTCAGAGACACCTACACATGATTGCCCCTCCTTTCAGCCAGCTAGCTGCACAGAAAGAATCAGTAGAACCCAGGAAGACCACAGAAAGCCCAAAGGGTGGACCAGTAATAGGAACCCAGCAGAATCCCAGCAAACGTACCCCTATGTAATGTTCATCTTGACTCTGCAGGAGCACTGGCACCCTCAGTGTCTGGCAATGTGAAGATGGGGACTGGATCCGGCCTGCCATGGACTGCCAGGTGGGGTCTGTCATTGAACACCTGTCTAAAACAAGGATGTATGGGTAATACACTGTGACACTTAATATGACCCCCTTTCCAGGTTCTCCCCGTGACCCCTGGACGGACGTGTTGCTTTCCAATATTGCGCTCCCCATCCTGATATCTCTTGCAGGGGCGCTTTGTCTTCTGGCTGACCCCAGCCTTGGGCCTCTTCTGCTTTGCAACTTTCTCTTGCTGCTGCACTATCTTCTTTCTCTATGTGAATTCTTGCCAGTTACTTCACTGACAGTGTGTCACCCAGACCTGCTGTGGCTGACAATTTTTGGCTGCTTTTTGGCACTATGAGCGCTGTATGGCTGGAAGTCTGTATGCCCCGGAGCACAGTGCATGCTGTCTCTGTCCAGTTATTAAAATGAAAATACGGAATGTACTCCTGCTGTGAATGCTCTGTCATTGTATGGTGTGCAGAAGAGAGAGCCGGAGTGAGGGATGGAATGTGGCATGCTGTGCGTAGAGTTTGTTACTGCTGGAGGCATGAGCACAATACTGCAGTTGCTGTGACTGACCTTGCTTAATGCCATCTTTGCCCTTACAGGTGCCGAATTTTCTTGCGTGAGCAGTTGCTGAGCACCGAAGACCTCGGTGAAGAAACGAGGACGAGCTGGAGCTTCAGAGAAGGATGGCGTGCTGGTAAGTGTTTGCTTCTTTAAAGTATCGTGTTGCCTTTTTTAGCTTTAATGTGTCTTCTTTCCATAGGTCTTGATGAACCAGACAGAGAACCAGTGGTGAGCATTATGCTGCGAGGGCAGATAAACGTGAAGCAAGGGAAACTTGCATGGGTGTGGTTTAAATAGAAACCCACCCATGCACACTAAACTGCTACTCCTTACAATAGTCCCCTGGCAAGACTGTCGGCCATTTTGGTGGAGTTCAGGTGGCCTCCAGAGCTGCCATGTTGGAGGGTCTGATTTCAGAAAGATCAGCAGTCTTTGTATGCCAAGAGCACCATAATGCAGCCCAACCTTTGCCTTTCTTGGTGTGCCTGGCCCCAGATAGGGTGTGTGTGATATTGTATGGGCAATTCCTATTGGTGCTACTGGTGATCAAGACACCCTCCTTCCTCGTTTCATCCTCGTTTAATCCTTTTAGTGGGAAGTTCCTCTTATGCTATGTCCCCTTACATTTCCTTTACCATTTTCCAGGCTCTTTCATGTCATCATCTGTCACACCACATGCCAGAATCTACAAGCACTTTCCAGCACCTTCTGATTCCATTTGTGTCACTTTCAAGCCAAGGTTTAAATGACCTTTTTGACAGTATTCGGCATAATACCTCCCCATAATGTTGCTTATTCTTCCTTCCTCTCCTCATGCTCAGGACAATGAATGTGTATTCTCAAGGCCCATCACAATGAATGCTCTGCCTTGCAAAGCACTGTTGTCAACTCTCAATTTTGCATTTCTTCGGAAACTGGCAGTGATCAGTCAGTGTTGTTTGTGCAAAAGCAAGGGGTTTCTGGGAGTTTCTCAACTACCAGCCTATATCCTGGGTTAGAGTCTCAACCAGAGTCTTTAGCTCTCCATCCTTTCACAGAAGAGAAATGTCCACTACATATCAGTCTTTGTCCTGCCCAAGGGCAGTCCAGCACCGAAATGCCTGGCAATTCTCTTCTGAACAAGAGTACCATCAGCAACTCGAGACACGTGTTTCAGCCTGGTTGGGCCTCATCAGTGAGGTGGAGCTGTGGCTCTTTAAGAACAGTGAGCAAGGGTTCCACATCTGGATTACCCTAGTAACATAGGGTGAAAACCCAAAGCTACCTAATATGCAAAAACTAGGGGGTTCTGGGAGTTTTTCTACTACCAGACTATATCCCGGGTTAGAGTCTCAACTAGAGTCTTTAGCTCACCATCCTTTCACAGAAGAGACATTTCCACTACATATCAGTCTTTGTCCTGCCCAACAGCAGTCCAGCACCGAAATGCCTGGCAATTCTCTTCTGAACAAGAAAACCAACACCTGCTGCAGTACACAGTACATTCAGAGCTTGTGGCCTAACAGATCTGGCCCACTCAATTCTCCCCTATACTAGTTGTTAGTATCCAATGTCACCCCTGTTGTTCCCAATACTAAATGTTAGCACCCATCTACTACACTAAAGACAGCATATGCTGTACAAATTATTTAGCTAACAACCTCTCCTACATTTCTGACTGACGGCAGTGGTTCTAACACTCAATATTACTTTGCAACAAGCACTTTACAGTGCTAAGCATAATGATATGACCGTTTTTTTAAGGTATGGTAAACACTGGTTGATTTTAATATCTTAACAAGTAAATACATTTACTAGCACATACATGAAACCGAAGGTGACTTTATCAGTGTTCACATGGTATGTTGCCTAATGGCCTGGGCTTCAAAATTCACCATAGTGAGACATGAAACTCACATCTTTGTTAGTTTGAGTGTGTTCAAAAACCTGAGTTTCCATTGTATGTGTGTGTTGTATTTGGGAGATCACACTTCCATACCAAAACAAAAAGGTCCATTAGTGTGTCCACCTTGCATGAAGTGGTGTCCAACTGGTGTTTATATTTTATGTTCCAAGAAAGTATGTCTGTGTAGGTGTCTTCTTCCATGCAGTTCCTGCCTGGTTTTACCTACATACCTCCGTTAGAGGCATTTCTTGCATTGGATGAGGTACATAATGTTGGACGATATGCAGTTGTAAAACCCTTAAATCTGTATTGTTTAGTTATACAATGTTGTCAAAGGATATTTGTTGAAGATGTGATGGCATGTTTTGCTTCTCCTCATATTACGTGGGTACACTCCAGGTCTCATTTGTTCTTGATCTACTGGAAATGCACATCTTGCCAGGGTTTGTGCTAGATTTGTTGGTTTCTTATATGCAATCAAGGGGGTTCACTGAAAGTGACTTTCAATTCTATGTCTCTGCTGAATATTGGTTGTCGGTCGTTAACAATTCTGTTCAGTTGTGCTAATGCTGGGTGATAGGTGACCAATAATTGTAATTGGCTATTTAGAGGTACTCATTCTGTAGTTCTGCTTTCTTTGTATAGTAGCAGGTTCTCTTTTAGAATTTTCAATGCACAATGAAACTGCCTGTCAATGGATCTCACTGAGTGTCCCTTTTGCTGAAAAATGGGTGGAGTGGAGCAAGTTGCTTATCCCTTGTTCTCATGCCGGACCATACCTGCTGGTACCTGAATGCCTGGCTATAGAAGACAGGTCTTATTTTTAGGCTCAGATGGAAACTTTTTAAGTGCAGGTACTTGTTCCTGTCTGTGGGTTTATTGCATATATCCGTTGCTAGCTAGTTATTCCTCCTCACAAAGATAGTGGTATTCAAAGAAAGCATGTTCTTCTTGGAAAAGTCCAGGGTGAATTTAAAGTGGTGGTAGAATAAATTGATTGTTTCATTGAACCTTTTTGGAGAATAATCACCTTCTGTCCAAATCATGAAAATGTCATCAATATATTGCTGGCGTGTTAGAGATTTCTGTAATTGTTGTTTTAGGAACTCTTCCTCAAGGTCTGCCATAAACAGGATTGCATATTAAGGTGCGATTGTTTTGCCTCTAACAAGACACTAAACTTAAGTGGCCATATGCAACATGGAGGTATGCATGCTGTCTTCACCTTTGTGTGGTTTATACATGTTTGTACTCGCTCCCCACTGATATTTGGTTGTGATAACTGATAATAAAATACACAAAGAAGCCCAACTTCCTGCGTTTTATTGGGGTTGCAAAGATGGTCTTAACAGATGTCCTTTTTAAATTGTTTTAAAAATGTACCCTTAATGGGCCTCATTACGAGTTTGGTGGTATCTGGGCACTAAATACATCCAGCTACCACCAAACCATATTACCGTCACCGCCAATTGATCCCGCCATATTACCGCCGGATTACAAGCGGCGGTGTAACTCCCCATTTTTAGTCCACATGACTTAATCCGACATTTTTGATGCAATTACCATGGTAGTAAATCCGCCATGGTAATTCCACCGAAAACAGGTGGAAATTGGCAGATTTACGTCCAGCTCATAGCTGAAGGTGAATCCTCCAACTTGCAGTGGTATATAGTAATACCTCTGCATTTAACCCGCACCACCCAACTTGCAATGATGGCTATTGACTTTTTAATAGATTTGTTTTGTGTGTTGTGCATTTTCCAAAAATATTTGATCTTCATGATGGGGATGCACAGTAATTAACTGTTTGCTGTAATGAGGTTCTTATTGGTGGCTAAAATGGGAGAACTGATGTCAAGCCACTGTGCAGAAACTGGGTCAGCCAGGTGAAGAGCCATAATGCAGTGGGAAAATGGGTGGAAAAGAGCAGCCCTGACCTCTACTGTACCTTTGCTTGATGCATGTTTGTGTGATATTTAAAGTTGTTAAGCTTGCTCTTTTTATCTTTTGGCACTTACATTCTCCAATGCAGGGCTGCAGGTAGTAGAATTTTGCAGAGCTTTTAAAGGAATTTAAGGCTGCTCAGGTCACACAGTGCAACCCTCTTTTCCTGCCAATCTGCCAAATACAGGTGAGTGGGATGAAACAAGCTTCGGCTAGAAATTGAGCACTGTGTTGACACCATGCAAGAGGACCCTTTATAGTAACCAAACTTGTGTTGCCTGCTGAGCATCCTGTAACACCTCTTACCTGCCCCACAAAGGTCCTGCTGCTCCCTGGGTACTGAAATAGACAATGGAGTTGCAGAACAGCAGAAGGGAATGGAGGGTGGAGATTGACAACACAACAGAGTAACCCAAATCCCTCTATAAATACAATTCACTGAAAAAACTTTAGTTAAAGTGCAGTTTAGTTGACCAGATTTAACGCAACGAAAACATTGAAATTCAGTGGATGTGGGAAGTGTGCGGATGGGCCTCTAATCACCTTAAACCAAAGCAGGCCCACCACTTAAGAAGCAATTGCACATTTGTATGTAAGGCAAGTTTATTGTACAATCAGCCAGGAGGGGCTAGATGATTCTACAAAGTCAAACTAACCCAAATCTCCCTGAACCACACAAGTTGAAACATTGGGCTTCATTACGAGGTTGGCAGTAACCTGCTGGTGCTACTGGTGGGTTGCCGCCGACCTCAAAACACGAATGCCACCTGAATTCCTGGTGCCACCGGGACATTACAAGTCCCAGCGGATCGGAAGTTAGGTGGGGGATTCAGTAAGTCCCTCATCCAATGGAGTCCCATAGGCTCCACAGGAATGGGGACCATTAAGTACTGGCACTGTTGCCAATGATGCTGGTGCTTCTACGAAAGGTCTGCCTGCAGGGGCCGTTGTGCCCCGCAGGTCTGACCCTGCTGGCGCAACGGCCAATGCAGGCAGACTCGTAGGGTGCCGGCCCATTATATACATTTTTGCAACAGTTAGAACACTCCCACATTTATTTATTACAAACCACCCCCCACACATGATGGGTTAAAAACTATACAAATGAAATACAATCGTCTCCAATTCCCCCATTCTCATTGGGCACAATTATCATAACTACCCTCTTCAGCTCATGTGTACAGCACATCTCCTTTTAGGATTTGTCCATGGTAGGTCATGACATCATCACATAGTTACACATTTAAACATATCCATTGCTCATTACAAGTTCCAGCTGGCCTTGGTCCTTCTACCCCAGACGTAATTTGCAAATGGTTTGCAAGGACACTTCAAACAATATGCAGAGGGGAAGAGTTTACAGCGCCTTGATGCCTTATGGGCTGCAAGCGCGCTTGATAAATGAAAATAAATAAAATAGTAAATAAGTTTCCGTTGAAATGGTGATAAGTATCTGACCAATCCAGACTTGATGGCATCCCAGGAACACTCTAATGTAAATGACTAGCAATTCAACACACATTACCTACAAACACAATCTGAGAAAATAATTGAAACACAAATGTATCGATCAACTCTAGCCTCAGGCTTCCCTTCACCCCTGGTTTACTGCTGGCCAAAAGCAAATGGCCGGAATCCCCATAACAATAAATAACAAGCTTGCATGCACTTAAAAGATTACATCTCCTTTCTGCGATACTGCCAAGCCATAAAACCCATGGGCCTGTCTGTGTGTGACCATCTGATTATTGTTGCAGCTGCCCTTCCTCGGCCCTTCAATCCTTGCCAAACCAGTTTTTCCCTGTCACACAGAGTTCACCTCGCAAGCCCTGGCTGCAGAGTCTAACCAAATTGTGAAAGATCACACGGCATACAGATTTGTACATTTCCCCATGTATGTATAACAGTGCATGCATGTTTCAAACTACTGTGTCCTCTTTACAGTGGTTTCTTCATGACAAATCTCCTTTCTCGCATGTGCATTGTGAACCTCCTTTTGGCCCAGTTTCTAGGTGCTTACATGGTACAACATACCTCTATTTTTCTTTATATTTCATCAGCAGGTTTTGACGTTTATCTTGCTGCGCCCATGCAAATCTAAATGTATCAAATTAAATACAAAGTTACACTAAAGTAACACATATCCCATTCCCATTAAGTATGCTAAATACATATAATATTGCAAGATCGCGCCAACTTCGCTGCTCCCCCACTCACCAATATGGAGCATACAATGTTAACCGCTTTTTCCCATCAGGGCCTTTCCTGATCGCCGCAATATTCCCCCCTTTAGTTAATACTTTAACTAATAATCAAAGTTCTTGTTCATTAAAATAATTTTCTCTGGGAAAAAACCTACAATCATCTCTCACATGGGTCCCAATATGGGCATACTCCTCGGCTGAACAAACCCAACTCATCCCCCCACCGTTTCCGCAATCTACATGCTGCTCCACACAATCATCCCAATTTGTTGGAGGACACAAGACAGCTTCAGTCTGAGTACCCATGTGATATAAAATGACAGTGGTTATAGCCTTGGTCAGGGTCACAGTCATCATGGCAACTGCTTTAGGTACCTGGGCAGAACAGTATCGTAAGAGCATTTGGCAAGAGCAAAAGATAACAAGGAAAAAGATTGAAATGGGCACAAAGGTTTTGACGCCTATGCTCACCCAAGACGGCACCTAAGAAAAAAAAGAGTTTAACAAAGGGTCATTTGTAATTCCTGTCTTTTTCTCCTTGACCACTCTAAGCTTGTGCAAAGCAGCAATTGTTTGAGTCAGAGTCACATTCTATGAATCATTAGGAGGCACAAATGTGCAGCAAGTGCTCCCTATCTTCTGGCAGACCCCTCCCTTCCTAGCTGTTAAGAGGTTGAGAATATATCAATTCTGCAAGGAAATGTGCCTCAGGGCCCGTAGTTCTTCTTTTATGGCACTGAAAGCTGATTTAGAGGAATTCACAAACAACAGGAGTTCGTACTGGGTCACATGATGCCACATTGCATTTCTCAGCAGCTTGGACACCAGGTGCCAAGAGAGAAGAGAAAAATGTCTCTGTCCGACTAAACAACCGAAATTGCTCAGGAATGTCAATTCTTTTGACGATGTTCCCGGGATGAAGTTGGACCGCTTGGTCCATTGCAATAGTTTCTCTTATCCATGATCAGGCAAAATCATTGAGGTGTCCATGTGTGGCAATACAGGGGATTCAAGGGGTACAGGGAACAAAGGGGGAACAGATGTGGCTTTGAACCTCAGGGGGGCATGTATGAAATGGTCCTCAGGAATAACAAGGACAGGCACATGCAATGTGGTGAAATTGCACACACCTCCCCAGGCTGGAGGCAATTATCTATAGGCATACTCTACACAAGACCAAAATACATTGAGAATCGCAATCAGTGATGCGAAGTGTGCGGCGGTAGTTCCCATTTGTGCCTATAGGCACCATGCCATCACCCTTAAAACACAGAGAAAAATGTGTAAGTCTCTGTGTCTTAACAGGTTATTCTTGCTCCTTGAGCCATGTCAGATATTTTAAATACTTCTCCCACACATTTCCACATTCTTGGTTTACACGTGCCACCCCTTCTTCTGACAACCCCCTCATCCCTCCAGCTCTGCAACTTTTCACCCCTTGCTCCCATCGGTTGTTGATGATAACAGCCCCTTTTCAAATCAACTGGACTCTGTGCGTACACCGAATATTCTTCTGCTCTTTACGATCTGTAGTTGAACATTCTTTGTCAACAGATAATGATTGCCCTTGAAATTGCCCTCGTACCCTGCACAAAGCTATGTGCACTAGACACAGTGCCTCCGCTAACTCTATTTCATCCGGGATGAACACACTAGCAACACCAGAAGCAAGGGGTATGAGAGAGCAGATGTAGCAAAATCCTACAGATATCTCTCTCCCCACTCTCCTCCTAGGGCAAAACGATATATTATTTGCTGCAAAACCATGTGCATCTAATATCTGGTTTAAATTTACATCATCATGGTCCATAAATTCAGAATTACTACTTCTTAGTGACCCCAATAAAATTTGATCAAATCGTAAAATCCTAGATACATTTAAACAATTAACTTCCGTGCTGTTTGCCATCTTTGAACATGATGACAAGAGAAACGAGAAAGACATATAAATAATCGTTCTACTGTATATTGTAAAACCAAAGCTTCTTCTTATTCTTGAAAAATAACAATTGCTACATTTCATTTGCTCCCCCGTTTTCCACTGCAATGAACTACGAATCCTTAGAGCATACTTAACTTTGAGCATGCTCCTTTGCTGGAGGAGGGGCACCAGTATCCCTCCATATGTCGCAGATGTGGACCCAGCTCTTCCTACCCTCCACCTTCACAGCATTTGGAGTTGTGAAAATCATGTTGTGCGACCCATAGAAAGAGCGCACAAAGGAACGGATGAAGACTTGGTCCCTGGGGAGTCATGGTTATTGGTGCAGATGGTCAGACTCTTTGCCACTTTCTCTTTTCTCCTGTAGACTGTTGGCGAGAAGACATAACCTGTGAAGATATAATTATGACACTTTTGATTAAGGCCCTAAGGTACTCCATAAGCTACTCACCCAGGACCTCTGCTGATTTATGTGCATCAGATGCTGTGCGTGCAGGTGAGAGTGGATTGCGTAAATTACGCCTCGTCACAATCTCGTGAGGGCTAAGGTGGTGATCTTTTCCTGGATGAAAACTGGCCCACACTAGAATTTTGCATTTTTTGATCAGGCATTTCTCTATAGACTAGCACAATCTTGTACATGTGTACAGTAACCTTAAAGCTTTATTCAATGCTGTGTTGCATGTGAGGCAGTGTTTCAAAGTGGAAATTGTGTGACATATATCTTTGTGCAGTGCCCTTTGACTGGAAGTTTGTAGCATGCACGTCTTGTGTCTGGTTGATTCAAAATATGTATTGTGCAGATACCAGCAGACACTTGTGGACTGCTGCTGTGTCCTGTATGTTGTGTGGCACATATACATTGTTTCAGTTCTGGACGTAAATTGTATTTTCTTGAGGTTTTATTAGTAATAAAACCTGTTTCATTTGTACAGCAGTGATTTATTGATGTTGGGTTGGAGTTACATAACCATGAAGTGTAGTTCACAAGTGGTGTGCATGCAGAGTGCCGGGGGGAGGGCGCATTCTAGTGTTTTGCCCCTTGGGCACGGAATGGACTAGAAACTGCCCAGAGCTTACGGCCAGATATATCGGTCTCCAACACACACTTCACTACATGTTTTATAAACATGAAGATGCTTGCCTACAGCAATATAAGGGATCTCTGAACTTCATCATATTAGCATGGTAGCAGCACACATTACAATATATTTCTTAATATATAGATGTGTACTCTCAGCAGAGCTGTTTTTTCCAAGCTGCATTGCATTGCCACTTTAGCAAAAACAACCTGGTTCTCAGACCAATATCCCATGCCCTGCCTTGATCACTAAACCAAATTCAACATGTGGGCAAGTAAATGTCTGAAATGGTGTGATGTTAAGCAGTGCTTTAAGTGGCCTGCCCACTCCAGCGGGGGCCTTTGGGGTGTGGCCTGGCAGGGGATTGGTGTGGCAATTAGGAGGTAACACTTACCTCACCTGAATGCTGCCTGTTACGCCACGCCCCCGTAAGAGCCCTGGCTTGATTTTGCAAAAGGACACCGGATGTGGCCTAACGGGCACCATTCCATTCAGGTAAGTGCTTCCTTGTCTTTTAATTGCGGTGCTGACTCCTTACCAGGCTCCCCTTTCCCCGCAGATGCAGGGATCATCACCCTCTCACTGAGAGTGATGATCCCTGCATCTCAAAGGGGTTCCAGGCAGGGGGTCGGAGAGGCAATGGAAAGCTAGGCCTTTTTTGGTTAAAACCTGAACAGCTTAAGGCTTTACAAAAATAAGCGCTGCCTGCCTTTTGATTGTGTCGCCAACACCGGGCTAGACACCCCTTTCATTAGAGATTCATGGAGGTCGGAGACACAATGACATGACAAGGTTTTATTTTAAAGCTTGCAGCTCTCACTTAAACGCGAGAGCTTCAGACTAAAAACAAAGCCTTGCCTGCTACCAGCGGGGTGGGCTGGGGTTAGCAGGGGGCTTCAGGGTCCCCAACAGGGCCAGTCCCAAACACAATGTTCAGAGCCTGCCGGGGCTGTGCCCTGGCTAGCCCCGAGCCACTTCAAGCCCTGATTAATAATAATTCACAGAGCGTTTTCCAATGCGGTTTTGCCATTATAAAACGCTTCTGGGAATTAGGCGCAAAGCCTACAAAGCATTTTTCAAAGGAGTTGCGTCATTGTAAAATGCTTTTGTAAATCAGCCCCAATGACATAAAATAACTAAATGTTGCGTCTACTCCTCTATGCTAGTTATTGGACAGAAATTAAGCTTTCTTTTTCCACATGCAACCAGGACCATCGGAACATTTCCAGAATCTTAAATGATTCTTAGTTCTTTGGGGCATGCTTTCTAGGACATAGGAAAATGTTGGGACAGCAACTTAACACTTCTTTCCATCGCACAGAATGAACGTGTTACACAGGGGCGTTGCTAGGGGGGGGCTAAGGGGGCTATAGCCCCTGATCTTTTGGTTGTAGCCCCGGATAGAATCTCAGGAGCTACAGCCAAAAGACTAGCTAGCCCCCAGTCCCAACAGTTCTGACATCAGAGTAGCCCCGGGTGTTTTCCAGACCTAGCAACTCCCCTGGTGTTACACCTCTCCTGCACCCCTCCTGTTGCAGCCGAAAGATCCCACAAATGCGGGTAAAATGGCACCTCGTTTGAGTCGACGCTCAGAAAGCCCCGTGCCCCTTGATGAAAAGCGTGTGTTTCATGCAGTAGGATTTGAAGGAACTGAGCTGACATTGCTGGAAGCAATAAAAAATCATGTCTCGAACCATTCCCGGTCTAGTGTTGCACCGCTTGCTGTCATATTTCTGGCATGTTGCTGGCAAGGAAACCTTTAGGTGGATTATCGTAAAATGATTTCCTTTTGTAAGCCTAGCTGTTAGGGACCTGCCCATGAACTCTGCAAAGCATCGCCTGCAGGAGGAATCAGGGAATCCGAACCCAGCGGCCGCATGCTGGCAGGTATCCCAGGTGAAATGGCCTCGCAACACCACATTTTTTTTTAATGTGCATAAAAATAGAGACGATACTAGTGATATCTCTAAAAAACAAATATTCAGTACCAAATTCTACCAAAACTCTATTAGCGTGCACATAATTTTCTGGTGTTTTGCTCAAGTAAAATCTATTACGATTTCAATTTGGTTAAATGTTCTACCTTGATTTCTGATTTTCCTTAAAAAAAAAAAATCTTTTTGTTGCTTTTCTATAGCAGTTAATATTTGCAGCTAAAAATCCAAAGGTTAAAAATAAAAAATGCTGGTACCCATTCCTAGAATTGCTGGCTTAAAATTGACTTTCAATCTATGGTACTGTATTTAAATTGGTTTAACACATTATATGGTAAGCAATTACCATTTGAATATCTCACATGTTTGATAAATGGAAAGGGTTTGCAGTAAAAACTCTCCAGAATAGTGAAAGTAAAGAGGTACAAATAAAGTTGATGATAGATAAACGGTTCTATGTCATTTCATCGCCAGGCATTTCAAAGCCTGCAATTTAAACGTGTTTGACAGTTCATCGAGTTTTTTTTGGTTGGATCCCCTCCTGTACCTATTTTTACCTATACCCAACCACTTATCCGCCCTTTCCCACCCCCTCATCCCCCAAAAAATTTGATGAACTGGCAAACACGTTTAAACTGCAGGCTTTGAAATGTCTGATGATGAAAGAACGCTGTACCAGATAAACAAGCTAAAAACTAAAGAAAAATACCGTAACATTGACATTTGAAAAAGAAAATGAAATAACTTCTGACCAGAGGCTCTAAGCCTTTAGTGCCGCTGCGGAAAGAAAATTGGAGCTGTAGGAGGGTTGAGGGACAAGGAGTCTCTCCATCTTGAAGGTAAACCTTAACATAAGTAGATAGGTAAGTGCAAAGAAAATATATATGGGTGATATGTGTTATGTTATTTTACTAAGATGTACACCGGGAAGAACTAGTAAAATAATGCATCTGTGATTTCCTTTCTCAATTTAAAGTTTCCAAATTGTTACAGTTTGCATTATCTTCAACTTAAAATTCGTTATTTATACTTGTGCTGGTCTCAATTTGTCTTACTTGATTGTAAGTTAATTATTTTGATAGTCATATTGTTATAGAGAAGTGTGGGTTATACAATGAACCCGTGAAGCGTGTTCTTCTGACACTTGTTTAATGAGTTATTGGGCCTCATTACAAGTTTGCCGGTCCAGTAACTGCGGCAGGATACATTATCCTGCCACAGCCGTAGCTACGACGGGAGATGCGATTGCCATTTTAAAGTCAGGCAAGCTGTGACTGACAGGAGTGCCAGCCAGCCACAGCGTCGCTGAAACTGGAGTTTCAGCGACGCTGTGGCTGCCGGGCACTCCTGTCACTCACTGCACCTTCCTCTTGTGACTCCTCATTTGAGGGGTCACGAGAGGAAGTTATGGTCCCTTTGTTTCCCCATCCCCTCCACAGGTCACTGACCCTTGGGGAACCTTGGGGCTCTGTGATCTATGCTGCGTATTAGATCACAGAGCCCCCAGGTTGTCCGAGGGTAAACGATGCCTCAGGCTCAGTGATCAAATCTGCTTTGCAGAGCAGATCATAGATCACTGAGATAGTCATCATTGTCCATTGGCAAAGCTTTATAAAAGATGGCTTGAATTGTGTACTTTTACCTGGGGGACCTGGATGAGGAGAAACATTAGAAATATCATCACGTATTATGAAACAACTCTTCACATCTCTGCATGCATTTATTTAGGAGTAAACCACATTTTCCTATTGATTATGAGCTACACTTTGAGCATTTGCATGTAAACAACATTTATGTCAATCTGAGGATGAACTACCAGTCAACCAATGGAGCCACTTTTACTTCTCAACATCTTCCCATCCTCCTTACTTGGACACAAATACACATTCTTCTCTGATGAAGAAGTGGCAAATTCTGTGTTGGTTGAATTTGAGTGTGAACATTGTTCAATTACTGTGCTAACAGACTGACTTAATTGAGAATCCCTGGATTCCTTATCTCTAGATGTAGTTCTTCAAGTGTCTTTCTTTTCTACTAGGGTAGACAAAGCAGCTTTTTCCTTGGTTGAAATAAATAGTCAGCGGGAGGTATTTTGATAGCCACAGATACAATTCTAACACTGATTGATGCCTTGAGATTTCAGATAGAATCAATGTTATCATGCCCACATCTGCTTTTACGCTATGAACCACCACAGACAAGATTCTAATTTCTGCCACTAGGGCTTCATAGGGCAAACGTGAGGGGAGATTTGTAGTTCTTTGAATATTAATTGGCTTTTCTCTTAATGGCATTGTGTTTTTCTTGAAATGTTAACATGTTAGTGGTTTACTATGTGGAAATAGGAAAACCCCGCAAAATCAGGGGATTTTTCAAAGATAACATTCTAGATGGAATCGATACGTCCCGGTCCAGCCTTTTTTCAGAATCTTTTGAATTGCGACAATGGGGAGGATTTATTCACCTGTTGGTATTTATGTGATAATACAGACCTTTCCCTCTTGTCCAATGCTAACTATGGGGGCCGGAGTATCGCTAGCAAGCCTTCACTCAGAGGGACTGATATTCTCAGAGATTCCCAGGAGGATAGCTCAAGAAGCAACGTGCTCGCCTTGGAAACAAGGCAACACAAAGCAACACAGGTTCGAACCCCGGGTCTGTGCTTAGAAACCTCTGCGTATTAAGCGCGTTATAAATACGCAACTAGGACATGTTCCTGTAACAGCGCCTCGATGCCCCCGGGCTGTGTGAGCGCTTTAAAAATGTATTAATAGATGGGCATTTCATAGTCCTTTCCGCCTAATCGGTGGCTTTCTTTAGGTTGTTAAAACTGTACTAGTGGGTGTACTTCTTACCTCAATCTAGAGCGTGTTCCTCTTTTAGCATCTTTGGCTGTACCCACCTCAGATCAATTGAAGAAGAACTGTGAGGACCTTGAATCATTATCCTCACTTGAAGTATTAGTAATAATCAGAGACCTAGCATTGGAGAAGTCCCTATGTAAATCCTCAATCTCATTTATTAAAACATGAGCACGCATTTTAAGGGCAGACTTACTACAGACATTTTCACAAGTGGGCCCTACGTTGGGGAAGTGATAGTTTTCCTCTTTGGCACCAATACAGTCCTGCTCCAACACGAAGAAATAATGATGACAAAATAATTACTGTAAAGCTTCACACCAAAGCTAGACCCTTAAGTCAAACATGTAAAAATAATATGAATGTACCACAGACTTCAAAGCAGTGATGAGACAAAAAAGAAATACAACACACACAATTAAAAAAAACATGGACAAATGCTGCTAATCAGATCATATATTCCCTATAAGTGTCACCAATACATACTTCCAGGATTGAGAGCCACGACTCGGCTTACTTTTATCAGGGACCCAAGCAGCTATTCATCCCCCGGCTTCCCGTCTGGCTGCTGTACAATGAAATCACAGTAGATGCAAAAGAAAAAAAGCATGCAAAATGTGTCTTGGTGGCACCCTGAGCAGACAGACACTCCCAGCGAATAAATATATCTAGACATTTTATGGGATTTGCATGGGAATCTACGCTGATAGTGCCCTCACAGTGGTCGAAAGAGAAATTAAAGCAAACCAACACATTTCAGTCAAGTCACATTCAATGTAGGAGGTGAAAGACCTTTTTAACATACGTATCACATTCTAACCGTGCCACTGAATGAACAAATCTCTCAGAGAAGAAAATATCCACATGATTTATTTGGGCGTCATTACGAGTTTGATGGTAATTTGGCAGTAAATCTGTCGAATTACTGCCAAACCCGCTTACTTTTACTGCCACTTGGTCCCATGGAGTTACCACAAGATAACAACTGGTGGTAGGGTGGTGTAATTCCCAATTGTGTGAGTCCATAGGACTCTATGGGGATTGTTGGCAGATGGACCACCTGCAGAATTACCACACAGTATATTTGCCGATTTTTGGAGGTAAATTGGAGGATTTACATCTAGCTACAAGCTCCTGTAAAAATCAATGGATGTACCACACAGTTAATCCACCACAGGAATGTTAATTTGGCAGTGCAGGAATAAACAGTGGTAATTCCGTCACCGCCCAAAAAAACAGAATTATCACCACTTTTTCGAACACTGCCAAACTTGTAATGAGGCCCATTAGGATCCAAGCCTATAGTCAGCCTTGGTTTCATCTCAATATGAAGAGGACATGCAGCTTTACCTAAAGATGATTTGCAGCAGTGACATCACCTGCCTTAAGAACTCCCTGTCTCTGATCCAGTCCTGGATGCCAAGAACCTACCTGGCTCACCTGCACAAAGATCAATTAGCTCTCCTAGGAATTCCATCAAACATGCCCAAGTCCAGAATTTGTGAAATGAAATGATGCTCAATGGGTTTATTCATACACTGTGATTTTAGACTTTCCTGGCTCGTGCCTTCTCATAGAACAGGCTATTTAGCCACGCTGTTCTCAGTGGATGGCACCCTCAGATTTATGGCACATTTTGTAAGACTTACGGTAGCTAGATAATTAAGGGTAATCCAGATGTGGACCCTGTGCTTACTGTGCCCAGAGAGACACACAGGGTCAAGGTCACACTGAACTGTGGTCTTCCAGTCTATTAAGGTGAGGTAGCAATACCCTTGAGATGGATGGGGATGCAGAAGTTTCTCAAACATCAATAATCAAAATGATTCAGGTAGTTGTCAAAAGTATAACTGTTTTAATATCAATTATCTAAAAGGGGGAGTACAACGGACATCAACGGACGTCTGTGTAAGGGGTGATCGACTCCGGGGAACCCGGTGTGTCCTGGAAACTAGGAAACATTTGGGAAAACAGTTGCTATCTTGGCTAGACGCAACAATTAGGTGAGAATGTATTAAGAGACAGACTTCGGTTTATGTGGAATTTTTTCTTAAACCATATGTGGAACAAATGCCGTTTTATGTCAAAGATTCAGGTGATATGATACGCATTTTAGAACAGATAGACATCAGGCCTGGAGATATTCTGGCCACCATGGATGTTGAATCCCTATATACTTCAATTCTACAAATGCAAAGTTTGGCAGTGTTGGCAATTTTTTTAGATAAACGACCAGTACCACATTTGTCACCCACAGGGTTCATTTTAGAGTGCGCACGTTTGGCGATGACGGAAAACTTTTTTCTGTATAAACAAACATTATACAAACAGAAGTGTGGGGAGGTATGGGGGCTACTTTTGCCCCCGACATTGCAAATCTTTTTATGGCAGATTATGAAGATAACTTTGTTACTGGACCCAATAGTCTTTTAAAACAGCAAAAAGACCTGTGCCACAGCCTGATTGCGTGGTACAGATACATAGATGACATTTTGATTGTATGGAGAGGGACAAGTAGTTCCCTTATAGCCTTTAAAAACTGGCTGAATACTTGTAGCCTTGAAATAAAATTCACTTTGGAATGGAATGCGAATGAAGTAAGTTTTTTGGATCTAATGATTAAAAAAGTGGCAAATTCCTTGGTCACTACCCTCTATCGGAAGCCCATCGACAGAAATACTTTACTTCATTTTTCGAGTTATCATCCGGTGGGCCTTCGGGAGAACCTTCTGTATGGTCAGTTTTTACGGGTATGTCGTAATAGTTCAAACAGGGAGGAATTTGACAAGACAGACAGATTAACTGCGAGGGGATACCCCGAAAAACCTGTAAAAGACAACTTGAAAAGAGTGTCTAACATCAACAGAGAAATTTGTCTAACCCCGCGGAACAAACAAAAACAAGATTGGTTGGTCTGTGTTACCACCTATAATCCGGTGAGTAACGACATAAAAAGGATCTTTAATCGGAACTGGGACCTTATAAAACAACAAGGGGTCCTAAACAAGAAACCAATGTTTGCGTTCAAAAAGAGTCTGAATCTAAAACAGCGACTGGTACATACGTATCAAGAGAAATCGAAAGATCCAACAGTGCTGAACCAATGGGGCTTACCCCCATTATAGGGCATCATAGGTGTGGGAACTGTGTGGCCTGCCCACTGACGGAAAGTAGGACAGAGTTTAATTACGGACAAATGAAATGGCGACTGAAGCATCATACCAATTGTAAAACCAAAAATGCCATTTATATCATCATTTGTCCTTGTAAGTTATTATATGTAGGAAAAACAACCCGTGAAGTCAGACAGCGCATTGGTGAACACAGAATTAGTATCTGCAACAAGGTAGTGGATAAGCCACTAGTTGAACATTTTACACGGTTCAAACATCAGGATACTGACCTCAAATGGTTTGTCCCGCAAACTGCAAGATCCTATAGAAGAGGAGGAGACATGGCTAATATACTACACAGAATGGAAAAACGATGGATTTATTCCCTGGATAGTGTCAAACATGGTCTCAACCTATCAGTGGAATGGAACACCTTAGTTACCCATTAATGCTCCTAGAGCATCCATGTACAACCACTGCAGAATCCGAGCAGATGTCATGCCGGAGAGCGGGTCTTAGACCCTTTTTTAAAATTGATTTTTTTATATATTTTTCTGCATTTTTTGCATCTGTTTGGCATTTTTTTGCAATTTGATTGCACTGTGTGTTGATGGAATTTCTCCATTTGGTGGACACACGGGGCTTCCCAAGGGATTGAGCATTTATGAGATATATACGGTCATTGGCCATGAGATATACTAAAAGCTATATAAATATACCTCAAATTATCAGACTTGTCCGTGGGAGTGCCGTTTTGAGGCGACAAACAATTTTTCAAAATAAGGACATACGCACAGGTAAAAAAGTGTAATTAGTAACAGTGACTGAATGAAATATCATTGAAGCCCACACGATTGTATACTTAGAGGATACGCGAATAGGTAGGGCGGATACATCACACACAGAATTTGTCCTGTTTCTATGCCTATGATGGGAGATGAGCGGGTCAGCTGACTTATAAATGCGAGTTGATTGTATTTGTACGTGGCGTTTACTTTTACGAGGAGGCGCGACGCGGTGACACACAACGAAACAGGTAAGCACCCGTGTCGAGCGCGTAACTGAATAGAGCGTTTTCTAAAATATATTAACTTTAGAAACAACAGCGGATCGAGTTGAAGTGCTATGAGGCTGGTTGCACACCTACGCACACTGAGCTATGATAAATCTAAAAACATTATGATATTGCTTTGAAAAGTATATATGTAGCACGGGAATACACCAAAAAACAGAAAACAGTCAGTGAAAACAGAAATGATGCGATCCTACTAAGAACAATTGAATCAGGATTGAAAACAGGCTTAGTTATATATAAATGAACGGAGGAGTTATTTTTGACAACACCGCTTTGAGACAATTGTATTTGTCTTTTCCTTCTAGAATATATTTCTGTGAGGGTGATCGACTCCGGGGAGCCCGGTGTGTCCTGGAAACTAGGAAACATTTGGGAAAACAGTTGCTATCTTGGCTACACGCAACAATTAGGTGAGAATGTATTAAGGGACAGACTGAAGTAATTTCTACACCGCTAAAAACACATGATTGACAGATTTATTATGTTTATACAGGTGTGCGGGACAATTTGGTGACTAGGCACGTGTCTGGTATACTGAAGGTATGGTCTGCACACGTAAAAAATATTGTTCAGAAGACGGGTCGATGGGATTTCCTGCTGGAAATCTCCGCCTGTGTTTTTGGAAGTAAGTGCATTTGCAGGTCAATGAAAATAGACCATAGTTGATGATTAACAAGTATGGGTCTAACTTTGTTTGAACTATAGGCTATATCGTATCCTTGCAGAGTTGTTCTTAGGTTGAGGGACTCTCTGATAGGGTATTTTTAGGATTTATCCATTATGTTTGTTGTTTTCCATATCGCTAATTATAAGATGAAGATGGGGACAACATTATGTACTATTTATAGACATTGATACACAATAAAAGTGTGTGAAAAATAATGAGGATGACAGAAAATAGCTATTTAATAAAGTTCTTATGTTTTATTGTTCTCAGGCAATTTGATCCACCCTACTAGATCGAAAAGGGATGTTACTTTTGTTCATGTTATATGTCCTGAAGATGGTTGGCGTACATAGTGGACTGAGTAAAGTCTAAAATACAACCTCAAACACATGTCGATTTACTGCCTAATTACAGAAGGGCAGTTACCTATATGTGAACATTGTATGGATAGGAACTATCATTGAACAAAATATTGGATTGTGATCTAATTATTGTGGTTACAAAGTATATGTATGAATGCTAGTGTGAGAAAGTTAAATGAATGGTTTGCAGGCTTAAATGATTGTGTGGATCTAACTAAGTGTAATTTATGGATTTTGTTTTAAATATGCTGCACACCTTTAGGTGTTTTTTAGATATGAAATATTATTAAAACCTTTTTGTATCGAAGTAGAAAGATTGAATCATGTGTGATTATTTATAAAAAACAAATGTATGTTCTGTCATCCTCTATCTAAGGGTTCATTTGTTTGAGTATATTGTATGTGTGGCCCACAGGACACTAGATGTTTTGGGCTCTCCCCTCTATTTTTGAAATTTAGGGATGGAAGTGAAGCCATGGGCTGAGATACAGCTGATGATAATACACCATTGTCGGTTATTACAAGAAAAAAACAAAAAGAAGGATGAGAATAGAAAAATAGAGGAAGGCAAATTTGTTCTGAAATAACGGTCTAAATTTGCCACATAAGGGGTGGTATTAACAAATGGAGAAGGATTGGGAATGCAGGAAGCAATGGATTCTTCACAGGCGAATAATCTGCACTGATGGACCAAGGTGGATATGGGTTTACATCACAAGGCAGAGGTATGGGTTATAGAGGAAGAGGAGGTGGATTTCAAAATAATCAAGGTGAGTTTCAAGGTACACAGAATGAGAACCAGAATTCTCATGGAGGTTATAACCAAGGAGGGACTAATAGGGACTAATAGGAGAGTTCCTCCAGTATTTTGGAATTGTGGAATGACAGGACAAATTGCACTCATATGTGGGAGCCAAGGGAATGTACACAATGTACAGTTCTCTAGAGGGGGACAGTTTACCCTCCAACAAATAGCACACAGACCAGAGAAGGCCTTGCCCAGGATCACACATCATATCAGACACAAGCACCGCGAGTACAACAGATACCACAGCAGGGACAGGTGCAAATGAATCTGCCACAAGGACAGTCGCAATAAGCCCCTATGAAGACACAGCAATATGATATGATATGATAGTTTATTTTTATAGCGCCTATACACAATGGCCCTCATTACGACCCTGGCGGAGTGGGTTTACGCCAGCGTTATTCGCGGCGGACCCGTCCGCCCTACTACGAGTTCCCGTAGCGCCATGGAACGTTTTCCGCCTGGTTTTTCCGGGCGGAGAAATCCATGGCGCTACGGGACCTTGATGTTAATTACGCCACCGTATTTTGCGGTGGCGCAATTAACGCCTTCCCCACTCCCATTATACCCTATGGGGCAAAAATGGGAATGGGGAAGGGTAAAATGGGGAATGGGGATTTACCGCCCCGCCAAGGTCGGCATGGGGCGGAAAATCCGCCAACCTCCATGGCGCTATCGGCAGCTTTCCGCCGTGCTCCGCGGTGCATTTAGCACCGCGATTTCCGCCAGGGTCGTAATGAGGGCCAATGTGTTTCAAAGCGCTTCACGACAAGGGAGAGAACAAGGGAAAATACAAAACATTCTCACAGGCCATGAACAACAAGAATTTGGAATTAACTATCATACTCAGCCTAGCAACATTTCAGTGCAAGTGCTAAGACATGAATAGCAAGGAAATGGGAACAGACAGGCGACTACCGTACTAGGCCTGATGACATTTCTGGTAGAGCAGGAGAATTACACAAGGTGAGGGAGAGGGGAGGAGAGAGGATGGAGAGGAACAAAACAAGCAACTATCGTACTAGGCCTGATGACATTTCAAATAGTGCTGCAGGGGGAGGGGGGAATAAAAAGTAAGTGGGGGAGACAAACATTTGTTACTATCATACTAGGTCCAGGGACAATACTGATAGACTAAGTGCATAGACAAATGTGGGGCAGGGGGGGAGGAGAGAGAGAGAAAAGGGGAACGGAGAGGAGAAGAGAACAGAATAAACACAGTGAAAAGAGCAGAGAAGCAGAGTGGAGAGCGAAAACAGTTGCAGAGGTCAGTAAAACACATAGGGCCTCATTACGACATTGGAGGTAGCCATGCCGCTATTTGCGGCATGGCTACCCCCATTCCAGGTACCGGATCCGGGTTCTCTGAATGGGGAAATACCAGGCCATTCTGACCTTGGAGGGCCCAGTGTTTCCCCATTCAGGGAACACGGACCCAGACCATCCCCATTCCCATTTGAGCCCCCAGAGGGCTCAAATGGAATGGGGAGCATGCTAACAACGGGCCCGTTAATGACGGGTCCGTTGTTAGTATGCTGGACCACTTGCGGGACCCGCTAAGGAAGTCTGGTGAAACCAGGCATCCTTAGCGGGTCCCGCGAGCGGACCTCGTAATAAGGCAGTAGGGGGTTAAAAGGGCCGGCAGCTCTACCGGCCCCATTAACCCCCTACCGCCTTCCTGGTATTGAGGCCCATAATGTTGAAGGGAACAAAAAGTGTAGGCAAGGTTTCACAGTGACGATGGGCACAGCATAATTCAGGGCCAACCTGAGTGCAAGATCCAGGGGAGGTCCAACATGAGAGTTTAAGGGGGTGAAGCACCAAAAGTCAATGGGCCGCATTACAAGCCTGCCGGTCCGGAAATAACAGTGGCGGTAAATCCTCCACCACTGTTGTTTCCGAACTGGCAGATTACGAGTACGGGTGGTGTCACTCCCGCCAGGTCTGATTTGGCAGGAGTATCGCCACCCGCCTGCAGATGGAAATGGAAACACTGGCTCCAAACAGTGTTTCCATGGTCCCCATTGGACTCCATGGGAATGGGTTTTTCATGGAATTCTGCCTCCAGAATTACCAGGTCACCTGGGTTGTAATGCCCCGGTGATTCCAGCAATCACAGAGGTGGTAATTCATTCGGGTCCAGCAGCAGCCTACCGGTTTTTCCGGCACGGCTACCGCCGGACTCGTAATGAGGCCCAATGTGTCCAAAAGACAAATACAAGCATTGGCAAAAGTCATAAATGGTGAACCCTTTGTGAATCAAGACAATTCCTGTAATGAATGGGGAGGGTGGAAGAAAGGGATAAGGGGAGGGGAGGAGGGAGAAGAGATCAGGGAAGGCAGGGAGTGGGGACATCAAGGGGGGCCAGAAGGAGGGGCCACTGGGGGGGGCTGTGGATGGTACATAGCAACATCATGGGGGAGAAGGGCAAGGCAAGTATTGACACCCAGAAGAGGAGTTGTCACTGTGGTAGGAGAAAATCCTTTCACAGGGATGTAGATGAACATGTACCCACAATGGGACAGCTCACAGGGTAGCTTGATGTGTTCCGTACTATCTGTGACACCAGACCCCCAAGAGGAACCAAGGGCCGATGTGATGATAGGATGCAAATCCTTTTCTTTTCTCGTAGACACTGGAGCAGGGAAAGTATACAATGTCAGGTATTGCCATGACGCTCAATGGTTCTCTGGAGCTACAAGTCGAGTTCCTTTTACTGATAAATTACCAGTCTTCACAGGAGAATGTGACATGTCCATTGCCTTGTTATATTTACGACAGACACTGGTTAATATTTTGGGAAGAGATTTAATGACGAAACTTAACATGACAATATCATTTACTGATCAAGGAACAGTATGCTCCACTCCAGGAATACACTATTTAAACGTAGGGGAATTCATACTGGAATTTACAAGGCAGGTGGCTCTGTGAGGCATTCCAGTAGATCCAGATATTTTTCTATATGGAGTGAGTATTATACTGACATGGCTAGCTGGCATGGTGGGAAAGATTGTGAGAATACCTGATGAGTTTCTGTTTAGACCACGAATACCTGTGGATGATGAAGGTGGACAGACTATTCCTATAAAGTTGGAAGCAGCCATAGTACGAAGGGAAATGGAAATGCTCAAAGGGGTAGATGATGAGGGTACAGTGATGGCTCTTGAGGAAGGGTATATTTTGACTAATATGACTGATGATGATATATTCGGTGAAGACCGAAGTGATGATGAAGTGGTGTTCTTCATGAGCATTACATACTGGATAAGGATAGAGAAAGTGGAAGTCCTACTGTTACTCACCGGACGGGAAGTAAACCAATCGGTGGCCGGAAGACACAGGACTGCACTATTGATTGAAGAGCTAGGTCGGGGCCTCCAACCTAGCCTCCTCTCTGTGAGGGCACAAGACCTTTTTAACGATATGACCCTCTGCTGGGTAGGACCAGGCAGATGGACTGATCGCTCAAAAGGGCGGGGAGGACACGCCGCCAAGAACCCAGCTGTAAAGGAA
Organism: Ambystoma mexicanum; assembly: GCF_040938575.1. NCBI lineage: Eukaryota > Metazoa > Chordata > Amphibia > Caudata > Ambystomatidae > Ambystoma > Ambystoma mexicanum. The sequence continues at coordinate 284,139,666 of NC_090928.1, forward strand.
AAAACAAGAGGTGAGCAATTGGAACTTTAGGAAGAATCCTTTCCCTTGATACTTCTTTCTAGTAGTACCTGAGCTATGCCCTCCCCTTGTTTAAGGCAACCGGAACCACCTATAAGTAAGAAAGGAGAATGTAACCTATACTAATGATAGTTGTCGCTAGGCTACGAGGTATAGAATCATAAATTAGAGAACCCTTACCACGGATGTTGTTGTTGAGTCTGAGTTATCCCAAAGGAGTCCAAAAACGGAAGTGCAAAATAATAAACGGGGAAGGTTAGTTAGGGAACTAAACCCGGGCGGAACGAGGGCCGCGCTAGAGTCGAGTGGGTGCACTCTCTGCAAGGCGTCCCTGTGCACTATTGGAGGATGTCCAATGGAAGTCTGATTGTGGAGCTGATGGGAACAACAACCATAAGAATTGTAGGTGATGGTTTCGGTGACAGGCAAAGGCAGTCCGTGAGGGAGAACAAAAGGTCTGGTACACAGGTGAGTAGTTTACCAAATCGGCAGGCAGAGGCAGTCCGTGAGGGAGGAAATAGGTCTGGTACACGGTTCAGTAGTTTTTCCAAATCGGCAGGCAGAGGCAGTCCGTGAGGGAGGAAATATGTCTGGTACACGGTTCAGTAGTTTTTCCAAATCGGCAGGCAGAGGCAGTCCGTGAGGGAGGAAATATGTCTGGTACACGGTTCAGTAGTTTTTCCAAATCGGCAGGCAGAGGCAGTCCGTGAAGGAGGAATTAGGTCTGGTACATGGGTAATTATAGTAGGATCGAAGACGGAACTTCTAAACACCGGGATGCAACTTTAATCAGAAGCAGCGACTTTCCCGGTTGTGCGGTTTAAATCGGGAAGGGGAAAGGCGGAACCGGACGAAACCGAGGTTCACGCATCATCGCCCATCTGCTGAGAGCGGGAGGCAGAATGCTGGGAATCGTAGTTCAACTCGCCGCAGGGCGCCGCGGAGTGAGCCGAGGCCACTATTTTCCAGGGCAGTTGCCAGTGGGCGTAGAATGGATATGCAATGTGACGAATGCCCTTCCGAAGGGCTATAATCCTCCTCCGTGCCTGCCGAGGCGTAACAGCATCCACCCCCAAAGGCGGCACCACCCCCCTACGGGCATGAAAGCGGTGAAGCAGGGCCGGAGCATGTATGTTAGATAAAGGCTCCCAAGATCTATCCTCAGGGCCAAATCCTTTCCAGTCAACCAGGTAAAAAGGACGACCCCTCCGAAGTCGGAAATCTAGGATATCTGCCACTCCGTACTCATCATTACCATCCACCCGCACCGGGGCCGGGCGTATTGGCAATCGCATGTTGGCCGGACAAGGCTTCAGCAAGCTGACATGAAACACAGGATGCTGTTTCCAGGACGAGGGCAATGAAAGACGTACAGCAACTGGATTCAAAACCTTAGTGACAGTGAAAGGTCCCACGAATTTGGGTAAGAGCATCCGTTTTCCAGGCATTCTCAGGTTGCGTGATGACAGCCAAACCTTCATGCCTACACGGTAGTCGGGTGCCGGTGCCCGATGTTTGTCAGCGAATTTCTTAGCTTTGGCCTGAGCATGCAGCAGGTGTTGACGAACGACCTCATGAATGGACTTGAGGTCCCGAACACACGCATGAGCCGCTGGATTGTCAATTGGAAGATCAGGATCCAGGGGTAAGGACCGTGGATGGTGTCCGTATAGTGCAAAAAAGGGTGATACACCAGAAGCGGCATGCAGAGAATTGTTATAAGCAAATTCAGCAGGTGGTAACAACGCCAACCAAGATGACTGGAAACGAAGTGTGAGGCAGCGCAGATATTGCTTGAGAGTGGCGTTGAGCCGTTCAGTCTGCCCATCAGTTTGTGGATGGAAGGCCGAGCTGAACCTGTCATCAATGCCCAAGGATGCCGTCAGAGCCCTCCAGAAACGTGATGTAAACTGCGGTCCGCGATCTGAAACCACAATAGAGGGCAGACCAAAGAAACGAAATACGTTCCTAAGGAACAACGAGGCCAGAGTTGGAGCAGAGGGCAAACCCATACAAGGAACGAAGAGTGCCATTTTTGTGAAATAATCAATTACCACCCAGATGGTATCAAAACCGTCCACAGGCGGCAGGTCCACGATGAAATCCATAGAGACCATGTACCATGGTTTGTGAGGAACCGGGAGTGACTGTAACAAACCCATAGGTTTAGACCGGGAGACCTTACATTGAGCACACACAGAACAGGAGGCCAGATAACGAACCACGTCCTGTGACATAGACGGCCACCAGGCCCAACGCCGAAGCAAGTCCAGAGTCTTCTTTTGACCTGGATGAGCCGCCATCAAAGAGTCATGGGATAAAGCAAGGGCTTGGAGACGTGCTTTCCCCGGAGGCACAAACAGGCGGCCCTGAATATAAGGAAGACCTCGTACCACATCAAGGTTTAGGACTACACATTCTTCTTTATGTGTATTCACCCAATCCGAGATTAAAGAACGGAGCAAAGGGCGTGGAGTACATGCACATACGACCCTAGAAGGCAGCAGAAGAGGGCATTCGGGTTTGCTTTGCTCCGAGTGAGAGGGTAGACGAGACAAGGCGTCGGCACAAACATTGAGACGGGCTGGCCTATATGTGATGGTGAAATTAAACTGGGAAAAGAAGAGGTGCCAACGGGCCTGGCGGGGAGTGAGACACTTCATTGATTTGAATGCCAATAGACTCCGGTGGTCAGAGAAGACAGTAACCGGATGACGGGCCCCCAATAGATGATGTCGCCATTCGGCGAAAGCGTCCTTGACTGCCAGCAATTCTCTTTCCGTGATAGGATAGTTGCGCTCGTAAGGTGTCAGTTTCCTCGAAAAGAACGCCACCGGATGGATCTCACCCGAATCCTGACAGGGTTGCGACAGAATAGCCCCGATGGCCGTCCCAGAAGCATCAGCTTCCACAAAAAATGGCAGGAGCAGATCGGGATGTTGTAGCACTGGCGCTGAAGAAAAGGCCGCTTTTAAGGTCTCGAAGGCAGATTGCGCTTCTGGTGTCCATCGGTATGGCTTTTTTGAGCTAGTTAAAGCCGTCAAAGGAGCTGAGATGGTAGAAAATGAAAAGATAAAGCGCCTGTAAAAGTTCGCGAACCCCAGGAATGACTGTAGGGCTTTGGTTGTAGTAGGGACAGGCCATTCCAAAACGGCCTTAACCTTAGACTGGCTCATCCGGATACCCCGGTTGGTAAGGTCATAACCTAGAAACTCAACCTCCGATGAATTGAAGATACACTTCTCGGCTTTGACGAAGAGATGGTTCTCTCTCAGCCTTTGTAAGACGGAACTCACATGTCGGGTGTGTTCACTCTTGGATGAGGAGTAAATCAGTATATCGTCTAGATAGACCACAACAAACCGGTCCAGACAATCGTGAAATACATCATTCATGAAGGCTTGAAAGGTGGCCGGGGCGTTGCACAACCCGAAGGGCATCACTAGGTATTCGAATAACCCATACCGGGTCTTGAAGGCGGTTTTCCACTCGTCCCCTTCTCTTATGCGGACTAGGTTGTAAGCACCCCGCAGATCAAGTTTGGTAAAGATCACGGAGGAACCCAGTTGATGAAAGAGTACTGAGATCAGGGGAAGAGGGTACTGGTTCTTTACTGTGATGGCGTTTAATGCCCTATAATCAATACAAGGGCGAAGGTCACCCTCTTTTTTAGGAACAAAAAACAGTGGAGACGCTGCCGGTGATCTCGATGGTCTGATGAACCCCGTAGCCAATGCCTTGTCAATATACTCTTTTAGCACTTTGTCTTCTGGCAGTGTGAGCGAATAAACCCTGCCGGCAGGTATTTTAGCCCCCGGTACCAGGTCGATAGGACAATCATACGGCCTATGTGGGGGCAACTGTTCTGCTCCACCTTTATCGAAGACGTCCCGAAAAGAAGCGTATTCCACAGGGATGCTAGGTTCAAGGGCATTGGTAATTGCACCAATCAAGGCCATTGAGGCCACCAGGGCTTGACAGGAAGTGCCGGAAATGCTACTAGTCTGAAAACAGCTTTCGTTACAGACAGAGGAAGGAAACTGTACCACCTTCCTGGCCCAGTCAATGTCAGGATTGTGATGTTGTAACCACGGAATGCCCAAAATTACACGAAGCTGGGGGGCCTTAATTAGGTCGAATGTGAGTGTTTCGGTATGTCCATCGTTCGTCTGCATACGGACGAGGGACGTACTTTGAGTAACCAGACCCGAGACCAGAGAAGAGCCGTCTACCGCATGTACGGCTTCAGGTTGTGGTTTAGAAACCACAGGAACGTTATTGCTCAGGGCATAATCATAATCCATATAATTCCCAGTAGCACCGGAATCAATTATAGCCTGAGAAGAGAAAGAACAGTCAGTTGAAGTGGTAAATACCACTGGCAGACTGACAGGCACGGTAACTGCCATATTCGAGTCCAAAGATAATACCCCCGGCATAGGGACTCCTGCTATCGCCGGGTTCTGGCGTTTCCCGCCTTCTTAACGGGTCTCTTTGGACAATCCTTGAGGTGGTGCTCCGACGAACCACAGTACATGCATAAATTGTTGGATCGACGGTGTTCACGTTGTGCAGGAGACAACGGACCACGTACCGCCCCAATCTGCATAGGCTCAGAAGAAGCAGAGGAAGGAGGGTTAACAGAATCAAGGGGAAGGGGAACTGGAGTCATATTTTTCCGTTCTCCCTTCCGTTCAGATCTTCTAGCATCTATTTGTAGTACTAAATCAAGTAACTCCCCGAATGTAGTAGGAATCACCGGCACCGTAGCAAGGATGTCTTTTAGCTCCTCAGACAATCCTTTGTAAAATACCGCAGATTTCTTTTCTTCCGGCCAATCCGTCTCGGCTGCCAGCTGATTGAACCTAGTGAGGTATGTAAACAGGGAAGACGTACCCTGGCGTAAATTCAAGAATTCTAGATCCGTGGCTTGTGACTTGTACCGGGTATCGAATACCCTATTCATGGCTGCAATAAGAGCATCACAGTCATACAAAACATAGCTATTGGATTCAAGCAAGGGATTAGCCCAAGCTGCCGCCGTCCCTCCAAGGTGCGAAAGGATAAAGGCCGCCTTTGTGGTGGGATTGGGAAAGGCCGAGGGGCGGCAAAGAAAATGCAATTTGCATTGGTTGATAAATGTCCGGTACTGCTTTGGGTCACCCGTAAAGCGTTCCGGAGGAGCCAACGGGAATTGGGTGGCCATCAGAACAGGGCCCGAGGAAAACCCCGAGGCGGAGGCCGAATGGGTTCCGGAACCTGAGGCAGTAGCACCGGACGGATCAATTCCCAGTGTCTGGGGTGCAGGAAAGGGCCTTATGTTGTCAATCCGTTGGTGTAAGGCATCATGTGCGGCAGACATGTCTGCCCGTAGTTCGGATACCAAATGAACTAAAGTGGCCAACGGATCCGCTTCTTCCATGGCTTCTGATTTTGTTACTCACCGGACGGGAAGTAAACCAATCGGTGGCCGGAAGACACAGGACTGCACTATTGATTGAAGAGCTAGGTCGGGGCCTCCAACCTAGCCTCCTCTCTGTGAGGGCACAAGACCTTTTTAACGATATGACCCTCTGCTGGGTAGGACCAGGCAGATGGACTGATCGCTCAAAAGGGCGGGGAGGACACGCCGCCAAGAACCCAGCTGTAAAGGAAAAAACAAGAGGTGAGCAATTGGAACTTTAGGAAGAATCCTTTCCCTTGATACTTCTTTCTAGTAGTACCTGAGCTATGCCCTCCCCTTGTTTAAGGCAACCGGAACCACCTATAAGTAAGAAAGGAGAATGTAACCTATACTAATGATAGTTGTCGCTAGGCTACGAGGTATAGAATCATAAATTAGAGAACCCTTACCACGGATGTTGTTGTTGAGTCTGAGTTATCCCAAAGGAGTCCAAAAACGGAAGTGCAAAATAATAAACGGGGAAGGTTAGTTAGGGAACTAAACCCGGGCGGAACGAGGGCCGCGCTAGAGTCGAGTGGGTGCACTCTCTGCAAGGCGTCCCTGTGCACTATTGGAGGATGTCCAATGGAAGTCTGATTGTGGAGCTGATGGGAACAACAACCATAAGAATTGTAGGTGATGGTTTCGGTGACAGGCAAAGGCAGTCCGTGAGGGAGAACAAAAGGTCTGGTACACAGGTGAGTAGTTTACCAAATCGGCAGGCAGAGGCAGTCCGTGAGGGAGGAAATAGGTCTGGTACACGGTTCAGTAGTTTTTCCAAATCGGCAGGCAGAGGCAGTCCGTGAGGGAGGAAATATGTCTGGTACACGGTTCAGTAGTTTTTCCAAATCGGCAGGCAGAGGCAGTCCGTGAGGGAGGAAATATGTCTGGTACACGGTTCAGTAGTTTTTCCAAATCGGCAGGCAGAGGCAGTCCGTGAAGGAGGAATTAGGTCTGGTACATGGGTAATTATAGTAGGATCGAAGATGGAACTTCTAAACACCGGGATGCAACTTTAATCAGAAGCAGCGACTTTCCCGGTTGTGCGGTTTAAATCGGGAAGGGGAAAGGCGGAACCGGACGAAACCGAGGTTCACGCATCATCGCCCATCTGCTGAGAGCGGGAGGCGGAATGCTGGGAATCGTAGTTCAACTCGCCGCAGGGCGCCGCGGAGTGAGCCGAGGCCACTATTTTCCAGGGCAGTTGCCAGTGGGCGTAGAATGGATTTGCAATGTGACGAATGCCCTTCCGAAGGGCTATAATCCTCCTCCGTGCCTGCCGAGGCGTAACACCTACAGCGAATGGTGATAATGCCACAGAGACCAGCATTTTTTCAGGAAGATTTGGAAAAGGTGCCAAGTGTCCTTTGGACCACAGGCCCTTATGACATAGGTTTAGGGGATACGAGAGGTTAAAATACAGCTTAAGCCAGGAGCGATTTTACCTCAAGCAAAACAGTACCCCATATCGTGAGAAGCTGATGAGGGTATATTTCAGCGCTGATGAATCAGTGGATTCTGGTGCCATCAGAGTCATTGTGTAATACCATGGTGTATCCTATCAAGAAATCTAAAGGGGGGTTGTGGAGATTTATCCAGGATATGAGACTGATTAACCAGATTGTAGATGACAAGTTTCTTTTAGTTCCTAATGCAGCGACAATATTGTGCATTATCCCGGTGGAAGCCCGATATCTTAGGTTAGTCGATTTTTAAAATCCTTTTTTCTCAATCCCATTGCACAAGAACTCACAAGACTTGACTTTCTTTACGTTTTGCCAAAAAAGACTGAAACATACTAGGCTCCCTCATAGGTACTGTGAGTCCCCATCGATCTTTAACAGATTTCTAGAGATGAATATGATATGATATGATAGGTTATTTATAACGCGCTTAATACCCAGAGGTCTCTAAGTGCCGACCCGGGGATCGAACCTGTGTTGCTCTGTGTCGTCTTGCTTCAAAGGCGAGCACGTTGCCGCTGAGCTATCCTCCCGAGACATCTAGGCAATATTGATCTCAAGAGCACGGTAATACAATGCGTAGATGACATCTTGATTTGCAGCACCACAGAAGATGAGTGCAGACATGATTCTGTTCATTTGATGACTATTTTAGCAAACAAGGGATATGAAGTAGACAATGAAAAGCTACAATAATGCCAACAAGAGCTGTTATATAAAGATCAGTTGATTTTGCATGAAGGAAACAAAGTGACACCTGAGAGAGCTGAGGCACTTGTGAAAACGTCAAAATCAAACACAGTGAGACAGATGCAACAGTTTTGGGGTTTATGCAACTATGTTAGAGCCTGGGTATTTGATTATAGCACATATACAATGTCACTTCTGCAAGCATTAAAGAAAGCACAAGTTGGTAAAACAAAACTAGAATGGACTAAAGAAATGGAGGAAGGATTTGAAGAGTTGAAAAAAGCAATTTGCACAGCCCTTGATTTAGGAATTCCCAAGTATGCTGAGGAATTGTATTTGTTTGTGCACACAAATGGGACAGTCATGACGGTAGTGCTTACACAGAGAACCACACTAGGGAGCACACCTTTGGCATAGCACAGTGGGATTTTAGACCCAGTTATGAGAGGACACTTCCCTTGCGAACATTTTTTTTTGTGGCTGCCGCGTTCGCGGTAGAGAAGTCTACAAGTATTGTCATGGGCTGCTCTATGACCCTCTTTGTGGAGCATGCTCTATTTGCTATTCTAGAGAAACCCAAAGGCACATTAGCATACCAAAGAGCTTCAGCTTATGAGGTAATGATTTCTAATTATGCAGAATTTTATAATGATATACCCCATGTGAAAGAGAATGCCTTAGCAGGAGGGGAAATTCTCTTTATTGATGGTTCTTCAAAAATTGATCAGACTAGTGGGGAAAGGCATTCAGGTTCTGCAGTGATAAGACATAGGTTAAATAAAGAATTTGAAGTAGTGGCTAGCACAACGCTACTGTCTCATTTTTCAGCGCAAGCAGCAGAATTAGTAGTGCTTATTGTCGCACTTGAGAACCATGAAGTGCAGGAAGTGACGGTGTACAGTGACTCCGCCTATGTGGCGTCAACCTTACAAGCAGGGTTAGCATGTTGGAAAAGGCGGGGCTACCTCCAAGCCGATGGCTCTCCAGTGCAGCATGTATCCTTATTGGATAGGCACATTAAAGCACTATAACTCCCAGTGGCCATAGCAGTAATTAAATGCGCAGCACATACTAAGCAAACAGATTTTATCTCTTGTGGGAAGGAAGTCGCAGATGAAGAAGCTAAAAGGATTGAATATTCTCCAGAAATTTTGAGTTTTGATGCTGAGAGTATTAAGGAAAATGTAGTTACAACGATGGTAGTGCAAGAGGGGTTTAATGATCAATTACGCAATTAATAGAGATTCACGGAAGTGCGCCACAGGACGGGCAAGAATTATGGAAACAAAGGGGGTGTCCTTTATCCCCCATGGAAGCAATATGGCGACAGGACAGCACTGCCAGTACCTTTATTAAAAGTCACGCTTGAACAGCTGCATTACCCTGCCCATGTAACTAGAGAAAGTCTTGCTGCTATGATTGCAAAAGACTGGTTCATTCCTAATTTGTTTGAACAATGTGTATCAAATGTTTACCACTGGGCATAAACTGACAATGATTAGCAGGGTAATACCTCGACTGAATGGTCTCTTTCAGCATTTACATATTGACTATGTCGATATGCTGCAGACATGTAATGGATATAGGTATCTATTAGTGGTGGTGTCTCCCTTTTCTAGGTGGATCAAGGCAGGTCCATGTACACATCCTGATGCCACTTGCACAGCAAAGTTTTTAGTGTGCAAGGTGTTTCCGAGTGGGGTGTGTGTGAGGTGCTAAGATTCGATAATGGGCCGCTTTTTGTCAATGAACTATTTGAACAGATAGGGCTTTTATTAAATATAAAGCATATGTTTTCTTCTGCTTATCACCCGCAAGAGATCGGAGTATGTGAGAGACTCAATGGGTTCCTCAAGAAAAGGATTGCCAAGATCAAATTGACTTTGAAAAAGGGATGGCGGTATTGCCTACCCCTAGCCTTATATGTCCTTCGGAATAGGCCAGGATCAGACCCCCTGAAGACAAATGAGGACTAGGGATTGTTTTTAAATCCTGAGGCCAGGACGATGCCCCTAATGCAAATTAGAAAATATTAACAAAGAGATCCTGCTACCTCACTCTCTCCCCTCTTAAATGAGGTAAATACTCGTAATGGACCCTCGAGGATGTGCAACAACACGGGACAATCAAATTACATGTATGAACCCATAGTATTAGAAAAAATATATATATTTTATTAGTTTATTTCATCATATCCTGCTCTTAAAAAATTGTATAACCTACTTAGTTGTAAAATGTTGTTGTTTTAAAAAGATCGCTCAAATTCATTGCAATCATAAAGAACAGAAAAGTAACACACCACAATTATGAAAAAAGAGGGGGAAAGAAAGAAAAAGTGTAAGGATCAATATGTAAACTAAAACCACCTAAATACACGTAAACAATCCTATACCTTAATTGTGTCACTAACTAATTGCAAAAACAACTTTTACAGAATCGACAAATGAACAAAAGAAAAGCAATACACTAAGATTTCATAAAAACACATTAAGAAACCACTGTACAAATAAAAAAAGCAATTTACACGACTAGCAGAGCTGCATTAGTTTGACATTAAACTGTCTAGTAATTTATCCTCATATTTAATAATAGGATCACTCAGTATTTTTAATAAATACAAGCTCTGAATGCTCTATTTTGAACGTGTCTGTAATCACACGGTATCATTAACAAGGTTAGGATCAGACCCCCAACTCACCAATCACAAGCTTATTATAGGGGGTCAAATAAGAACACCCCTTACACCTCCCCTCTGGGAGTAGAAGTGATGCCCATAGCATAGCTAAAACTTTAGGATAAGAGATGCAAGATTTTTTTACATGTATGACCTCTAGTATTTCTTTCATTTCTGATCAAATCAAGCACCAGGGGGGTCGGTCTAGCAACACAGAAGAAGATAATTCGGCAACCAATCCTATTTGGCAACCAATCCAAGCAAACTATTACCACCACCTAAGTTATATGTTGGGGACCTAGTGCTAGTTAACATGTTTACCAGATAGTGGCATAAGCCTGTTTTCAGGTCCCTTTTATCATTGAAGAAGTGTCCCCATCAGCTGCCAAGAGCAAGGAAGGAGAGCTTGGCTGCACCTGGGCGATGTGAAGATCTATAAAGGCAAAACCTTCCCTCTGACTGTTGCAGATCCAGACGCAAAACAAGACGAAGAATGTAAGCATGTGCAGACCTGATTGATGACCAAGAAGAAGGATGATAAAATTATGTATTTTATTTGGACTCGAATTCAATGGACACTCCTTATAGCTATTTTAGCAGAGAGTGCAAAGACTTCCAGAGAATTCCAGGAATTTAGAAATGAACTTTTAGAAATACATATTGAAGCAGAAAATAATGCATCAGTGTTATGACTAAATGTTAGTTTTTGATCAGATATTGGAAACAAGATCAGTATCCAGACTCATTTTGTTGAGAATATTTGTTTTAAGTGATCAAACATACGGTACCTACCAATAGTGACATACGTCGGCTTGTGCTTGCTCTCTTTGTGCTCATATTTTAGTCTTACCCTGCTCTTGTTAGAAGAGACGTTAATATTCACACTTTCTTGCAGGATCCTAAAAATGGTCCAGTGATAAGAAGACTCCTTATTGCTGATTTTACAGTTGCAAACATAAAGAAACTTGATAATTGTATTAAAAATGAATAATGAAGAAAGTGCCATGGTTCTAGAAAATGAACAAAAGCTACAAACAGTAGGGTGGCGCGAGAGGTGGATGCCTATATTCTTATGCATAATATACACTTGCATGATTGTTCTCTTTGTCTTTCTCTTCCTCATCTTTCACAGTCTCTATCATTTTAGGACTTCTGCTGAAGGAGAAGTCCATATATTTCTCCTTACTGTGAAAATGATTTTTGATTTACCCTATGATTACTGTACAGATTTTGGGAGAAACAAAAGAGTTGCAGAGGAAAATAGTGAAGGGATAAATACCTATCAAGATAACAGAGCTCACCTGTGGAATAACATGTGGTACCAACACATGAGAATAGTGGGGGAGAAAGCATCTAAAGAGAGTTACTACCTCTGCTCTCTCATCCCCTATACAGTATGAACTTTCATTGCCAAAGATGTTCCGGAGCACGATGCAAAGTACCTCAGTCATCTCGCAAGGACAATTTCAAGGAAGATGGGTGACCTTGCGATGGAGATCAAAATGGCTGTTTCCATACCAGGGTGACTATATCAAAATGCTACAAATGAAAAAGGAGCATGGATGACAGGGCAAGATGCTTGTTCAACCTGCTGCTGGACAGGATGCAGTGATCATTGAAGAGATGGAGAGAATGAATTGCCCTGATGTGACAAGAATAGCCAGATCACCTGGATGTTGGGAACAAACTCAACTATTGATCTATGGATGAGTGAATTCCAAGAAGGGATGGAAAGAAGGAATGATTTCCTGTGCAGCTCATCTGCTGAAAACAGATTGCCTACAAGAGGTGTAGAAAGTGAATGACGGGTGTTTAAAGTCATGGGTCAAACATTACAAACTACTGACATGGGTAAAAGATGAATCAGGCCCAGCAGTTGTAATCCCATTGGTTAATGTGACACTGTGCTTTCGAAGACACGGAAAGAATCGTGTGGGATATAACAAAGAATGGTGAATTTCCAAAAGTGGATGCCTATTTGAGAAAAAGAATATCACTTGAACTTCTTTGTCGGACAAGAAGAGATAATTATTAATCAGCCAAATCAATAACAGCATATGACTCCATTCCTGAGGAACACAGGTTGTTCAGCAAGTCTGCCACAATACCGACGACTATATTCATGCCTGGGATCCAAACAGTAGCAAATGCCAAATGGCTACAGATCACCAGATGGGAACTTCTGCAGACAATCAATGCTACCATAAAGGGATTCAAGCTATCAAGGAAGAGCTGAGGTGTTATGCTCCTTTTCTGCTGTGAAAGGCACAGTGAGTAAAAGCAGTGGCTGCGAACTCTCAAGTGGTTAATAACCACTGAACAGGTTATCATGTCTGTTCTTGCGAGAGAGGGGCGCCCGCTACCTTTGTAAAACTATTTGTTAAGGAACCTGGGATTGGTAACCCTAGGTCTCCTGGGGGCAACCAGACGTGGTCTCCCTCTCACTGTGCTTAGAGAGGCATCAGCTTCACCTCACTGATGATCCCCAACAAGGGTGAAACACGTGTATGGGGTTGCTGGTGGTACTCTCGTTCAGATTGGAATTGCCATTGTATTTCGGTGCTGGACTGCCCCTGGGCAGGACAAAGACTGATATGCAAATGGATATTTCCCATCTGTGAAAGGCACAGTGAGTAAAAGCAGTGGCTGCGAACTCTCAAGTGGTTAATAACCACTGAACAGGTTATCATGTCTGTTCTTGCGAGAGAGGGGCGCCCGCTACCTTTGTAAAACTGAGGTGTTATGCTCACCTGGTTCCCACAGGGGCGTCGATCGGACCCGAACAGCTGCGTCTCCACCAACGTGATGCATAGTGAAGAGATGACAGTATGGACTGGCCCACCTAATCTTGTCTGCTGGACTCGTAGAAGTATTCTCCTGCAAGTGGAGAAAGGGATTTTGCCACCCGTGGACTTTAGTGATGGCCCCCCAACAGTTCTCGTTCTCCCCACTAATCACCTCTGATATTCCCTTTTGGTAACCTCACCTTATGTTTTTAAATGATGAGCTCTCCATCCTGCATGGCATGCAGGGGCGCGTAGATACCAGTTACTTCACTGGGTTGAAGGTACTGGAGGAGTTCCGGAGGAATATTGACTCCAGTGTCTATAAAGTTCAAAGAGTTCAATATGTCTGAAGTTCACTCTTGTTCCATTCCCTCGTTAGGTTGCAGCTGGGTCCAAAAGAATATTGCCTGGAGGCAGCTGATGGCATTCAGGTAAGAGTCTGTATTACCAAACACTGTCCGGTAAAAGTTGCATGAGTTTAACTTGCTGTTTTCTCTCCCTTTATAGGTGCGGCATAGGAAGATGCGGCGAATTAAAGTATAATACCTCCGGTGGTAAAGCAGGTAATCCTATGGTGGCAAAGAGATTGTCCTTGTTGGTTTTCTTGGCTCACCTTGTTATTCCTTTTGTTTTCCACCCAGGTTTTGGGATTCGACGAAGAAATGATGGAGGCAGCGCCGAGTCAAAAGATGCGGTGGACTGGTGAGTATAACGCAGTGCTGCTGCTGGCGAAGCGACGCATGCTGAAATAATGTCCTTTCCAGGCTCGGAGATGTGCTGGGTCCGGAATCAGGTAAGGAATCAAATAATGTCTGTGATCTAACCTCTTCTCCTTTCTTTGCCTTTTGTCTAGGAGTTCCGGATTCGAGGCGGGCGTGGCAGAAGACTGGATGCTGAATTGCAGACACGGTGAGCGTCACGCTGCTGGATGCAGAATAACGCAAAGCATGGGCTGCAGTTCGGGCGTGGTTTAAATAGCCTGCAAAGTAGTCCCAGGTAAGAAGTTCCCCAGAACCACACCCGAGTGAAAAATAGTCCCTGTAATAAAATAGTCCCATCCAGGCCTCACGTTGGCTTGGACTCATCTGCAGCATGGTCTGCATAAGGTATTTAAAGTCTTTGAGCCTGGCGCCCATGGCCCCAGGACTGATTTCTATGATGAGCCTGGTGCCTAAGGCGCCAGGATTGAATTCAAACAGCCCCCAGCCGGGGCTGTTGGAGTTTTAATGCACATCAGGATGCCTTCTCCCGGGGCTGATGGACTCAATCCGGATGCCCGGGGGTAGGCATCATGACATGAGGACCATATGATATTTCCTTGATATGATCACAGTGACGGAAGGAGGAGTTTGTGCCAAAATCAGGGCATCATGTTGCACATTCATACCTTCTCATGATGATCAAAATGGGACCTTTATAGAGGCCATAACGTTGCTGATGAACCTGCATACCAAGATGGAAGATGACACAGATGACATTGAAGATGACAGTTGGTTTGCCTCCCTGTTCTTGTGGATTCCACAGTGGTAAGCAAATACATTCAAGATTCTTGGAGTAATATTAGTGATGGTGATGTTTGGATTCTGTGTAATCAGGATAGTGATTACGCAATGCAAGAAAAAGGCAAAGAAGGTGGTAGAAATGAAGATCATGATAGATATAGAACCTGAACCTGACACCAAGGAGCTGACTGATGATGCTGTCAGAAAATATATAGAGCCCAGCATCGTAGCACCTGAAGGAACGTAGTTCCTGTATCCGAAGAATCATAAGAAGTATGTTGGACAATGGGTCTATTGTACTCCAAATGGACAATTTAATTACATGACCTGGGGTGTAGATGAACATGTCAAATCAGCCGGCACCCTGAGGGGGGTGATGAAGATATGGACTCCAAAGAAACACTTCTTCAAGAGAAAATATCAGGATGTGGAAACAATTGAGGAGGTGGTTGAGGACGCGACCAGAAGGGGAAATGTAGAGGAGCACCTTCTTGCCTCTGCAGGAAATCCCACATCCCTACCTCCTAGATGTTGGAAGCCTTAGATCACGCTGTGTTTGACACCAGCAGTTGTGCCAATACTGCAGTGTATATTTGAAAGAAGATACCCATTCAGACAACCCTATCAAATGTTTCCCAGAAGAGACGACAATCTGAGCGAGAAACTTGAAGGAATATGAAAAAGAGCAAGAAAAGAAATCCGTGATGTCACAAGAGAGTATGAACGACTTCTCAGAATATTGGCTGAAGAGAATGTATGGATCCTACAGAAACTAATAACGAAGTAAAGAATCGAGTAAACTCTTAAATATAATAAAGAAGATTACATGTTCACAAGTGTTGCAGAGAATCAACCTTTCAATAATTGTACAGATGCTGAAACGCAAGTCATTCTAGAAGCTGGCTATACATAGTGAATAGAATGCAAGCGAAGCTGCCACTGTATATAAGCTGGACATCAGTATCATGAATTTTAGTAAGCAAGGAACCATGAAGAAGAAGGGCAGAATTGTTTCGCAGCAAGAATAAGCTGAAATTGTGAAGCTGCATGGCGAGGTTGTCTGGCCTGGAGTCAAGACTTAACCAGCCAAGGTCGGCTTTCTATTCTGGAAAGGAGTGAACATACAAAGGATGAATCATTCCATGTTAAGGTGAAAAGAAAGAACACCAAGAGTGGCAAATTTATTTCATATAAGACGTTTAAAAGCTACAAAATGGAACAAATCGTGGTCTCCTGTCACATGAGCCAAGGATGAAACAGAGTCGAACTTGGAGTCCTAGATCACGATAGTGAATGCCTGCACTCCCATGCATGCCCATAGACAAGAATAGTTTGCAAGGCCAAGTTCAAAAACAATCTTCATGACCACACTGTTGGGGTGATGAGAGATGCTGGGCTAATTGGGTGGAGAGTTAGAGTCAAGCCCATCTCTTTGCACCTGGTTCTGGGCTTATGTGCTGCTAAATAAACCAAATGTTACAGACATGGCACAAGCGTGCCAACCAATTGTAGTGGTCCATATAACAAAGGACTTATAGTTTTAAGACCAATCAGAAACTGTGTAATTGATGTTTGTGAAGATGGCATGTTTTAGAGGTAGGCATATATTGCCCATTTGACAGTGGGCAGCCACTCACAATCCTAGTTCCAATACAATGTGTACTTAGATGTTCCTTTTGAGCCTATCCCGATGCCCAGTAGGGTTTTCATTATTTGCCACATGGAATGATGCCACCTTTGATGTGTTTTTTAGCATAAAGTGTATGTTGTGTGAAAAAGTCGTTAAGAGAAATCGAGCGTGCATCCTTTGATGTTTGTTATAACTCCCTGTTTTAGACTTTGCCATCTTCCTGAGGTGGTTCGGTTATTTGTAATCAGAGTTATTCTGTGAACCCATCCATTGCATGCACGTTCCTAAGGGACCCTAAACACAGTTTATTCACTTATTTCCTGCTTTTGTTTTTGTTTTTTCTTATGTTTTTGTTTTTATTTTATTTTGTTCCTTTATATTCTCCTCTGTTTCCTTATTTCTTTTACACTGTTTCTCCAAGAAGACCTCTGTTATTTACCTTTCCTTTGAGTCATTTTACAAACTATCCTCAAGATGGCCACCATTATCTTTTTTTCTGTTAGTTCATTTTACAGGCTTCTAAGAAGATGGCTGTCATTCATCTCTTTTATATGAACTTTCCCGAAGATGGGCAGTGTTATTTGGTTTTTCGTTTGTCTTACAAAGTTCACTGAAGATGGCCACTTCTCAGAGAGTTCTGTAGCATTTTTAAATGTTTTCCAGTGCTCCTCAAAGGTGGCTGAGACTTAATTTTGCTTGCCTCACAAGACTTTGAAGCCTGGTTTAAGAAAGCACCCCCGTGTTATTGATAACTTATGGCAAAAAACAAGGTGGTGTCCTGACAGGTTCAATAGACATTCATATAAATTAAATTAATAATAGTCTCCTCAATATCAAGGGCATAACTCAGAGAGTCTGTGTATTACTCAACTGATCAAGAGTCCTATCTTGAACTTCCTACGAAATGAAAATGCTCCTAGATATGTATTTGTTATTAACATATCCACCTTTTTCCCCATTATGATCCTTTAGAGTCTAAGGATCCACAGATTCTCAATTCTGTTGGGAAATTTACAGAAAAATAGCTTTTTTTTTTACTAGCACACAGGGTCTGTGAATTACAAAACGCAGTTAAATACTGCTTATAGTACAGATAAAAAATTCAAAGACAAACACAATATATACAAATGAAACAAAGGAGTAACAGTATTAATATACAGAATTTTCATGCAAAATCAAAATAGTTATTCAAGAAAAAACAATCAATTATATCAAAAAGTGTTAAACAAACAAATAAACACAATATGTATAGTATAGACAAGTAACCCCCTCTTGGAGGTTGAAGCCTTATATAGCTAGACTTAAGTTCTTAGTTCAACTGTGGGCATTGTGTCAATTATTTTCCAATGGCAGGAATTAAATCTTGATGACTAAACTCGGGGTCTACGTGTGACACCAGGTTAAATCTTGATAGGTGTCGTACTCGTACATGACTAAATCAATATGTACAAGTGATTAGGTTTCCTATCTTCTCTGCTTCAGCACGTTGCAGGAATTACTAACACTCTCTGAAAACAGCAGGACAAAAAACTACATTTGTGGTCACAGAATATAGTCTCAGTATATGCACTGATAACATTGTCCTACAATCTGTAGTTTTTAAATGTTTATATCGGGTCCGGATAGCTACAAAAAAAGACCAGCAGCACCATCGGAATGGTGCTCACCCAATCAGCGAATGGGAAACGCAGGATGACAGAATTCCCCGCTCGGCCGTGCTCCCCTGCAGGCTGCCATGTTTTGTCGTCGGTCTGGACCTACTCTGTGTTAGTTCGAGGACTTAATTAGGCACACGCTCATTTACATTTGATGCAGGGATGCCTGCTGAGCAGCGGGAACATCTGCCAAATTTAAGTGGGTCACTGTGTCACCTTCTATCTAGCATTCAAGTTTGGAATTTGACAATCCTTGTTAGGAAAAGGACCCGGGAATGCCTGTCCCGTTGTAGGTGAGTGGTTCTGGGGTCCACCAGCAGTGTCTTTCCTTCCGTACAGTCTAGGTTCCATTTCAATTTGCCAACAGGAGTTTTTCAATTGAGTTTTTTTTACCGAAAGCCATTGAAAAAACTCATTGAAATATTTGTTTCTTTTTTTAAGGAGGATTCCCCCCAACGTCTTCACTTTCCTTATATTTTTATACCTACCCCTACCCACTCCCTACCCTTTTTTTATCCCCTTACCCCCTTTATATTTCTATAAAAGCTCCTGTCAGCAAAGCGATGCCATAACCCGCGCTCGGTTTTCCCCCACTTCTGCCTTCCGAACTTGAGCCACTGCTTAGCTTCCTTCCTGCCTAGCCACTACGCTGTCTCCTTCTCACAGAGCTGTTAGCATTTTTTTTAAAACGTTCGCCTCACACTCCTCACAAGTGCAATTGGTCAGGTAGCAAGGGGGAAGTGGCATCGCTAGGGGGAGGGTTGGGAGGCCAGTGCCCCCCTCTGAAATACTGTGCACCCTCCTTCTTCCCCCCCTACTTAAGGCAAGCAGTGACCATGCTCTCTGTGCTTGGTGATATTTGTGACACTCACTGAGGCAAATGTCTGCAGATCACATGGCAATACTCCTTTTGTCTCAAAGCAAGCAGTGATGGAGAAGCTTGCAGCCCCTCCCATCAGAATGTAGCCATTAAACTGCTAATGATGGGCCATTAGTCACTGGATTGTTTTTTGCCAGCATTCTGATGGGAGGGGAAGTGCAGTGGGGTGGGGGTAGTTGGTGTGCACAAAAGCCTCTCTGCAGGAGTGCCTGTGACATCACACATTACCTTTCATAGGCGGACCCCCTACTTTTGTCTGTGCCCCCATTACTTTTTTCTTTGGCCCCCTCTGTGCCCCTCTTAAATTTGATTCCTGGCGACGCCACTGCAAGGGGGGCATGTGGGCTCCTGTGCCATAATTGTCCGCTAGCCCAAGGAGATTGGGCTGAGAGTAAGTGAAAATATGAAAACCACAATGTGGATTTGGATATGGATGAGTGAATGCTAAACTTCACTACTGTGAAACTATACAATCATTTAGCCACTTACAACCTCATTTCACATGGAGCAGAGAGGAAACTTTAAGCGTAAAAAAAGAAACTTGTATTGCTTTTACGCCTCCATGTCGTGTTCTGTCCCATTTTGTACCAGTGACAAGATGGCAGATGGGCATGGAGCGGGGATAAGATCTGTGCAGTGCAGTCCTCCTCCTTCTTGTCAGCGCACCTCGTTGTAAACCTGCATGAGATTTTCATGCAGGTGTACAATGAATGGATAGCTATGGAATTCGTCTTAGTTTTGCACCTGGTTAAGACCAGGCAGATTCCATAGGAATCCATTAGTTAATGTTGACTGCAATGTTTATTTAATTTACAAGATGGAGAGAAAGATGAAAAGAGAACAAGCGAGTTTGAACGTTATTCAAGAATTACACGTTTATGTACTTTCACTCACTTCAGTATCACTCTTAGTATTTCAGAGTGTTGCACCTGTGACTGCCTTGGTTAATACCAAATATGTACAGGTGGACTCGAAATCCCCAGTACTAATTGGGAAAGACAGGCCCGGAAATCCTACACCCAATAACGGAAGAGTCAAGGTAATTGACAAAGTCCTGTTTTATTAATAGTCAGCATCAAACAGGGACAGCAATAAACACTGAGGTCTCCATGCTCTCGTCCTTCTCAAGCACGACAACAGTTTAAAAGTAGAAAATATGTCACAATTGACGTCTTGTTCCAATCTTGGTTCCAAAAACGTACAAAGGTTTGGGATTGGTTAGGGGATTTGTCTATATATAATAGATGTTAGTTTCTTCATTGGTCACCACTTATCTAGTGGCCCCACTTTGGCCCACCCGTAAATTGATAAAAGTAAGTAAGATTTCATTGTAACAACAAATGATTGGCTACTGCAATAGTTGCAGGACGGCATCATTGGAAAGCATTGAATGGTTGTCATTGGCTTTTACCAACCTTGGACATTTGGCAGGTCATCAGAACATGAGCAAAAATATTGGTAGGGGGAGTGACATCAAGGAGCTGCTTCTTCCAATTGAATAAGTAATCATCCCTGATTTCCTAAGACTCAAACCAGGACTCTAGCTTTGAACTGGGCCTTGCTTGGCACCTCCTTGTTCTGAGAACTTTTGGGGAGTTGAGGCAGGTGCATATCTGTGTCTGGTGCTAATAAATGAACAATGTTCTCTAGTTACGAGTCGTGTGTGAGGAGACCATGTTTTGAATTATTCTGCTCAGCTTTTGTTAGGATTTTAGCTCATATTATCACATCGGTCATTACCCTCTTTGTCACTGTCTCACTTGTGCAGGTTTGTGTTTCTGCTAATTCAGCAAATCGAATCTCCCTGCAGCTTCGAGATATCTTTGGGTTCTCCATTCACTCTAAAGTGGCTGCCATCCATTTTCTCCAAAATGGTCACTTGTGACTGTTGTATTTCTGCGTTTAACAAGCTTTATATGTATTCTTATACATCTTGCGTTTCAGCATATACATTGATTATAGATATGTTTCTAGTGTCTATTGAATGCAGGTAACATTGTTCTTGTCTAAATGCATGTTTGACCTAGTGTCAGTGTATCGTCACAGTGAGTGCATATCTGTTTCATGTCTAGTGCATCTACGTGTGTCACTTTGCCAGTGATGTCACTCGTTCTCGTCATCTTTAATTACACCATGTACATCGGTTCATCTTGAGTTTTCAGATTCATCTCTTCTTCGATGGTTCCGGGATAAAGTTGTTAGGGTTGTTATAGTGAGAATTGTCTCTTGTGCTTGCAGTATTTAGGCGGGAAAGGGCTGACGCCATAAATGATGTACCCCTCTCGGTTCTATGGTATGGAGGCAGCGGAGGAACGGACATTATGAATGACGTAGTCATCCGTCTCTCAATATATGTATGTGGTCTCATTTGTAACATACAGTGTGATATGTGTGACAGTGTGTTATATGGATTTATTTCAGAATTAAAATGAAACTGACTGGATGTGATCAGTACATTGTGGAATGAAAATTATTAAATTAGTTGAACATACAATAAAACATCTAACTTATTTTGGGAGCCTCTAAATAAAAATGTGGATAAATGGATGCTAATCAGTAGGAAATGCATTTATTTCAAATTTCTGTGTCAAGGCCTTGCGATCCATACTGTAATCCACACTATAATCAGAGGAAGAAGTGGGCGGGAACTAAAGGGTACAACGTTCCCTTGCTTTCTGGGGCAACCCTGCATCGTTCCCTTACTTTGTGTGACCGGGAAAACTGTTCCATGATGGCAAAATTTAAAAAAGAATACTTTTTGTTTTTAACTTCACCCCAACAGGAGACTCGAACCTGCACACACATCGCACTGAGCCATCTCACAGAAACTGGTTTGGGGGTTATTTATTTCAATAGACTGCTTGGAATATAGAACCCATTAACAAGCGGCCAAAAAGCACCACGTTACTTTCAGCAATGTGTGTATGAACGGCTGTAGGCTCAGCCTTGTTAGCGGGCAATGAGAGGGTGTACTGGAGAGACCCACTGCCGGCCCATAGAGTCGGGGCAAAGAGGAGTCTGTTTAATGACAAGTACAAAAAACGGGGAAACATGGAAATCAACAGTGATGTGATAGCCCGTCTCACTTCAACTCCCAAAAACTTCATACAAACAATAACATTTATACCCAAAACTCGTCATCATTGACGTCTAACACTCAAAAGTTAACATGCAATTCTATTGGTTGGAAAAAGGTAACTTTAATATATGTGCTATAACTGGATATGGTAATGGAGTGCAGGGATTGGATAAACACTATCAGGTGGGCGTCTAAGCCCTTGCTTCTAACATTACTCTTGTAGACGTCACTAAGAGTATGACCTCCCATTGGTTCTACTAACTAAAGGACCCTAGATTATTTGGTCCATTGTGATTGGGTTGGCATCAACCCCATGCATAAATCTCCACTTTACTATCAGCACGCAGAATGGTCAGCCAGGTGCAGGCTGCCCCAAGATTCACCCGGCCTCCCTTCCATCAATCATTACATTAGTGGCTATGTGTCAATTAGTTGGCTGTGGTCGGCCTCGAAACTGTATCTTCTTGTCAGGAAAAGTTATGATATCTCTGTCTGGACGACAGCCAGGCATAGGTGTGAATCTGTGCCTCTTCTTGCTCGGATGGTCAGTGCAGCTCACACCGTGAATCTGCCTAGTTTTCCTTCTATTTGTCCATTTAATTCTTATTTGGCTTGCCACCTGCCTGGGCCTCCTTATCTCGGCCTTCCTGAGATAGGCTGTTCTGTTCTTAAGTTTCGATTCCGCAAAGCTACTGTTCACTCCTTCTCTTGGTCTGACCTTGGCTCCCCAGGCTCACGTTGCCTCTGCTGAGTTTCGATTCCGCCATCTCTTCTCATTCTAGCTGGAATACGAATCCTGTCCTGTTTGACCTCTAATAACCTGAGTTAATTCTGCTTCTGTGTAAAGTGGACTTACACTTGTATAACATGCTTTGTTTTGAGGTAGATTGTGTATAGGTGGCGCTTGCCGCAGTCTGTCTTCTACTAAGCGTAGCAAGCCGCACTGTTTTCTTAGCGTCTTGCAGTTTCAAGCATATGTACAGGCGTTTAGCTGGTTGAATGACTTCATCCTGCTTTACAGCTTAAGTTACTTTATATTTCAACATCGTCTCCCCTTCTAAGTTCACGATATCCTTATTCATGGCGTTTCGTCTCTGTGTGTCATCTGGGTCGTCTTATCTTCTATCTGCATGTCTGTCTGGGCCTTTGTGACATCACCATTTGTCTTCAATTAAGGCCTTTTGAGTTTCTTCCGGGACAGTGTTTAAGCAATTTTCATTTCGTTTCATTTGCTGGTAGGGTTTTCTCAATGGATACCTTACTGTCCATGGTTGTCTGGTTATCGTTGCTTCACTAGATATTATTCTTCTGATAGGCACTGGGCAATGCCCTACTGCAGCTCCCTGCTGGTTTATTTGCTCATCATACGTCACATATCGTTGTGTGAACGTTCCTGTTACAAAATGGGTGAATGGAGTGCAGGCTTCGCTCGGGACCTCCTCTACACTCCTCCCTCTGGTCGATTCATCAACCAGTTCCGCTTCCTCTTTTGGATTAATCTTACTTGGTTCTTCTGTATTCATTTCTTCTTCATCTTCTGTGTTTGTACATGATGGTTTGAAGAGGAGTCTCTTTGGAGTCCATATTTTTACCACTCCTCTCATCCTGCTGTCCTTACATGTTCATCTTTGCTCCATGTCAGTAGCTGACATTGTCCATTTGGGCTGCAATAAATCCATTTTCCTTCATAATTTCTGTGTTTCCTGGGGTAAAGAAACTTTGTACCTTATGGCGCATGCTCACTGGCCTTCACAAAG
Source organism: Ambystoma mexicanum (assembly GCF_040938575.1). Taxonomy (NCBI): domain Eukaryota; kingdom Metazoa; phylum Chordata; class Amphibia; order Caudata; family Ambystomatidae; genus Ambystoma; species Ambystoma mexicanum. The sequence continues at coordinate 284,163,243 of NC_090928.1, forward strand.
TCTCTTATTTCTTCATCAGTCGGATCTCTGGGCTTCCATCCTGGTTTGACATCAATCATGATCTTCATCCCTATGGCTTTCTTCGCAGTTTTCTGGAATTACGAGATTATTATCTTGATAACGCAAAATCCTAGTAATATCATTACTAGCAAGGCTCCTAGGAACTTGAATGAATCCACCATCCATTGTGGAACCCATGAAAACATTGATCCAAACCAGCTGTCATCATCAACTTCAACAGTTTCACTGATCATCTGGTTCTGTAGGTTTATCAGCATACCTATAGCTTCTGTTAAAGTTCAATTTTCTTCGTTGTGAGAAGGTATAAATGTGCAATATGATTCTCCAATGTTTGCACAAACTCCTCCATCCATAGCTGTGATCATGTCAAGTACATGTCTGTTCTGGAGAGTCATCAGTCGGATGGCTCTTACCTCCTCCTTGATCACATTGAATCCTTTTATTGTCGTGTTGATGGTTTGCAGTAACTCCCATCTAGTTATCTGCCACCATTTAGTATTTGCTCCAGCTTGAAATCTTGGCATCAGAATTTTCATGAACACTGATGAGGTGAGGCTGAACAGCCTATGTTCATATGGGATTGCATGAAATGCTTCTTCTGATTTGGCAGAGAAGTAATTCTCTCTCTTCATTCGGGTTATCAGTTCCACAGATCTCTTCTTCCTCAAATGAACATCTGCTTTCGGGAAGCTATCAATATTCAGGTCACTTTGCGGGATCACTAATGCTGGAACGTGGACATTCACTAGTGCATATGCCTCCCCAGTTTTTCGGCAGTCTGATGTATGCTTTGGGTCTACATGCCCAATAATGATCCATGTTCACTGCAGTCACATGAGTCATTCCTGGGGCTTCAAAAAGTGTCCGCAGTTCTGATTCTCTCCCATTTTCCTTGTGCCATTGTTCCTGAAGCACAATTTTGGGTTTTCTAGTAGCACTATCTGCAAGGGTCCTCCTCTGTCTTCGACCCATTTCAATAATTTTGTAAGTTTAGGCCATAGTGGTTTGCACAGTCTTTGTGAGTTTTCAATTGCTTCCTTGCAGGTTCTGAGGACCATCCATGCTCGGCAGATCACCACTCCTTGCTCCCATCCGTCTGGTAAAAGCACATTTCCCCAAATCTGCATCTGGCCTCTGTTTTTCCAAATTTGAGCCTCTTTTGTAGTTTTTCCTTGGACATTTGGTCTCAGGTTTTTTCCCATCTTATTCCTGCTCCTTTAACTCCAGGCTTCTCATACCTGATCACATGATTCCTATTATGGGCTCTGTTTCTCGTCTTAATGTCCTGAACATAATCATCTTCATCGGGATAAGCTGTCTCAGTTGCCCATATCAATGAGGCATCACTTCCCATGAACTGGCCTCTGGTGTTGCACATTGCTATGTGTGATAGACAGTGTTCTGTCGGGACATCAATTTCTACAGCCACAAAGATCTTGTATTTCCCCATGCTGTACGGTAGAAGTGCATCAACAAAGCATTCTCCTTCTGAATTTCGTCTTCCAACTTCTTTCATGTGCTGATACCACATGTTGTTACCTAAGTGTGCTGTGCTGTGCTGTCCAGGTAGTCGTTTAGTTCCTTATTATCTTCATGCACGCTTCTCTTGATTCTTAAGGTTTTTCTGTAGTTTGCTATAACTACATCTCTGAATGCATCTGTATGGCTCTTTCTTGCTGGAGGATCTTCAGGCATCCTGGCCCATGATGCAGGCTTCTCCATCTGCACCATTTGTGTGGAAAGGAGTCTGGCAGCTCTTTCCCGGTCCTCATGCATCTCTTCTCTGCTTCGTGCAAGGTCCCATGCCAACCAGCCTGATAATGGTCCGGTATATGGCTGTATTGTAGGTCTGGTACTTGTCCCTTGTGTTAGAACATGTATGCTGGGTACTACGGTCTCTGCGGTTTTGTTCTTCAGTTCCTCTTGTCGTTTCCTCGCTCTGGCTATGTATGGGAATAGTAAGTTTACTAACATGTGTGTCCATGCGGAGAGTTTTTCTGAGGCCGCTTCTGTTTTCTTAAGGGTTTCTGATATGACTGCTTCTGTTGGTCTTTCTCTTAATTCTTCTTGTTTTCTCTCACTATCTTCTGTGAAGGTTTTTATGGCAGGCAGTCTCATCTCCTCTGCTCCTTTCGTTTGTGGTTCTGCGATTATTGATTATAGGCCTGTTTCGTGTGCATTCAGTGTGTGTGTGCACATGTAGTTGTCAGTGTTTTTTCTTCATTTCATGCCGACACTGTCTCCGGCTTTTCTGCTCATTCGTTACCATAAGTGTGTGCATATCACTGTTAATCACTTTCATTTCAAGTTCATTCACTCTACCATCAGATTTTCTAGCGACTGGAATTACTATATAAGGTCTGGGTGCTCTTGTGGGTTTCATGCGTGTATAATTAGGAGGGTGCACTGAAATTGGACTGCTTCGTGCGACAATAAAAAATGCAGTTCTAATCGTTAATGACAGAAAGATAATGACAATAATAATACATAAGTACATTATGCCCTTATACTTCAGGCGACAGCATTTTCTTCCAGAGAAGTGAGGGTCTGCTTGTGGGAGGACCAGGTTGCTGCTCTGGGCCCCCATCTCGATCATTTACCGAATGTAAGTTTTGTTGTTCCCCCACCCAATATTGTTCTTCGAGTTCTGTGTCAAAAGTGTCAGGTGCTTCACAAGTGTCCCCCCTCGTGCGAGTGATAATTGTCTTTTACTTCAGGATATAGTTCCTTTGCTAGACTATGGAAAAAATAGATTTAAATAATACTTCGGTGAGTCACGTTTACTGTGCATGCTCAAAGTACGTGAGCTAGAGACCCAAGCTACTCCTCACTGATGAGCCCCAACAAGGGTGAAACATGTTTGGGGATGCTTGTGGTCTCGTGCAGAGGGGATGTGGCCTAGCAGTTCGGGCTGGACTGCCCCTTTTGGGGTGGGGCCAAGCCTGATTTGCATATGGTCTTTCCCTTCTGTAATGGCTTGGCAGGCGAAGAACGGTGGTCTGGAGGGTTGCCCAGAGCATTGCCAGTGGTTAAGATTAATTCTAAACCTTCCAGCCATCACCTCTTTGTTTTTGCAAAGTACGTGAGCTCCCTGTCCACTCCTCGAATCTGCTTCAGTCCGGAGAACATATTGGACACTGGTCAGTATGAAGAAATAGGGAAAAAATAACAACAAATATAACAAATAAAGTTCTTGACTCTGCTCCCTCGATCTCTCCCTCGGCGGAAAGTTTCACGATCTTCTCCTAAGGATTCGATGGAGATTGGAAGTTTTTATTTGAGCTACAATAGCATACAAGAGCATGTTTAGCTGGGTACACTTTACTGGATCTCTGAGAAATGTACGTACATCAGTATTGGTTGGTCTTCCACTAGCTCTGGAATGTTCTCAATGAGGTGAAAGAAGACATTGTATGCAAATCTGTTGTCTTCTGGTGAGAAGGCCATCTGTCCAGTTTTCGTTGAGATTCAGGATCATATGTTTTTTCCTTGATGTAAACAATGTCTGCACTGTCCGGTCACGTGGAGTGCGACCAAAATGATGAACTTATTTAAAAGATGGCTTAAATGTTCAGTGTTTGCTGGATCTCAAAGGAATGTGAGAGTGTCTGTTGTTCTCCCGACAATAGTTGGACAGTCTTCGATTATGCGAAAGAACAGTGTGTTGCTGAGCTCATCTATTTCCGCCTGTGTTGGGAACATTTGCTACTTTCTCCCTGTACTCAGGGAGTATGATGAGTTGTTCGGCAAGGACAGTAAGCAGTTGTCTTATTATTTTTTTTGTTTTCAAGATCTTGGAGAAAGTCTGTGACACTGGTGAGCCTCCATACCAGTGACCAGGGTACGATCTTAGCACTAGGTTGAAATAGGTGACCACGTCCTTTGTGATGTCTCTACTGTGGGACACCATAAGTGTTTCCAAACAAAGTCTCGGTTTTGTATGAATCGGGATACTGTATTTGTTTCCAATGTAAATATCCTTGGTCAAAATTTGTCATAGTCTTTTTTCTCACCATGGCTAAAGTGTGCCTCTGTTCAAAGTTCAAATCAACAAAACATCTTGTGGCTTATATGCACAATTTTCTTGTTCATCCTGCAACTAGGATGCACAGAGTGTCCGTTTTATGTCCTTATCCCCTTTTTTGCTTGGAGGAAGTGTCCAAGTTAAGCCACAACTTGCAAAAGGTTATTTGTCTTTACTTTGGATCTCGTCTGCACGTGCTGTGGTTCTTCCCCGTTGTCTGTAGTCTCTTCGCAGTGGGGTGCAGGCAGGAGGATTCCTCCGATGTATGGCTTGATATCACCCAGTAAGATCCAATCTCTTCTTCCTTGTAGCTTGACAGCAGAAGAAGTAACGTCTTCAAATGTGAACGGTCTGTTGAACCTTGGCTCGTCCCACTTTTTCCTTGTGTGATTCCTCACGAAAACGGCATCTCCAGGAAAGACGAGTGGAACACGTAGACCTTGAATTGAGTCTGGTGTAGTATCTCCTTCAGTGTTCTGTGCTGTGCTGCATCCTTTTCCTTGTCGCTGCAGCTGGTCTGAAATTACAGTAAGGCAAGATGTCATGCAGTTCATATAGTTTTGCATTTCAGACCCTAAAACCTCTCCTATTGACTGGGCATCACATCTAGCTCTATCTCGGGTTTTCAGGGGGGTTCTTATTCTTCTTCCTGTGGCTATCTCGTGTGACGCAAGATGATGGTTAGAGCCAAGTTGGTTCCGAAGAGCATACAAGGCCAGTGGAAGGCAGTGCAACCATCCCCTCTTTAGAGTAAGCTTCAATTTGGCTATTTTCTCTTTCAACAAGCCATTGAGCTTCTCACAGATCCCATTACCTTGTGGATGATATGTGACGAGAAGTTGTGCTTTATACCAAGCAGCAAGCTAATCTGCTGAAACACTGCATTAACAAAATGAGCCCCATTATCTGATCTCATGACTTCACACACCCCCCACCTGGGAAACACTTCCATCACTAAAAATGTAGCCACACAGGTAGCGTTTGGGTGTGTACATGGACCTGCTTCTATCCATCTAGAGAATGGACACACCACAACAATTAAGTATCTGTACCCATTGCATACTTGAATCATGTCGACGTAATCAACATGCAAGTGCTGAAAAGGCCCATTTGGCCTGTGGATGACCCCTCTCATAACTTTTAATGTGTGCCCAGTGATGAATTGCTGGCAGATTATGCAGTTCACCATAAAAAATGCAACATGCTCAGCTAAACTCGGTATGAACCAGTCTTCCGCGAGCGTTGCTGCTAGATTCTCTTTTGTCATATGCACTGGGTAATGTAACTGCTCCAGCGCTATTTCTAATAGGGCTACAGGCATTACTGGTTTACCAGTGCTGTCTTGTTGCCACAAGCTGTCAGAGGGATTTAAAGAACACCCTTGATGTTTCCACAGGTTTTTCTCGTCCTGTGGCGCCTCCCCTTGGAGTTCCATTAGTTGCGTTTGCCCAAGATTGTTGTAACCTTTCAGGTGTGGTTTGTGCAATCATCATTCTTTCGTGGGTGCACACGACTTCCACTTCCATAATCGTCTCACTTTTGGATGCCATACGCTTGGCTTCCGTGTCTGCTGCATGATTTCCGCATGAGACAAAATCTGTCCCTTTCGTGTGGGTGGCGCATTTCATGACCACTATGCCCACTGGGAGCTGTAGTGCCTTAATCAGCCTGTCCAATAAGGCTGCGTGCTGCACTGGTGTGCTGTCTGCTCGTAGGTAGCCCCTCCTTTTCCAGCGCGCTAAGCCTTTGTGCACTGTTGACGTTACATAGGCGGAGTCACTATCCACCGTTACTTCCTGGTCTACGTGATTCTCAATGGCGAGTATCAACGCCAATAATTCTGCAGCCTGTGCTGAATAATGAGATGGTATTTGTGCGCTAAGAAACACTTGAAACTCTCCATTCGCTGTGTGCTTTATCACAGCAACGCCTGTATATCTTTGCACATCACTTTCCTCGATTCTCGAAGACCCGTCAATAAAGACGATCTCTCCTCCTGCCAAGGCATTTTCCTTTACCCTGGTAATTTCATCATAGAATTCTTAATAATTCGTGCAGTCTTGTATCAGCTCTCCTTCCATGACTGGCTCTGCTATAAACATAGCTGGGTTCACTATCTTACATCGGACTACTTTAATTGATGGGTTTGATATGATCACTTAATAAGCAGAAGCTCTCTGAGATGTCAATGTGACCTTTGGTTTCTCTAGAATGGCACTCTAGTACGTCTAGAGTGCTCGACGTACCACGTCATGGAGCATCCCATTACAATGGTTGTCGCCTTCTCTATGGTGAACGCTGCAGCAGCTAAACTTTGTTTGCAGGGAAAATGACCTCTCATTACTGGGTCCAGATTTCCACTGTAATATGCCAGGGGCTTGTACCCCAAGAAGGTTCTTTGAATGAGCACTGACTTCATGACGTTGCCATCTGTGTGTGAAAACAGGTGAAATTCCTCTGCCTAATTGGGAATTCCAAGAACTGGCGCTGTACAAATCGCTATCTTGAGTTCAGCAAACCCTTTCTCCATGGCTTCAGACCATTCAATATTTTCTTTTGTCACTTGGGCCTTCTTTAGGGCCTGAAGTAAAGGCTTAGTATAAGAGCTGTAATCGAAAGCCCATGCCCTAATACAGTTGTGCAGGCCTTGAAAGCTCTGCATTTGCTTTACAGAGGTGTAGACAGCATAGGGCCTGAGCGGGCAAGGACCGCCCAAACTCTTTTAATGCCCACCCAGCAGCGCTGTGGGGCATTTACAGATGTTTATGTCACTGCGTTGGGCCCAACTACATTAGCTTCAGGCCCCACTTGTTAGACAATCCTGTCTACGCCTCTGTTGCTTTATCGTGTGTGGTTTAGCCGTGTTCAATATGGCTTCAGCCCTTTCTGGGGTCACTTTCTTGCCTTCATGTGAGATCAGCTGGACTATGTTAGCACTTCCTGTTGACAATATTGTAGCTTTTGCTTGTCATCCTTATAACTTTTCTCAGCCAGTATAGTCAGTAGCTGAACAGAATCGTGCCTGCGTTGCTCTTCTGTGGTGCTGCAAATTAGGATGTCATCCACATATTGTAAGACTACACTTTCTAGTGCAATATTGCTCAAATCCATCTGCAGAACTCTGTTGAAAATAGCCAGAGATTCACAGTATCGCTGTGGCAGCCTCGTGCTTTTCAGACGCATTTGTATGAACGTGAATGGCATCAGATCTTGTGAGTCACGGTGCAACGGAATTGAGAAAAATGCATTTTTCAAGTCAATCACCGTGACACATAATTTGCCTCGGCGGGTATATTGCATAATATTGTAGCTGGGTTCGGGGCTAAAGGGAACTCGGCCTCAACAATATCTTAGAAATCCCTTCATCTGCCTCTCTGGACATGGGATATTGTCGGGCTCTTGGAAGAATTGCTCCTGGTTTTAGATTACTTATCACTTCTCCCACCCCCTTCAAGATGCCTACGTCATAGGGTCCTGTAGTCCACACTGAGACAGGCACTTTAGCTATATTATCATCCAAATATTCAGGATGTTTTAGCGCCAACATCATTCTCTGAGGAACTTCTCTTTTGATCATCTTTACCCAAAAGGTGAGACTTACTTCCACCATTGCCTCTCCCGTGTCTGCTTGTTCTTCAAACAAATCGTCATCGGTGACGTCAGTCACTCGATATCCTTCTTCAAAAGCAATTGTTGCGCACCATTGTCTGCCTTCATCATCGTAACCATCACCCAAGACTATTTTCCCTTGTACTGCAGCTGTGTGTATCATCAAGAGAAATACTTGTCCCTCCTCCTCATGCATAGGTATTCTTGGTCTGAATAAAAACTCATCAGGGGTTCTCATGATCCTGTCTGCAAGGCCTGGCAATACCACCATAAGCACTCGCATGCCATTTGCGAAGATTTCTGGCTCTAATGATATGGCCCTCATGGCTATATGTCCTGCGTATGCTCTAACCATTTTGCATACTTTGAATAGTGCACTCCTGGAGTACAGCATACTGTGCCCCCCTCCGTGAATGAGATTGTCATGTTCAACTTTTTCATTAAGTCTCAACCCAAAATGTTTACTGGGGTCTGACGTGAATATAATAAAGGTACATTCCTTTTGCACTCTCCTATGGAGACTGGGAGTGCGTCTGTAAAAGGAACTCGACTGTGAGCTCCTGTAAAACTCTGAGTATCTATGGCCTCGCCAGACAGGGAAAACTTGCCTTCACGTATACACGAGCGTGTCGCACCCGTGTCCACTAGGAAGGAATATTCTTTATCCCCTATAACAACATCCACCCTAGGTTGCCTATGAGGATCTGGTGTCACTGATAGGATAGAGCACATCAGGGTTCCCAGTGAGCTATCCTAGTTCATATACAAGTTTGGCCCACTGTGCATTTGTGGATTTTCCCCATTCCCATTGTTACTTCCTCTTCCAGGGTTCTGGGTCTGCACTGTGCTCATCGTGTGTGACACTTGCAACGGTGCCTGTTGGGTTTGTCTTTGTGGAAAACTGCCCATGCTCTGAGGTTGCACTCCTTGTTGCGCTCCTGGCGCTTATTGTTGCAGTGTGTGATTCTGTGAAATGCCCTGTTGTAAAATTTCAGGTGGATTCGCTGTGCCTGCTCCCATTCCTTGGTCGTTCTGCATCATGCCTTGACTTCTGCATGTGCGCGCCAAATGCCTTGTCATTCCACACAGTCAACAAACTGGCGGTGGTCGGATTATTTGCCCATTTGACATATCCGGGTTTCCATTTTTCATATTTTGAAAGCCTCCTTGATTACTTTGGAAACCTCCCTGATTGCTCTGCCATCCTCTTCCCCTAAATCCTCTTCCCCGTGGGTAAAACCCTACATTACCCTGATTATTCTGCTGTGGACTAGCCACCTGCTACATGCTTTGTTCAACTGCGCTAGTTAGCATGGCTCCTTCAAGAGCATACTTTGATAGTTTCTTCTGCACCAATTTCGCTTCCTCACCTTTTCGAGTTGCTTCCTTTTTGCGATTCTTTTCTTGCAGCAGTCTACAATAATGTGCAATGGTCAACTGTATTTCTGCCCAAGGTTTAGCCTCAACTCCTACCAATTTCTTGAGTTGTTTCTGCACCGGTTCTGGCAACCCTTGGCACAATATATGGTAAAACACAGGTATTGATTTCGTCCAAGATTCATGCATTTCGAGCACCCACGCGTCTTGGAAATTCTGTATATAAATTAACGGATCTTCAGAATCCTTCATTTTTCGAGTCATTATTGCTCCCATATCGGAAGTATCTGGGTAAAGTACTCGTAGCGAATTCCAAATGGCTGCTCTACAATTGTTAAATGGCGCTCCGTCATGTGCGGTATTAATTGTGGTTACGCCAGGGTAGCCAGCTCACGCCCACACATCGTCTGCTCTCTCACCAAGCATGGCGAAAAGGATACCTTTAATGTCCCTAAGGCTAGCGTGTTTCCTCCTGTCATTTTTTGTAACTCATGTATCCACTTTCCAGGCTCCCGATGTCAGCATTGGAAGCTTGTTTTTCAAGTTTTCTCGATCCATGTGTGGCCATGAAATATATTGTGGTCTTACTCCCCCCTTCTCTAGTAGCGGAAATTGAAATGTGTATCCCTCTTTCTCTTCTCTCATAGTTTTCCTGTCTATTGCAGGGGTAATATTCCTGCATCACCGTCTACCTGACAATGGCCCTCATTACGACCCTGGCGTTATGGATTACCGGTACCGGTACCGGTAATCCCTTAACGCCTGATTATGAGGTCCCTTTGCGGGTCCCGACCTTAACGGCTGGTCTGTACCAGCCGTTAAGGTAGGCGGATCCCTACCTTGAAGGTGATTACTGTACCACATTTTGCGGTACTGTAATTACCGCCTTCCCCATTCCCATTGACCCCTATGGGGCAAAAATGGGAATGGGGAAGGGCCAATGGTAAATGGGGAATTACCGCCCGCCAACCTTGGAATGGGGCAGTAATTCCCCATGTCACCATGGCGGATCCTGTAAATTACCAGCATTAACCATGGCGCTAATAGCGCCATTGGTTAACGCCAGGGTTGTAATGAGGGCCAATGTCTTTAGTCTGTCTACATAGGGTGGTGAAGACACCCCCCTCTGACCATGAGGTACTCCTTCATGTCGGTCAGACTGCGTGGCTGACTCTGATGCCCTCGGTTCAGACTTGCTAGTGTCTGACCATCCCTCTTTCACTTGGGAGTCGTCTTTCGCTCCGCCTCCCTTCCTCGTTTTCCTCGCGCTCCTCCCTTTCAGAGTCGGACATTGTTGGTCCCCAATTCGTGCAACTTTTTGTGTCTTCATTGTTTCTACTGATTTCTAATCTATCCAGCGACAGTTCCCTATTTCCTCTACTTCGGGTGACATCCTCAGTGTCATACAGCTGAGTGCTCTCCAGACGCTCGCCCTCCCCCTCTCCTTGGGGTATTTGTTCTAGCCCCATTTCATCATATATTCTATTGATCGTTTCCCCAATGCTTCTGGTGTCGAAGTCCTCATCAATGTTTGCCCTAGACGTGCCTGGTACTGAATCACATGCAGGAAAGAATTCATCAATGTCTTCCCAGTCTACAACTGGATCAGGTTTTTTAACTTCCCTCTCCAAATATTCGAGATTGCATGCTCTCTGTCTTTGCTTGTGTTCGATATCGTCATCAAATTCTTTGCGCTTCCTCGCCTCTTCCTTGATCCTATCTTCTTCCTTTCTCTTTTCATTTCTACGTTCATCTGGCCTTCGTATTTCCCCATCTCTTTGTCTCCTTATCCTTTTTTCATGTATCCTTTGCTCTTCTTCTAACCTTTGCTGTTTCTGTCTATCTTGACCATAGGCTGCTCTTGGGTTGCGATCAAGCTGTCTTTCTTGCTCTTTGCGATAGCTGTTCTCGCCTTTGCCTGTCTTTCCTTCTTATCCTTTCATCTCTTAACTCCTTCTCTTTCTCCTTTCTCTGTGTCTCATCTAACCTCTCTTTTTGTCTCACGTCATCAGTGCCTTTCCCATCGAGTTTCAATAAGATTTGTCCTCCCATCCATTCGTCTTTTGCAAATGCTATCTCATCAGTTCTGTCTTTGCTCCCTTTCCATCTCTTGCCTTCTCTCTCCTTGTCGAGAGATGCACTTGTCTGTGCCTGATCTTTCCTTTCATCATCGTGTCTCTCCTTGTCCCTTGGGACTGCGGAGGTAATATTCTTGTCCTTATTTCTCCCTTGATTCTCGTCACTACTATGTGTAGGTGACTCGTATACGGGGTTACTGTACCCTGTGGCTGCTTTGAACTCCCTTATCGAGTATAATCCCTCGTCCTTACTTTCTGCGATTTTTGTTTCGGGCGGGGCGGGGCAGGTGGCGCGGTAGGCGTCTCACGCCCCTCTGTGTATACATCAAGTATTGAATCTGCTGGCGACTCTTCCTCCTTTACCTGTTCGTACATTTTCCACAACTCAAGAACAGCAAGGCGTTTTTCTAATTTGTTGCCTGTATATGTGGCATGCAAATATTTCATCATATGCTGTAAGACAGCTTTAGATAAAGACCCATTTTGTGGCCATGGCATAAACATCTTGTGGGCGGTACCTTTAACCCACTCAGTGCTATATTTAGCTTGGGTACGTGTTTTGGCAATTGCTTGCATAAGTGTACTATTGGAGTAATGTCTTCCATGCTTAAATGTGTTCCCTTTCCTCTTATATAACACTTGTCAATGCTTTCATGCAAATTCAACACTACAAATAATATGAGCGAGCACCAAATATCGCAAGCTCCAATCCAAATTTTTTTACGAAAAACTTTTTATACTTCCAATTTGTTCAAAAACATCAATTCACATGCGATTATGTCTCAGCTACCAAATCGCATGAAATTTTAACTCAATTTCCTCAAGAAAATGTTCAATACATATGACGTCACTAAAGAAAACATGTAAAACAGACGCTTAACAGACTAGACAGACACCAGCTGGACACAAATATCTCTGCCTCTAATCATTACCCCTTCATGGAGTGTAAACAAACCCCTTTCACGACGTCTTTAAATGTTGTAGTAGCCTATTCTTTCCCCATTTTGTGGGACTCTGAGTACATGTTTCTTCTGGCCGCTATATTAAAGTGCAGGAATAAGGCGAATCCTCTCACTTCCCAGGTGTCTGCCCTGGTAACCTCTCTCTTCTCGGGTGTCCACCCCAGTAACCTTTATTTATTTTATTATTCTCAGGTCATTATCCCCATATATATATATATATATATATATATATATATATATATATATATATATATATATATATACGGTCTTCTCTACTTCTGACTATTTGGTTTTTCCTCCTCCCCCGTTACCTTTTCCCTTTGCTTGTACTAAGGAATACACTGTTTGCCAAAGCACTACATTTTTTCTTCACTCACTGTTCTCATGGTTCCTATTTGAACCCTCGGGATCACTGCATTTGTTACCGCCTTCTTCAGCTTTTTGCCCGCTCAGCTGCCCGCAGGAATGGCAAGGGATATGTGGGAAAACGGGTCCCTTCAGGCCCTTACTGCAGACTTCTTTTACACTAGCATTGTCTACGGGGAGTTTCACAGTCTACTCAGCCAAATGGCAAAGGACTCGTGATATTGCCGAAGACCCAGAGTTACTTTATGTCGACGGCCAGTAGGTGTCTTAGTATAGTCAAATACTTGATAGTCGATAAACCATCAAATCTCTGCTACCAAGTGTACTGGAGAGACCCCCGGCTGGCCCATAGAGTCGGGGTTTTCTCTGTAGTACTTTAAGACAAGATAGCTGCACCTTGAGATGGATGGGGGTGCAGGTTTTATTAGTCCAACACCAATCAATAAGGACAACTCAATGGTTTGGCAAAGGGGAGTCCGTTTTATGACAAGTACAAAAAACAGGCAAACATGGAAATCAACAGTGATGCGATAGCTCGTCTCACTTCAACTCCCAAAAACTTCATACAAACAATACCATTTATACCCAAAACTCATCATCATTGACGTGTAACACTCAAAAGTTAACATGCAATTGTATTGGTTGGAAAAAGGTAACTTTAATATAGGTGCTATATCTGTATATGGTAACAGAGTGTGGGGATTGGATAAACACTATCAGGTGGGCGTCTCAGCCCTTCCTTCTGACATTACTCTTGTAGATGTCACTAAGAGTACGAAATCCCATTGGTTCTACTAACTGTAGGACCCTAGATTATTTGTTCCATTGTGATTGGGTTGGCATCAACCCCATGCATAAATCTCCACTTTACTTAGCAGCACGCAGAATGGTCAGCCAGGTGCAGGCTGCCCCAAGACTTACCCGGCCTCCCTTCCATCAATCATTACTTTAGTGGCTATGTGTAAATTAGTTGGCTGTGGTCGGCCTCAAAGCTGTATCTTCTTGTCAGGAAAAGTTATGATATCTCTGTCTGAGCGACAGCCAGGCGTAGGTGTGAATCTGTGCCTCTTCTTGCTCGGATGGTCACGTGCTGCTCACACCGTGAATCTGCCTAGTTTTCCTTCTCTTTGCGTATTTAATTCTAATTCGGCTTGCCACCTGCCTGGGCCTCCTTATCTCGGCTTTCCGAAGATAGGCTGTTCTGGTCTTATGTTTCAATTCCGCGAAGCAACTGTTCGCTCCTTCTCTTGGTCTGACCTTGGCTCCCCAGGCTCACGTTGCCTCTGCTGAGTTTCAATTCCGCCATCTCTTCTCGTTTTAGCTGGAATACGAATCCTGTCCTGTTTGACCTCTAGTAACCTGAGTTAATTCTGCTTTTGTGTAAAGAGGATTTGCACTTGTATAACATGCTTCGTTTTGAGGTAGATTGTGTATTGGTGGCACTTGCCGCAGCCTATCTTCTACTAAGCATAGCAAGCCATACTGTTTTCTTAGCTTCTTGCGGTTTCAAGCATATGTACAGGCGTTTAGCTGGTTGAATGACTTCATCCTGCTTTACAGCTTACGTTTCTTTATATTTCAACATCGTCTCGCCTTCTAAGTTCACCTTATTCATGGCGTTTTGTCTCTGTGTGTCATCTGGGTCGTCTTATCTTCTATCTTCATGTCTGTCCGGGCCTTCGTGACATCACCATTCGTCTTCAATTAAGGCCTTTTGAGTTTCTTCCGGGACAGTGTTTAAGCAATTTTCATTTCGTTTCATTTGCTGGTAGGGTTTTCTCAATGGATACCTTACTGTCCATGGTTGTCTGGTTATCGGTGCTTCACTAGGTATTATTCTTCTGATAGGCACTGGGCAGAGCCCTACTGCGGCTCTCTGGTGGTTTATTTGCTCATCATACATCACATATCGCTGTGTGAACGTTCCTGGTACTTCAAAATGGGCGACTGGAGTGCAGGCCTCGTTCGGGACCTCCTCTACAAGGGGTGGGTGTGTGTAGCTGGGCATGTTCTTTGAGAGGCGCGAATAGTGGGTGGTGAAGGGGAGGCGGCATAAAGGTGCATGCTGAGGGTGACAATGACACAATAATGGTGAATATTTAAAAGCCTTTTCTTTCATGTTTTCTTCAGTCTTACTAGAACTACTGTAAAACAAAATGTTGCAATGTGGAGTGGAGGAAAGGAAGGCCCCAAGTATGGAGTTTGAAGGGGGTGATAGTGAGTATAGGGGAGTGGGCAGAAAAGGGGGCGGGGCAGATGGAACATCGTTCCACTACTTCTTGTTTACACTTCGACCACTGATATAATGCATGTGTCTGTTTGGCTTTTTTATAGTGAGTGCTCTTGACTGGCAAGAAGACTTCTGAAAGCAGGAGTGCGATCTGATAAGGCCTCTTCCAGCCTCGGCACCTACTCTTCTTTGAGTCGGAAGGAGCAGCCCATCACCCCTGAAAGGACCGAGGCGCAGCTGCACCGCTTCTCCTGAATAGAAGGGCGCAAGGGAGAAAGGACCCCTTCCATTCTTCCTGCTGCACGCGGAGACCCCTCCTCCCCCTTATGCAAAGGCAATCCTTTCACACTCTCAATGATACAACCAATCCTATTGTGTGGGTATGTTTAACTTTTGGAACAGAAATTCACTTTACAAAAAAAAAAAGAGAACACAAGGAACGGGAAACTAACGAAAAAGTGAGATTCCCAACCCCCTTCCCGAGCCAAGAAGGGATTATGTTTCTCTTTCAGAGATGGGATGCTTTTGGCAGGAGTTTTAAACGTTACTTCGGAGGGTAAACAGTTGAATGTGTTAATGTGTTCAACTGTTTGTGGAGACAAACTACCGTATAAATTGCTAACCTTCGAATACATTCATTAATCAGTGGCGTCCTCGCCACGCAATGACAGCAGCCGCATTCAGAGGCATTATGAAGCAGAGGAGGGGGTGGAAAGGGAGGGGGGAGTGGTACAGCCCCCCCACTGACTACGTGGGTCAGCGTGCCTATTCATATGCTTTAGCGGGTTCATTGTGTCCAGTGCAAGCATTATCTGCACACCACACTCTGGCATTGTTTTCAGATAATCCGGCCATTTTGTGTGCCCCTCTCCTCTGCGAGCAAAAGCCATTAGAACAGCACAGCCCCATTCCACGCAGCAGAGGCATATATTTAAATACCATTAAAGTTACTTTGGGCAAACGCAGTCAGGATTGAGACAAACGATAAACTTCATGAATGCAGCACAGCAAGTAGGTAAAACGAATGGTTATTGCCATTGTGCCCTCTGTCATGTTTGGATTAAATCATATTTGGTGCTTATTTTAGTTTGTATTTTTCCAAAGCCCCAATTAGGCCTAGGCATCTAACTGTTACACAATGAAAAAGTTACACTGACAAGTAATACATAGAAATCTAACTGTGCTTTGAAACACCCACAGACAGTGCAGAAAATCACTAGATCAGCAACCAATGTAACAAAGCAGAACATAAAATAAGGCACCCATTGCGAGAACAGAAATCGTCAATGCAGGGACCCCTAATAACCTGCAGTGGGTGGGGAACAAGCATCCAAGTAGACCTGAACACACGATTGGCAAAAGCGTAAATTTGTGTCCCTATGAGCGTGTGTTTTTCACCATGAAATTACAGGCGTGTAAGATTTTCATCATGTGTTTATATATTCCCAAACCAACAGTGTTGACAAGGGAGTGCCTGTCTCTTCTTATGAGTTGTTGCAGAAGTCATTTACAACACAATGGGCCACATTCCGGGTTTGGAGCTAACCATGGAGTAATTAGCTCCATGGTTGCCTCCGAAACCGTCCCAAATCCGGCATGGTGAATGGAGTAATTACCGGTCCATTCCAGGGTTGGAGGAACCGGTAATTCCCCATTCACCTTTTGCCCTTCCCCATTCCCATTTCTGCCCCATAGGGCTCAATGGGAACGGGGAAGGAGGTAATTACGACACCGTAAATTACGGTACCGTAATTACCTCCAAAGTACCTTTGCGGGTCCCGTACTTAACTCCTGTTAAAAGCTGGAGGTAAGGAAGGACCCGCAGAGGGAGTTCGGAATACGGAGGTAAGGGATTACCGGCATCGGCACCCTTACCGGTGCCAGTAATTCCTTACCTCCAACCGCCGAATGACCCCCAATATCACAATTTCAAATGTATTGCACCAATTGACTGACTTGTATTTCGAATGAACTTACAGATCCTCCAAGACACAGGTAAAATGTAGAGACTGTACATCAAACACACACAGAGGATTTCTTGCACACTAATAATCATGACACTTGAACAACCCCAAGTGATTGCTTGAGTTATCACAATGCTCTTCTCTCCCAGCAACCCCTCACCCCAGCCATCAATTTTATATGACCCCTTAATTTGAAGACAAGGTACAGGGAGTGGGACTACAGTAGCAACATCGTTTTGGCTTTTTATTAAAAGGCAGGGTTTGACAAATAGACACAATATTAAAACAATGTTTCTGTTTTTTTTAATGGAAAGGCAAAGTCAAGCATGGAACCAGGGGTCAAGTCCTAAAGATTAACGTGCGGGGACTCATCAACAAATGCAATGGGATGTGACGTCACCAGAAAATAGCATATCAAGGTGAAATATCCACCTTTCATTAAATTGGCTTTGCATAACCACCCAAATTGCACAGGACGATTGGCATTTGCCTTTCATAAAATAAACACACTATTAGACATTTCATTTAGCCATAGCATTTAGTCGAATCGGCCCACACCTAGAACCTATGTGCTACCATTGGCATTTGCTAACTGCCTTATTTTACAACTAGATGCTGCCTTTATGTAACTCCTGGCTAATTGCTTCTATTCTGAACTACCTGGTATCACCTTATTACAACCTAGCCAAATTGATTAACTGGGGCACTAAAGCTGTGGCTTTATTCACTGCGGCAACCTAGACGAACTTCAGTGAACATAGCTCTAGACACTGCATTTCATCTTCAAGTTCCAATAGCACCACAGACACCGAGTTCCTAATCACTGCCCACTGGCATCGCTTACCTCCACTATGTATTGGTGCCTAACTACTCTCCTCCACCTGTTGTACACTTACACTAGACATTGGACTTGTCAGCCCCTCCTACATACTAATCAATACACATATACCAGCACACTTAAGGTAGCTAATAGTCACACCCTGTGGATTAGTACTATGGCCTCTGCAAACCCATACCTGGATGATCCGGCACTCTGGATACGCCACTTTGCTACCAGACCATCTCCTCATCAACCTTGTACTATTACTAATAGAAACCTTAGACTTAATTCCAGAACTATCCCACTGAAACAGCGCCCATACTTGAAGCTATATAATAGCTCATCCTTATCTTGCAAAAACATCACAAACAATCTCGCTCCTACCCCACCTTGCTCTCACCACCCTAGCATTTTAACTAGAAATTCGAGATTAGGAGCCCGACTGGGTACTAAAAACCCCCAACCACATGACCACAAGAGCAACAAACACTTGCGTAGAGATAACAACCTAGCTAATCTGGCCACTGATTCAAATAGCAACCTAGACCCCATCTCCTTGCATAACCTACCCCTACCTCCACAAAAAAACCCTGCAAAAGACACATTCATCAAAGCAGCCTTGGTGAATGCTAGGTCCCTCCCCGCCCATGCTCTGGACATCGCTGATTTCATAACTCATGAAAAGCTCGATCTTCTCGCGGTCACGGAAACCTGGCTAAATGCAGCCTCTGGTCCATCTCTGGCCCTTGCTATACCTAATGACTATGCTATCATCAGATGTGGTAGAAACACCAATCAGGCGAAGGGAGGCGGACTCGCCCTCATCTTCAGAAACACCTTTGACATTAGAGTCATTCACGACGCCCAAATCCCCTCTGCTGAATCCTTGTCCATCAAACTTCCATTATCACCTAACCATACAGCAACAGTGCACCTTATCTACCGACCACCAGGACCTATTTCCACATTCTTAGAGGATATTGTATCCCTTATATCCACGGACACTAAACCTAACTCACAAACTATCCTACTCGGGGACTTTAATCTTGGTTTTAACGACCCTAAGTGTCATGACCCGGCGAAATTGCCCCTTCTGGACCTCATGGTCATTGTCACGAAGGGCTTGTACTCCTTGTTCCTCCCAACATGGTCATACCAAGCTCCGTGCTACGCACTAGCTTTCACGTCGTAGCACGTACTATAAATTGGTCACGCCCCTGTGGGTCCGCGCGTCTCAATGCTATCTTCGATAGTGACCCAACGTGTGTTTGCTCTCTACATTTGCTTCCTTGATCCTCATACTTCCTTCCTTGCCTTTTTTCCTGTTCCTGGACTTCCCCCCTGCATTGCTTGTTTATCGCTAATCCTGGACACCCTGGAACCACGAACTTCCCTGAACGCGCTCTGCAACCTGACGAGGCTCGGGCGAGCTATTCAAGACCCGAACCACCCACAGGAAGAGTCCTGCGGCCAAACAAGGGAGATCTAGATCACAGGTGAGACGGGGGGAGATTTACGACAGTTTGAGATGCCAAACGATCAATACGGATTCTACCATGGAGAATGCTATTCAGGACCTGATGCGCGGAATGCAAGAACTTTCCACAGAGATGCAGAATATAAAAGCCGAGAATACGGCGCTAAGACAGCTCGTCTTGTCACGCGACTCCGCGAACAAGGACAGCGTATTATTGGGAGGAGTGGTTGATAAATACGACGGTTCAAAAAAGACCTTACGTGGATTCCTGGATTCTTGTTTGGTACATTTTACCTTTAAGCCCTACTATTTCACAACTCCTAGGGCTAAGGTGGGCTTCATAATATTGCATCTTTCCGGTAATGCCCTTACATGGGCCACTCCATTACTCAATTCAGGGGATGCTCTCCTGGATGATTATGAAGGGTTCATCGCGGAACTCAAGACCATGTTCGAACGACCAGAGCTGGTTCACAGTGCTCAAGAAAAGCTACTTGACTTTCAACAAGGATCCCAAGACATGTTGACCTATGTTACCAGATTCAAACAGCTAGCCAAAGAGGCGGACTGGCCCCTGGAAGCCAGTTTTACTTTGTTTCGCAGAGGTCTAAATGAAGCCAGGGTGGCGCGTCCTAGTTCATTCCAGGCCCTCCTGGACTTGTCTATGCAAATAGACTTTAGAATCCAAGAAAGAAAGGCCGAAAAGAAAAAGAATAAAGTATCAATTCAAAGATACTCCCTAGAGAATACTACAAGGACAGAATCTGCCAAGAGTCCGAGCACTGATTCTGAACCCATGCAACTTGGAGCCTTTCGTGGACCAATTTCCCCGCAGGAAAGGTTGAGAAGAATACACACAGGCTTATGCATGTATTGTGCCTCGGATAAACATCTAGTTAAAGAATGTCCTCTGGCTCCTCCCCGACACTCGGGAAATGCCAGCTCCCGATCCTAAATGGAGCAAGGTTTCGGGAGAGCGATGTTTGCTCCACATCAATTCCATCTTTGAACTCTCCTGGACAAAACAAATTGGTGATATTACAGGCCTTTTTATCGCTATCCAAGGACAAGGTCTACCCCATACTGGCCTTGGTGGATTGCGGAGCAATGGGAGTCTTCATTGATCAAGATTGGGTCAGAAGTCATAACATTCCGTATGAAGCAAGAAGTTTTTCACCGCCAGTGGAAGCGATTGACGGAAGACCTCTTTCCTCAGGACCCATAAGTCTGCAAACAAGGGAGATCCATCTTTCCATAAATCATCATCAAGAAAGAATTGTGTTTGACATTATAAAATCAGCCCATTACCCCTTGGTTTTGGGCATGCCCTGGTTACAAAGGCACAATCCATATATCAACTGGACAGCCGGATCCTTATTCCTGGGCTCGGAGTTCTGTATAAACCATTGTTTAAACCTGTATACCTCAGTCACAGCCCCTAAAGGTCCACCAAGGTGTCCAGAAACACCACTCATGGTTTCCAATATTGTACAAGTTCCAGAGATCTATCAAGGGTATACTGATGTATTCTCTACTGCCATCGTTCAAGCCTTACCTCCACATAGACCTGAAGACTGTGCCATAGATACTGAACCCTCAGCAGTGATTCCCTTTGGCAGGATGTTTATCCTTTCAGAACCAGAAAAGAGAGCCCTCCGGGAATACCTAGACACTAATCTTGAGAATGGCACCATAAGACCTTCAAAATCACCAGCTGGTGCTTCATTGTTCTTCGTTCCTAAAAAGGATACCAAAGAGCTCAGACCTTGCCTGGACTATCGGGGCCTAAATCAACACACCCTGAAAGACAGATACCCACTACCCCTGATCTCGGATATCCTTGAAGCTGTGAGAGGTGCAGTGATATTCACGAAACTGGATCTCCGAGGTGCTTACCATTTGATCCGTATCCGGGAAGGAGACGAATGGAAAACAGCCTTTAGAACACCCTTTGGTCACTTTGAATACCTAGTCATGCCCTTTGGTCTGACTAATGCTCCCGCAGTCTTCCAGCGTTTTATGCATAGGGTGTTCTCTGACATGTTATTTCTCAATGTTATCGTCTACCTGGATGACATATTGATCTTCTCAAAGGATTCCTTGAAACATGAAGAACATGTAAAGGCAGTACTTCAACGTCTCCGTGAAAATCAACTCTTACCAAATGTTTGTTTCATGCTACATCAGTTCACTATCTGGGGTTTGTCCTTCGTTCAGAAGGAATTAGTATGGATCCTTCAAAGGTGAGGGCCATACTGGCTTGGCCCGCCCCAACATCTGTAAAGCAAATACAGTCCTTCCTGGGGCTTGCCAACTTCTACCGGAAATTCATTCCCATCTTTTCCGAGATTGTTCAACCCATTGTTAATCTCCTGAAGAAAGACGTTCCATTCAACTGGTCTATATCACAAGACAAGGCATTCCAACACTTGAAAAAAGAATTCACTCAGGTCCCCATCCAGGCCCAACCTGACATAAATCGTCCTATTCTAGTGGAAACAGATGCCTCCAATTACGCCATAGGAGCAGTTTTAAAACAAGAATCCGATGATAAGTTGGAACATCCCATTGCTTACCTTTCACGGACCCTGACTACCAGTGAGACTCACTACTCAGTTCTGAAGAAGGAGTTATTGGCCATTTGTCATGCCTTGACTGAATGAAGACATCTACTCGTGGTTGCTAAATATCCAGTTCAAGTCCGTACTGATCATCGAAATCTTCAGGTCCTACAATCCATGGAGTGCAGGAACAGTAGACAAGCTCGATGGGCCTACTTCTTTGCTCAATATCAATTTCAAATCTCACATGTTCCTGGACCACAAAACATCATTGCCGATGCCATTTCTCTGCGTCCCGACTACGTTCCCTTGGAGGATAAGATCTATCCTAAAATGTTTCCACCTACAATCTTTGTAGCTCAAGCGATCAATCTCCTGGAAGAAATCAGAGTACAGACTCAATCCTCTGAACTCTGGAAGGACATATCCGAGAAAAATCCCTGGCATTTGACAATCAAGGAAGGATATTTATTCAAGAACAATTCGGTGGTCATTCCGACAAAAGATCTTCAACAGAAGGTAATGAATCTATGCCATGATACTCTTCACTCCGGCCATCGAGGAGTAACCAACACCTTCCGTCTTATACAAAGACAGTTCTGGTGTCCAGGGATGAAGTCCAGTGTAGTTCAATACATCAAGACCTGTGCAATTTGTAGTCAGAACAAATACGATAATCAGAGGCCGCGGGTCTGCTTCTACAACCTACGTTGCCAACCGGACCCTGGGAAGTTATTGCCACTGACTCCATTGTTGAATTACCACCTTCCCGAGGATATACAACCATCATGGTAACCATTGACTTGTTCACTCATCTAGCTCATTTTACACCATTGTATAAACTACCATCTTCCTCAGAACTTGCTGGAATTTTCCTGGAACATATTTTTCGTCTTCATGGCCTCCCTTCCAAGATTATTTCGGATCGGGGACCTCAATATATATCACAATTCTGGAAACATCTCTGTCGTGTTCTAGGAATCCAAGGTGCCCTTTCTTCAGGCTATCATCCACAAACCAAAGGGGCAACGGAACGAGTAAATCAAACCCTGGAACAATATCTTCGTTGTTTTGCCACCAAGGTTCAAGACGATTGGTCTCTCCTTATACCTTTAGCCGAATTCTCCTACAATAACTCAGATCATTCAGCTCTCAAGATCAGCCCTTTCTATTGCAGTCAAGGTTATCATCCGTCTGTTTTACCATCAGTTCTTCCAGAATCTACTCCGGTACCTACCTTTGACTCTTGGATTCAGACGCTGATTGACTTACAAAGAGAGGCCAAGGATCAGTTAGAACAGGCCCAGACTCGAACCAAAAGATATGCGGACTCTAAGAGAAGACCATCACCTTTCTATTCAGTTGGCGATCAAGTCTGGCTAGCCTCGAAACTGTTACCTCGACATCTACGACCAAACAAATTGGCTCCTCGCTATTATGGTCCATTTTCTATAAAGGAGATCATCAATCCTGTCTCCTTCCGACTTAAGCTCCCGGATTCCTGGAAGAAGATACATCCAGTCTTCCATACTTCCCTGTTGAAACCCTACGTTAGTTCTACTCAAAAACCCTTCAAACCCACACCTGTTGTTGTGGACGACAAGTTGGAATATGAGGTGTCCAGGATATGTGATTCCAGGTATAGAAGGGGTCGATTACAATATCTGGTCGAGTGGAAAGGCTAACCCCCTAGCGAGATAACATGGGAACCAGTTTCTAATTTAAAGACCCCTCGTTTGCTCAGAAGATTCCATCTTATTCACCCAGGCAAGCTTGGAGGAACCAGTCTTCGGAGGGGGCATGCTGTCATGACCCGGCGAAATTGCCCCTTCTGGACCTCATGGTCATTGTCACGAAGGGCTTGTACTCCTTGTTCGCTCAGCTGCCCGCAGGAATGGCAAGGGATATGTGGGAAAACGGGTCCCTTCAGGCCCTTACTGCAGACTTCTTTTACACTACCATTGTCTACGGGGAGTTTCACAGTCTACTCAGCCAAATGGCAAAGGACTCGTGATATTGCCGAACATGGCCGTACCAAGCTCCGTGCTACACACTAGCTTTCACGTCGTAGCACGTACTATAAATTGGTCATGCCCCTGCGGGTCCGCGCGTCTCAACACTATCTTCGATAGTGACCCGACGTGTGTTTGCTCTCTACATTTGCTTCCTTGATCCTCACACTTCCTTCCTTGCCTTTTTTCCTGTTCCTGGACTTCCCCCCTACATTGCTTGTTTATCGCTAATCCTGGACACCCTGGAACCACGAACCTCCCGGAACTCTGAACGCGCTCTGCAACCTGACGAGGCTCGGGCGAGCCTATTCAAGACCCGAACCACCCACAGGAAGAGTCCTGCGGCCGAACAAGGGAGATCCCGATCACAGGTGAGACGGGGGGAGATTTACGACACTAAGAATACTAACGCCCGTGATCTAGCCAACACCCTATCTGACTTCGGTCACACCCACATTATTCACGAGCCTACACATATCAAAGGAAGAACATTGGACTGGCTTACTAATATTAACTGCTCTATTGATCTCCTATCTAATGATCCTTGCATCTGGTCGGATCATCATAAAATAACCTTTTCCATCAAAGCCTGCAACCCGCACGAGAAACAAAAAAGACCTCACACTGGATAAACTCCTTCCACTATTACTCCCCCTTCTCAACAACACTGCCACCTCTGACCCTACAGTCTTAGTGGACATTTATAATCAGGCAATTCTTAAAGCGCTGAATACCATCGCACCACTAAAATTGCGGAAATCTAAACCACAATGCCACTTAAATACATGGTTCACACCACATCTAAGAGAATTACGCAAAACTAAAAGAACTGCAGAAGCACCCTGAAAAAAATGCCCTTCAGCTACCAACAAGAATGAGCTAACCCTAGCATCCTCTAGCTACAAAGAAGCCATCTAAATCACTAAAAAAGACACCTACAACAAAAGGATTACGCAAGCAGAATCCAACACAAAAGAACTGTTCAAGATCCTAAAAGAATTAAAATCCACTATTGCCCCTATTGACAAATGTGTCACAGATGCACTATGGTGCAGCAACATCCAGAAGGCACTATTAGATAAAATTGCTCGATTACAATCGAAAATCAATGTGAAAAAATGCTTGTTACTCTCTGACCCCGATTACAAACAACTCCCCAAAAAGTCACCCACCTTTGAGTCAACTTGTAAGCCATTCAGCTTCTCACCCCTTTCAGTTTGGGAAGAAGAAAACATCATTAGGAAACTCAAACCGTCAAACTGCCAAGGCGATGCCTGCCCTGCCCCGATCATCAAAGCTGCAGCACATGACCTGGCACCATTCATTACTAACCTTATCAATGCATCCTTTAAAACCGGAGTAGTGCCTGATAATTTAAAAGACGCCTGGGTCATTCCACTACTTAAAAAAACAACTCTTGACACTGCCAACCCGTCTAACCATACACCGATAACAACTATACCCTTTTTATTAGAAATACTAGATAGAGCAGCCTACCTGCAAATACAGGCTTATCTAGAATCGAACAATTGTTTGGGACTAAGGTAATCCGGCTTCCGACCCAGACATGGCACGGAAACTGCCTTAATAGACCTCACTAAACAGATCCAAATCTTAAAAGACAATGGTAAACTTGCACTCCTCTTACTGCTTCATCTGTCAGCAGCTTTTGACTTGGTCAACCACCAAACGCTCTGCCACCATCTGAAATCTGCAGCACACTTCTCTGATGCAGCCACTGCTTGGATCAGCTCCTTCTTGGCAAACAGAACTATGAGGGTCTTCTCTCCCACTGATTCTGCTGAACCTTCACCGGTACCTTGTGGCGTCCCGCAAGGCTCCTGTGTGTCTCCAACGCTCTATAATGTATTTACGAAGTCCCTCTTCGATATCCTTGACTATCTGGGTGACACGTATACTAATTATGCGGACGACACCCAGATACTCCTTCCCATATCTGGTGACTATGCAACAAACAGCATATCCCTTAATGAAATATACGCAGTAATACAAGCATGGATGGCTCATCACGTACTTTGTCTCAATGACGAAAAAACTGAGCTGCTTATCCTTGGTACTCATGCCAAATTAAAAAAACTAAACACTGCTTTTAAATCTTTCACTATAGATGGTAACACTATTCCCATCTGAAACAACACTAAAACACTTGGTATCCACCTGGATGCCACTTTATCCTTCTCCAAACAAACAAATGCAGTCGCATCATCAGCCGCCTACACCTGTAAACTTATCAGCGCATGCAGGCCGTTCATCTCCATACCTAACTGCATTACACTTGCTAGAACGTTAGTTTTGTCCAAAGTAGACTATTGTAATGCCCTCTATTTAGGCACTAGCCATAAAAATATTAACAAACTACAAATAATTCAAAATAATGCCATCAGGGCAGCCCTCAACATCCCTAAGAAGTCGCACATCTCTGAAATCAGACGCAATCTCCATTGGCTCCCAGTAGAGCACAGAATATCCCTCAAAACTCTTGCCCTTACACACAAAGCCAGGGCCAACCTTGCACCATCCTACCTCACCAACCAACTTACCCCACACACATCATTAAGACCTCTTAGAGCAGCTCAAGCTAACACCATGTCCATACCGAGATTTAAACTCCATAACTCTGGAGGAGCTAGCTTCCCTGTACAAGCCTCAAAGCTATGGAACACACTCCCCGCTCTCCTTAGGTCAGAACCCTCATTCAACCTATTCAAACGTAACACTAAGCGCTGGCTTCATGACCATGACACAATGACAGCCTAACTTCCTAGATCCTAATCTTGTTGCCTGCCTAATGTATGTATGTAAATAATATATTATATTATATGCTATATTATTATTTGCAACTTCCATTGCCTACCACATGAAAATGACAACTTGTATGTATGTACCTGTAACACGAATGTCTGTATTTATCTGTAACCGTAACCTTGAAACCTTTGCCTCCTGCATACTAATGTAACTGTAACCCAGTTTCCTGTAACCAGATCTAAACTTACGCGCCCGTATGCCCCTGGGCCTGGCTGAGCTTTATAAATAAAACAAATACAAATACAAAAGAAACAGAGGATATTTTCTTCTAATAGTGTTTTTGAAAACGTTAAAAGGTGTGCATGTTTTAAACTCCAAGAACCAAAACACATTTTTTCCCTGGAACTTGCTGTACCGAAATGGGACATTTCACATTTAGTTTCTTATTTTTCATCAGGTTATATAGTTGTCATGGTGCATGCCCCCCAAAAACCTGAAACCTGCGAGTCCAGCCCAAATTCTGGCATCCTTTGGGACTTCCCAGGCCCCAGCTAGGCTCACCTGGACTCAGGCTCATGGTAAGTGTTAAATACATGGTCCATTTATTTGGCTCTGAGATGCTGAGCCATTCAGTACAGGGTGTGGCTTGGGACTACTTTACCAGAGAGGCAGGATACGATGAAGGGGACTATTTTCCTGGAACTACTTGCAAGGCTATTTAAACGCACCCTGCAAACTGAACATGCTTCGCGTTAATCTGCACTCATGCAGCGTAACGCTCACTGTGTCAGTTCTTGTTTCCTTTCTGCCACGCCCGTCCAGAGTCTTCTATCCATCGGCACCTGTGAAAATAGAAGAACAAGAGTTATTGACGTATTGAAGGTCTTACCTGCAGAACATCTGGACCTCGCCTTTACGCTTATCCAAGGGCCGCCGCATCTGTAGAAGATCAGAACAGAAGGTACCCTCTCAGGTAGCGACGCACCTGACTCGGCCTCCTCCAGGAACTCCAGCGAGCAGTTCTCCATCATTCTGCATCGCGCCGCATCTTGACACCGTCAGTCGGACCTTCCATCTCCTTCCTGGAAAAGCGCCGCACCTGCCAAACAGAAAAGACAAAGCAGGTTAGTCGCACAGAAGAAGAAGGATAAAATAAAGCGAACTATTAGCGCATCTCGCACAGCGCTCTACTCACCGGCAAGAATCATGCACATCATTGTCAGGAGAGTCATCCATCATCCGAAAACCGCTTTTGTGCCACACCTGAAAGACAAAAAAACGAACATTAGATATCTTGCATGCAAGGACTTAAGGCAGCTATTTCAAGGAGTTATTGGAATAGAGACTTACCTGCTCACTCCGGTCCATCCACTTCAGCAACCTCCATCGGATCAGTGAAGTAACTCGATCCTGGAACTACAGAGTAACCGCGCCCCTGCCAGAGAGTGTGCAGGACGGAGAGCTCACCCATAAAATAGACAAGGTGAGCCAGGGAAAGAGAAGGATAAAACGGAAGGAGGTGAAAACCAAAACCAGCTCCACACAGTTGGCTAATATCTTGTTTCAACTTGAAGACGAACATCTCCTGAGGCAAGACAGAAGGGAAGACGCAAGCAGGTCCTCATTAAGCAGAACAACACCAGTGCAGACATCATCCTTCCCACATGAGCACGCCCCTGTGGAGACCAGGTGAGCGTGACAGAACACGAAGCCTTACACAAATTCTCTACCTGGGTGCCATGGAAACCTTGGAAACTAATCAGCCAGCTCAGCTTTTGGGGGAACTCAGGGCTGAGGAACATTCGGCTAGACAGGAAAACAATGCCTTACGAAGGGAACTGATTGTAGCAAAGGACCGAACTGATGATCTCGCCAGACAGTTGCTTCAGTTACAGGCGGAGCAAACACTGCTACCTGCAGTCGGGTCAATGGTACCCACTGCATCAAGCAACCCAGTTCAGGTGGTCCTCTCAGGAGCTGTACCTTTGGCACCCCCAGAACGATTCGCTGGAGACCCAAAAAGGTATGCGTTTTTTATGAATCAGTGCTGTCTACACTTCCTATGCAGTCCAGAAGCCTTTCCAAACAACCAGTCCAAAGTGGCCTTTGTACTTTCATATCTTAGTGGCAGTGCTGCTGACTGGTCGGTACCGCTGGTCAGTCGGGATGATCCCATCTTGAGAGACTAGCCAAAGATTCCGATTGGATATGGAGAAGCTGTTTGCCTGGCACTGCCAAGGTCAGGCATTTGAGAATGAGCTTTTGTCTTTGCATCAAGGCACCCAGGATCTGCTAACTTAGATTGTGACCTTCAACAGACTGGTTGTGGAAACTGATTGGCCGGACGACAAACGAACAACGCTGTTTTACCGCGGCCTGAGAGGGGAGTTAAAGGACGTTTTAGCTCAAGTGGTTAACCCGCCCAGAGACTGTGTTGAGTACATAGACTTGGTGGACCAGCTTGATCACAGACTGCAGAACCGTAAGGCTGATCGTGCTAGAATCGATTCAAGGGTATTTGTACGCCCCAAGATAAACACCTCCAAGACCACCGACGTGTCAGAACCCATGCAAATCGGAAGAGTGCGTGGGCCATTATCCAAGGCTGAAAGAGATACGAGAAGACAACAACAACTGTGTTTGTATTGCATGTCAGCCAGCCATTTCCTTCGAGAGTGCCCAGTAAAGCCACCAAAAAGGCAGTGGGAGTCGCTGGTAAGGTTGAAACAGAGTCTGAGCTGGAAAAACCTCTCCGCCCGGCAGGGTTAGAGGTCCGCTTGCTGAGTGAAAACAAGGACTCCTAGACCTCGCACCTAGTTTTGCCTATGGTCCTTATAAACCACCAACAGCCATCTCGAATGTATGCAGTCAGAGCATACACTGACAGTGGAGCCATTGGAAATTATATGGATCAAGAATTGGCTTCGAGGATGAACCTTTTCCCTTTGCAAAAAGGCAACAACAGACTTAGTCACCACAGTCGACGGAATTGAAATTGCTTCGGGTCCAGTAACGCATTCTACGACAGAGATGACTCTTTTGTGCCAAGACGGTCATCGGGAAACCATAGTGTTTGATATAATCAAGGCTCCACAATTTCAAATAATTCTGGGAATGCCATGGTTAGTATCACATAATCCTTGCATAGACTGGCGTGCCAAGAGGTTGACCTTCTCAGTCGACTGTGCTCAAACTTGTTATCCAACTAAAGGACCTTTGGTCACTGGAGCGACGACGATCATGAAACCAACCAATTCCCTCCCTCTGGTATATCAAGACTACCAGGACGTATTCCAAAAGGATCAAGCCAACACACTGCCCCCTCATAGGTCGTATGACTGCCAGATCGACCTTGTACCAGGAGCACAGATCCTGTGCGGTCGGATCTATGCTCTCACAGAGCCCGAAAACCTGCAATTGAGAAAATATTTAGATCAGTACCTGGCTAACGGTTTCATTCGCCCATCCAAGTCCCTGGCGGCATCACCCTTGTTCTTCGTGTCTAAAAAGGAAGGTGACTTTAGGACTTGCATCGACTACCGCGCATTGAATCAGGTCACTGTTAAAAACCGTTACCCTTTGCCTTTGATTCCTGACCTATTGGATCAAGTTAAAGATGCCCGAATTTACACCAAGTTAGACCTTCGCGGAGCATACCACCTGGTACAGATCAGGAAAGGGGATGAATGGAAGACCGCTTTCCGCACCAAATACGGGCTATTTGAATACCAGGTGATGCCTTTTGCCCTTTGCAACGCTCCAGCGGTGTTCCAGTATTTCATGAACGATGTTTTCTGAGAAATGTATTTATTTTATTTATTTATTCGCATTTGTTGAGCCCACAGCAGACCGAAGACATTGTGGTGCTAGTTAGTTACAGTGTTGCTTATACTTAGTTACAAACAGTTCATGTCCGTACGGTTACATTGGACGAAAAATGTACTTTTTTACAGATATGCAAGAGCAGCAGGAGCACCTGAGAACAGGGTTAGTTGAATAGGGCAGTTTTGAGTTTTTTTTTCGGAAGGAGAAGAGAGATGCGTCAGCTCTAAGGTCAGTAGGTAGGGAATTCCAGAGTTTAGGTGCGAGGAAGGGGAATCCTATACCTCTTGCTTTAGTTATGTTGATGCGAGGTATTGCTAGTTGATTTGTGTATTGTGCTCTTCTTGGTCTTGTGGATGGATATCTACCTATCGTGTCAGATAAATAAGAGGGAGCTGTGAAGTTGATGCATTTATGGGTGGTTGTGAGAATTTTGAAGGAGATACGGTCTTTGACTGGGAGCCATTGAGCTGCCTTTCTGGCATGTGTGATGTGTTCTCTTTTTGGTCTGCTGAGGGCTGCTCTGAGAGCGTTGTTTTGGGTTGTTTGGAGCCAAGTTTTTTTTGAGGTACCGGCCAGGAGCGCATTACAGTAGTCTAGTTTGGCTCCAATAGTTGCTCGGGCGATAGAGAGGCAGTGATCTTTGGTTAGGAATGGTTTTATTGCGTTAATGAGTTTAGTACTCAGTGCTGAGGCCGAGACTGTGGCACTGACTTGTTTGTCCATGGATAGCGTGGCGTCTATGTGAACCCCCAGTGTTTTGACTGAGGATAGGACTGGGATGATACAATTGTCTATGTTAAAATTGATGTACAGTGGGTTGAGGTTGGAGAGGGTGGATTTCTGTCCTAGAATGAGGATTTCGGTCTTGTCCCCGTTCAAGCAAAGGCCGTTAGTAGCCATCCAAGCTTGAATGGTAGAGTAGATTTGCTGTAGGGTAGAGGCGTCTTGGTGATAATTCCCCGTCAGGGGGAGAATAACCTGTGTGTCATCGGCGTAATTAGTGTAGGTGATCCCCAGCGTGTCTAGTTTTTCAAATAGTGGTTTGGTAAAAAGATTATAAAGCGTGGGGGCAGTGCAGGAACCTTGTGGCACACCACAGTGGATGATGGAGGGTGCTGCATGTGCTGTGTTAGAAAACACTTTCATAGCTCTACCCTCTAGAAATGATGTTACCCAGGATGCTCCCTCATTTGAGAATTGTGCAGCGTGTGTCAAGTGATTGGTAAGAGTAGAGTGGTCTACCAGATCAAATGCAGCTGAAAGGTCAAGGAGAAGGAGGAGAGCGGTCTTGCCTTTGTCTAGGATGTTGGTAATTTCATTTTTTAAGTCTAGAAGGGCGGTTTCAGTTCTGTGTCCCTTCCGGAACCCAGATTGTCTTTTTTCCTAGGATTGTGTTCGATTCAAGGTATAGTTGAATCTGTTTGTGAGCGGCCTTGTCAAGTAGTTTCAGGAGAAATGGGACTGTGGTTATGGGTCGGTAGTTGCTAGGGTTAGCAGGGTCTAGTGTCGATTTTTTTAAGAGAGGGCGTACCCAGGCCTCTTTAAGGCTGTTTGGGACTATGCCCGTTTTGAAGGATGCATTGATGAAGGCTGTGAGAAGAGGGGCGAGTGGTTCTGCGCAGTCTTTGATAATTTTAGGGGGGCATACATCACCCTTGCATTGTGAGGGTTTGAGGTGTCTGAGGATGTCAGTGACCTCGGCTTCGGAGATTTTGGTAAATGCAAATTTGGGCATGTTTCTTACTTTTACATTAGGTTTTATCTGTGCATGTGCACTTTGCTTTGGTAAGGTATTGAAGTGGTGGGATATTTTGTTTTGGAGGAGGTTTATTTTTGTAAGCATTGCTGATTGAATGCCTGTACACCATGCCTCATCTTTGACGATCTCATCAGGGCATGTAGGTGGTACGGTTAGTTCTTTGAATATATTGAAAAGTTCTTTAGAGTGGGAGTTGGCATTGGAGATGTGGTGGTTGTAAGCTTCAGATTTAGCAAGGAAAATTGCGTCTTTATATTTTCTTTCTATGGATTTGAAGTTAGCTTTTGTGGTATCGCAGGGGTTAGACTGCCAATTTTTGAGCACTAAGCATTTGTCTTTGCGCAAGTTCTGGAGTTCCTCTGTGAACCAGGAATTGGAGTGGAAGGATTTTTTTCTTTTTTGTTTTCCAATGGGGCAATGCTGTTGACAGCCATAGTGATGGTGTCTTTGAATATTTCTGCGAGGATGTTGGGGTCAAGGGAGAACAGGGGCGCTAGGCATGGCAGATTGAGGAGTGCACTGATGTTGCCAGCAGTGAGTTTTTTGGCACTTCTGGCTAGAGTCGCTGGTGCTTTGGTAGGTACTTTAGTGCTTAGTAAGACAGGGATGTCAAGTAGGAGAAGGTTGTGGTCTGTCCATGGGAGGCTAGTATTGGAGGTGATGGCTGTGTTACAGTTGTGGTCTATAATCCAATCTAGGATGCGTCCTTTAGCATGAGTAGGCGAAATTATCTTTTGAGAGAAGCCTAGGTCTTGGAGGTCTTTGGCTAGGGAGATAGCAGTTTTGTCCTTAGGGTCGTTGAATCCTAGGTTAAGGTCACCTATAAGTAGTGATTTTGTGGATTTTTTAAGGTTGTTTCCTAGGAGGTGATTGACTTGACCTATGAAGTTGGTGGTTGGGCCGGGTGGACGGTATACGGTATGAATATTTATTGTGCTATTTGGAGAGAGTGCTAATTTGACTGACATGATGACAATGTTTTCTTCCTCTTGGTACGGTATGGTTCTGATGGAGAGTGTTTCTTTGTGAATAATGGCTACCCCTCCTCCTGTTCTCGCTATCCTGTCTTGTCTAAGGATGGCAAATCCTTGTGGTAGGGCAAGTGAGATGGCTGGGCCGGAAGCTTCGTTAAGCCAGGTCTCTGTGATTGCGAGTAAGTCTAGATTTTGGGTAGTTATTAGGTCATTTATTTCTAATGCGTAGGCATTGAGTGATCGTACATTGATTAAAGCACATTTGTATAGCTTTGATGTGTGTGTTGTAGTATACATCGACGACATTCTGGTATACTCTCGTTCAGAGCAAGAACACGTGAAACATGTCCGGGCCGTTTTGGACAATCTTCGACAACACAAACTGTTTGCAAAGCTGGCAAATTTTTTTTCCCATGTCACTGAGGTCGAGTTCCTGGTTTTTGTATTATCCCCTCATGGTGTGTGCATGGATTTACAGAAGGTTGAAGCCATTCTCAACTGGACATCTCCAACTTCAATTAAAGGAGTTCAGAGCATGCTCGGATTGGCAAACTTCTATCGTCGTTTCATTCCAGGATTTTCGCAACTAGTGCACCCCATCACCACTTTGCTGCGCAAAAACAAGCGATTTCAATGGTCCGAAGAGGCTGAGAAATACTTCCAGGAGCTAAAACAAAGATTTGTCTCAGCCCCGATCCTGAAACACCCTCTTCCAGATCTTCCATACGTGGTTGAAACAGATGCTTCCAGTCTGGCAATGGGAGCGGTCCTTTCCCAAAGGGACCCTGAAATTGGTCAACTACACCCAGTAGCCTTTTGGTCACGGAAGTTTATGGCTCCTGAGTTGAAGTATGCTATTACGGATAAGGAACTGTTAGCCATCAAGGCGGCCTTCAAAGCCTGGCGGAAGTACCTCTTAGGAGCTAGGCATACCATCACAGTAATTACAGACCACCGCAATTTACAGTACCTGAAGGTGGCAAAAGCTCAATCATCCTGTCACCTCCGATGGGCATTATTTTTTGCAGAGTTTGACTTTGTAATTACTTACCGACCTGGCTGTCGAAATGGCAAGGCAGATACACTCTCCCGTATAGGAGTAGACGAGGAATACGCCAATCCCGACCCTGTACCCATCATTCCTAGTGAAAAGATTCTTGGAATTTCTACGTCTCTAATGCTAGAAGACATTCAAGAAGAAATCCCTCATCTCATGGATTCCAACCCCTAAAGAATTGGCCGACCAAAAGTCCTCACCATTCAGTCACTAACCAATTACCCTATTTTCGAGAACATCTCTACCTACCCAGCAAAGAACTTCAGGAAAAGGTTGTCTCACATTACCATGACTCATTAGTAGAAGGTCATCCCGGAATTGCAAAAACTGAGGCCAAGTTCAAGCAGCATTTTTGGTGGCCGACATGGCGTAAAGACATCAAGCAGTTTGTACTATCCTGTGGAGTTTGCGCTCAAAACAAAGTCCAGAAAAAGAAATAACTGGACCTGCTTCAGCCATTAGACATCCCACCTACACCTTGGCACACCCTATCTCTTGATTTTATCACAGACCTTCCTCCTTGTGACGGGTTCAACACAATTCTAGTAGTGGTAGATTTATTTTCGAAAATGGCCCATTTCATCCCACTAAAAGGATTGCCCTCAGCTTCAATTCTGGCTAAAGAATTTCTGGAGCAGATTGTTTGAATTCACGTATTTCCTTCCATCCTAATCTCAGACCGTGGCAGCCAGTTTATCTCACGCTTCTGGAAGAAATGTTGCGAGTTAGCTCAAATCGACGTAAGGCTTTCCACCAGTCACCATCCCCAAACTGATGGTCAGACAGAGAAAACAAATCAGACCTTAGAGCAATATCTCAGGTGCATGTTACATCAAACTGAAGGCAGCTGGAAGGAGGTTTTATGGATCACTGAGTATGCCTATAACAAATCCCTGCACTCCAGTACAGGTCAAAGTCCCTTCTATACAATCTACGGGTTACATCCGCGAACTTCCAATCTTGACCCACCGCAACTTCTGGAAATGCCAGCTGTGAAAACTTTGCACTCTACCATCTCCCAAGCCTTCGAACAAGCGGCGGATCATCTAAAACAAGCTAAGAAAAGGTACAAGAAATCAGCCGATGTGCATAGAAGTGAAGCTCCAAAATATCAGGTTGGAGATGAAGTCTGGTTGGCGTCTAAGCACATACCAGTGAAGGGACCTCAACCCCAGATATTTAGGTCCATATACCATTAAAGCCATCATCAATCCAGTGGCTATGAAGTTGGACTTACATCCGCACATGAAGATTCATCCTGTGTTCCACGTCTCACTATTGAAACCAGTGCAACCTGGAGCACGAGTTGTGAAACCACCGAAAACAGTCACTGTAAACGGGGAACCTGAGTTCGAGGTGAAAGAAATTCTTGACTCAAAAATCACTAAGTTAAAACTATTTTACTTGATAGACTGGAAAGGATACGGACCACATGAAAGATCATGGGAACCTAGCGAGAATGTGCATGCTCCACGGTTATTAAAAATGTTCCACCGCAATCACCCAAACAAACCTGGACCAATGGGTGAGTCTGCCATTAGAGGGGCCTTAGGGGGGAGTGCTGTCATGGTGCATGCCCCCAAAACCCTGAAACCCGCGAGCCCAGCCCAAATTCTGGCTTCCTTTGGGACTTCCCAGGCCCCAGCTAGGCTCACCTGGGCTCAGTCCTGGCACCGCTGGCGCCAGGCTCATGGTAAGTGTTAAATACATGGTCCATTTATTTGGCTCTGAGATGCTGAGCCATTCAGTACAGGGTGTGGCTTGGGACTACTTTACCAGAGAGACATGATATGATGAAGGGGACTATTTTCCTGGAACTAATTGCAAGGCTATTTAAACCGCACCCTGCAAACTGAACACGCTCCGCGTTAATCTGCATTCCTGCAGCGTAACACTCACCGTGTCAGTTCTTGTTTCCTTTCTGCCACGCCCGCCCAGAGTCTTCTATCCATCGGCACCTGTGAAAATAGAAGAACAAGAGTAATTCACGCATTGAAGGTCTTACCTGCAGAACATCCGGACCTCGCCTTTACGCTTATCCAAGGGCCACCGCATCTGTAGAAGATCAGAACAAAAGGTACCCTCACGCACCTGCCTCCTCCAGGAACTCCAGAGAGCAGTTCTCCATCATTCTGCATTGCGCCGCATCTCGACACCATCAGTCGGACCTTCCATCTTCTTCCTGGAAAAGCGCTGCACCTGCCGAACAGAAAAGACAAAGCAGGTTAGTCGCACAGAACAAGAAGGCTAAAATAAAGTGAACTATTAGCGCATCTCGCACAGCGCTCTACTCACCGGCAAGAATCCTGCACATCATTGTCAGGAGAGTCATCCATCATCTGAAAACCGCTTTTGTGCCGCACCTGAAAGACAAAAAAACAAACATTAGATATCTTGCATGCAAGGACTTAAGGCAGCTATTTCAAGGAGTTATTGGAATAGAGACTTACCTGCTCACTCCGGTCCAACTACTTCAGCAACCTCCATCGGATCAGTGAAGTAACTCGATCCTGGAACTACAGAGTAACCGCGCCCCTGCCAGAGAGTGTGCAGGACGGAGAGCTCACCCATATAATAGACAAGGTGAGCCAGGGAAAGAGAAGGATAACACGGAAGGAGGTGAAAACCAAAACCAGCTCCACAAAGTTGGCTAATATCTTGTTTCAACTTGCAGACGAACATCTCCTGAGGCAAGACAGAAGGGAAGACGCAAGCAGGTCCTCATTAAGCAGAACAACACCAGTGCAGACATCATCCTTTGCACACGAGCATGCCCCCGTGGAGACCAGGTGAGCGTGACAATAGTGCAGTGTTGAAGTGTCTTGTCTGCAAACCTGACGACTGTTGTTCAATCTCCAATGGCGGCTTTAATTCAAAGAGGACATTCAATGTTTCTCATTTTAGCTGGGGGGGGGGACTGAGTCGACCCTCTGAAATAAGTGGAGGGACTCCATCCACCCGCATGTACCCTCGACTTGAGCCCCGAATGGAACTCAATGGAAAAATCGTTTGAGCTTTTTATTTGAATGAAATCCAGGGCTTTTGGGATGCAAGTAAATACATGTGTAATTTTGCTTTGCACACTCAACTTTCACTTGAATGGCAGCGTTTTAGGGTC
Organism: Ambystoma mexicanum; assembly: GCF_040938575.1. Classification (NCBI taxonomy): domain Eukaryota; kingdom Metazoa; phylum Chordata; class Amphibia; order Caudata; family Ambystomatidae; genus Ambystoma; species Ambystoma mexicanum. Next base: position 284,200,243 of record NC_090928.1, read on the forward strand.
ACTTATTTTGCGATTATGGACACTCCCCTTCGGTACAGAAGACCAGGGATTCAGAAAGGTAGAGTCACCCAAGTCCTTTATTGTCTATACCGGCTCTTACACACTGGGCATGAACTTTGTTAGTTTTGAACTCTAACAACAATCAACCCGCGATTTTGTATATGGGAATTAATTGGTTTAACTTCAATTCAATGAGCTAAGGATCTACACAGATTCCCCCCTCCCCACAATTTAAAGGAATGGTTCGGTAAAAAATTTTATTGTCCCTATGGTTCGGCCATGTGTTTTTAATAATAACGCGATCGATCGTACAAACATTTCCTATGCACCTTACCTGAGTTTTCGTCTCTTGAACACAAGCCAAATTGCCGCATCGCCCTGGGTGACCTGCGTTTGCAGCACTAAATCATATCCCCCGCCCCTGAGCCTGACATCACCAAATCATTGATATTCTCTGCCTCTCTCCATGACGTTACTGGGCAGCGTAGCGAAATGCTCCCAGTTGTCATGTACGCGATTAGATGCTGAACCCGGAAAACAACACACATCGTCTCACAGCGTATCACAATTAGGAATATGAAACTGTACTTTAAAAGGAAACAGCAAGACTGTACAATTGGTAAAGTACATTTATTTCACATTAAATGTTTCGATAACATTCGGCGTCTGACATAATTAATCAGAACAGAACTTTATTTCTTTGCTCTCATTCCGCAAATCCACAAATATTTATCGTGAGTCACGCGCTGTTCCTTTTGGGCACACAGGGTGTTCCTTTTGTCTAATTGAATCACTTTGGTCGAAAAGTGAATTGCAAAGCTGGTTCATGAACTCGGTACTAGACCACCATAAAGGTTGTTATGTTGCTCCTGATCCGTGGGACCGCATACGGGTAAATTGGACCTTCTCTGTCGTCCCAAAAGACGGTCAAGTAGATCCAGTGATTGACATGTAGCTGCAGCTGGCGGTTGAAGAATCCATCGTTCGCGGTCTGGAATAGATGACCATCGCAGAATGGAACGATGTACCTGTTTGCAAAAGATAAAAATAGAAATGTGTCTCAGTAGCCGATCTTTATTCCAGTAAATCATTTTCTTTATTAGCGCAGAGGTGACACAATGTGAACCGAGAGAATACAACGTGGAATACCATAGTACCCTGCTATTTGCTAACGAGGATAGTGCAATGGAGTATGTTGAGCTCTAAACGTAATGCGTGAACTAGGGCAAGAATTCGAGGTGCACAAAATATGTAATGATTTATTAACGTAGAACCAGGGAGAAACGAGCGGTGGTCTACATGCGTCTCGATGCTGGCCTGCCCATGTGCCTGGTAGATAGCCCAGCACACAAAGGTTGCACTAGCACTTAATTGCGATATGCAACATAAGGAACGAACAAGTACAATGTGACCCAGCAATAACGGTCAGCTATTCGCAATTAAACTAGTTCAGGTATGAAATCGTCTAAAGAGAAACTTACATTATATTCGCCAATTCCATTCTCTTTTTGCAATGCGGACCGTAATGCAGGCTCCTCCGTTCGGGTCAATGATTTTTCATAAACTGAATTTAAATGTAACTAGGTGAAGTTTCAGAACGGACAACCTTATCATATCCTACGTTATTACACCCCTCCTTCAATACAATCCCTTTCGGAATGGTCCCTGCCTCTCAAGGTAAAAAAAAAATAGAACCTTATACTGTGCGTGGGACGTGTGGGCCTCCCCAGTTCCCAAGCAAAAATTCAAAGCTGGCGACCTTCACTCACAATGAACTTGCATTCTTACTTTGCAACATCCCACGTCAACGCATCCATGATAACATGAATTTCGAAGCACGGGCACAGAATGCCCCCTATTCCAAAATTATAGTCTGTGTAACACAAAAACTGAGTCAAAATGTGTCAAAATGTGTCTAATGGGCCACCTCTGCTTATCTCATGCCCTCCTGCCCCATGGCATGTTGTCACAGTACGTACTTCTCGCGTGCCTAGAATGTTTTGTGGCCTAGGTATAATACCTTTTCTAGGACGAGCAGATATTCAATTTTTTCAGGAACTTTATGTCAAGGCAACTGCCAGAATCAAAAGATTCTAACACGCTGTTATCCATTGGTCATTAACATGAAGAATGAAGTTTCCACAGTAGCTCAATTAAAATGTGTTAAATGTGAAAGCAATCGTAATAATTGTAAACATTTTTTAATAAAATGACTAAGAGGATAGATTTCAAAAGACAAATCGCATACTTTATTTGTACAGTTTATAAAAACAATTTTTGCAAAAATAAAAACAAATGGTAATCATTTATACCGGGTTTGATGATTTAACGAGCTCTTCTTTGGGTGGACATGGCACGTTGGCAATGTTTGCTGGCAATGTATGTGTGCTCTGAACAGATGTGTGCGCAATTCCATGAGTATACATCTCGAAGACATTAACAATAAGATCTTTCACAAAATCGAATTCCATTACCTCATATACTGGTTTGACAACCCATTTTTTGCTTCTTTTCATAAAGGCCATATAGTAGCGAAGCATCCCTAAGTTTCCTGCAGTCCTAGATTGTTCCCAGCCTACATTCTCGTTATGCACTAATACTGCTAGTAAAGTCCTCGCTTTCATCCCTTGGATGCCGAAATGCAATTGCTTTGGTCTGTATTTTAGGCACATATTGTGGAACACCTCCAAATCTCCAGTGTGACAGAATTCTGTGAGTCCCTTCAGATCTCTTGATAGAGTTTTATCAAACACAATCTTCTCAAGGGCTTTGTGTGGAGGTGAAGATGGGATCAACCACTTCTTCTGTGCCTGCTCTGGGGACAAAGGGCAATGTTCACATTGGTGGAAATGTTTGTTTTCAGTCCAGTGGTGAACGTTGGAACAGTGGTGCATTAGAGATCGCCATTTTTCCAGTAGAATTTCCACAGACCCATCACATGTTTTGGAGCTCCACCAAAGATGGTTGCTGAAAGACTGGGACCATTGTGATATACTTTCAAAAGCTTTTTTTTTCCCTGCAGCTGAGATTTTTTTTATTTATTAATTTGGCAACATGCCATAAATCAAATTGTTGTTTAAAATTTGGATACTGCTCTCTCATTGTCTTGGCTATTGAAACGTGTCTGTCCGTGACTATGAGGTTGATTTGCATTCCCCTCGATTCTAGATCTTCCATTGATTTTATAAAACCAAGTTTCTCCATGGCCACTGATGATTTACATTGGGACACCTGCACGACCACCGAACTCACAATTTTCTTGCTTTCCATGTCCTGAAAATGGTAGGTGCAGTACTTAGCTGAAAATCCTGGGCTGTCACACTGTCCATCGCCGGCTAGCCTGAACCGTTTGTTGGGGAATGTACTTTGAATAGCCAATTGTTCAATTTTCCAAGCATCACTAAAGGCCGGGAATAGATATTCACGTTGGTATTTGTAGTATTGCGTTTTAGAAATGAAATGGAGTCCCAAAAACTTAAAGAAACTGGATAACTTCATGAAACTAGAGCCACTGAAAAGTAAAGCTGCTGCACATAGTAGATTGCCAGCGGGTAGTTTCTCCAGCATCAGTTGAGCGGACCATGAAAATGTTTTATGTGACTTTTCACAGGTGGCATGTATTTTGAGGTTACTGCCTTTTGTTAGACGAGTCAAGCTCACCAATGGCTTTCCACATACTTCCCCTCGCACTGAATGCACACAGTTCAGCATCTTTATAAGCTCCATCAAGCTGCTGTCGAATACTATGTATTTGACATCTTTTAGTAGACTGTCATCTGGCAACACTGTTGTTTCGTGCGGAACCATGGTGGACATATCAGCCAAACTGAACAGACTACAGTCAATATCTTTGTCTGTTTCGTCAGTCAACAGTATTAATGCTTCAGTCTCTGTCATTTCAACATCTGTTACTTGAACATGGATAGGAGAAAACATCAATGTGGACTGTTTTTGGGGGGGCATTTTTTTGGCGGGTCTCGATTGTGTCAAGTGCTCATCTAGTAATGTTAAACTATCATTGATAAATGCAATTTCACCTTCCTGTTGCGGAGCTGACGCATTGTAGCAATGGTCCAAAAACACTTTGCTGGAATCGCCGGTCCTATTAAATACATTTTCTGGCCATTGGACATAGGCATCTCGAGTGTGAACATGCCGCGCCTCAATTAATAGTTCCTCCATGATGAAATCAGTTTGGCAAGCAGCATCTGTCATTTGTATCGCTGTCTGTGTCTGCATTGTCCGTACTCCATTGGGCAACTACAGGACAGATGGGAAAATGGATGGTCAGTGTAAATCCTACATGCAGTGTTGCACAATTTACATTAAAAAACCATATAATGAAGGCCTCAGAACAAAACAATTGCCATCAATATAAAGTGATTGTAACTAACCTTATTTTTTTTCTTTTCTTTGAAACCTTCTTTACTCTAACATCAACATCAGCAAGCTGGCGCACCGACTCAGATCCACGTGCCTCTGGTTCAATATACAGATCTTGTATACATCCCTACAAAAAAATAGTATCCATACAAAATAAGTCATTTGCATTACGCATACAATTAGACCTACTTTCTGTCATTAGATGGTACTGTCAGTATGCGTACCTCTGGCTCCTGATCAACTATAAGGTCTGGTTCCGGAACAACTACAAGGGATAATGTAATTGTAGAGGACGCCTCAGTATCTACCTGAAACGTAGCACTTGCATTAGTAATGACGAAAATATTGGAAACTGGACACACACTTTGGAAAGACGACACAGGTACATATCAATAGAAAATTAGGAATTAAAAAATGGGGGTCGTTACGAGGTTGGAGATAAGGGAAAAACGATGCCGGTAAAGGATTACCGGCATCGCTTACCGCTACGGGCTATTATGACCCGCCAACCCGCTATTAGCGGCACCATAAATAACGATGCCTCTAAGAGCGGCATGGGCCCGGGCACGCAATCCTTCATGCCGGCAATACCGGCATGGCGTAAACAGGCGGACATCACAAGTCAGGGCGGACATACAAACAACGGCCTACTGAAGCCCGAAAAGTACCTTACTGGCATGGAGTAAATACCGGCATCGCGGACCACCCGTAAATGGTCATGTGCAGTGTTCCCAACTGCCACAGGTGCACACAATCAGCACAGGTGGAGGCAATATAGACTGGGCCAGCACAAAAGGAGCACACCCCACCCCTTCCCACACCCAGTCACACACCAAAATGATTCCAATACTACTAGCAACAACAACAACAACAACAACAACAGGCAGCACAGAGGAGATGCAGGAGGAGAAGGAGGGTGAGACAGGCACAGCATGACCCACCAGTGCAGCAAGTGGTACCACGCAGGCAGCCCCCAATCCCTCGCATCAGAGCCAGTCCATTCAGCCTAACCCCCGAGCAGATCCACACTCTGTACCGTCTGGACCGGGACACCATCACCACCATTGTGGACATGATACATGATGACATTGTCGCCCTGATTGAAATACGCATCGCCATCCCACCTCTACTGAAGCTAGTGTCTGTGCTCCACTTCCTGGCCACAGGCACCTACCAGCACACAGTGGGGCACATACATGGCATATCACAACCATTATTCTCACGTACGCTGGACCAAGTACTTGATGCCCTCCTGAAGCACACAGGCGACCACATTGTCCTACCACGGACAGCCCAGGAGATCTCCAACACCAAAGTTGGTTTCCATTCACTGGCCGGCATCCCTGGTTGCATTGACGCCATCGACTGCACCCATGTTGAATTGGTGGTCCCACGTGCCATGGAGGTAGTGTACCGAAACCGTAAGTTATACCACTCCATCAACGTGCAAATGGTATGTGACTCAAACAAGATCATCACACATTGTTGTGCCTGATTCCCCGGATCAACCCATGATTCAATGGTCATGCGGAACTCCACAATACCAAGCTACATGGAGCGACATGCAGGGCAGAGATCATGGCTTCTCGGTGAGTTGCATGTCAGGCTCATGGAAATGCAATGTGGGTAGGTGATTGGGGGGAGAGATGCATACTTCACCTGGCTGAGATGGGGGGGAGATGCATACTTCACCTGGCTGAGATGGGGGGAGAGATGCATACTTCACCTGGCTGAGATGGGGGGGAGATGCATACTTCACCTGGCTGAGATGGGGGGGGTAGAGAGAGAGATGCATACTTCACCTGGCTGAGATGTGGGGGGAGATGCATACTTCACCTGGCTGAGTTGCGGGGGAGAGATGCATACTTCACCTGGCTGAGAGTACCCGAGAGGATGTACCATGCTCATACCCCAAAGCAGGCCAGACTTGACCCAACACCTGACCACAAAATACAAGACGTAAGCTACACTACCACGAAAATGATGCAGTGCAACAACCATTACATAGCCATCAACATGTACACTGCACATAATCAGACCATAGACCCCACAGCACAATGCAGCAACAAGCAATGAGGATGGCCAATGCACAGCGCCAAATACCATCATCTAAAAGTACAGGTCTCCATTACTGCATACAAAGGAGCCAAATGAGGGCAAGATACAAGAACGCACCCCTACACCAACAGAGAGGTCCACCAAAACAGCATGTCACCATTTGTCGTGCAAAGTGAGATCATCATGACGCTGCCATCAATGTTGACAGGATGGTAGCATACATATCACTGCATATCACCCAAATCATGGTAACAACCATCGTGGACTACCACAGTGCATGAGTAACCACAAGGAATTGGCCCCCCTGCGCCCAATTGACGATGGCACGCACAACTGCCTATAAGTGGAATACACACATAGCAGTCACTTCATGTGTATCTATTCATGCATGGATCTGTGGGTGCATACAGGAAATAAATGATTGCTATGGTGTCATTGATACAGGTCCCATGTGATGTGAGGACTTACACATAATCATTGTTGCCCACGTGCAGGTGATGCAGGCTATGCCTTGAAGAGGTGGCTCCTTACCCCAGTCCGGAACCCGCAGAACAGGCACAAGGAGGGCTACAATTGTGCGTATACACGTACCCGTGCGGTGATTGAGCAGACCTTTGGCCTCTTGAAGCCACGGGTTTCGCTGCCTCAGCAGGTCTGGTGGTGCACTCCTGTACGGCCATGAGAAGGTGGGCAAGATCGTCATGGCATGTGTCATGCTACACAATATGTGCATCAGACGGAATGTGCCCCTGCCCCCTGACGCTGAACTGCAACCACCTGACGATGAGGATGAGGAGGGTGGAGTTGGGGCTGCACTTCAGGGAGGTAGCGATGCACAGGAGGGACGTGCCATGCGTCAGACTCTGATTGACCAATGTTTCTAGCACACATGGATGGGGAGTGTGACATGGAGGTGGAACTCAGGGCACTGGGTGTGTCAGGGAAATGGACACTGTAGACTGTTCACCAATAAAGCACACGTACACAATAAGCAATGTCCTCACATGTGAAGTCAGATTGCATAACAGGTGTATTCAGAATATGTAACTAACAAGTGCACAAGCCCTCCACCCAACACGCCCACTCCCCCTTCCCCTCCCCCCTCAACTTCCCCACACACACTCCCCTCTCCCCCTGCCCCCTCAACTTCCCCACACACCCTCTCCCCCCTCCTCCCTCAACTTCCCCACACACCCTCTCCCCCCTCCGCATCCCCCCTGAACTCCCCCACACATGGTGTGCACTGGCGTGCACCATAAATCCACATGAGACCAGTATGTCTGGCTGAACCTACAGCCCTCCCCCTCTTCCAGCACCAGGTGCTCCCCTGTCCGACCTGCGCAGGTTCCAGCCAGACCTACACACGGGGCTGGACTTAGTGGACCTTGCATTGGAAGATGTCCCAGGTTGTTCCAACACCTGTGCCGGACACATGGCCTCCATTGCTGCTACCATTTGTGTGAAGACCTGCCTCACAGCTGCCAATTCACTCCTAATTTCCTTTGAGGTGGTCTCAATTGCTGATTTGAGGGATGAAGCACATTCCCTTATGTCATCCCTAGCCCGGCCACATTTCGTGATGTGCTGTGTCAACAGCCCTGTCAGGTCCCCCTGCCGCTTCTGAATTGCCCTGATCCCCTCTTGGCTGGTCGGGACAGTGGTGGATGTGTGAGGGGTTACCGACATGGTTTGTTCCTCATGCACATTTGGCGTGGGGGTGAAACTGCCGGGCCATGAATACCCAGGAGACAGCCCATGGATGCTGCTGTGCTACAAGCTGCATGGGGAGAGTTGTGGTAAATGCAGGGGGCCTGTGGCGGTAGTTGTGCCATACGGCATAACATCTGCCTCATCGTCCTACACGGCTGCTGTGGCAGCTGTCTCCCCCACTGTGCTGCTGGCAGCTGATGCAGTGCCTGCTGCCACTGGCTCCTGTGTGTTGGTGGCTGGTGTGGGTGTTGTGGTGGGGGCCGTAGTGCACATTGGTGCTGTGGGCTCTGGGGTTTTCTTGCCTTTCCGCGGAAGTGCAGGTTGGCATCTTCCCCTTGATGTTGAGGGGAGGTTTTCTCCTGCCATGCCCATGGCCTTCTTTTGTGGTGTTGCAGCATCCTCACTAGGGTCCTGGTCATCGCTGTCTGATTGCGTGCCTGTGGGGGACCAATAGAGGGAGAGGGTTAGTGATGGCTCTACATGCATCAGTCATGCATTGGGGTGGCTGCATTCATATGGAATTGCAGTTGATTGCCATTGGGGTAGTGACATACGGGTTGCTTGGCTTTTGGGTGGGTGATGCAGGGAAGCGTCTGGGGTGAAACATATATGGGGTGCATCATGCATGTGGACAAGATGGTGCTGTGCACTGCCTTTAGGCAGTCTTGTATATATGTGTCTGGTGGACCCTGCTCTACATCATTGCACTGTCAGTTCAGGTGGACATCATCGTGTTGTTATTTGCATTGTTTCATTTGGGACACCTAACTGCATCAGCCGATGACGGGGTTCCTCGCTCCATGTCCCCCACTCCCTCAATTGCCTCCATCCCTATGGTGCTTGGGCAGATCTCCCCTCAGGGTTGCATCTTGATGGGGGATTCCGCACCTCTGCCTGTTGCCATCCCCAGCTTGCGGTTGGCCGAGAGGATGCTCCGCACGAGTAAGCACAGATCGGCCCAGCGCTTCTGGACATCTTTAGGAGCTTGGGCTGTGGTGCCAACGGCACTTACTTTCTGCGCAACCTCCGCCCATATCTACTTCTTCTGCTGCCCTGCATGTCGGAGGAGAAGACGACATCCGCATGTTCTTGCAGCGTCTCGGCCAGCATGGTCAACTCCTCTTGTGTGAAGCACTCCTTGCGCATAACACTGTCACCGGATATACTAAGAGGGATGTTGTTATTGTAGTGGACGCTTCACCATCTCCCTGAAAGACAGAACTTGCATTAGTAAGGACGAAAATATTGGAAACTGGACACACACTTTGGAAAGACGACAAAGGTACATATCAATATCAAACCACGAAAAACATTTTGTAAAGCAATGATACGTTGCGAAAATATGATCACGTTATCTAGAATTCCGTGCTTAAAACCAGTCTGGAATAGAATAGCTAGGTAAGATTACCTGATACGCGCTGGAAGTGGTTGATGACTCCAGGCAAGACAAGGATGTAGAATCTTGTTGCTTCAGATTCGGTGAATAGTTGTGGAATTGTAAAGGGAAAGTATTATTCGATTTAGAAATTCCAACATTAAAAAGTGGCATGCAAGGAGACTGAATACGAGAAAATTAGGCTTATGTAAATGCATAATATAGCATGGTTATCTGTCCCCATAAATCGATTTTCTATGTGGGTTCTAAAAAACAAGGACTGATGTTTAGCAAAATAATCATTATTTAAACAGCTATTCAATCACATAAATATCGGAAGTATTATAAGTGACATTTGCACCGAAAATCTCGGCATAAAGCTACATCAGGAAGCATGTCTCACCTGTGGCAGCATGTGAACGGATATAGTCGGAATAGCGTTTGCGAGCAATTTTTGAGTTGCTCTCGGTTGATTCGTTTTTGTGTACAAGGATGTGTCGTACATATCCGGGTTGAAGTGCAGGCTGCAGATGCAGTATCGATGACCCCTCTTTTCCTCCAAGACTTGTTTGACTCTACTTTCAAGCTCTCCCGGTGGATATCCGCAATGTCTGACCCATTCTCTTATTCGATCAACAGTCTTGGGGAATACATGCATTGTAATGCCTTCGGATTTGTCATGGGTCTTGGAAGGGCAGCCGAAAACATAACATGCAGGCATTGTTGTGAATTCTGCAAAATAAAGGTCGACATTATTCGAAATTTATTTTGCATAAAAATGTGAGAAAGCAGGAATTGGACCATACATTGTTCATTGCACGCTTTCTTTTGTGCACCACAGCTAAACCAGTGCAGCGAGTGCGGCTGTATTATAGGATAACATTCACAAACAATTCATTGATGTGTTGAAAATCAGAACATGTTACTTGTCCCTCGAATGTTCTATCGTGCACGAAAAGGAAACATGCTTATACAATAGACACGCTACGCCGAAGGATGCAATACCATGCCAATTGACATTGATGAAAATTGATATAACGATAACATAACAAAAGATACTTAAATCAATAGCAATGACACAAATTAACATAGCACTACTGAGTACGTTACTTCGAAATAGATGTCAATTTTACAATTGAAGGAGATACGATTAGGATACATGCCCTTACCTTTACCAACAAACAGTTAGATTCAGCAAGCAGAGTAATTAGTGGCAGGAGAACCGGGAGATGTTCACACGTAGCACACTGACGACTTCACTCCAAGTGGTCACAGAGTAGCATGTTCATAATTTGAATTGCAGTGCTCAAAGATGTTCTCATGGTAAATATCAAGTTGTTTATAAAGAATACCAAAAAGTGGTGTTTTAATGAATGAATGATGTGTATATGTTGTGGGGGCCCGGCCTCCTTGAAGGGGAGCCTGCCTGGAGACACGGGGTCTGAGGAGGCCATGTGAACAATGGCCCCTGGGCGTACGATACCTTTTGAAGTGTACATGTTGTTTGGGACCTTGGCCGTTTGCACCCCTGCAAGCACGCCTTGCCAGCACACTTCCACCGGTGCAAACTGCCTTTGATAGCGGGGGGGTGGGATGGATGGGCCGGGAGGCATGCAGACAAGGCACCAGAACACTGCAGAATGGAGAAAGACTTATGTGGATTGCAGGGGCGCGGTCTGCTTAAGGGGAGCCTGCCTGGAGACACGGGGTCTGAGGAGGCCATGTGAACAATGGCCCCTTGGCGTAAGATACCTTTTGAAGTGTACATGTTGTTTGGCACCTTGGCCATTCGCACCCCTGCCAGCACCCCTTGCCAGCACACTTCCACTGGTGCGAACTGCCTTTGGTAGTGGGGGCTGGGATGGATGGGCCGGGAGGCATGCAGACAAGACACCGCAACACTGCGGAATGGAGACACACTTGATTCACTTAAAAAATGAAACAACCATTGATAAATAATATGTTGTATTTTATTTGGTTTTTTATTTTGATGGCACAAACATACTAAACATTGTAAAGGTCTGGTTGCAGCTCAGCGAGGGAAAATCCCGTGTACTGACCGATGTCACTGGGGAAAGTTTGTCTAATGGCACCAACGACACAGGCGGGTATTACTCGTCGAACGTGGTGTCCAAGCCTCCCATGAAGCCACCATGTGTACGAACGATAGGCTACCAGCCAGTACCATCTGAGAAAGAGAAAGATACAAACTGTTTTTAATTGACCAAGATAAGTGTATTAAACCGTAGTTGTCAATGACAAATCTTGTATCCAATGGCATTATTTCTAGGACAAATGCTAACTAGACACTGCACAATTTTGAACGACTTTTATGTGACTTTTACTAGAGAATTGCAAGACTAAACTGATATGACAATGATATATTGAAGTTTTGAGAATATAGGGGACAAACATGAAATAGTAGTGGCCTTACTGACATCACAACCAAACTATACTTACTCGTTACTTGGATTACGAGGCCGAACTGTTGCGCGAAGTTCGTGCATAAGCACCATCAAAATCCTCAACACGGACCGTGTGAGGCAGACTGCCGTGAAGTCTGGCAGCTCGGTAAGGCATTGGGGCTGTGAATCGCCTTGCGATATGTAGGACAAGCCTCCAGAGTTTTTTTGGCAGCAGCAGTTCTCCTCCTCGGTTGGCATTAGCGCACACCGAATGCAGGTACACCAGGTGAAAACACCGTCCATGCGACTAGGCCCAGGCTCTTCATCTGTTGAATCGTCCTCCCAACAGTCGTCCGAAGCCCATCGTTTCTGCATCTTTCTCTTTCCAGTAATTCCTCCTCTGAATACTCAGGCTCGTACAGGTAGGGCATTATTGTAGCCATTATGTGGTAAACAAACAAAAATAATTGATAGCGGTGGTACTGATATCTGTTCACACGGGCTACAAGCGACGAAGGTAGCTGACCAGAGCACAGAAACGAGTCACGAAATACTCAAAGAAATACAGTGTGAGGAATGGAATAGAAAATCTGCTGCTGTGTGTTGTGAAACGGTATGTTTATACTTGTCTAGGAAAGTGGCTTCCTGCCGTTTCCATGGTGACACGTCATTAATTTAGGCGCAGAGAATGTTGACACGAGACATGCTTTGGCATTCTGAAATGGGCGGTACGTGTCTAGTGATGTCAGGCTCAGGGGCGGGGGATATGATTTAGTGCCACAAACGCAGGTCACCCAGGCGATGCGGCAAGTGATAAGATTATCACAAAATGGCCACACCCTGCTGCCTGATTTGGTTTGTGTTCAAGAGACAAAAACTCGGGTAAGGTACATAGGAAATGTTTGTACGATCGATCGCATTATTATTAAAAACACATGGCCGAACCATAGGGACAATACAAATTTTTACTGAACCATTGCTTTAATGGAATGTATTAAGACAGACAGTTCCCAAAACAATTAAATTGAAATGGATAGGGTGAGTTCCACCGCCTACCCGCTATGCAAGATGGAGATTAAGGCTGGCAGATTTCCCCCACACTTTTGTTGGCATTTACATTAATCTACTTACATGGAAGGCCTTGGTTATGGGGCATCCAGGGAAACAGCAGGGCTCTTCTGAGAATAGCACAGATCTGGCCAAAAGGCTTTGGTCAAGGATAGTCCCCAGCACCCAGACTTCCTCTGGCTCCTCAAATGGCAGGCACAGCTAGCTTCTAGATTTCCCAGTCTCTGTCTCCAGTGCAATGTTTAAGGCATTGGTAGCTCTCCTGTCTCTCTGCTAGTTCTTTGCAAGAGTCCAGAAGCAGACTACCTCTAGCAATAGAGTGGGGAAGTCAAAGGAAAAGTCAAAAGTCCAAACAAAGGTCGCAAAAGTCAAAAAGTCAAAGAAAGATCTTTTTTGAAAACTGATCACTTATAAGTCTAGTGACACTACATACACTCAAAATTCTGCCGAGACAATGCCCGCGCAGCGGACGGATGCAGCGGGCGCACCTTTACCACACCCAAGGCACATTTATAGCAAGCCTGTCTATGCCCGTCCGTGCTATGGACAGGCAGTCTGGCGTTATATGCTTATCCAGGTATACTCTTTTAAATCTAGCACCCCAAATACTTGATTTCCGGGGGTCTTAGTTTCTGCTCTATTCCCAGTCCTACCCCCTGCTCTCCGAGGGCAGTTTGTAAAATACCTAGCAAGGGGGGAATGTGCGCAATAATGCTTAACGCTTGTTCAATCCCAGCACATGTTGTGGAAATACACTATCTCCTGTCTGATCGTAAGCTGGATGTGCTCTACTTGACAGAGACCTGGCTGCAGGAGGGCTCAGCACCTGCTTTGGTGCAGGCTATTATTGTTGAGGTGTGTTGTGTCGCCACAGGTCACTTATCCTTTTTTAATAATTTACCGCCCACCGGGATCATACACTGGGTTCCTGGAACCCTTTTTAGATCTGCTAGCTGAATTACAGATACATTTTGCTCATCTGATTGTAGTGGGAGACCTTAATCTTAAATTTAATGACCCTCGGGGCCCCAGTTTTAGACTCTTTTTTTGACAGTATGGCTGATTTAGGCCTTCATCAATTTGTATCTGAAACAACTCATAGGCTAGGGAACACACTTGACCTGGTCCTGACCAGTGAACCTCAATTAACCATTCTCCCAGTCGAGCCTGTGGTGTCGTCTGATCACAACCTTGTGACTTTTACTTTGGATTGGGGACTGACACAGCCAAAGAGGCTTCCTCCCAGAGTCTGGCAGCGCAATTGGCGCTCTGCGGACCGCCAGGCCTTGGTGTCTCTAGTTAGAGCCAAATGTGGTGCAGCTCTGGTGGCCGACCTCTCTGTGCTGTCTCGTTCTCTGCAAGAAGCAGCCGATGAGGTGGCACCCTTGAGACTAGTCCAGCCACACAGGCTCCCCTCTGAACCTTGGTTCTCGGGGAAACTGAAATTAGGTAGGCTTGAGCTTAGGCAGGCTGAGGGAAGATAGCGGAGAGACTTTGAGCCCTACTACAGAGCTCACTACAAAGCCTGTGCAGCTGCTTATGCGGTAGCCATCTCGACCGCTAAGAGATCTTATTTGGCGCAGACAATTGTGCATGCTCTATGCAAACCTAGAGAACTTTTCTCTGTAGTTAAATCTCTGCTATCTATGGCTCATCTGCGACCTACTGTGTCTCCCTCCTAGGAACTTGCGGATTCCCTACCGCAGTTCTTTATAAGTAAAATTACTACTATTAGGGATAAGATTTTAACAGCAATGCTGGCATCTGATTCGGTCAGGGAGCCACCTGTGGTAAACAGGGTGGCTATACCTGCTGAGTGGTCTGTCTTCCCGAAGTTCACTGAGTCAGAGATCTCACAGGCCATCTGCCAACTTAAATCAGTGGCCCCATCTGACCCAGTGCCTCTGGTTGTGTTGAGGTATGAGTTAGTAGGGGAGATTTCGGTGGCCATTAATGCCTCCTGCCAGATGGGTACTATCCCTCAGGAACTGACGGTGGCGATGGTGATCCCTCTTCTCAAAAAACCATCTCTTGACCCCACACTACCCTCAAACTTTTGTCCCATTTCACTTCTACCCTTTTTCATGAAGCTTTTGGAGTCTTTGATTTCCCCACTTCTGTCATCCTTTATGGAGTCATCAGACCTTTTTGATCTGGCCCAGTTGGGCTTTAGGCCTGGACGAGGCACAGAAAGTGTTCTTGTGTCAGTGCAGGATGATATGGCCAGGCTGGTCGATGCGGGGGGGGGGGCGCCCTGATTCTTCTCATTTTTTCAGCAGAGTTTGACACTGTGGACCACCCTACCCTGCTGGCCTGTCTGGCACAGGCCGGGATCTCTGGCCAGGTACTGGCCTGGTTCACTTCTTTCTTGGCAGATAGAAATCAAATACTCTCTCGCCCTCCTTTTCTTTCCTGTTCCTATCCTCTTGGGTGTGGGGTCCCCCAGGCTCCACCTGTCTCTCATTCTTTTTAACATCTATATCTGGCCATTGGTGTGTCGCATCCCCTCCTTCAGTCTCAGGTGCTATTCTTATGCTGATGACACTCAGATCCTAAATCGATTAGATCTGGATCATGCTGAGATGTCATTGTGCTTACATCAGTGCCTCTCGAACATGGGAGACTGGATGAACCACAATTGGCTGAAGCTAAATGGAGACAAGACGGAGGTGTTGTTGGTGTGTTCTCCTCCTAATCCTGCATTCTGGGTGTCTTCCTTCTGGCCAACTTCTCTCGACCTGTTGCCTGCTCCAGTTGTTACAGTTAAAAACGTAGGAGTAATCATCTCTTCCGCTTTTGCTATGGATGCCAAGGTGTCCGCAGTATGTAAAGCCGGCCATTACCATCTTAGAATACTGCAAAAAGTACTCCCTTTTGTGCCTTTGAAATTGAGGCTGCTCTGGTCATGAGCCGGTTGGACTACTGCAGCTCACAATGCCTGGCCCAGCCTAAAGGTCTTGTCCAACGGCTCCAGCGCCTAAAAAATCTTGCGGCGTGAGTAGTCACCGGCTCCCCCTAAGGAGCGCATATTTCGCCAATCCTCGACTCCCTTCATTGGTTGTCTGTGGCCCAGCGTATACAGTTCAAGGCACTCTGCCTGGTCCATCGGGCTTTGCATGATGCAGGAGTTCAATATCTACGGGCCAAATTCACCCACTACTCCCCCAATTGTACATTATGATCTGCCTCTGCTGGCTCGCTTTGTGTGCCACCTGTCCGTCGCTCTCACATTGGCGGTCAGACTTTTCAGTGGCCTCAGCCCAATTGTGGAACAACTTCCCGCTGCCATTATAAAATGTGTTTAAACATCTTGCTTTTAGAAAAGCCCTGAAGACCTATTTGTTTTAGATAGGACTGCCTAGCTGTTCTCCCTCCCTCTCTGTGCCATGGGACCCTTGGTAGAAAGAATACATAGAAGCTTGCTTATGAGAGGTAATTATTAAATGTTTAGGATGGCCATTAGAAGAACATGGACGATGGCTCATGGCAATCAACCCAGCTACTTTCAAACATGGGCCGATGATCTTAAAGTGAAAAGATGATGAAGAGGCTGTTTATCTTGCAAAATAAAGGAGTACATTGGCTTGGAACTAAGTATGCTATTTCGGGAGATGGAGGAAAAGCACAAAGGGAGTCTATGAGCAGACCATGTGCAAGGACAGATTTCCCAAAGAACAAGAACATTTACTGTTGCCAAATATTGGACAATTAAAAGGGCATGAAGTTGATATAGAATAGAGTGAGCAAGTGTCTAAAGGCCAAGAGGAGCAAATGAACCCAGCATAATTTAATCAAATGGTATAAAATACACCATTGCATTGAGCAATTTCATGGTCTTGTAACACGTGATGAAGAGCTCCCAACAAGGGCTATTCATTAAGTCTGAACCTAAGATAATGATGTGCCTACACTCCATCAAATGTCCTGAGACAGTGCAGACTGGAAAGGTCAGTCTTCAAACAGAAGACACTGGCATGAGTCCTACTGATGAGAGAGGGTAGAACTAATTGGAAAAACAAGGGGAAAGCTGACATATCTTCAAGCACATGGGTTTTGTTTCCATGTACATGCTGCTAACAAGTCAAATGTCCAAGGATGGATTTGGGTTGCCAACCAGTTAGAATAGTCTTCCATGCAATTTTACATACAATGGGCCTCATTACACGGTATGCGTAAGTGATTACGGGCACCGGTAAAGGCACCGGTGCCGGTAATCCCTTACCGCCCTACTACGAGGTTCCATAGCTGGTGCCTTCCTTACAACCTTGATTTTACCAGGCGTTAAGCAAGGGACCTGTTGAGGGACTTCAGAGCTAATAAGGGGCCCACTAATAGCTGGCCCGTTATTAGCTCCTTGCCCATTCCCATTGAGCCCTATGGGGGCTCAAATGGGAATGAGGAATGGTTCCCGGAATGGGGACTTACCGGTCCCGCCAGGGTCAGAATGACCTGGTAAATCCCCATTCCGGGAACACGGACCCGGAATGCAGTAAGGGGGTAGCCATGGCACTAATGGCGCCATGGCTACCGCCTACCGTTTAATGAGGCCCAATGTTGCAAAGTATCATTCCACTGCCATATTCTCTGCTATGACGAGTGCCTTACACCACATGTATAGAAGCAGCTCAGTGTGTGTCTCACAGACAAGGGACTGCCAATAAGGTACTAACACATGTATTTTCTATATGTTGACATGATCCCCTAATCCAATCCCACCCCTCGGTAGGTTTTGCAGCTTGTCACATAGAATGACATCATATATGATGCATCTAGTATTATATAAACTAAGCATAATCAAAAATATATTGTGATCCTGCATTATTCGACTTGATGAGTGTTTATTCACCCTGCTTTACTTCTTTGAGATTAAAGCAGTATTCTAGCATCTCCTTTGAGTCTGTCCAGTAATTTGGTCTGAGGTATTTTATCAGTAATTACATCTGGCACATAGATGCTTCAAGGTGGTATGGCACATACCTCTAACTGTTACATGTTTGCAACATATTCACATAATCTATTTGTAGATTCTGAAGTGGGCTATTAGGTCTCAGAATCGCTCCTGTCGTTTTTGCAAAGTGTGCCTGCAGTACTTTTATGGTGCATAATGCAATACACAATAAAACGTGCCACATGTTCTAAGAAATTTGGTGAAAACCAGCCTTCTGCAATTGTAGCAGCAAGAATCTCTCTAGTTATATGTGTGGGGTAGTGAAGCTGCTCCAGCGCTACCCTCAATAATGCTAGAGGCATACATGGCTTTCCAGTGCTATCCTGCCTCCAGATTGCCTCAGTGGGGGATAAAGAACACCCCTGCTTTCTCCATATATCTTGCTCCTCCTGCAAGGCTTGACCTTGTATTTCAATTAACTGAACAATAGACAGCACATTAAAGCCCTCTACCAACATGCATTGTCCTGTCATTTACTTATCACTTCTTAGTTCGAAATCACAAATATTTGGAGAATATGCTGCCTTTTTGGCTTCTGCATCTGCAGCTTCATTTTTTTGTGAGAAATTACATCTGTCAAATCACTATGTGCTGGGCATTTTATCACTGTGATAGTCAATGGGAACCAAAATAAGCTTATCCAATAGGGCTGCATGTTGCACTGAAGTGCCGTTTGCATGGAGGAAGCCCCTCTTTTTCCAGCTTGACAAACCTGCATCCACAGTTCACATCACATAGAAAGAGTCAGAGTACGCCGTCACGTCCTCATCCCTGTGTCTTTGGAGTGCTGCGATAAGCACAACTAATTCTGCAGACTGTGCTGAGGAATGCAAAGGCAATCTCACACTTGTAACCACTTCAAATTCACTCTCTCAGTTCAGCTTTACTACTGCTGACCCAGAATGTCTTTTGCCAGTAGTTCGATCAATTTATGAAGAACCATCAATAAAAATAACTCCCCCCTGAGAGCATGTACTCTAACACAGGGAATGTCATCATAAAATTAAGTATACTTTGTGCAATCATGTAGATAATAATCCTCCCCTATTGGTTACACTATGAATATTGCTGGATTCACTATTCTGCATATAACAAATTATTTTGATTGCAGGGTTCGAGATAATTACCTCATACCCTGATGCTCTTTGTGCGTTCAATGTACTTTTGGGTTTCTCTAGAATGGCAAACAATGCATGCTCAATGAATAATGTTACTGAACACCCCATTGTAATACTTGAAGCTTTTTCAATTGCAAATGCAGCAGCAGCTAAGGCTTGTTCTCAAGGGTAATGCCCTTTCATAGCTGTATCTAAAATTCCACTGTAATAAGCCAATGGTTTGTGTCCATGTCCTAATGCCGTTAACTGCTGTTATGACTTCTCCATTTGAATGAGAAAATAAGTAAAATTCTTCATAATAGTCTGAATTTCCTACCACAGGGGCTGCACTAATTGCCTTTTTTAATTCTCCAAATCCTTCAGTCATTTCATCTGTCCATGTTGTCTTGTTTTTATTTACCCGTTCTTGTTTTTAAGTCCTTTTACAAGTGGTTGAAAATAGGTGCTGTAATCAAAAACCCTGACCCTTCAATAGTTACATAGTCCTAGAAACGGTTGCATTTAGCTCAGTGTTTTAGGTTCTGAAGTCTTCATAATTGATTCTGCTCTTTCAGATGTCACTTTTCTCCCAGCTTGAGAAATGAGCTGCCCTATGTAAAAGACCTCTTCTCGACAATATTGTACATTTTGTTTGTCCACTTTGTATCCTTTCTTTGCTAATATGATCATGCATCACACTGAGTCTTCCCTGTACCTTTCCTCTGTCTCACTGCACACCAATATGTCATCTACATACTGTATTATTGCACTCTCGGGCTGTACACTGCCCAGGTCCATCTGAAGGACCCTGTTAAAGATCAATGGGGACTCACAGTACGCTTGGGGCAAAAAAGTATGTTTCAGACAAATATTTCTATATGAAAAGGAAGTCAAATCTTGTGAGTCCTCATGAAGGGGAATTGAGAAGAACACGTTTTTTAAATCTATAACTGTGAAATATTTAGCCTTAGGTGTAATATTACATAATATCGTGGCAGTATTTAGAACTAAAGGAAACTCTGCTTCAACAATATTGTTTATGGGGCAAAGATCCTGAATATATCTCCACAATCTCCCAGTTGATTTCTTCTCTGGGTACACAGCCATGTTACATGGGGACTCATATTCCTTGCTTTATTAAAGTGAAAATGGTCTTGAATGTACCTTCACCCACTTCTCGGGAGATGAGATACTGTTCTGCTCATTGCCAAATTGCTCCTGGTGTAAGCTTGATTTTAACTGATCCTAGTGCTTTTAATAGGCCCACGTCATATGGACTGGCGGTCCATCAAATATTTGGCACTTTCTTCAAATCCTCCTGGAAAAATTAAGGTTTATTTTTTCCCATCGCCATTCTCTGCAGTGTTTCCATACTCTCCACTTTAATCCATTAAGTGAGACTAATAAAAAATAATAATTCATCATCAGAATAATCATCCATAAAAAGCTTTTCATCTGTCAAGTCTGTCAATCTATATCCTTTTCTGCAGGCAATCAATGCTTTCCATCCTCTACCCTCATCATCATTTACATGGACAACCACTCTTTCCTCTCTGATCACTGCTGCTTCTAGCTCTAAAGCAGTGGTCTTCAAACTTTTTTGGCTCGGCCCCCCCCCTGAGCCAAGTTTGGGCAGGCCGGTTCCCCCTAAAAGTGCTGGATGGACAGTATGTAGAAATCGCTATGAACTTTTGCGTGCCGTCACCGCACCCTACTCCGAGTACAGACCCTGGGCTCTCCCCCACCATACTCCCACCACTATCCCAGTTCTGCCGCCCATCCTGCTCCCACCACAGTCCCATAACACAAGCATACACACATCCATACACATTTAAATAAAAATAAAATCGCCATGAACTTACCTTCTGCAGGGGGCCTGCGCATGGTTGCTAAAATGCCCCGCTCCAGGTTGCTCTGCCCATATGTGTGAGGAGGCGCAGGAGCACCCCCTCGCACATACATACATGCAGTGCCCCAGCCAGCATTTCCAATGAGCTATGCAAGGCTGGCGAAGCAAAACACCCCCAACGTTGCATGGCTCAGTGATCATGTGCGGCTGGGAAAATTAACTGTCAAAGGCAAACAGTGTTTCCCTTTGACAGTTCAGCCAGCCCAGGAGCACTCCCTCAGCTGGAAAAAGCAGCTGAGGGAGTGCTCAGTGTTTCACTGGGCTGCTGCTCGGTTCCTCCATAATGGGTGAGGTAGCCAGTGGGTGAACGCCCCCTCACCCATTAGGGATGAGTCGGCAGGCTTGGACTGGCCTATAGGGCAATAGGGCGATGACTGTACCAAAAATGCAAAATGTTAGTGTAGGCCAATCAAAATGGGCCACTTTTTTGGCCAATGTGGGCCAGTTTGAGGAGTTGCTTCACTATGCAGCTAGTAGTTTTGACCATTGTTGCTGAATAAATATTCTTTAAATATCACAATTTGTTTACATTTGAATAAAAAACAACCCCTTGGGTACTATTCAAACAGTCTGTGACTAAAGGACTGAATATCCATTTGCAACTGCTGGCCATGTTTTCATTGGTGCCTAAGACCGTTTTATGGTCCAGTCTGACCATGTGTCCTGCCCCCTCCCATTTCCTTCAATCTAAAAAAAAATTAAAAAAAATATTTGTTTTTTTTTTACATTTTATGCTGGGCTCTGGCGCCCCCCCAGGAGGCGGCCGCGCCCCCCTGGGGGGGTGCGCCCCACAGTTTGAAGACCTCTGCTCTAAAGGGATAACCTGTCCTTCTTCATCATCCACAGGTATTTCTGGTCTAAACAAAAACTTGTCAGGTATTCTCAATATTTTATCTACCTACTTAGGTAACCACAATAATAAAAGAGTCACTCCATACAAAAATACTTTTGGATCTAAAGGGATCCCTCGTAATGCTTTCTGGCCTGTGAAGCCTAATTTAAATATGTTCACATTCATATAATGTATCCCTGGAGTGGAAAAAACTATTCCCTCATCAGTGAAAGATATTGCCATATTAAGTTTTGTCATTCAGTCATGTCCTAGTATGTTAACTGGTGTCTGCCGAGAAAATGATAAGGGCATAGACATGTTATGTTCTCCTATAGAGACAGCTAATTTGTCTGTAAAAAAAACGAAACCCACCCCACCTGAGAAACCCTGTGCATTCATGGCAATGCCTGACATTGGGTATTTTCCCACCCAGACACAGGAACGAGTTGCTCCGGTCTCTAAAAGGAACAAAATGTGTGTGTGCTTGCTGGGTCTCCATCTCTTGGGCTTGCATAGGCACTTGCTCTAGCTGCCCTTGTGGCAATTGCATTTGTAGTAGAGCTTGCTGCATTTTCTGTGGTTGTGGCACACATGCCTTATTCTGGGAGTGATCTTGGGCATAGTATTCCTGTGGTTCTGTATTATATTGTGGAACATAACCAACCCCCCTCTTGGAGCTTGCCAATGTTGCTGCATGCCAACTCTACTACTACATGTTCTGGCTATAAATCCCATCCTGCTGCAATTACAGCATTGTTGTGGTTGCCACCAGTAAATCCTCCTCCTCCATGAGGGTTCTGAAATCCATCTCATCCTCCTCTCCTGGTTCCATTCCCTCTTCATCTTGGCCAAAAATGGTACCCACTCTGATCCATTGGGTATACTACATTACTCCGCTGCACTGGTCGCATGTCTTGGGTCGTCATACCCTCATTACTCATCAATAACACTCCTTCTATGGATAATTATGACACATCTTTCTGAACTAACTTTGCTTCCTCCTGCTTTCTACTCTCAGATTTCTTCTTATTCTTTTCTTGTAACAATCAGCAATGATGCACGATAGTCAATAGTTTTCCTGGCCATGCCTTCACTTCCATCGCTACCTGTTTCTTCCTCTGCCTTTGCACTGGCTTGGGCAGTCCCTCACATAAAATGTGGTTAAATAAAGCCACAGATTTGTCCTAAGGTTCCCTCATCTCAAGATGCCATCTCTCTTGAATGTCTTGAATAAAAGCAACAGGATAGTCATCCTCACCCATCTTCCTAGTCATGATTGCACCCATATCTGATGTATCAGGATATTGTACTCTGAGAGCTCACCATACATCTGCTCTGCAATTATTAAATGGCACTCCATTGTGTGTCATGTTTTGTGCAGTCAAACCCGCATAACCTGCTTGCTTCCAAATGTCATGATCCCTCTCCCCGAGGATGGCTGCTAGCAGGCCTTTTATGCCACATATAGCTAACATCATTTTTTCTAACTCATAAATCCATGTTCCCGCACCTGAAGTCAAACTAGGGAATTTAGATTTCAAATGATCCTTGTTCACGGAATATATTGTGGTCGTTCTCCCCCTTTCTCTAATAATTGGGATTGTGAAAACGCTGATCCATAATCATACCCACCTACACTTCATGTCTTCCAGGTGGGACTAGTCTTGCCTATTTGTCTCCATCCTGCTAGTGACCTTAATCTGCTTACATAAGGCAGGGATACATCTCCTGCACTGTGTGGTTGCTCAGTGTATGGTGTCAGTTCTGGGTCCTCTAAGTCTGACCATTTTAACCCTTTCTCTACGCTCAAATCTTTCAGGAAACCATCTCTATTGATGCTTTCTCGTTTTCTTCGCTTTCTTTGTCTTGCATCATTATGACCCAGCTTGTATGACTTTTATCCCTTTCCACATCCTCAATATCTAGTCTACTTAAAGATAGAGCTCTATGCTCAATTGCTAATGTGTCACCTGACCCTCCTCTTGTTTACCTCGATAAAGATCCTTCAACATCCTCTTGGGTTTTATTCCCATCTTTATCTCTCATTTGCCTATATAAATCCCCAATCCTATTACCTATGATTTCTGCTTCATGCTATTCAGCCCATGTCTGTATTCTTGGCATTCCTTGCAGATGCCTGTGGGGGCTTTAATGACCCTCTCACTTCCTCAAATCAATCTGATGCTTTGATCGGCACTGTGCTTTCATTAAATCGATAATCTATCTCATCATCCATTAGTCCCCTGCTTCTGTTG
Organism: Ambystoma mexicanum; assembly: GCF_040938575.1. Taxonomy (NCBI): domain Eukaryota; kingdom Metazoa; phylum Chordata; class Amphibia; order Caudata; family Ambystomatidae; genus Ambystoma; species Ambystoma mexicanum. The sequence continues at coordinate 284,224,283 of NC_090928.1, forward strand.
ATCTCATCTTCCTTCTTCTCATCTCTCTTTTCTCCTCTTCCTCTTGCCTATTTTCAAGCTGCGTACTTGCATTCTCTGTATTTCTATCTCTTCTTGCTTCTTTTTTTTCCTTGCCTCATACCTTCTTTGTTCTTCCTTTTGCTTCCTCTCTGTGAGGATGTGAGGCTGGCCGCCGGAGAGCGGGACACCCGGCCAGAGGAGCCCGCTGTACCGCGGGCGTGTGCGGCGCTGAGGGCGGGCGCCGGGGAGGCGTCCCTGTCAAAGGGAGAGCCGTGTCGGCATCCCGCGACGGTGCCGGCGTTGCAGCCGCAGCGCCGCGTGTGCCCACGAGGACCCGGGCCACTAGCGCTGCGGCTGACCGACCCGCAAACACGGCGCACATCGGCGGCCTCCGGCGGCGAGCGGCGGCGGGGCTTGGGAAATAGAGAACCCGGCTCGTGCCGACCGCTTGGCGTCGGAGGAGCGCCAGACACCTGGTCAGGAACCAGACACGGGGGACAAACCAGAACCCCCTCCTTAACTCGAGCAGGACGGGCCACCGGGAAGCATACCTCAAGGGAGACACCATGTTGGGGGGGCGGGGCTTATGGAGAGGGCGTGTGTCAGACACGACCCAGGTGGGATAGCAACCAGGGAGTGGCTGACAACAGGGAGGGGGAGCCGGAATCAGGCAGCCAAGGGAAAGGAGGAGGAGGGGAGGGAGCAGCTCTACTCATAGAGGGTGGGTGCCTAGAGCCCCCACCAATCGAAAAGGGGGGGAGGGAGGTTGTCCCTGATTGGCCCTTTTTCCCTCCAAGCACTGGTATAAAGGGGACTGGCCTTATGGCAGTTTTGTTGCTTTTTGCAGGGAGAAGGAGAGGAGAGTGAGAGGAACTGGTGGGCCTATCCGGGTCCGTGAGAATAGGAGACACTTCAAGGGAAGAGGGACTCCTGGTGCCTTTTACTCACAGTTAAGTAACTGTGGGGACAACCTGGAGTCCAACTACCGTGGTTAAGACATTACATTTAACCAGTGTGTAATAAAGGTCTACAAAAAACTCCACCTCGGCTACTGTCCTGATTTCCACAAGTGGCGTAGTCGGCAGGATTAACGAGAACGCGATGGAGAAAATAATACAGACACTGTCAGAGGGGCAACAACAGTTATAACAGCTCTTCCAACTTCAGGCCCAGCAGGCAGCCGCTGATCGCCAAGCCTTTCAGCAGGCAACACCTCTCAGGACAAACATCAAGAGACGATAAAACACCTGACGGATGCGGTGACACGCACCCGAAACCAGCCCATGGTCCCTTCCGCAGTGTTGCAGAAATTCAAGGAAGGCGAAGACCCGGCTTTCTTTTTTACCACATTCGAGAGGATCGCCCGAAACGCTCAGTGGCCGGTGGACCGATGGCGCCAGTATGTCACTCCCCTTTTGTCTGGCATCATGCAAGGTGCCTGCCAGGCAGTTAACCCAAACGGAACCACACCTTACGCTGAAATCAAAAAGGCAGTATTGGACCGGTTGGGACTTGACGAAGAAGCCTACAGAATGAGGCTACGTGACATTAGACTCAAACCGGGGGAGAACCCCCGACAACTCTTCTACCGTGTTAAAGACCTCACCGAGAAGTGGTTGCAAGCAGCGGGAACAGGCCTCCAAGATGTGTTAGATAAGGTCACTCTGGAGCAGTTCATCGAGGCCCTACCTCCTCCGATGCAAAGATGGGTCCGACAACATCACAGGCCCACCTTATCTGAGGCTGTGGACATAGCGTCAGCCTACCAAAAGGCCGGGGGGGCGGGTAAACCCTTTGGAGTCGGTTCTCCCAATCGCAACCCGATGCCACCGTTGGAACCCCTCACAACCAAGAGCCTGCGAGTATGGCCTCCCAAATGGAGAGCAATGGAAGGACGCCCTTCTGGATCCGAGGAGAAGAGGAGCGGTCCCGACCCGCGGTCCACCCCGTTGTCCACGGGATACCGGCAACCGCAATGTTATGACTGTGGTGAGTGGGGCCATATAGCCCGGTTTTGTCCCCGGAAGAGAGGCACCGAGCCGATGGAGATCGGATTCATGAGGACCGAGCAAGGACCACGATGCCAAGGTCTCTACGAGATGGACGTCCGGGTAGACGGGAACCCGGCCAGGGCCCTACTAGACAGTGGAAGTCGGCAGACGGCGGTACTACCAACCGTAAGTGATTCTCCTTACCTCTCCAATGTTAGTATCCCAATTCGATGTATACATGGGGATGTGAGGACCTACCCCATGAAAACCATAACAGTAGAGGTGGGCCCTAACATTGCAGAGATGAGAGCTGCCATCCTCCCCTCCTTACCCGCCCCAGTGGTGATTGGGACCGATCTGCCCCACTTCCACCAGACTATCAAAGCCCTAGACCAGGGATGGTGGGAAGAAGCACCCTTTGCCAGGGAACCCATCCCCCTGAACACCCAGGGACGGGAGAGACCCGCAAGGAAAAGAAGGGAAGCTCGCCTTGCTAAGTGCGCATCCATGTATGCCACCCAACGGATAGCCTGGAACCCGGAGGACCATGAGGATTCCATCCAGAGAGAAACCTTGACGGACCCTACCTTAACACTTGCCCGCGAAAGAGCCATCACAGATGGGGACCCAGACCTGACCAAGGGAGCTGGTTTTACATCTAGACAGGGCCTGCTCTACCGGGTCTACCAAGAGGAGGGAGGAGCACGAAGGGAACAACTACTCCTGCCCAAAACACACAGGGGCATTGTCCTCCAGTTGGCACATAATCACCCGTGTGGGGGCCACATGGCCTCCCTAAAGACACAGCAAAATATTCTAAAACGTTTCTACTGGCCAGGGGTCTATGAGGAGGTGGCGAAATTCTGTAAGGAATGCAAAACCTGCCAGTTGACGAGTGGGGAAAAGCCAGCCAAGGCGCCTCTCCAGCGGATGCCCTTGATCACCATACCCTTTCAAAGGATAGGTATAGATCTGGTAGGCCCGCTCGAGCCAGTCAGTCGTGGATATCGATACCTGCTGGTCATTGTGGATTATGCCACCCGGTACCCCGAGGCCTTCCCCCTAAAGGGGACGTCGGCTAACCAGATATGTGACCAACTCATCCCCTACTTCGCACGGGTAGGCCTACCCACCGAAATCCTCACCGATCAGGGTACAAACTTCATGTCGGCTGTCATGCGACAAGTCTGTGAAAGACTACAGATCAGACGGCTGCGTACCTCGGTCTACCACCCCCAAACGGATGGGTTGGTGGAGAGGTACAACCAAACGATAAAGAAAATGATGAAGAGGGTAACAGGCCCGGAGGGGAAAGACTGGGATAGAGTCATACCCCTGATCCTAATGGTATTGAGGGACACCCCCCAATCAATCCTCGACAGGATTCTCCCCGTTCGAGCTGCTGTTTGGAAGGCAGCCCAGAACAATCCTAGATCTGGTCAAGGAGGACTGGGAAAACGCTAAGGAAACGTCCCTCACCGAGTACGCCGAGGACCTTAGGGAACATCTGTCTACTTTGAGGGGACTAGCAGAATCCCATCTAGGTATAGCCCAAGACCGGCAGGAGAGGACATACAACAAGGGCTGTCGCCTAAGAAAGCTAGAACCAGGGGATAAGGTACTGGTGTTGCTACCCACCAGTACGAACAAAATGTTGGCTCGGTGGAGAGGTCCTTATGTGGTGAAGGACGTGGTGGGACCAGTGAATTACCGGATATACCAACCTGACCGAAGCCCATCACATAAGGTCTACCATATAAACCTACTGAAGAAATGGACCGAGCCTGCCCCCGTCGACATTCTGGCCACCCAGGGTACGGGGGTGATCTACGCAACCGGCCAATTGGATGCGGTGCAGTGGGGTGAAACACTCACGGAACACATGAAGAACGAGATCCAGGAGACGCTCAAACCCCACAGCCACACCTTCTCCCATTTACCTGGAAGGACCAGCCTAATGGAGCATCGTATCGAAACCCTAAACGGACACATAGTCCGGCTGAGACCCTACAGGATCCCAGAGGCCCGAAGGTTGATCATTAAGAAAGAGATCAAAGAAATGATTAGGTTGGACATTATTGAACCATCAACCAGTGCGTGGTGTTCTCCAATCGTACTCGTACCCAAACCAGATGGGGCTGTACGATTTTGTATGGATTTTAGGCAGCTCAACATGATATCCCACTACGAGGCCTATCCCATTGCCAGGATGGATGAACTGCTGGAAAGGCTGGGTGCTGCCCGTTACCTCAGTACCTTGGACCTCACCAAGGGATACTGGCAGATCCCACTACGGGAATCTGAAAAAGAAAAAACGGCATTTGCTACGCCCCAGGGGCTCTTTCAGTATAAAGTACTACCATTCAGGTTGCATGGGGCTCCGGCCACCTTTCAGAGGCTGATGGACGTCCTTCTACAGCCCCACGACCAGTACGCTGCAGCCTACCTGGACGACATTGTGATATACAGCGCATCATGGAGTGAACACCTAACCCATCTATGCGAGGTGGTCGGGAACCCTGACCCAGGCCGGACTCCATATCCACCCAGGGAAATCGGTCCCAGGGACCCAGGAAACCAAGTACCTCGGACATACAGTCGGTGGCGGCGTGATTCGACCACAGGTGTCCAAAATCGAGGCTATTCAGGGGATCCCAGTACCAACCAACAGAAAACAAATTAGGGCCTTCTTGGGGTTTATAGGGTACTATAGACGCTTTATTCCCGGTTTTTCTTCCCTGGCTGCGCCGCTGACTGAGGCGTTAAAAATCGGGGTTCCCCGGACCTGTCGACCAATCACGCAGCCATACTGGCCGTCGAGGGCCTGAAGCGCAGTATATCGTCCCACCCGGTGTTGGTATGCCCTGACTTCCGGAAGCATTTCTTCCTGCAGACGGATGCCTCTGGCATGGGGTTGGGGGCGGTCCTGACGCAGGAGGTGGACGGGTTCCTACGACCGATCTGTTTTGTGAGCCGGAAGCTCCTTCCGCATGAGTTAGCGTATTCCACTATCGAAAAAGAATGTCTCGCCATTACGTGGCCGGTGGACTCCTTGCGATATTACCTACTGGGGAGGAAGTTTACGTTGTATACCGACCATGCACCGCTGCAGTGGTTGGCGAGACACAAGGACACCAACCAACGAGTTCTGCGATGGTTCCTGTCCCTCCAGCCCTTCGACTTCGTTACCTTACATAGACCTGCCAGCTTCCAGCTGGTGGCGGATTACTTGTCCAGGAGTTTGATCCGGCCCGACCAGCCTGGATCTGTGGTGGGGGTATGTGAGGATGTGAGGGTGGCCGCCGGAGAGCGGGACACCCGGCCAGAGGAGCCCACTGTACTGCGGGCGTGTGCGGCGCTGAGGGCGGGCGCCGGGGAGGCGTCCCTGTCAAAGGGAGAGCCGTGTCGGCGTCCCGCGACGGTGCCGGCGTTGCAGCCGCAGCGCCGCGTGTGCCCACGAGGACCCGGGCCACTAGCGCTGCGGCTGACCCACCCGCGAACACGGCGCACATCGGCGGCCTCCGGCGGCGAGCAGCGGCGGGGCTTGGGAAATAGAGAACCCGGCTCGTGCCAACCGCTCGGTGTCGGAGGAGCGCCAGACACCTGGTCAGGAACCAGACAGGGGGGACAAACCAGAACCCCCTCCTTACCTCGAGCAGGACGGGCCTCCGGGAAACATACCTCAAGGGAGACACCATGTTGGGGGGCCGGGGCCTATGGAGAGGGTGTGTGTCAGACACGACCCAGGTGGGATAGCAACCAGGGAGTGGCTGACAACAGGGAGGGGGAGCCGGAATCAGGCAGCCAAGGGAAAGGAGGAGGAGGGGAGGGGGCAGCTCTACTCATAGAGGGTGGTTGCCTAGATCCCCCACCAATCGGAAAGGGGGGGAGGGAAGTTGTCCCTGATTGGCCCTTTTTCCCTCCAAGCACCGGGTATAAAGGGGACTGGCCTAATGGCAGTTTTGTTGCTTTTTGCAGGGAGAAGGAGAGGAGAGTGAGAGCAACTGGTGGGCCTATCCGGGTCCGTGAGAATAGGAGACACTTCAAGGGAAGAGGAACTCCTGGTGCCTTTTACTCACAGTGAAGTAACTGTGGGGACAACCTGGAGTCCAACTACCGTGGTTAAGACATTACATTTAACCAGTGTGTAATAAAGGTCTACAAAAAACTCCACCTCGGCTACTGTCCTGATTTCCACACTCTCCCTTTCCTTCTCTTTTTGTATTATCTGTCCTGGTCTTTTCTTTCTTTTCTTGCACTTCACTTTCTTCCCTTTCTCAAACCCCATCAATGCCCTTATCATCTAGCTTAAGTAATATCTGTCCTCCGATCCATTGATTCTGTACCATCATCACTCCCATAGCTTTATCTTCCACTTACCTTTGTTGCCCTACCTCTTCCTCTATCTCCATCTGTGTGTCCTTCCCATCCTTTTGCTCATCACGCTGTTTACTTTCGTTGAGTTTTGGTATATATTTGTGCTCTGTACTTTTGCTCTCTTCTGCATTAGCCTCACTGTTATAAGTGCAGGGGCTTGTATGTTGGATTAGCATACCCCGCCGCTGCTTTCAATTCCTTTAAAGGATCAAATCCTTGTTCCTCTGTAACTGTGCTCTTGTTTTCAGAAGGGGAAAGAGGAGTTTTTTCAGGAGTAGAAAGTGGAGCCGAAGGCGTTATATCCTCCTCCTTATGCTGATTAAGCATCCATTCATTCTCAGGTGGATCTTCTTTCTTGCTCTGATACATTTTCCACAATTCTTAAATGGCCAATCGTTTTTGCAACTTATTGCCCTTGTATGTAGCTTATGTCGCAATGCTGTTTTTTACAACAAACCCTCAAGAGGCCATGGCATGAGTGTTTTATTAGTCATGCCTCTTACCCACTCAGCTTGATATTGTCGTATCTTGGATGTGTATCTCGGCAGTGTCCTACATAGGTGCAGAAGAGGAGTGTCCCCCATAATGACAAGTCCATCTCGACTGTCAGTACCTACCAGATCTTTATTCTTTTATTTATTTTATCAAGTATACCACACTGATTAATTTGAGCAGGCACCATCAATCTCCGCTTATTAACAAAAAAACAATCCTTTGACCACTTTAAAAATCTATGCACTGATGTTCTTTTTGTTCCTTCGTTTACTTTCTATCAATTTCAACAGTTTTTTATTATTGATATTTTAAAAGTATCTTCTTTATTTTTTGTTATTCTCATTTGATTTTTATCCTCCTGATTGACGTCAATGTCTTGATTTAAAAATCTCATGATCTGCTTAATGTGTTACTATCTTTTTATATCTCCTAATCTAGACACAATAAATGCTTTATACTGACATATATATAACCCCATAGACATGTGTACTTTTACATTTTCTGTGTACGCCTTCCTTTACTATCTTCAGAAAATGTATCTCATATCACTTTTTTACTCAATTTCGGAGTTTGATATGCACTCTTCTTCTTGGCCTTGCTTTAGGAATACTTAACTAATACCCTTATTTGAAGTTTTAGTGCATATCCTTTCTGGCCCTGCTTGAACCGGCAATCAAGGGTTCTATTTCTCTTCTTTCTTATCCCCAAAAATCCAGTTACTTTCATACATATAATTGCTGTTGAGGAGCAGTTGGATGCATTTTCCCTTGCTCCCACACCCTAACCACCATCATAATGGAACAGCAGGACCAGAGCCCTGCGTGAGAGTTCATGTGTCATGCCTATACCTCATCGAGTGTGTGAGAGACGATATGCACTCAGACAACTGTATCGAATGTACGCTCATACTGAAAGTGTGGAAGTATGTCACATGAAAGGATGTCAGCATGCACCATTGGACATCATGGAGCACTGAGTGAAATTTAATGTGAACAGAGTGATGTCATGAAGAAGATATACAAAGCTATGTTTAAACCAAATGAAAATACTGAAGAGTTACAATGCAACCGAAGGGATAAGAGGAACATGTATGAAACAATAAAGCAATCATGAACGCAAAAGAAGAAAAAGTAACTTGCTGACCTATAAGTGTAAATACGCAGCAACACAAGGTAGAAAACATACCTAGAAGCTTGTTATAGAGGAGTATATACCGTGGCTAGGAAGGCCATTATTGAAAATGGACACCCACTCATGCAAAGATTCAACTCAACTACCTCAGAAACTGATTAGGGTTGAAGAGTCAGGAGACGCTAGAAGAACAGCTTTGTGTGCAAAACAAAGAGGAGTAAATGTTGGCTTAGGATCAAGGATGCTATTTTTAAAAGCAATAGCTGCAAAGCACGAAGGGAGGCAGACAGATAAGTCATGGACGTAAGACATATTTCTTCAAGATTGAAGAAGAAGAAAACATTTCTGAGAATCAAGTATTGGACAATTAAAAGTGAAAAAATTCTATACAAGGTAGAGTGAGCAAGTCTCTAGTGGCCAAGAGGAGCAACAACAGTCAGTATAATTAAATCAAATAGCAGTAAATAAGAGGCTGAAATTCACATATTTAGGGTCTCTTCACATGTAACTCAGAAGTCAAAAACAATCGCTATTCTATAAACCTTGCATGAAGATAGTGATGTGTTCTCACTCCCTTGAATGCCCTAAAACAGAGAACAGGCTACAGGGTCAACTGCATATGGGACATTTTGGTTCATTGCCGGTCTAATGAGAGACGATAGACTAATTGGGAAAGTGGTGAGTAATGTGACATGATACAAGGACCTGGTTTTCGGTTTCCTTAGGTGCTGCTAGCCGAGTTGAATGTCCAAGGTTGGGTGAGAAAGCCAACCATTCAGTGGGTCTATGGGGCAACCTGCTATGCAATGTTGCATAGACAAATCCACTGCCATTTTGTTCACTATAATCAGTATTATACGTATTTAGAGGTAGTTTGAGGGTTGTCTTACAGATCAGAGTCAGCCAATGAAGTATTTATTTTATTTTTATTTTTGTACTTGTAAAGCGCCTAGTAGCCCATAGGCATCAAGGCACTATTTCAAGAATGTGTCTTAGTTACAGCAAGTGGGAAGCAATACAAGGGTTACAGGAGTCAAGTGCTTTACATATGTATTCTATAAGTAGACATGTTCCCCTAACTAATCCCTCATGCTAATACGTTTCATGGGTTGCCACATAGGATGACATCATAGATGACGCATATTGGGGCATAAGATCTCTGTGTAATCAAGTTTGGGTGTGAGTGTGCAAGCATCAGTCCAATATCTGCCAGATCACCCTGCTTTATTAAATTGAGAATACGGTAGTACTTTGCCATATTCCTTGAGTCTGTCCAGTTATTTGGTCTGAGATCTTTATTGATAATTCCATATAGCACGAGAGACGCTTCAGGGTGCTGCAGCACATGTTCGTAGCAGTGCAGATAGCTCAGGTCTAATCGACCTAGGCCCTGATCCAGATTCTCTGACTTTTGGCTTCTCCCACCATTAGCCAGAAGACCGGAGAGATTTCAGTGGAGAATGGTGCTGAACAAATCACGTGAAGAAGGATATGATTGGCAGGTCCCCATTTGACAAAATTCCTGTCTGTTCCCCGTAGGTGTCCCTTGGACGGAAGTTGAACTGGTTGGTTGAGGGAGAGTTGATGTAGAGCGACTCGAGCTGAGCCACAGATGTAAGTAGAACATCGAAAGTGGCAAAAATAAGGGGAGCGACTGTATTGTATATAATATATGTATGTATAAAAGTAACAGGATTTCTGGGGGATTATAAAGAAGAGAAGTAGATAGCTTGGTTCCTGGTTCCAAGGGGACGGAAGGGTATGCACTGAAAAGACTAAAAATAGAGGTGTTAAGGATACCTGAGGCAAAACCAACAAGAACAGTTCATTTACAGCTCCAAAATGGGGCAAAAATTAGATGAGATACATTTACAAAAAAAAGTATAGGAAGGCGTACAGCAGGGGGAAATGTATTAAATATGCACCTGTGTGGGATTATAAATATGTCAGTGCAAAGCTTTTGTTGTGTTTAAATTAGTGGATGTAAAACTGTAGTAAAAAATGAAGGTGATTGGTTTAGATGTTTTGATCAAGAGATTGACATCAATCAGAGGATTACAAATCAAAGGCAACAAATAAATAAATAAAGAAGAGACTCTTAAAATATCAATATCAATAGTAGAACAACATGATATTAAAAAGTAATAGAACATGTACACAAAGGAATACAAAGAATATTGCTGTGTAGAATTTTAAAAAGCAAATACATTATTTTGGTTTTCTGATAATTAAGTGGCAATTGATGGTGCCTGCTCAAATTGATCAGGGTGATAATATAAAAAGAAGAATAAAAAAAATGGGTAAGTACGAAGAGTCGAGATCGACTTGGCATCATGGGTGACACTCCTCTTCTACACTTATGCAGGACATTGCCGAGATACGCAGCTAAAATAAGGAGATCTCATTAGGAATGGGTCTGAGGCACAACCTATAAGACACTCATACCATAGCCCCAGAAGGCTTCGTTGTCAGAAACTGTATTGTGACACATGACAATGTATTTGCATGCTACACATAAGGGACACAAATTACAGAAAAGTTTGGCTCTTTTAGAGCTATTCAAGATGTATCAGAGTGAGAAAGAAGATGCAGCAGAGAAGGAGTGTATGCTTAATCAGCATGAAGGGAATGATAAAACACCCCTGGCACCCCTTTCCCCTCCTGAAAACAAGAGCAAAGACATATAGGAAAAGGGATTTGATCCTTTAAAGGTATTGAAAGCAGCTGCGGGGTATGTTAATCTGACACATGAGCCCCTTGTTTATAACAGTGAGGACAATGGGGAAGAGAGAAAAAACACAGAACATAAATATATCTCGCCACACAATGAAAGTAAACAGCATGATGGGAGAAAGGACAGCCACGATAAACAGAAGGAGGCAGGGGACAAAGCAAAGAAGCTGAAAGCAGTAAAGGATAAAGCTAAGGGAATAACAATAGTGCAGAAGAAATGGACAGGAAGACAGATATTACTAAAGCTGGATGATAAGGGCATTGATGGGGTTCGGGAAAGACAAGCGAGAGAAGAGTGGAAAAAGAAACAAAAGGAAGAAGAGAGGGCATATGAAGAAGAGGAAGAAAGAATGTAAGCCAATGGAAGAACGAAGGAAGTACGAGGCAAGGAAAGAAAAGGAGTGATTTGAAGAGAAGACCTGACAGGAGGTAGAAATGCAAAGAATAAAAGAACGTAGGTTGCAAAGAAGGCAGGAGTAAGATGAATTAAGAGAGATGAGGAGAAGTGAAGTAGAAATGAACCAAAGTAGGGGACTTAAAGATGATGAGATAGATTATCTATCTCATACAAGCATAGTGCCCATCCAAGCAAAAGAATGACTCGAGGAAGAGAGAGGGCTACAGCAGCCCCACAGGGAGTTGCAAGGGGTACAAGAGTGTCATCATGGGCTGATGTGCGAGATGCAGAAGGCATAGAGAAACAACTTGGGGTTGTATATACTCAAATGAGGGATAAAGGAGGGTATAAAAGCCAAGAGATCTCTTTCAAGGGAAACTGGAGGTAGGTCAGATAACATTATAACAGACGAGCAAAGAGTGCTGTCTTTAAGCAGACTAGATTTTGATGATGCGGTAAACGATAGCAGCCATATGAGTTGGGGCGTAATAATGTCAGACGAAGAGAGGGAAGAAAATGAAAGAGCGTGAAGGGAGAGCGCGTGCAGATTTTCAAAGAATCAAGTGTAGAAAAAGGAGTAAAATGGTGAGAATTAGAGGACCCCAAAGAAAGAATACCATAGTTAACACCATACAGTGGGAAACCACAGGCACGATCGCGCAGTGCAAGGGATGCATCCCAACCTTATGTAAGTAGTTTAAGGGCATTACCAGGACGAACACAAATGGGCGAGAATAGCCCCGTCTGGAAGATGAGAAGTGTAGGCAGGTATGATTATGGACCAGGATTTTCACATTTCCCATTATTAGAGAAACAGGTACGACGACCACAATATATACTATAGCCAAAAATAGATAAAGACAATTTAAGATGTAAATTACTGAGTTTACCTTCCGGTGTCGGGAAATGGATTTATGAGTTAGAGATGATGACATCAGGAATGACATTGGCTATAGGTGATATAAAGGGCTTGCTGGCATCTATCATAGGAGAGAGCTGACACCATTTGAAAACTGGCAGGATATGGAGGTGTGACGGCACAAAACATGACCCACGATGGAGCGCCATTTAATAATTGCACAACAGACGTATGGCAGGTGCTCAGAGTACAATACCCCGATACATCAGAAATGGGTCCAATTATGACTAGGAAAATGGGGGACGATGAAGACACTCTTGCTTATATTCAAGATATTCAAGAGAAATGGCGCATTGAGTCACGTGAACCATGGGATAAAATAGTTCCATTATTTTACCACATTTTGTGTAAGGGACTGCCCATGCCAGTGCTCCAGCAATTGAATAAATGGGTGGGAATGGAAGCGAAGCCATGGTCAGAAATAAAATTGATGATCGTGCATCACAGCTGATTAATGCAGGAGAAGAAAAAGAAGAAAGCTGTGAATAGAAAGCATGAAGAGGCAAAGTTTGTCCGGAAGAAGATGAAAAATAGCCATAGAGGGTGCAGTACTGACGAGGAATTAAGTAGTTGTGACACAGGTGATGCAGTAAGGGCAGCAAAACAATGTAGGGTATCACACAGATCAGAGTGGTTACAACCTTTGGCCAAGAGGAAAAGGAAATAGGCCTAGAGGAGTAGGACAAAGTGAAATTCAAAACCCTTTGGGAGGAGGAGTCTTTAGTGGTGGACAGCCGCAACAATGCTGGAATTGCCAAAGAATAGGACAAATAGCTAGAACATGTAGACATGCAGCAAAATTGGCAAGTTCCAGAAGGGAGGATGGGTTATGCTCTGCAATATGATGCAGAACCACAGGAATATTATGGCCAAGTTCACACACAGGTTCAGACATATGCGCTGCAACCACAGCAAATGCAGCAAGCGCCATTACAAATGCAATTGCCACAAGGGCAATCGCAGCAAGTACCCATGCAAGCACAACAGGTACAAATGCAGCAAGCACAGACACAGCAGGCTATGGAATCACAATTTAATACGGCTACAGGAGCACAGCATGCACCTGCACCCACATTAGGGAGTTTGATTGTAGTAGGAGGAAATCCTTTCACAAGTACAGCAATGAATTTATATCCACAATAGGACAGCCCACAGAATGACCTGGTGTGTTCAGTACTATCAGTGACACCGGACCTCCAAGAGGAAACAAGGATCAAGGTGACGATAGCAGGCAAGACTTTTTCATTTCTTGTTGATACTGGAGCAACTCGTTCCTATGTCTGTGAGGGAAAATACCCAATGTCAGGTATTGCAATGAATGCGCAGGGATTCTCTGGTGAAATGGTTTTAGTTCCTTTAAACAGACAAATTACCAATCTCTAAAGGAGAACACTACATGTCTATGCCATTATTATATTCTAGGCAAATGCCAGTTAAGGCTGGCTGGCTTGATGACGGAACGTAATATGACGATATCTTTTACTGGCGAATGAATAGTGTGTTCCTCTCCAAGGATACATGATATGAATGTAAGAGAGTTTACATTAGCTTTCACAGGTCAGAACGCATTTGTATGGAGTAACTGATTTATGATCATGATTGCCCAGATTGATAGATAAGCTACTAACAATACCTGATGAGTTTTTGTTCAGACCAGAAATCCCTATGGAGGATGAAAAATGGCAGGTTATGCCCTTAGAGCTAGAAGCAGCAGTGGTAAGAGAGGAAAGGGTGGTTCCTCATGGGACAGATGAAGAGGGAAGAGGATCAAGAACAGTTATTGCTCTCAGTGAAGGATACAGGCTGACAGATATGACAGACAACGAGTTGTTTAAGGATGGTATGCAGATGATGAATTAGTATTTTTCATGAGTCTCACTTATTGGATAAAAGTAGGGAATACAGAAACACCACAGAGAATGGTGTTGGTAAAAAAGAAACCATTATTTTTCCAGAAAGATTTATAGAAAATGCCAAAGATTTTATGGACCACAAGTCCATATGATGTGGGTCTATTAAAAGGAGTAGGAACAGTTAAAATCAAACTTAAACCAGGAGCACTTTTGCCAGGTGCAAAGCAATACTTTGGCTCTCATTACGACCTCGGCGGTAGCCATGCCACTATTGGCGGCATGGCGGCCGCCGAAATCGCGTCCGGGTCCACGGAATGAGGAATTACCGGGCCATTCCGAGTTCAGAAGGCCCGGTAATTCCTCCCTCCAAGGACCCGGACCCAGTCCTTCCCCATTCCCATTCAGTCCCTATAGGGCTGAATGGGAATGGGAGAGGGAGCAAACAACGGGCCATTACGAGTTGGCCTGTAGTTTGCTCCCTCCTCCCCTCGCGGGACCCGGTAAGCACGCCTGGTTTGACCAGGCGTTACTTACCAGGTCCCACGAGGGGACCTCGTAATGAGGCGGTACGGGGTTAACGGCGCCGGCACCTTTTACGGCGTCGTTAACCCCGTACCGCCAGGGTCGTAATGAGGCCCTTTATGTCCAGAGAGGTGGATGAAGGTATATTCAAGACTGTTTCCTCTTTGATGAAGCAAGGAATATTGGTGCCATCCAACTCTCCATGTAACACAGCTGTGTACCCAGTGAGAAAATTGACCGGGGGGTTGTGGAGATTTAGTCAGGACCTTCACCCTCTAAACAATATAGTCGAAGCTGAATTCCCTTTACTTCCAAATCCCATGACAATATAGTGCAACATTGCATCAAAGGGCAAATATTTTAAAGTCATAGATTTAAAAAATGATTTATTTTCAATTCCGCTACACGAAGACTCACAGGATTTGACTTCCTTTTCATATCGAACAATCTGCCTGAAACATACTCGATTACCCCAGGAGTACTGTGTTTTCCCTTCAGTCTTTAATAGAGTCCTCCGGATGGACTTAGGCAATGTTCAGCTCAAAAGTGCAATAGTTCAATATGTGGATGACATTTTGGTGCACAGTGAGACAGAAGAAAGATATAGGCCCTCATTACGACCCTTGCGGAAATCGGAAAACGATGGCGGAAATGCAATACCGCCATCGAATAGCGCTCGGTGCGACTATGACCCGTCACCGCAAAGTACGAAGCCATTAGCGACACCGTAGTGAACGCCAACGCTAACTGCACCAAGCACGCGCGCGCGCGCCATGCGAAACCGCAAACACCACCATGGCGCAAGGGTACGCCAATTCCGACCCTAGCGGACATGTACCTAACGCCATCAGGCATGGCGTAATGTACCATTCCGCCATGGTGAGAAGTACGGCATCGCGAATCAACCGTAAACGGCCCCACTGAGTGCCTGTACACCGCTCCCTGCCCACAAAGTACAACTCCCCGTAGGTGCAATGAAGTCACAATGCAACCATTGAAATGTACAAGTCACCCATGCATGGCAACGAACAAAAGAAACACAACAGGGGCCAATGGGAGCTGCAGGGCACAGATGGCACGAATACAGAAGCCATCCCAATGGACATGACCACAGTCCCCTACCAAGAAACGCACGCAAACACAGGCACCTGTGACCAGCAATATTCCGAGAATCACATCATTCCACCAGTCCACCTGGCTGACCGGCATCTGTTACACAAAACCCAATCCCCCGCCCCTGAGCATGACAACATTCAAACTGTCATATTGGCAGCCCCCATCCCTGACCTCACGGGCTTAGTAGGCAAATGCGCCCAGTACAGTACCACGCAACTAAACTCCGAAGCTGGAACCCAATGCAGATCTCCTCACAATACATCGCCCCCCAAATAGGCATATGCCACATCACTTGCAAAGAAAAACGCTACACGGGCCAAATCAGAATAGAAATTTAATGCACATCAAAGTCACCAAGCCCATACAGCCATCAGGCCATGAACTCCAAAACACCAATCACCATTGTGGCCTGCATCCGCAAGAAATGACCAGCCACTACTTGTGTGTCGCCCTGTTCCCCCATGGTACACAGAGCCACATTCACGTACGAAAAGGCAACATGGAAGCGCACAGAACCGCAGGGCCGTCCCAATGGGGAGGCACTAGTCCAGCTGAAAGGCCGAAATGTTGCTCCGAGCCACCAGTACTGCGTAAGGGCATGTGGGCCATTGGCGATCGTCCCATAAGATCGTAATGCTGCTCCACTGATTAACACGAAGCAGCAGGTGTCGGGAGTAAAAGCCATCTGCAGGAGTGGCATACAGATGGCAGTGGCAAAAGGGGAGGAGATACCTGTCAACCAAAAGAAAAGAAAAAGAACAGAATGGCCATCAGAACTACATTCCAACAACTCACTTCAATGATCACACGAAATCCACAGCCATATGCATGCTAGCCCACTCCAAAGGATCATCACCACCCCAAAACCACTTGCGACTCATAACCATCTATATCGAGGTGCAAACACCATCACAAACGAGTGTACCTGTGCATGCGACTGTCAAAACAGAATCCATCAGATGGGAATGTTAACGTGCATGGACACAAGTGTCTGAGGGCGCGTCGAGACAGGGAGGGCTCAACAAGGCCAGATAGACGATGGTCCCACTATGGCAGCCCTGCATCACATAGCGTAGGGGAGGCGGATAGATCCCAAGAAGCCCTGTACATGGCAAACTCTGTATCAAATCACCTGCCCATGCATCCATTCATCATTCCCTCATCCCGGGATCAAAACACCTGAATAATTACTCACATAACATTAGAAACATCCATTGAGTCTGTGCGTTATGCAGCCTGCAAAATCCACAGTGCCCCAGCCCGTAATTCCAGTGTTGTGAAGTAACATGTATTTGGGAACGGCCGGCCTCATCGCCCACGTAGCTATTGCGCATCCCAAACTATTCATATCAATCATTGCTTCCTCGCCATGGGCCCTGTCTCAAGGACATTGAACAATAGAACGTTATATTTGCAGTCAGACCTGTGGGCATCTCCTCGCCGCTAGCTGGAAACCGAAAGCGCCGCCCTTCGAATTCCTCATTTGCAACATCACGTCGAAAAGGCATCTGTGGCCGTTTGAAATCACTAATTATTCCATCGAGTGCGGCTGTGTGTGAAAATGGCAACTGCCTTCACCCACAAATGGGATGCCCCGCCCGTCGTTGCAACTCGGTACAGTGATGCATGAGGGCCCACCGTTACTCGAGTACTACGTTCCACTGACCCTTCACAAGTCTGTTCGCGACTGCACAGATAGTATGTGAAACAATGGGACCACAGCAGAATGAACATATCAACCAATCTTACACGGCCATCGGGTACAAATACATGATTGCAATAGCAAGATGCCATTCCCCGAATTGCAGCGTTGTGCGCGGGACGTGCTTGGCCAAAGGGGAGAGCAGTTTGCACAGGTGGAATTAATCACCACAGGTGGAGGCCATACAGCCTGAAAACACATAAATTGCACAGCCAGTCTCCTCCCACAACCACACCGAAATGCTACCGGCAGGACTCGCGATGTTGGCCCTGGGGGACCTGATAGCACTGCAAGTGCTCCAACTCCAAGAAGAAGACGAACACCAACTACAACCAGCCGCACGGAGGAGACGCAGGAGGAGGAGGAGGCCAAGGCAGGGCCAGCAAGGCCCACCAGCACAGCCACTACCACCACGCAGGCAGCCCGCAATCCCACGCCTCCGAGCACATCCGTTCAACCTCACTGATGAGCAGATCCACACCCTCTACCGTCTGGACCGGGACACCATAGCCGCCATTGTGGACATGACACAGGCTGACCTTGTCAGCATGATAGATAGCCCAACCGCCATCCCACCCCTACTGAAGGTGGTGTCTGTACTCCACTTCCTGGCCACAGGCACCTACCAGCACACAGTCGGACAGTTGCATGGCATTTCTCAGCCACTGTTCTCACGGACACTATTGCAAGTGCTCGATGCCCTCCTGCAGCACGCAGACGACTACATCTCTCTACCACGCTCGGAGCAGGAAATTACCAACACAAAAGTGGGATTCCATGCACTTGCCGGCATACCGGGTTGCATTGGTGCCATCGACTGCACCCATGTGGAATTGGTCGTCCCACATGCCATGGAGGCCCAGTACCGCAACCGAAAACAATTTCATTCCCTGAATGTACAAATGGTGTGTGACTCCAACAGGATCATTACACATTGTTGTGCCCGATTCCCTGGATCAACCCATGATTCTATGGTCTTGAGGAACTCTACAATACCACGCTACATGGAGCGACACGCAGGGAACAGATCCTGGCTACTCGGTGAGTCTCATTACATGCATGATTATGTGGGGTATGTGAATTGGCAATGACCTGGCAGGAAGGGGGGGGGGTGTGCGTACGTATCAATGGCATTCCACATCATACGTTTCTCGTCCACATACAGGTGATGCTGGATATCCACTGAAGAGATGGCTCCTCACACCAGTCCGGAACCCACGGGACCAGCATGAGGAGGACTACAACCATGCCCACTCACGTACCCGTGTAGTCATTGAACAGGCATTCGGCCTACTGAAGACTCGTTTCCGCTGCCTCAGCAGGTCTGGCGGGGCACTCCTGTACCGCCATGAGAAGGTTGCAAAGATGGTCATGGCATGTGTCATGCTCCACAACATGTGCGTACGTAGAAATGTGCCCATGCCCCCTGACGCAGAACTGCAAGCACCTGATGATGGTCATGATGAGGGTGGGGATGTGGCAGCACCTCATGGAGTCTGCGAGGCACCGGAGGCCCGTGACATTCGTCAGCATCTCATTGATGTATGCTTCTAGCACTCACGCCTGGTGGCTGATACATGGACACGGGACTCGTGGCACTGCGTGTGTCTGGGACATGCACAATATGGACTGTACGCCTATGATGGCCTAGTACGCAAAGATCAATGTCCACACATCTCATTGGTTGATCGTGCACTTTTTATGGCATATGTGATGTCATGTTGAACACCCTATCGACCCGCCACCCAAGTGAGCCCAACACACCCCCTCCACCCTCCTACCTCCCCCCCGAACACCAGTGTCCAAAGATGCTCATTGTCAGTGGGCTGTCGCTATTGCAAGCCCCCTCTGCGGGTATCAGGGGCACCCCTGCCTGTGGAGCGCAGGTTCCTTCCAGATCTACGTTGGGGGCTGCCCTGGACGGAACTTGCAACGGATGATGTGTCTGCCTGCTCACGTCCATGCATGTCCCTAAGGGTTTGCGAGAGCTCAGTGAGCACACGGCGCACTGCGGCAAGTTCGGCACACACGTCTTTGGACGTCGCATGCAGTTCCCCCCTCAGGCTCTCGGTGCTTCTCTCCATTTGGACTCTCAGGCTCTCGGTGCTACTCTCCATTTGGACTCTCAGGCTCTCGGTGCTACTCTCCATTTGGACTCTCAGGCTCTCGGTGCTACTCTCCATTTGTGCCCTTAGCGTCTCTGTGCCTCTCTCCATTTCTGCCCTAAGTGTCTCAGTTGATGTTTCTATGTCTGCCTTAGTGCCCCCACATTCATCGGCATGGTCCTTGAGGAGTGTGGCCAGTTGCTGCTGTTGTACGATTAACTGGTCGAGGGACTGTTGCCTCTGCTGGGCCATGGCCATTTGCGGGGGTGCCACAGAGGGGCTGTTGTCCTCATGTTGCCTTGCCACAGGGCTTGTGGGGGATGGCCAGTCGTCGTCTTGTGGGTGCCCCTGCGTGGTATCCTCATGTTGTACGGGATGGGACAGACAGGGGGATTGGGACAGGTCATGGATGGATCTGACTTCGACATCCCCGTTTTCTGTGTCCGAGCATGCTGCCATCAATGGGGTGTCACCTATGGTGCTGCTGCCACCAGAGGCAGTGCCTTCTGTGGCATCCATTGGGGGGACCTGTGGTGGTGGTGTTGTGGGCATGCTGGCTGCTGGGGTGCCTGTTGATGTTCCCTCCTCTGTGCTGCCACCTGATTTGTGCTGCTGCCGTGTCTTGATGCGTGCAGCTGAGGTGGAGGGTCTCTGGCCATTGGTCTTGGCCCTCTTTGCAGGTGTGCTGGTAGGGGTGTCCTGTAGCTCGTCGTTTGGATCGGACCCTGTGGTGGAGTAAAGGAGGGCGAGGGTTATTGATGGGTCTGTGGGAATTGGAATGGCATTGTATCACATGCTTTGGGGTGGTACCTGAGGGTGATTTGGGTCGGGGCCTTGGAGGTGCTTTAATTTGTGTGTGGAGTGAGGGTGCAGTTGTTTGGCAGCCTGCAGTTAGGGTGTGCCTGCTGCACGTGTAGTGCGTGTATTAGGGGTTTTTAATTATTTATGTATTTATTGTGGGTTTTAACGTGCGCTATCAGGCCGATGTGTGTGGACGTTCTCCTGGACATGTGTTTCTGTTGCACTATGTGGACGCATGGTACTTCACATGGATGGACTGTGTGGATTTGGCATTGTTTTATCGGGCCCACCTACCTGAATCTTCGGATGTCTGCACTCCTTTCTCCATCCCTCCGACTCCCTCTATGCTCTCCATTCCGATGGTGGAGGCACAGATTTCTTCCCAGGGGGTCAACTTGATGGCTGATTCAGGACCTCCCCCGGTGGCTGTGGCAATGTTGCGGTTGGCAGAGAGTATGCTGCGGACGCGTATCCGCAGGTCGTCCCATCGCTTGCGGCATTGCTGTGGGGTGCGGGGTGCGGTCCCCACCGCACTTACCCGCTGTGCCACCAGAGCCCATATGGTCTTCTTGTTTGCAAGTGCCGTTCTGGTCATTTGCGTGGAGAAGACGACGGCAGCATTCTCCTGGAGGGTCTCTGTTAGCACGGTGAGTTCCTCACGGGAGAAGTGGACCTGCCGCTTGCGGTCGCACGCTTTCTTCGCTACTTTTCCCATTTTTCTTGGTTTCGCTAGGGTGGGTGACGGGTTGGGGTGTGTTTCAGGGTAGTGATTTTAGTGGTTTCTGTGGTTTTAGTGGTTTTATAGGTGTACGGCGGGATGTTTCCCGTTCCGGGCCCATGTTTTTACTTCCGTTTCCGTATATTTCCGGTCACCGTACTTTCCGGTAGGCGCACACTGCGGTGACCGCTAAGAGGGGTGGCGGTATAGCACCTAGGGCGCCGTACGGCGGCGGTGTGGGCCGTTTTGGGGTCATTTCCGCCATCGCGGACTTTGCACTTCCGCCGTGGCGTGGTGCTCGTGCCCGATGGGTCGGAATGGGCCGCACTTTGCTCCTTCGTGCAATGGCGGAAACGCTATTTACGCTGTGGCGCTCCGGTCAGTCACTTTCCGCCAGGGTCGTAATGAGGGCCATAGAGAAGATTCCATTAAGCTTATGACTATGCTCTCAGAGAAAGGATATAAAGTGGACAAAGAGAAGTTACAATACTGACAGGAAGAGATATTGTATATAGGACAATTGAATTCTCATGAAGGGAGGAAATTGACGCCTTAAAGATCAGAAGCAATTATGAAGACCTCAGAACATGAAACTGTGAGGGAAATGCAACATTATTTAGTCCTTTGTAACTATTGCAGGGCCTGGGTTTTCCATTACAGTACTTATATGTGACCACTTTTAAAAGGGGCTAAAGAAGCACAGGTGGGCAAGTGTAACATAATATGGACAGATGAAATGACTGAAGGATTTGAAGAATTAAAAAAGGTGATCAGTACAGCCTCTGTGTTGGTAATTCCAGAATATCATGAAGAATTATATTTATTTTATCATTCAAATGTCATGACAGAAGTCCTTACACAAAAGATGACATTAGGACATGGACACAAGCCATTAGCCTATTATAGTGGGATTTTAGACCCAGTTATGAAAGGGCATTATGCTTGCGATCAGTCTTTAGGTGCAGCTGCATTTGTGGTTGAAAAAGCTTCAAGTATAACAATGGGGTGTTCAGTAACATTATTTGTTGAGCATGCATTATTTGTGATTTTAGAGGAACCCAAAAGTACATTGGCAACACAGAGAGTATCAGGATGTGAGGTAATAATATCGAATCCTGCAATTAAAATTATCAGATGTAAGAGAGTGAACCCATCAATGTTCATAGCTAAACCAGTAGGAGAGGATTATTATGTACATGATTTCATAATGTATATTGAGAACTATAGTGAAATGGTCAATGGCCCATTTCAGCACCTACATATATTTATGTAGATATACTGCAGACATGCAATGGTTACAGATATATGCTGGTCATGCTATGTCCCTTTTCCAGATGGATCTAGGCAGGTCCATGCACACACCCTTATGCCATGTTGCTGCCAAGTTCCTTGTGCGTGAAGTGTTCCCAAGATGGGGTGTGTGTGAGGTTTTGTGTTCTGACAATGGACTGCATTTTGTAAATTAGTTGTTCCAGCAAATAGTTCTTCAATTATTCGTTAAGCATACATTTTCTTCCACTTATTACCCACAGGCAAATGGTGTCTGTGAATGGTTAACCTGATTATTGAAGGAGAGAATTGCAAAGATAAAGATAACGTTGAGAAAGGGATGGCTACATTGCCTACTCCTAGCCTTATATGCTCTAAGGAATCAGCCTGGCTCAGATCACCATCTAACTTCTCATGAGTTGATGACTGGACGCATCATGAGTACCCCCCCTTGCTCCTCAGACTAGGTTAAAAACTGATTCCCTTAGTGTAGCAAAGGTGACGAGATGCATGATTACCTAAGACCAATGACTGCAAGTGTCTCCTTCATGTCTCAACAGATCAAGAATCAAAGGGAGGGGTCAAAGAGAAATGACAAAGATGATTAACCCATTGAAGCAGAGGATTTGTTGAAACAACCAAGCTTATACCCAGGAGACCAGGTGCTGGTGCGTAAATTTGTATGGACTTGGAGTACTCTTTGCTTTGAAGGTTCATATAAAGGTGGAAGAAGTCCCACACGCACCAGCAAAGCTAAAGGGATAAAGAGCCTAGGGTCATCTGCACATCAAGCCATGTAAAGGAGAATCCTCGATCCTCCTGCAACTACCTACAGTGAAGCAAGAGAAGAGGATCCATGTATGCAGACTCATTCTATGGTCACCAGTAAAGACAAGGAAAGGGAAGAACATAGCAGCACCTTAGACTGAAGGCTATCTTTTAATATTTGACAAAGAGTAAACAGATTTGCAGTTATCCTGGAACTTTTTAGATAGGCACAAAAGACTGTGCATTGAAGTATGAGACCTGAAAGAAGAAAATCACACTTCATCTTTATGTTACCTATTGCAATAACATTATACACATTCCTGTATGCTGTTTTGACCTACATATTACAGTCTTATCCAGCTTTAATAAGAAGATATGTTAATGTCATAACATTTTTGGGAATTCTTAACAACAATTATACTATTTTTAGAATAATTGTTGAATCATCTTTCTTGCAGTTCTTGGTGTAAAGGCTCATTGCCATCAAGAAAATTGATGAGTTTCCATGGAATAATAATTGTGGTGTCATTTTGCATTATGATTTGTGGTTTACTCCTGAGTGTTCTGACATTTAGACAAATTATAAGAAACAATACAGAGATGGTGGATGAAAATGAACTATTTACTGTTGCCCCTAATGGAATGGAATCACAGACAGCATCTTTTATAATCTTACTAGGCATTTATTTCGATTTAAAAGGGATTTTGGTCTAAATGATGGAGGTTTAAATAAGTATATTGCCAATTTGGCTCATTTAAAGAACAACCTATGGTAACAGCATACGAAATAGGCTGGGAAGAGAACGTCCAATGAAAGATGCTATGTGTGCTCCCTCATAACTTATGCTTTGGGAACCTCTAAAATATTCATAGCAACAAAAGTATCATTTAAAAAGACGCACTGCCTGATACATCTTGCACGTTGTCTAACCAGAGAGAGGACAGTTCCAAGGCAGAACAGCAACCATAGTGTGGGTGAATAAAGTGACATCTCAAAGAGAAGATAAATATGTACAATATATAAAGTCAAGAGAAAAGCCAGAAAAAAGGCATCAAATGACAAAATATGAACAGCCTGTAATAAATGGAGCTAAAATCGAGATTGAGGAATGAAAGAAAAGAAGGAAATACAAGAATGCTGGGAAAGAGTTCAACTACAAATTAAAGTACCAGTGCTTTCTCCTGAAGGATGGGCCGAGGGATTGGTTGTGGGCAAAGCAACATCATTAAACAGACAATGGGAAATAGTTGTGGCAAATGCATAAAAAGAATGCAAAACCCAATGGACTAAGATTGCAAGATTGTTGACATGGGTCAATGATGAGGGTGGACCATTGCAGATACTACCCCTGAAGAATGCATCTTTATGCTTCAGACATAATGGTACAGGGCCTGTTGCAGAGAACTGCAAGTGTTGCAGAGTTTTCGATGTACCAGGCATGAAGGAAGGAACAGCAGTCTAGATGTTCCATTATTGGGCCTGTGGATCAAGAGCATGTATAAAGTTTCCAGAAACATGGGGAGGAGTTTGTTCATTGGTGTTGATAAGAATGCCAATCTCACTGCAGATTAGACTTCCCAAAGATGGACGCACACCTGAGGACGAAAAGATCATTTAACCGAAGCAGACAGAGGAGAAGCAATTACTTCTCAGCAAAATCAATAGGAGCATATTATGACATTCCGGATGAGCATAGGTTGTTCAGCGAACAGTAGTAATGTTTACAGCTATATTTTGGCTAGGAATTCAAACTTCAGGGAACTCCAAGTGGCTGCAAATCACCAGTTGGGAGCTGCTGTAAACGATCAACGCAACAATAAAAGGATTTAATGCGATCAAAGAAGGGTTGGGGCAATCAGGCTCATGGTCCTCCAGAACACTTTATTTATTTATTTATTAAAAACTCTAATAAACTATGACACATGCCTGGAGGCCTCAGAGCACACACAGACAACAAACAAACAAACAAAACAGAGGCTATTCAAGTTATGTCTTGGACTTAATTACAGCAATGGATAGAGACATGTGCACCAAGATCAGGCTTCCTTGCTGTACATGTATAGGTGCCCATGATGAAGACAATGGGACTTTGACAGACAAGATGACAATGTTGTCAAACCTGCAGACGAAAATGGAGGATGAAGTAGACAAGATTGAGGACGACTGCTGGTTTTTGTCTCTGCTTTCGTGGATTCCAACTTGCTTGTAAAATGCCTTCAAATTACTTGGAGCAGTACTAGGGCCTCATTACGACCCTGGCAGAATGGGTTAACGGGTGCTGCAAATGGATGCGAACCCGTTAAACCCATTCCGCCTGATTACGAGGTCCCCTTGCGGGACCCGGTAAGGACACCTGGTTTTACCTGGTTTTACCAGGCGTCCTTACCGGGTCCCGCGAGGGGACCAGGGAGCTAACAACGGGCCGGTCATAATCGGCCCTTTGTTAGCTCCCTGCACCCATTCCCATTGAGCCCTATGGGGGCTGGAATGGTAATGGGGAAGGTCCGGGCCGGGTTCCCTGAAGGAGGAATTACCAGGCCCTCCAAACTCGGAATGGCTCGGTAATTCCCCATTCAGGGAACCCGGACCCGGGTTTGGAGGCAGCCATGTTGCCAATAGCGGCATGGCTACCGCCAAAGCCATAATGAGGCCCCTAGTGTTGGTATTGCTAGGATTTTGTCTCATACAGATTATCTTGGGGAAATGCCAGACAACAGCTAAGAAAGCTATTGGGATGAAGATCATGATATTCATTTTATTTTTATTTTTGGATTTGTAGAGCGCAGGCATTGAGGCGCTATAAAGGATACTTAAGAAGGCAGGCTTGCGGGTTACAATAAGCGTCCCAAGACAAAATCTTACAGACTGTTGCTTACAATGTTAAGTTACAGAGTACAGTATTATAGATGCTGGATATGTAGATGTATATAGATGCTGGAACTGGTGAGCAGATGCAGAATGAAGTAAGTACCGGAGAGGATATAAAGAAAAGTATGCTTGCACCTCCTGGAACAAAGTTCTACTACCCTAAGGAGCATACAAAATATGTAGTACATAGATATTCTTCCCACCATCAGGGGATTGTTGCCATATATGCCATACCATACCATATCATATGATATGACCTGAAGTGTGGATGAACATATACAAAATGCAGGTCACCTGGGGGGTTACAAAGATATGGGTCCTAAAGAAACAATTGTATGAAGAGATGATAAAGGAGAATGAAAAGGAAAATTAAGAAAGGGGTAGGTTGAGGACTCGACCAGAGGGGGAAATGTAGAGGAGCAGTTGGATGCATTTTACCTAGCTCCTGCCCCCTCACTGTCAGTTAGACTGCAACAGCAGGAGAAAGGCCCTGTGTGAGACCCCATGTGTTATGCCTATACCTCATCCATTGTATGAGAGATGAGATGCACTCAAACACCTGTATCAAATGTGCCCTCGCACTGAAAGTGTGGTTAGGATGCCGTATGAAAGGATGTTAGCAGGCACGATGAAGCGCTGAGTGAAATCTAACGTGGACAGAGTGATGTCATGAAGAAGATATCAAAGCCATGTTGAAACGATATGAAAATACTGAAGAGTGATGATGTAACTTAAGTGACAAGAGAAACATGTACAAAATGATAAAGTAATCATGAACGCAAAAGTGTATATACGCAGTAACACAAGGTAGAAAAGATACATAGGAACTTGCTATAGAAGAATATATAACGTGGCTTGGACTGCCATTACTGGAAAATGGATGCCGGCCCGTGCAAAGATTCAAATCAACTACTTCAGAAACAGACCAGGATTGAAGAGTCGGGAGACACTGGAAGAACAGTTTTGTGTACAAAATAAAGAGTAGTCAATGTTGGCTTTGAATCAAGGATGCAATTTTTAAACAGAATAGCTGCAAAGAATTTAGGGATGCAGATGGATTAGTCATGGACGTAAGACATATTTCTCTAAGATTAAAGAAGAAGAAAACATTTACAAGAGGCAAGTATTGGAAAATTAAAAATGTATAAAGTCTATACCAGGTAGAGTGAGCAATTCTCTAGAGGCCAAGAAGAGCAATGACACCCAGTATAATTAAACCAAATAGCAGTAAATAAGAGGCTGAAATCGACACATTTGTGGTATCTTCACATGTGATTTATAAGTAAAAAAATAATGGCTATTCATTAAGCCTCACATAAATATAGTAATGTGCTTTCACTCCCTTCAATGTCCTAAAACAGGGAACAGGCTACAAGGTCAACTATAGATGGGAAACTTTGGCTCATGGCCGGTCGGATGAGAGATGATGGACAATTCTGAAAGTGGGGAGTAATCTAACGTGATCCAAGCACCTGGATTTTGGTTTCCTTACGTGCTGCTAGCCAACTCGAAAGCTGGTGAGAATGTCAACCAATCAGTGGGTCTATGGGGCAACCTGCTATACAATGTCACATAGACCAACCCATTGCCATTTTGTTTGCTATAATCAGTATTATATTTATCTAGAGGTAGTTTGAAGGTTGTCTTACAAATAATAGACAGCCAATGAAGTACTAACCCATATGAATTCTTTAAGTAGACATGTTCCCCTAACCAATCGCTCTCACTAATAGGTTTTATGATTTGCCACAAGGTATGACATCATAAATGATGCATATTGGGGTGTAAGACCCCTGTGTAATCAAGTTTGTGTGTAAGTGTGACTCGGCTTTATTAAATTGAGAATAAAGTATTACTTTGCCATATTCATTGAGTAGGTCCGGTTATTCGGTCTGGGATCTTTATTGCTAATTCCATCCAGCACTGCTTCAAGATGCTAGAGCGCTTTGCAATACAGTCCATCCCCCTATTTCTGCCATCTTCAATGTTCTACTTACATCTGTGGCTCAGCTGGAGTGCCTCAGCATCGACCTTTCCCCAAACGACCAGTGCACCTTCAGTCTGTGGGGTACCTGCGGGTACTAGACAGGAATTTCATCAAAGGGGGCCCCTGTCTACCGATTATTCTCACAAGTATGTATTTGCACACCAATCTCGACAGGAATCTCCACGGTCTTCTGGCTAATGGCGGAATCAATCAAGAGTCCGAGAGTCTACATCTGGGCCTAGGTCGATTAGACCAGAACCATCCGCACTGCAAGCAACATATGCTCTAGCACCTTGAAGCATCTCATGTGCTACATGGAATTACCAATAATGATCTCAGACCCAAATAACCAGACAGACTCAAAGAATATGGCAAATTACTACTTTATTGTCAGCATAAAGTAGGGCAATCTGGTGAACAACAGGCAGTAATTCACACACTTGCTCTCTAGCACCTTGAAGCATTCTTGTGCTAAATGGAATTACCAATAGTTTCAGACCAAATGACAGGACAGTCTCAAAGGAGATGGTAAAATACTGCTTTAATCTTAGAAAAGTAAAGCAGGGTGAATAAACACACAAGTCAATTCATGCAAGTTCACAATCTTTTTTCATTTGTACTTATCTTACATAATGCTAGGTGCATCATCTATGATGTCAGCCTATGTGACAAACTGCAAAACCTATTGAAGGGTGGGACTCGATTAGGGGCTCATGTCTACCTATAGAAAATGTGCATGTTAGTCCAACATTGGTGGTCTCTTAACTGTGAGACACACACAGAGCTACTTATGTACATGTGGTGTAGGGCACTCATCATAGCATTGAAAGTAGCAGTGGCATAATACGGTTTAGGCATACTAGAGGACCGTGGTTCACAGTACACAAACACCGGTCAGAGCTCTGAAGGCCCAACAAACCCTCCCCCAGTATACTGTGACTCAGCCAAGGGCAAGTTAGAACTGTTCATTATTTTCTATAACAGACAGGGATCATACAAGACATAGGAAATTCTCCAGCAATCACAGCTCCTGAGCCCGTGTCTGGTGTTATTGTTGTGGTTTGGCGTCACAAGGTGGGGATCTTCCCCCTAAAATGACAAGCTTACGTGATTGGCTAACAGGGTTGTAGTGCTATAGAGGCTAGCTAACTGGTCCTCACATGTCAGTTTGCTTTGCCTGTGCCTTCCCCAAAAACTATCTATTACATTGTTGCAGGGTCACAGGATTACCATTGGCCCTTGCATTTTGCCATCCACTCCTGGATTTGTGTTCCCTGATTGGCTGGAGCGGGTCTCCTCAGGCCTGGGACCCAGCTCTGTTATCAGCACTCTGTGTACTTTCTCAAGGTGATGAGAAATACTATGTGTCCCATTGTTGCTCCTGGCATAACCACTTTGCCTTAGAGAGTGCCTGCAGGGTTGCAATGTTGTAAAACAACACATGTATAAGTTCTCATCTGTTTTGCTGGGAACTGCTCCTCTTCCCACCGTGGGTAAATGGCTATTGTTTGGCTCTGCCGGATCAAGTGTGTTAGGAGCACAAAACTGAGCTTTTTGGCCTGCAATTAGTGAGGATTAATTCTGTTATTTTGCAGGTGGATTCTTGTCTCTGGGGTCAGGAATGTTCTACTCATCTCTGACCTTGGCTGCGAGCACCAGCCCTGGACAGTGTGCTACAAAATCTGTTTTCCTTCATCCCATATTCTAAGGGCTGTGGCTTCATGTAATTCTACTACTATTATACTATGATTTCTATGTCTATATTGTATTATTTTCCTTATGGGTTAGTGGAACTTGGTCCTTCCAGGTTCCTTTTCCAACCATGTAGTTTCATATGGTTAGTTGCAATAAGCTGCTGCAAGCTTGCTCTGCATATCTTGCTTAATTGTGTTTCTGTATTTCTGCATTTGGCTAGTGAGAGAAAATAATTAAAGGCTTTTGACAATATGTATTTGTATCTACAGACCTGTGTAAGCATGTTCTTCGTATATGCAATTGGTTGACCGTGTAACTTTGTGCAGGGATGCAAATTCACTTTATGGCTTACGTGACTATGTCCTTGTTGTCTCTAATGACATCAGAACAGCTGGATATTTATCCTTAGTCAGTCAGGTCCAGTGAGGCACCTGCATCCATGATCAGTGTTGAGACACCTGTATCCAGGAAGATGTCAGCTGGATTAGGTTTGAATGGTTGTCTGAGAGAATATCTATTCACATATGTAGATGTCACTGGTCCTCGTGGGGGCTAGCCAAACAGTGACTGGCATCTTGCATTTCTGGCTCTTTGGGCTATCATGGTTATCAGGGTATTAATACGAGTATTAGTGCTCCTAGTAGTATGTTTATTCCATCTTCTATCCATGTTAGCATCCATGAAAATATATTCGACAGCCAGCTTTGA
The DNA here is from genome assembly GCF_040938575.1 of Ambystoma mexicanum. Lineage (NCBI taxonomy): Eukaryota > Metazoa > Chordata > Amphibia > Caudata > Ambystomatidae > Ambystoma > Ambystoma mexicanum. The sequence goes on from NC_090928.1 coordinate 284,254,439, forward strand.
TCTGTTCCTGTACCTTTGGCTTCCTCCTCCATCTTGGCGTGCATTTTCGACAATCTGGCAACTGCTTCTTTTAGTGTGTAATTTGCTTCATAATTTGCGGGCACAAATGTACAGAAAGAAGACACAGTCTTGGCACAAACTCCTCCTTCCATTGCTCCGAGAAGGTCTAGAACATATCTGTTCTGGAGAGCCATCAACCTTACTGCTTGGAGCTCTTCTTTTATTGCGTTGAAGCCATTTACAGTTGAGTTTATTGTCTGCATCAGCTCTCATCTCGTAACCTGGAGCCATTTTGCAGTTGTGTATGTCTGTAAAGCTGAAACTACTGATGCAAAGAACATCTCTGTCCTACTGAACAATCAACCTTCAGGTGGTACGTCGTCCAGGTATGTTTCTGATACCGATGAGAAGTAGTTCTCTCTTTTCACTCTAATTACTTCTACTGACCTCTTCTTTCTTCTTGCATTGGCCATCTGTACAAGAGGGCGGAGCGACCTCTGACGGGCCCATGGGATCAGAGTTCATCCTTGAGTACTTTAAGATGAGATAGCTGCACCTTGAGATGGATGGGATGCAGGATTCTCTTAGTCCAACACCAATCAATAAGGACAACTCAAATGGTTTGGCAAAGGGAAGTCCGTTTAATGACAAGTACAAAAAACGGGGAAACATTAGAAAATCATCAGTGATGCGATCACCCACCTCGCTTCAACTTCCACAATCTTCATACAAACAGCAATTCTTATAGGCAAAAGTCGTCATCATTGACGTGTAACACTCGAAAGTTTGTCATGCAAGTCTATTTGTTGGAAAAGGTAACTCAAGTATAGGTACTATGTCTGTATATGGTAACAGGGTGTGGGGATTGGATAACTCTTATCGGATGGGCGTCTACACCCATCCCTCTACATCACTCGTGCTAGACGTCACTACAAGTATGATGTCTCATTGGCTCTGCTAACTATAGGACCCTAGATTACTTGGTCCATTGTGATTTGGTCAGTTACACCCCCAAGCATAAATCTCCACTTTAATTAGCAGCATGCAGAATGTTCACCCAGATGCGGCATGCCTCAAGATTCACCCTGCCTCCCTTCCATCAATCAGTACTTTAGGGCTATGTGTCAATTAGTTGGCTGAGGATGGCCTCGAAACTGTAGCTTCTCATCAGGGAAAGTTATGGCATCCTCTGGTTTTGGGTGACATCAGACGCTGGTACCTCTTCATGCTTGGTTGGTCACGTGTCTGTACACCGTGAAGCTGCTTCATTATCCATCTATTTGTGTATTTGATTCTCTCTTCGGCCTCCTTATCTCGACCTTCACGGGCAGGCTGCAATGCTCTTTAAGCTTCTATTCTTCGGAGTTCCCGCTCTCCTCCCTTCCTTGGGTTGACCTCAAATTCCTAGGAATGAGCTGCTTCTTGCTAAGTTTCGATTCCGCTCTTTCATCTGGCTTTGTGCTGGTATATGAATCCTGGCCTGTTTGGCCCCTATCATCCTGGGCTTAATTCTGCTTTCATGTAGAGTGGACAGCATTTATATAATGTGCTTCATTGAGGTAGATATATATAGTTGGCGCTTGTCGCTCTATTCTTCTACTAAGCATAGCAAGCTGCACTGTTTTCTTAGCTTCTTGCGTTACTAGCCCATGTACAGGCGTTAGCTGGTTGCATACTTCCATCCTGCTTTATGGTTATGTTTCTTTATATTTCGACATTGTTTCTTCTTCTATTTTGTTCGATCATCTGTACGTCTGTCCGGGCCCTCGTGACATCACCATTCACCTTTGATTAAGGCCCTTTGAGTCTCTTCTGGGACAGTCTGAAAGTAGTCTTCATGTCGTGTCAGCTGTTGGTATGGTTGTCTCAATGGGTACCGTGCCGCCCATGGCTGTCTGGGTACTGGTACTTCAACAGGTATTTCTCTTCTGATGGGCTCTGGGCAGAGCCCTAGCACGGATTTCTGCTGGTTTATTTGCTCATCATACGTCACATATCTTCGCGAGTATGTTCCTGGTATTTCAAAATGGGTAGCTGGAGTGCAGGCCATATCTGGGACCTCCTCTACACATCTTAGGGAAGTCTTTTGTTTTGATGTCCTTTTGTGGCACTGATGTGCACCAACTAACATATTCCTCCCCAGTTGTGTGACAGCTTCTCATACGCCTTAGATCTGCATGCCCTATAATGATTCATGAATACTACGGTCACAACCTTCATGCTTGGATGCTTTTCTGTGTACTTGCACACTTTGTTTTCTCCAACCTTTACTGCACCATCATTCTGGAAACATAGTGTTGTTTTCTTCAGTGGAATTATGGGCATTGGTCCAGCTTCATTCTCCACCCAGGTCAGTAACGTTGTACTTGCATCCCATTCTTTCAGGCATTTATCATTTTCTGTTTGTACTGTGTTTACTGGAGCTTGCATGAGCGTACGTGCCTTGCTCCCTACTACTCCATTCTTCCATACTTCAGCTGTGTACACTTGGCCATACACAAGCATCTGTGGTCTTTCCCAGCATCCTGGTTCTCCTGCTATTTCCTTGGGTCCCTTCCTAGGACATGGCAATTCTTTAAGTGTTATTGTTTTTGTCTGTCCCTTCTTTGGGCCATCAGTTATGTATTGTACAGCCTGGTCTTCTTTTCAGTACTCGTCCATTAGGTCAAGTGTTTTATATAGCTATCTTCATATGGGAATGTTGCCTTGGACATCCATCACAATGTTGCCGTTCTCCCTTGGAATCTTCCTCAGGTTGTAACCATCGACAGGTACATAAGGCATTGTGCTCTTGCTGCTGGTATTTCAGTTGCTAAAACGTTTGGGAGGCACTCGTTACACAGGGCATTATTAACAGACATAGCAGCTCTCCCCTGTTGTTTCTTTACTTACTTTAGTCATGTTAAATATTAAAGGTATTTATACCACGCACCATCACCAACGGAATTGGTCCCCAGGCTCTCAGATGGATCTGTGAAACAAGAGGGTGGGTGGGTTAGGTTAGTCGGGTGGAGAGGGAGTGGAAAGTGAGAGAAGTGGTGTGCTGTTGGTGGCTTCAGATCGGTTATCACTGTGCACTGAACTTTGGTGTGAGAATCAGACCGATGCAAGACCTTGTGTGCTGTTGGTGCGGTATATGTGTTGTTTGTTTGTTTTTGTTGCAGTGTGGTGTAATGCATGCGGTTTGCTGGGTGAGACATGGTTGGGATGGGGTGTGTCTAATGCCCCCTTTGGTATTGGTACTGTAGATTAGCAGAGCCCTACTCCATTGCTATCTATTCTGTCAGTGGTTCGTTGGTCCTTGTGTGTAATTTGGAGGACAGGTTGCTATTGATAAATCGTCCTTATCCTTCCGTCCTGGTCTAGCTGTGTATTAAATCTTTAGTTTCATCCTGTCGTAACTATCTCTCAGTTGGTACGCTTGGTATGTCATAGAATGTTTTCCTTGGATTCTATTTGTAGCAGGTTGTTTAGTGGGATCCGGGATCAGTTTCTTCACACATCATAGTTTCAGCTATATATATGCCACTGTGGGCAT